>NW_027269267.1:44779268-45979268 GCF_023055355.1 Agelaius tricolor | reverse complement strand
CAATGCTATCAGAAATAGCAGCCTCCAAATCTGCCTCCTAACTAGACCAACTCTGCATGCTCTCACTTTCAAAACCTCATTTTTTCATTTCAAAATTGTGTAGAGCACTGTCTGTGCAAAAGATTTCCTTGGCTAGATGGAACAAGTGAAAAATTAAGTCGCTTCGTAACTGCTACCAATTTATAGAAAGTGGAAAGGAATGTTTTTCTCTACTTTTTTTTTCTTAAGAAAAATCTTTTCATTTCCCACTCGGAATTTTCTTGCAACTGAAATATTCTCTGAAAAAGGAACTGGAAGAGCTCCAACTACTGTCCAACACTTTAAAAGATTTTAAAGTGTCATCAATCACAGCTCTTTACATGCTCTTCTAGAGCACTGCCAACTTGTATTTGAAGACTAACTCCAAAGTGTTTCATGCCAGCATTAAACACTCAAAATAAAGACAGATACAAAACAAAAAAAAAACCAATTTCTATATTAATCTGATTTTAAGTTAAGTCCTGCTCAGATTCCTGTCAAATGTTACTACATAATACTAATAGTCATTATCTTCCCCTTTTTCTAGGAGGAATTGGCAATAGATATCATTAATCAAATATCTCAGTGGCTACCTCAGATGGCAACATATTAATTATTATGCCTGCTATAAAAGGTCCCTTCAATTCTTTGTAGACCATCTTTAAATGCTGGTACCATAGGGAAAAAAAAACCAAAGAATTAATATCCATGGTAAATAGCAAGTCACAGGTATGCTTTGAAAATGATGTAACAAATTTCTAATATGGCATATTCCAGTTAACAAACTTCAGTCATTTCAACAGAAATGCTCAGTGATTGGTTCTTCAAAATCTGATTTGAAAGTATCTGAACCAATCACTTCTGACAACTTTGGTAGTAAAAAAATTTTAAAAAAATCATTACTTTTTCTATAGAGTACTTTTTTAAAAAAAACTTTCCCTCAGGTATCCACAGAGAGAAATTGCTGGGTTACAGATAGTTGCCTTTACCCCTTCAGTGGCAGCCTGTCAAGACTTGAACAAAGTATATGACAATTACAGACCACTCATGCTCAGGAAGGCTTCCAGAGCTCACTGATAGCATCTCCAGCTCTGAGAACGGACCTGACCTTATTTCCAGCTGGCCTGAGCTCTGCACACACCCCCTGCACCCACGCAGCCTGCCAGCATCACTGCGCTGCCCATGCTGCTGCCAGGGACCTGTAAGGCTCCAGAACAGAGATGCAACACCACCACCAGAAAAGCTCTTCTTGGACAAGGCAGAGAAAAAGAAATTATTCAGGAGGATCAGCATTAGCACACAAAACCTTGTGCTCTTTGCTGCTCTGACCACTGGGCAACACCCCGCATTAATAGGGAATTGGGGTCAGTGCTCGCCACCTTACAGAGAGGGTAACAAAGTGCCTGTCCCAGGTGACACATGACAAAAACGAGACTAGAACTCGGGTCTCCCGACATGATACATCATCTGATTAATTATCCCCTTAGCAGCGCCGATGTCCAAGGTCATGCATTTGATTGTTCTATGTTTAAACAACGAGAACATACTCGCCCCACAGCCAGGCCAGGAACAAAGCTCGGGATTTCTGAGTCCCATCATTACTGTGCTATGTAGCAAATACCGTGCCAGCCATTAGCAAAGAGCACGCCTCATTCCCGTCCTGAAGGCTGGTTCACAGAGAGGACAAAAGCTTGCTACTGCTAACCAGACATTCCTTAACTCAAGTGGTGCTGGTCTGCGCTGCAATGCCTAACGCTCCTAATGCCAGCACTGCCAGCCACCCACAAAAGGATAAACACCACTGCATGTGAGGGCGTTTGTTACAAGAAACAAACAAACAAACCAAAATTTAAAAAAACAGCTCTGTGTATAAAGAAACAGACCAGATTTTTAAAAAAGCACAGACATTACTAAGATCAGAGGGTCAGAAATGTCAGTGTGTGACGGTCTTGGACAACTTTATTTAGTATCTCTGAATATATACTTTTAATAGTCTTCAATCATAGCATCTCCCTTGATCCTGACAAACAGTTTTAGTTCCAATAAACCTTAGCTTTTGCATCCTTGTGGTTTTACTGAACTTAAAAAAAAAAATAAAACTCAGCAAGCCAACACTGAGGTAAGTCCTACCCTTGTAGTTGTGGCTGAAGGGACTCTTCTGGCACAGGAGTTGATGATGTGTACAGATGTTGAGTGCATGAAGAAACAAACAGTATAAAGCATACAATCCCTGAATATTTATCATATGACTTAACATATTGACTCCCAAGTTTTACCATGTATTTGAGAAACACTGGGATGGCTCATGCCACCATGCCATCCCAAAAATCCAAGAGATTACAGAAATAGCTACAGAACCAAGACACCATAATTTAAATTTGTCTTCTCCAGACCAAAACACATCATTCTGCAGCAGACATAGATTAAAAAAAAAAAAAAGTATATAATAATTCAATTTTAGTCCCAAGTTTAGATAAGGCTTTCTAATTCATATGAAGAGCTATTATACTGAACTCAAGGAAGTCCACATAAGCTCAGTGTTACATACAGCATAGATACACTTTCTGGCAAAGCCACGCTCATTTTCCCTCTTCTTCCTATCTCTCAGTATTACTTTAAGAGCTTTCTGCAGTCAAAAGGTAAATAGAACTAATTAAAGAACAGTCTAGCTTTTTCACACTGTAGAATCACAGAATGTTCTGACTTGGAAGGGACCTGCAAGATCATTGAGTCCAACTCTTAAATGAATAGCCCATACAGGGACAGAACCCACAGCCTTGGCATTCTAAGCACCATGCTCTGAGCAACTGAGCTAATCTCCTATGGTCACTGCTTGGGAGCAAACAAGAGCACAGACTTCACATGAACTTCAACCCTATCTGTCACACAAAACTCTGCAAAAGTATGAAAAAGTTCATATATTCAGGGAACAAAATCTAAGCAAACTTTCTGCACAGAAGACTCAAAATGCAAACACAGCAGCCCTAGCTAGAATTTACATATTATAATATTTTATATATATATATATATATATATATAAAACACCAAAATTGACTCTACAACTTTCTTCTGATGTGCCCAATTTTACCCACTTTTGCAACAGTGCCACAAGGTCTAATCAACACTTCAATCAAGTTAGTCAACATATATCTGTCTAGTTATAAACTAATGCAATAATTTTGACACTGAATCATCAAACATAATTTCTGCTGTTGTTTGGAGGTTGTGTTTAGCAGCAACTTTAAAAAAATCATTCAGTTGAAGCAAGAGGACTGTCTAAAGTTCAGTTGTTGAACACAGGGTAAGATTACATGGAACTTTTACCAATGACAAACAATGTTGACAGCGTCATCCGTACTTTAGTGCAAAAGCACTTTCTCGTGTAAGCATGAATTTAATTTAAAAAAAATTCTTTTTTACTGCATAGGAAACATGGACATTTCATGCTTACACATTTTGCACTTGCAAGACTCAAAACTTGTCTTACAGATACAGCACAGTGCAATTGGCACAAAGGAAAAGAAAACCCTCAACCTGGCTGCTCAATACTTTACTTAACAACTCACTTTGAAACAGCATGTTTATTACATGTTTTCCCCTTAGCAGGAAAAGTGAGCATGCTTGTGTTTGCAGCTCCTCCTCTTTCAAAGGCACACAGCTGCAGCTGTAGTAAACAACCACTAGTCAGAAGCTGAGAAGGTCAAAGTCTGGGTGCTGCATCCATTTCAGCTTTTCTAAAAACAAAAATTTTATTTCAGGAAATTAATTTTTTTACTCATTTTGTAGTTAAGCCAAGGAAAGGCAAACCACAATCATTCTCCAACAAAAGAAACCAAGATACAGTATTTCAAAAGCCACAAGCAAGACACTTCAGTAAAAATAAGTGTTTTCAGATCTCCATCTTTATTAATGAACAAACACATCATTCACACTCTCCTATTTTACTTGATTCAAACTAAGACTTGGTCAAAACCAACTTTGTGCTGATGAGACCTGGTCCACAAAGCAAACACCACTTACTGAAGGAAAGAGCAAGGAGGTTGGCCACGCAGAGAAGTGGTGCCAGCAGCCGAGCAAGGTTCATATAGGTCATCCAGCAGCCTGAAGCAAGGAGGCTACAGCACTCCATCTCTGGGAATGCTTGCATAAGTGGACATCACGCACCCAGCGATGACAAAAGGGCACTCAGCTTTCCCTTATTTTACAGACCATCCAAAATCTAAACAATGGCATAGCCTAGCAGCACTGAAAACTCCACCAAATTACACAGATGTTCTGCAACCCCCTGTGCAGCAGAGACCTCCCCAAGCACCCAGGAAAGGCACTGCCCACTTTCCTCAAACACAGGGTCTGTATTTCTATTTAACTGCAGTGGTTACCATCACACACCACCTTGGTCTAGGCAAAGAGGAAAACAGTCACTGCCACAGGGTTCTGCAGCACAAGCCCTTCACTGACCCCATTCTAACATTTCCCAGGGGAAGAGCTATTTCAGCCCCACATTTCTGCCTCCTCTCATCTGGACTGAAATTCTGCTCATGCATGTTCAGGTCTGGCTGATCCTGACAGAAACAGCTGTCAGAGGACTCCACGATTAGCCTGTGCTGGAATCTTAAAGTTGATTTTTAAAAGTTGTTACAAAGAGTCTTCTTGGGCTGTCAGGGGCTTTCCAGAAAAGGTTTTTCTACAAGAAAGCAAAGAAAGGCCTGGAAATATTATCATGAACTACTGCTGGGGGGAAAAAGCCAGAATTAAAAATACATGATTTCCCAACCCCTCTATTTACACATCTGATATTGCCTCACTATCAGAAACAGAAAACAAACAGTATCTCCCATATCCTAAACTCCTTCTCAGCCCATGCAGAATAGGTACGCTCACTCATCAAATGACCTACAACATACATCTCTGTCAAAAAGCTTTTCTCCCCCCTGAGGAGCACCAAAATAGGTGCTGCCCTCCTCCCAGTTCCAGGTACCACGCACAGTTAAAAAAAAAAAAAAAAAGGAAAAAAAAAAAGGTGGGGAAAAAAAAAAAAACTAAAAGGAGAAAGAAAAACAATTAAGAAGAGGCAAATGCCAGCAGTGTTGTTCTGGCGGCAGCGGGGGGAGCGGGCGGGGGTGCTGGCCCGGGGAGGGGCGCGCATGGGTGTCACCACCGAGGGGGTGATGTCATCCACCAGCCTCCAGCCCGGGCACCTGCCAGCAGCAGCAGCCTAGCAGCGGCTGCCAGAGCCTCCGGCAGCACGGCGAGGGAAAAAAAATAAAAAGGCAGTGAAAAAAAAAAAAAATCCGCAATATTTCCCTTCGCTATGCGCGGTTGGTTTGTGACGATAGGTGACATGCCAGCTTGCGGAGAGCGGTTTCAACTTGATTACGTCCCATTAGAAAGATATTCAAGACACTCCCCCTCTCCCAGCACGAATAATAAATTAAAAAAAAAAAAAAGCAGCCTCGGTTTATGCAGCCTTACGTCACTAATAAAATGCTCCTATCGCCCCATCTGTGACCTATTCAGCACAGCTACTAATCCCACGCTGCGACCACTTTGCTGTTCCTGTGCATTTCAGAGTTGTAGACCAACCAGAGAGCAGAAAATGGAGCCCATATGCCAGCGCTATATAAAGCAGCCTCGCAAAGTTGCCGCGAATAATCTACCTGCCGTGGCGAGACGAAAAGTGAAAAGCAAAAAAAAAAAAGAAAAACCAAAAAAGGGTGGTGGAGGGAAGAAGAAGAGTACCGTTTACTTCACGATGGGTAATTAAAAAAATAAACTAGTTTACTGTCTTACTTAGGGGAAGGGGGGCTGCCAAGAGCTAGCAGGATTTTACAAGCTCTATACAGACCCCGATCAAGTGAACTTCTCTTCAGGGCTTCCTACCGAAACGGCTTCTTCCTCCTCCCCAAGCGCACAAAATATCTTATTTCCCAAGCAAGTCTGCGGGACTAAATGCCACGCCAAGATCCGAAAAAAAAAGCCCAAAAAACCGCTGCCTGGACCGGAGCATCGCATCCCTGCAAACCGCGGGGAGGAGAATATAAAATAACCCGTCTGGTCGCTCCTGTCCGCCTCCCCCAAAATCCTGCACCACCGCTGGTGGCTGGATGTCGGGGGAGGCGGATAGGAGCCACATCTCATCCCAGAGGAAATTTCATCCCAGCAGCGGAAAGCTTTCGGAGGGCTTCACAGGGTGACGCTGATGCCATGGGGTAGGTAACCCATCTCCCGCAGCGGCTCTGGGCTCAGCGTTAAATGTATACACCAGCGGCTTGCTCCCCAAGCTCCCGACTTCTGCAAGAGCGAGCATTTGTTCCACAGAAGATCATTATTTCTGTAGAAGGTAGTACAGCACGATACTCTTGCTTTTTTATTTTTTCCCCCCATAGCGTGTTATAGTCCGATTTTTCTCCCCATACAGCGTTACGCTCCGATTTTCCCCTCCAAAGAGCGCTACACTTTATACTTTTTCGATATTTGTTTTTATATAATTATTGCCCAGCCCCGAATGCGCACGGGGGCCGCCCGCCCCCACCCACACCCCCCCCGGGGACGGCAGCACAAAGGGCTGGGCGCTCCCAGCTCGCTGCTCATCACTCCCCGCTTATCGCTTTTTATTTCCCCCCCTCGCTTTTTTCACCGCCACCCCCACCCCTTTTTTCCCCCTCCTAGAGCCTCAGCGGGAAAGTTGAGGGAAAAGTTCGGGCCGGCGCCTAGCACCCTACCCCGGTATCGCTGCCGCCGGGGCACCGGCAGGGATGGAGGCAGGCGGGAGGAGGGGATGGATGGAGCGGGGGAGGGAGCGGGGGAGGGAGGGCACCGCCGTTAACCCCCGGCTCGCCCCGGCGGCGCCGGGGGAAGCGGGGGGGCCGCCCTGCCCCCCCCTCCTGTTCTTCAAAATTATTTAACTTCGGTATAGGAGCGGTATTTTGTTTGTTTGTTTTTTTAAATAGAGGCTGGCTGGGACAGCGGCAGCAAAACCCACACACATTAGCCGTTTATCCTGCTAAGAAAGGGAATCGGCACAGACCTGAGCAGAAGCGGCAGAGCAGGAGAAGAAACTGTTTCCTTCCCTGACACAGGGTCCCCGCTCTGTGTCTGTCTGTCCGCCCGCCCCGCGCTCCCCGGGCAGTGCCCCGCGCACTCGCACCCCGCACCGGCGGAGGCAGCCGGCGGCCGTCCCCGGGAAATGAATGGGGGCAGCCCGGGGAGCCGCGGCGCTCGCTCGCCGCCGACTTACCCGCGTCACATGATGAGCCCGGGCAGGGTGGGCCGGGGGTGGAGGCTCCCGGCGCCGCCTGGCCGCGCCTCGCCTGGGGCCGCCGCGACACCCCGCCGGCCGCTCAGACAAAGGCTCCGGACCGGTGTCCCCCTCCCCAGCTACCGGCCCCTGCTCCGGCCACGGCGGGCGCCGGTGGCGTCGCTGGCATGCGGCGCGTCCCCGCCCCCACCGGCAGCCGGGCGGAGGGAGGGGAGGGAGGGAGGGGCCGCGCCCCCGCCCCGCGGCCGCCCCGGTGCGCCGCCCGCCCCGCCCCGGGGGGTGGGGACGGGAACGCCCGGCCGCGCCTCCCCCTCCCGGCCCCGGCCCCTGCTCCGGGCCGGCCGTGGGGAGGGGCAGGGCAGCGGGGCGCCGCGGGGAGGGGCCGGGCGCGGCCGGCAGCGGGGGCGCCAAGGGGAGGCCCGGGGCGAGGGGGCGCCGAGGGCGGGGCGGGGTAAAGAGGCGCCGGGGGAAGCTCAGCGGGGTGCGGGGCCGTGGGGGAACCCGGAGGGTACTCGGGGCTCTGGGAGTGCCCAGGGGACAGTGAGGGGAGCGAGGCGCTGGGGACGCCTGTGGGAGCCCCGGGGGTACAAGGCAGAGGGGAGCAGAAGGGAGCTCCGAGGGTCGGCGCGGGGCGGCAGCAGCCGCAGCTGAAGGGACCCGGGGGACACGCGGTCGCGACACTGAGGGGCGTCCCGGGGGAAAGGACACAGCGGGCGAGGCGTCCGCCCCAGGGCCGCGCCGCCGGAGGGTCTGGCCGGGCCCGGCCCCCGCCGTTACCTGGGGCTGAGCGCTGCAAGCCTTTCCCTTCTCTTTTATTTTGTTTTCTTCGCACAGCCAGACTGCAGCTCGTGAGAAGTATGCGAGGCGTGGGGTTGTGGTTTTTTTTTTTTTTTTTTTGGTCAGCGCTCGTAAGCCCGAGTCGCGCCCCTGCAAACTGAGAACTTCCTTTATGGGGAAGATTTTTCTCACATAAGGGCTGCGGATACTGGGTTGTAAAGGTTTTAATAACAACATACAGAGGAACAGATTCTATAATCTTAAAGTTTGTTTAAAACACCAAGGCTTTGTTACATTCATGTTTTAAAAGAAGAACTTTCAGAACCTTAGGAAACAGAAATATAAACCCTAGGAGTCAGTTAAACCTTTAAAAGCAGAACTCTTATTTCTTTTCGCAAGCATTCTTACACGTGTTTACACTGTGAAGTATTTTGGTGGAAAGACCCTGGTCCATGCCTGGGCAGTATTGAAGCTATTAAGCTGGCCTGACAGGTTACCTGGGGATTCTCTTGCCTTGGAGAGCCTTTTGTTAATGTAAAGCTGATGTGGCTGTTTTCTGCCGCCTCCCCCGTGGTTGGTGTTGCATAAAGTAAACACGGTGTGGCCAGAGCACAGGTGAGCTTTGACCAGCACTGCCTGCTTAGATGGTTTCTGGCCATGGTCGGGAGCCATTCAATTTAAGGAAGCTTAATAGCCTTTTGAATAATCAGGGTGCTGTGCTGGCCCCCGGCAGAAGCCATGGTCAGAGCAAGTACAAAACAGTAAGTTCTTTATGAGTCCCACCCCTTATTCTCTCAAATTCACAGTCAGCTCAACAGTTCCTGAGAGTCCCAGTCATAACAATTATTGGGTAAATAAAAAGCAAAAAGAGGGATGGATCTCGTGTCTAGAGGTGGGCCCGTCATGTGAAGGTGTTTGTAAATGCCCGTACAGCTTGTGTATTTACACAGAAAGCCAGGCGGAGCGCAGGTAAATAATTGCTGCTAAAATGCTATTACTTTCAGTAAATACAAACTAATATTTGCTGCTCATCACAATATTTACTGAGAAAGCCAGAAGAACCAGAACCCATGTTTGTTCCCAAAGAGGATTTCATGCCAGCTGCCAGAAATACGTCTATTCATCTCTTTCCCTGCAATGATCCTCTGCCTTCTCTTGGCATAGATGTTTTGGATAATATAACTCTTCGCTGTTTGTCTCTACATCTTACCTCTACTTCCACAAGGGGGAAAAAAAGGCAGAATAATAAATAAGAAATGTTAAAATGGCTATAAACAGAAATATATGCCTCCACAAGCCAGAAAGAGGGTTAGGCATAATTTGCTATTGTAATGTTGCCTCTGGTCTAATAATTTCCTTTGGAAAAAAGTGAGCATAGAGTTAAAATACAGTCTAATGACCCAAGCAACATATTTCCTTATGCTAGGAGTTTAGATCAGAACCAGCTCCAGCTACTCCCGGTAAGTTACATGTGTGATTCATTAGATTTCACCCAAGTCAAAAGTTAACGTTGTAACACTTGTTTTAAAGATAAAATATGCAATCCCCTAGGAAGCGGGCTACTATGGAAGACAGCTGGAAACATTCTCTGGACAGATGCATAGCTTATATTCAGATTTATCAATAAAAAAACCGTAAATATTAACAACATTCATCCTTCTTAACCACTTGGAACAGGGAGCACTGAGTGTTCTGCAGGAAAAAACTGGTTTCTACCTACCGAGGTTAAAGGATTAATGAATACTTGGCACATGAAAAATGAATAGTGATAGCAAGAAGAAGATTGCATGTAGACAGTGTGATAAGGTGCGTAACAGAGAAACATCACATTACACACATTGCTGTGCCCTGAGAAAAAGACAAAGCTCATTTCCATTGAATTTCAGATAAAATATTTTAAAACATCAATATTTATTTTGTCATACTTAGAAATATTTTATTCATTTATATAAAATATCTAAAGAAATAATCTAGATGAGGGGTTGGCTGACATTGGGTGATAAAATTTGTTCTTTGTGAGTTTCATGATGTGCTATGTTGGCTGTTTACATGGTCTATTGCCTGCTACTAAAAACTATTACCCATATACATGAATTTGCAGGGCAGTATCTAAAACCAAAAAATATGTGGCTACGTTTGCAAGAGGAATGTATTACATGATTATATATCAATAGATTGATACAGAAGTAGGGATATTACACATTAGTATTTGATATATAACACAGATTTATAGAGAAATGTAGTTCTCAATCACATGCTTTTATGGAAAACCTGTCCTACTAAATCACCATCTTGGCTCACTCCATACACCTGACCCCTCTGTTTCCAGTCTCCTCTAGCTTAACAAAACTGAGAGTACATAGTCTGTTTGAAAATGTTGTGGCTTACATTTTAACACAGAAATACTTTGAAAGCATTTAGTATTTCTCAAGATTTAGAAAGTTCTTTTTATTCTTTCTTTTTCCACTGAAAGAAGAAACTTGAATTCTATTTCCCCTGAATCAACAGGACTTTTCAGCATTTTTTCAGAAACACAGCCCTAAATTTTGAAACGGGAACCTTAACAGTGTACTGCCATATATTATTTAAAATTAGAAAATCATACTTTTGAAACCAGGAGAACAAATCAGCTCACAGATCATTTTTGGTTGCTTGTTTTTTATAAAGCTCAACAAGTGTGTTAATGTGTGATTTTAGGCTTTTTCTATAGTTCTTCTCCAATTCTACCCCATTACCTACGGAGCAGTACTACTGAATCACTTTCATTGAGTCCCACTGCTTACAATATCAGGTGGCTCTTTCCAGTCTTCCTGTAGCTGTTCTTCCCCTAATGGAGTTTCCTGAAACTTACCAAAAACAAGGTACTACAAAATCTCCCCTTAATGTTCCTCAGCCTCTCATCTCTCCTATTTTTCTTCTCCACTGATACAAAATTTTCTTCATTGCCTTCTTTGTTTTATAATTTTGTCTTAGATCCTAATCCATGTGCAAAAAAAATAATATTGTTCAATGCAACTTAGCAATTTAGCAACTTCTAACTTTAGGCATGCATTATGTTATTTTTTTATTAATAACCAATCATTTCTCAAAATGGAGAATGGCACCACCAGCAGAGAGCACACTGGAACCTCAGAACAAAAGAAAACAGAAAATCAATAGCATATTTTAACAATGTCTGCCTGAAACACATAAAAATACTTCTGAAATACATCAGTAATGTGCTGAATATTGAGAGATTTTTGTAATTTAAATTAACACCAGTTATAAAAAAGCTTAAGCTACCTATTGTTTATTCAATTTCAGATTGTATTAAATTTTCTAATTCAAATAAACACACAAAAAAAATCAACATTACTACCCAAACCAAAACCTAAATGCATTTTTATTTGGGATGCATGGTTAGACAAAAGCTTTAACAAATTACATGATGCATTTTAGAAGACAGATTGTGTTCATTTGCTGAACTTAGAGAAACCTTTGGGTTGACAGATAATCAATTCAAATACCTACAGCTGAGGGATTGTATTACTAATTCCTTTCACAAGCCTTTCCTTTTGGATACAGGCAAATAAACGTGTTTTCTTTGCCAAGGAATTGACCACACCAGCAGATACAACCTTTCAGGTATGGTTGCTGTCTTGCAATCCAGCCTGTAATCATCTGCCAAGTGCTTCCTCCACTCTTTCTCCATTCAAACTGGTGTTAAACTCAACATGAATATGTGGACCTTGCCCCTTTATCTGACAGCTGCCATCAAGCATGAAAGTACAGGCTCTTTTGGGCCAGGACATCGACTTCTGTTTCTTTGAATCTACTTAGGAAGTGTTTCAACATGCATGGCACTCTGCCATCAAGTGCTGAGCTTTGTAGTCAACTTCTAGGTGGCCATTAACCAAAGCAGTCAGTCTAAAATGTGGAAGCACAACTATCAAGTATCAGGGTTGTATTTCACGTGCCTCACTCAAAGATTAGCAGTAGTATTCCTTGTGTATGAATGTTGGAGATTTTGGACACCGTGTCTTTTTTCTCTTTGCCATATAAACAAATTGTTCTTAAACAGGCTATCAGGAAATCTTTCCTTCAGCCCACTGACATTAAACCCCCCCTAAAAATACACAACCTAGCTCATTGCATAAATGGTAGTGTTAGTGTAAACAATGAAGCCTTCCGGATACAATAAAGTATATATCAGAGAGTAATTCAGTTACACTGCATAAGAGAGAAAAATTATAATCTGATATAATTAATAGGTGTGTGTTTTTCTCCAGGGACAGAGATCAAAATGTTCAATTTGCCAGATTTAGACTAGCAATGTTGCCAAGACACATATTCTAGGAAAGTGGGGCCACAAAGTATTAATGCTTCATTCCCTTGATCCAACAGCTCTCTGCCCTTTTTATAACCTTGAACTGAGATCATGCTTTTTATGCTTTTTTTTTTTTAACTTGCCTTCTTTTAAAAAGAGCCCTTAAAGGCTTATGATCTTATTCAAAATCCAGAAGAACAGGAGGAACAGTTCCTTATTTAGTATAATCTGAGACTGGCAAAATTTAATAGTGAGTAGGAAGTCATCAAAGGATGTGTACTGGGGAAGGTTTGATATGTGCATGTCTTTAATGTTTGGTTAACATTTTTGCAAAAAAAAACCCGAAAAAATGGAGATGAGCACTTCCTGGCTCTGAACACCATATCAAAGCAATGCCCCTGAATGGAATGCTCTGAATTTTCATTTCAAAAGTCTGTAGTTTGTAGCTGAATTTATGAACCTAAATACCATCCTAATAAAATTTCTTACGTTATTTTAAGGTCTGTGTTCAATTCCATGATCTCAGCTCCTTGCATTAAACACTGTGTTGTTTGGTTGTTTTGGAAACAAAAAAAAAGGGATCATTGCTTAAACTACTTTATAAGGAGAGGCACACAGTAGTCTCACATGAACATTAGAGCTACTACATTTCCTATGGTAAGATAGAGACATAGTATAAGACAATCTTTCCCAATTTTCCCCATAACTCCCACTGTCTTGTGTTCTCTATGGCTCCTGATAATTTTGTGTTCCACCTGGTCTTTGTAAAACCAATGATGTCTAATTTGTTCCCTGTGCATGGGTTCCATCGGCTCCAAAAGAAGTTCTGCATGTTAAAGACCTGGAGGAGAAGATTCAAAGCCAAAATAAATGTTTCAAAAACAGCTGGGGGTAGTGCACAGGAATAAGGAGCATTCTGCCATCAGGTTAGCAAAGGAAAGTGTTCAGCTGGACATGGATTTTGCATCTAGTAGGCAGCCAAAAATATCTGGGATATCTTCTTTGCAGGCATCATAACAATCTTTCATGCTTTTCCTGACAAATTTTAGGTATAACAAATATTTTCAAGAACTTCTGGTTTTTATCCCAGTTGTTTTTAATTTAGCGAAGTTCTTTGTTCTCCATGGAGGTGTTAAATAAATTACAACAGAATAAATCTCCTCTCCATCTTACAGATGCATTCTGGTGTTACTAAAACATTCATGTTGATAACTTTTGATTTCAAGGCCATTCAACTTGGCTTTTCCAGTACCAGAAACTCTTGGATTTAGGAGGCATTTACCCAGCATAAAGAATGGAGGAGATTAAGAATCAGATTAGAAATGGGGCAGAGCTCTGGGGAAAGGGACCTGCAGGTTGAATGTGAGTCAGCAGTGCCCTGGCAGCCAGGAGGGCCGACCCTATTCTGGGGTGCATCAGGCCCAGCATCACCAGCCAGGCAAGGGAAGGGGATTGTCCTACTCTGCTCTGCACTGGGGTGGCCTCATCTCAAGTGCTGGGGCCAGTTTTGGGCACCACAATTTAAGACATTAAGGTATTAGAGAGCATCCAAAGGAGGGAAACAAGGATAGGTCTGGAGGGGGAGCCATATAAGGAGTGGCAGAGGCCTTGGTCTGTTCAGCCTGAAGAAGAGGAGGCTGGGGGAGACCTCATTGCAGTCTGCAACTTCCTTGTGAGGGGAAGCAGAGGGACAGGTACCACTCTTGTGACTGGTGACAGGGCTCAAGGAAATGACATTAGCTGAGTCAAGGGAGGTTTAGGTTGAGTATCAGGAAAAAGGTTGGTCTCTCAGAGGGCAGTTGAGCACTGGAACAGGCTCCCCAGGGAGGTGATCACAGCACCAACATTGTCTGAGCTCAAGAAGTGTTTGGAAAACACTCTCAGGCACATGGTTTGACTCTTGGGGTGTCCTGTGCAGGGCCAGGAGTTGGACTTTGTGATTCTGATGGGTCTCTCTCAACTCAACATATTCTATGTTTCTGTGGCTGAAAATGAAAAATGGTTCTTTTCAACTCTTCTGTTATGTAATTAGGTTGGCTTGAAATGCCTGGGTTTGCACCTGAGCATCATGGACATATCCATGATCATGGTGATTTCTGGATAGTATGCTTTCTTGATATGGAATGTTGATGACTCACAAGCATTAAGAGGCTTTATCTGGACTCAGTTGTACATATCACATTACAGATGAATAAATTGAGTAATTTTTTTTTTATGAGTTATAGGGGTTTTTTTTAATGCTGAATTTCACAGATTATTGACCATAGTTGTACCACTGGGTATCAATATAACAGTTGAAAAAAATCTAAGCATTGTGTTGTAGCAATTGCTTACTTAACATCTGGGCTTGTTTGTGTGATTTTTATTTTTTGAACTAAGAGAATGAATTTGTTTGAGTGACTGCAAAGCTCAGTAAGTACCAGTTATCAATTCCCTTTCTAATGACAACTGATGACATGATTTTTACAAATGGTTGAGCATTTGGCAAATGTTAACCATAGAAATCGAATGAGCTGAAAGAAACTCCAGTCTGCCCTATTGTCACTACTGAGCTGACAGATGGGAAAAAGAGGAGGAGGTTGTGATGCTCTCTCAGAAGCCCAGGGGCACACGGCAAAATGACTGCTGAAGTGCCTTGACAGACCGTAAGTGAGAGAGCAGCAGATTTCTGAGGAGCAGACATCACCTATGTTTTGCTTTGCTACAAGCGTTACCCTCTCTACCACAGCCTCCCCAAATGGGCTGGCCAAATTCTCTGTGGAGCACTTAGCACCAGAACTCATTTGAACCTCAGCAGTGGAGGTGAAATTGAATTTCCCTGGCAGAAGGAGGAGCTGGAGCCAGGCTACCTCCTCCAGCAGCTGCTGGAATAGTGAGAGGGCAGTACTATCCTTACAGCCACCCCAGGCAGGTGGTCCAAGTGCCAGCATCTGCTGCTGCCCTTGACACTGTCACCTGCCTGGGCGCTATCGGCATGGCCAGGGCGCTTTGCTATCCTGGCTGTCTGCTGCTGTGAACATCTGCTTGCTCTGCTGGTGCCTAAGCAGCAGGGAAAATCACCCAGTATGCAGAAAAGCCTGTAAACCCCAGAATAAGAATTGAGAAATGGGCAGTGGAAGTCTGTTGGGATCAGATCGCTCAGCTTTGCCTTTCCTTACCTTTTTTTTTTTTTTTTTTTAATCTCCACAATTAGGCTAATGCATCTCCTTTGGTTTTGTAAAAAGTGACTTGAGAAGTTAAAAGTACCTAACTTCAGTAGCTTTACCCATATGTGCTGCGTGCCTCAGGCTAGACAGCACATATTGGTAGCCAGACTGAGAAGAACATTTACCACATTACCTCTTCAAAACTCACTTTATTTTTCTTGTTGAGCTGGCCCCCATCCAATGTGACACTCCAGCGTGAGCAGTGTAGTGACAGCAACAGCCTCCATGGAAACACACCCGAGCATGAGGCCAGCCATGGGGTAGACAGAAAAGGCAGCTCTGTCCTTTTCCTTAGTCTGTGTGGTTTTGCTCTGAAGAAGCTTTCTTTTCATTTCTAAAGCATTATTATGAGTGCCTCTCCTATGCTATTTTGTCTTCGCTGTGTCTCTTGTAGCAGTGCAAAGTTACTCTGAACCTGGAAAACCTGGGGCTGTTTGCAAGGCATCACCATTACTCAGCCTCAGAAACCTCCAGTCCTCTTTTACATGCTGGAGCCAGGAGGGAACCTGGCTTTCCAACTGAGACACAAATAACTGCTGGCTGCTGTGGGTGGGGGTTTGAACATGCATTGTGGAGTGACTGGCTCTTGTGGACAGTGCCCTGCTGGCAGCCTTGGTGCTGCTGTGCCAAAGGTCCTGCTAACTGAATGCCTCCTCTTGGCAAGATGGGAAGAGCAAAGGGAAACAGCATCTCAGAAATTTCCTTGATGTCTCAGAATTTTATATACCCCCTGTGTCACCCAGGAATAAGTGTATTGAGAAAAGGGCAGGTGGAGGGGAGGTGTTAAGCAGGTTGATTTCCCAGTGGAGTACTGGGGAGACTTTGATGATCAGGATGCCCTAAGAACAAAACACCTCATCATCAGGGCTATCACCATGCCTTCCTCTCCATCATACTAAAAACTCACTCCCCAGGTAATAGCAGCATGAAAAGTTGTCTAATGCCATTATAATATAATTCATTATATCATTTCCCCTTAATATTTATCTGAAATTTTCCTTTTTACCCCCTAGACTACCCTGAAATAAATCTCTCAGTCTGACTATCCACTGTTTGATGCAGACAGTGAACCAGGTAGCTGTTTGGCATTGTTCCAAGTCTTAGAGCATTTCACAGACAACAGCACAAGTCCAGCAAAATCTGTGCACCTACAGGGTAGCTGCTACTGTGCTAAACTTCCAGACACCTGGCTTTACATCCACCAACAACATGACAATAGTGACTTTCACTGCACATCACTTGTAGGCTCCCAGCTCTAATTCATACTGCTTAGTGGGAAATACCTATTCTGGATATGTCATGGGGAGAATCAGGTGCCACAGCCAGAGTACTGAGCAGGGAGTGTCTTAAACTAATCAAGAAGAATGACTGAAAGCAGTTGTATAGTAAAATTTCCCATCTCAGCATGTAAGGAGCCTACATGCAGTAGTTTTTGGTGGTCAGGAGTCACAGTGTGGTTCCATTTCGAGCTGAGCACCTCAGCCATCTTCCTAAGGAGCTGAATTAGCTCTTTTTAAAATTTGAATGATACATCAGTACCCTGGCCATATATGGCATGTAATACAACAAGAAACAAGCACATTTTAGTGTCTAATGCTTTAATACATGAGTTATGAATAATAATAATAATAACAACAGATTAAGCAGATGTCTTTGTCATATCAAACATTTCAGTGGACATCACGAGTCACATTTGGCTTCCACATGGACTCCAGCACTTCTGACATTGATTTGGTTGCTCCTCATGTCTTTGCTCTCCCAAGTGCTTTGGGTAGATCAGATCACCTAGTCTAAGTCTGGTGCGAAATCTTTCAGGTATAACAACAATATTAATAAATCTGCGCACTGTTTCCTGAGTTAAATTTCCTTGCAAGATTCTTTGTTCCCTGATGTCTCAGACACACAAGAAAACTAATCATGCATCATCCCACACACCTGGCTTCCTAAGTAACACTTCTCATACTGAAATTACTTCTCCAAATCACCACGGGTTCTAGAACTCCAGTTAACACCCTCAATATCAATTTCCAGTGTATGAGCCTAGGTCTTGAGATTATATTAATTTTAACATCTACGTTAAGTTAGTGGTCCTCAGTATGTTTATCAAGTTGTTGATGTGGCCCATGAATGTGTGAACTTCCCAGGATCTCTCACATCACTTTTCACCTTTTCTCTTCCTCCCCTATCTGTCCTTCTTGCCTATCTCTCATTCCAAAAGAGCCTGATCATTCCAGCATCTTTACAGTGTAACACATTGAAAAGAAACTTTGTTGGCTACCTTTAAAGTACTTTATATCACTTTATATCACTTACACTACCATAGCAATACAGCAAAGAATGCCATCTAATTTACATAAAGTCACGCAGAGGTTAATTAGTATATGGAGGTTAATTTCAAAAAGAGTGCACTAGGAAAAAAGCAGCAAAAAGCAATTCTTTCCTTAATTGGTTTTGTATGCACACCTCCTTCTACGTTTTACAAATGTACTCAGGAATTTCTATCTTCATTTTCTGGGAAGATTGCATGTCAGGTAGAAAGGAAGTCTGACACTGTGTCTGTCTGAGTGGTTACTTGCTGACCTTTCATTGTGGAATATACAATTTGGAAATATTGCCATCACATGCTATCACAATTGCATGGTGAGCACTCTAATGCTATGCATGAATGCATCCTCTGCAGTGGAACAAAAATAATTCCCAGTTGTCTTTTTCCTTGCCTAATTTGATACAAACATCACATTAGAAATAATAGATGTTGATACAAACCTCACATTAGCAATAACATGTTCCCAGCTCTGACCACAAGGAATGGAGGGAAAGTGTTAATTTGGTGAGCCCACATGCTGGAGGAAACGCAGGGCATTTAATGTTAGAAGGCAGGGACAAAGGTGATTATTTTTCTGTTTGAGAAGAAACATTCTGGGGGCTATCAGAAGCTGCTCCCAGGTGACAAAGGAAGAAGGCAGTGTCTGAGCCTTGCTGGATTCATCTCTAAATTTCAACAGTCAAGATCTCTGTATTGGCTCCATATCCATCTCTAGATCCTATGACTTCAGTGGAAGTGGTTATGTTTTTCTACAAGAGCTTTGATTGACACAGTATAGTTTAATTTGAAAACACTTCTTCTCTCAGCAATAATAGCATACATTTCTACTATCAAGACCCAAAACCCATGATGGGTTATACTACAGTGTTTTTAATGAGTCATTAGCATTATCATTTATTGCAGCTAGACATCTGCTTGAGCTTGGATCTTGATAACCTAGAACTACTTATCAGTGTTGAGTTTGGCTTCTGAAATGCATGCTAGAATCCTTGAGTTCACAGAGGCTTTGGAGCTATTCTAATCCCAAAATGTTTCTTTCTCAGAAGTAAGTATGAGAAATCCCTGCAGCAGGGTTGAACAGCAATAGCAGACTAAGCAGACTATGAAGACTTCAGTATTATTTCTGTTTCTTCATCAAGATGGTTAGATACCTAACAAAGCAATTAGAGTGGTGGAGCCAAGGATCTACTCAAGCTCCTGGTAGAAATGGAGCACCTTCTGCTCCTGGATGGAGTGTCAAAACCATGGGCACACCACGCTGCCTTCCTGACCACTCCTCCTCTCTTGCTGCAGCAGTGAGGTGGTGGCTTCACCGCTGCTCCTTTGAAGGATGAAGTGGGTTTGCAATTCTGCACATGTTATTTCTGGTGAACATTTGCACAGAGGCTGTATAGAAACCAAACCTGATGCAAGCCTTTCCATGATGAGTGGATATATAGTGGTACAGCCTCTCCTAGGTCACACAAAACTGGATGCTACATTTGGCAGTGGTAACAAGGTAGTCAGCACCCTTCCATTTTCCTTTGTCATGAATAAATCCATCCTTGACAATAAACAGCTCAGTGTTCATTCAAAAGATGAAATATTATAAGAATACCAACAATCAACATTGAACTTATTTATTCTATCTACGCATCCATTTTATTATTCTTGGTGCCTAGGAAAATGTCTTTTCTCTTCCTTTAAACTCTTGTCCATTGTTACTGTTTACAATCTCCTTATTGTTGCTGAGGGTTGTCCTATTCCCT
Source organism: Agelaius tricolor (assembly GCF_023055355.1). NCBI lineage: Eukaryota > Metazoa > Chordata > Aves > Passeriformes > Icteridae > Agelaius > Agelaius tricolor. Next base: position 45,959,629 of record NW_027269267.1, on the reverse strand, counting down.
CTCTGTCAGCATTTAGCAAAGCTAAATGCATTTCATTATTTTAATCTTTCTTGAAAAGTCAATCCCTTAATTAGAATCTATGGTTGTGGAGCTCCACTGGTGTCCGCAGGCTAAACACAACTAAGGCTGTTTTCTTACTAATTGTGCTCACAGGCAGGACATTTGTTACTGTTGTTGATGGCATTAATTTGTTTGGGGGGTTTGGTTTTGTTTTTGTTGTTTTTTTTTTTTAAGACTATTTATCTAGGTGAGAAGCAAAAGGCAAAAATCATTAAGTAAGATTTTCAAAGGATCAAAGCCTACAAGGCATAGAAAATGATGATTTTCTTGCTTGGGATTTTAAACTGAAACATGCAAGGCAAACCTAAAAGTCTGGGTTTTGTAGACTGAGAACATCAAAATCTCTCAGCAAAACATGGAGATTTTAAGAGCATGCTTTTAAAAGAAGGCTGTCAAATGCTGGTCTGCTCTCTTCTACCAATTCCTAATGAGCATCAAAAATGTGGAAACAGTCCTTCATGCCTAATCAAACACATTTTGCTAAAGAAGCATTTGGAAATTCAATGGGAAGGACAGTAATGCCAAAAAAAATTGCTTATCTTGTCCTTTCTCACTTTTGTCTCTAGTTTAGCTCACTAATCACCCTACATGCAAGTTTTTAGGAAGGATTTTGTTCTTCTAGCATGCAATTGAAGAAGAATCAAAGAACCTTTACAAAGTCACCACAATGACTTTCTGAAGTTTTGATGAGCTTCACAGTTTGTAATTTCTTTTCTACATACTTAGGGATGTAAATTTTTTACATATGCCACTGCTCTCCACAGCACCACACATACTAGCTTAGACAATAAATGTAATAACTGCTACCTGAGGGATGTATCTTTCACCCTGTGCATAAACTTACTGCAGCTTGAATGTTTCTTGTGCTGGTATATGTCCCATTTGATTCAGTTCTATTTAAATCAATTTTTTCATTGCACATAAGTCAAAGTTGCATTGTTTGGAAGTACAAAGTAGTGGTATTCCATCAGGCTGTGTTCAGAGTATGTTTCCATCTATCTCCTCTGGCCACAGAGATTGTAAGGTTCAGCTGTGTAGTGTGGTTTCCTCTAGAGTGCTCAGGATGAATCCTGCTCTACCAACCATCATGCAGTCAATTCTCCTGTAATTTTAATCTACTACCTACTTCCAGTCTAAAAAGTAGCCTTTAAAAGGCATTTCCCCTTTACTTGGGAGATGAATTTTAGCAGTTGGGATTTCCATGGCCTTGCCATGGCCACAACTCATTTTTTCACATCAGTGTTAGACTTGATGTGGCCTTACCCCTGGTGACAAGTGCCAAAATAGCACCAGATCCCACTTAATGATTTAGCTGTGTGACTCATAGCTAATGTTTGAACCTCTGCCCTGGTTGCCCACACAGATGTGGCTTGAGAAAAACTACCTGTTGGGCCATAGCATCAGCAGGACTTTGGAGATGCTCCTGCTGTTGTATATGAGCTCCTCAGCATTCAGTAGCACCTGCAGCATCTATACCTCCCCTAAATGTAAAGCTGCTGAGGCAGACAGGCTTTATCTTCCCTGTTCTCCTTCTGCCCAAGCAGCCTTTCCTCCATCGCCGCTTAACTTGAGCAGCAGAGTTTACTCCCTCTACAAATTTCTCCAACATTGTGATTTAACCATTCTTGAGGTTTTTAAGAGCTGCAGCCTAAAAACCTGATAGTTCAAAAACCTTCCTGTTTCTAAGGTGAGGTGGCAAACACTGAAAACCCTGAAAGCTGAACTCAGAGCCCAATAGGTTAAGGCACCTCTGGGAATTTCAGAACAGGTTGGGCAGCTTGTCTGGTCAGTCTGGAGTATGAGAGATCTTAGGTGAAATGCATGGGGCATTTCCTGACACTGGGCTGCATCTGAGCTGGTTCAAAGATTTACTTTGAAGGATTTGACAGCTCACCAGGATGTTGCTGGAGAGTGAACATCTAGTAAGTTAGACAGTGCTAAAGAGTTGTCAGGCTGGATCCCTGGGATTTAGGCATGTGGATTTTGTTCAAGTCCCAGTATAATTTTGAAAGGTGTATGTGTTGCTATTAATTCCTGCTCCTCAAAAAAAAATCTGGCAAAAAATTCCATGTGCTAACACCTATATACCTATAGCCATATACCTACTGACTGATTTTCAATGAAACCCATGTTTACACAACTAAATGATGTGTCTGCATCAAAAGGCCCTTGGCATCCACCTCACTACTGTGCATTGTACACTGCAGCTCAGTCCCAGGCTCAGGGCGAAACTCTCTGACGTTCAGCCACCCTGGTACTGTAAATGGAGAGATTCATTCCTCCTGTGTATATAGGAGACAAACCAGCTTTCAGGTAGCACAGAAAAACAGTAGTGAAGGCTTTACTGATTAAAAGAGTAAAAAGCATCTGTAGAAGGAAGACCTGTCCTTTAAAAGCATAAAAAAACCCTTTAAATTTGGCAGAGAACAAAATATTTTGAAATTATGCAACATGAAACAGTCACTGACACTCCTACTGAAACATGACACTGGTTCCAGGATATTCAGGCACTCCTGCTGGGATAGATAATCTGCATTTAAATTACAAGATTCAGCCATATGTCTGGCTGGGAAATGAAAAGTATGGAATGATAGATACTACCTTGTGCTTCTGCTCTTGGAGTCTTTTTCATCCAGCTCAGTCACTCTCATGCACTGAGGTCTGTTCCAGGATAAACCCTCTTCCTATTAGATAATATCCAAATGTCTCCAGGGCCTGTTTCAGAATCCAGCAGCCTCTTATTTTTTTTCTTTAGAAACTATATATCAAATCTTTGGTGGGAGCAGGCTTTTGACTAATGCTCCCCTCTGGTTATTTAACTTGTAATAACGTATCAATTTAACCCATGCAACTTTTATTTGAGATTTAGGCTATGACATATGGTTGGGGATTCATACTGTTCTATTTAGGAAAAGACATATCTTCTTCATTTACAAAAAAGGTATACCCCACCTCCCCACTCTTGTGTGTGTGTCTGTGTGAGTGTGTGTGTGCATGAGTTTTAGAATAAGAAGTCAGTATTTCTCTATCATTTAAGTGATTTTTTTGTCTTCTCAACTTGTGTTGACTATCTTTTGCTATTATCTTTCAGGGAGAAAAATGTATTTTTGTTGGACCTTCAAGTCAAAGAAGCATCTTCTTTGTAGCTGCTGAATATATTCTGTAATAGTTTGGGTTTTACTTTGTTTAGACTCTGAGAAGTTGCTGTTATATTTCCAGTAATTTAGTTGCACATTCTGAACTAAAGCAGAATTAATTGGTGAGAAAAAAAAATCTCAGTTCTAGTATTATGAAGAAAAAATACTAAAACAGCATAAGAAAAATAGAAGTTTGAAATACAGAGACTTTTCCCACATTTTCAATGTCTTACTATTTTTGGACTTTCTTTTTTTTTGGACTTGCCATTGCAAATGGCTTGGATTCAAGAAACACAGAACAATCCTGTCTCAGTGATTTGGTCATGGTACCTGTGAGTGGTAAAGGCATGATCTGGGTTTAGAAATCTGGTTGCTGTGTTCTTCAAATTAGAAATACTCCCATAATTTATAGTAATAATTGGAAACCATGCAGGTAGCCAGGAAGGAAGCTGCACAGCATCAACCAATTGCCAGGCTTGTAAATGCCACTTGGAGTTTGATGGGGACATTTTAAAGGTACACATGCAAGGAGCTGAGCTGAAAACTGGTGCTCTTCTGAGGGACAATCTGCTTTTCTGGAAAAGACCATTTTGCAGTTGAGTAACACAGCAGTCAAAAGAAGCTTTACTGTGGTCTACTTTCTGTCCATCCAACCTTGCTCTGGTTTGCCCTCCCTGCTTTTGAGACCCTCAGTTGGACTGAGCTCCTGACTGACCCCTGGCCAAATCAGTGTGGCATGAGGGGTGTCACTGTCACTGGGGATGACGGGGAAACTCCACATGGTCCCAGGCTGATAGCTGGATTCTCCTGTCTCCAGCCAGCAAGGCAGAGCTTTGAACTCAGCTCTCACCAGCAGATCTCACTGCTTTTATCACTACTTTGAAAAAAAAGGTGGAAGGACCATTAGTTTAGACCAAGTGTGAACTGATAAAAATGAATGTCCTTGTGAATTGCTCTTAGAATTGTCACTGGTTTCTAGTAAGAGCAAAGAAATACAAGAATTAGCACAACTACTCTGAAGGTACTTATTTTCATAAACTCTTTGTTGTTGTTTTGTTTCAGGACAGGTTTAATTAGAAGTAAGCACTGGCAGTAATCGTGTGGTATTTGCTTCCTTTTGGAGCTTTGAAAGATCTTGCCTTGTGAGGGTGATAAATCATCTAAATGAGCATGCACGAAAACTTGTAAAATGTAATTTGGTACAGAATTTTTCACACATGGCACATATCCTAGGCAAGTATTTTATAAGTGAGACATGAGAGTTTTATGGAGCGTGGTTTGGTATATAGCATAAATAAACTGAACTTTGCATATAGGCCATACACAAAATACTATAGATATCTGCCTAAAGGAAGACAGCATGACAAACCTCTAGGAGCCACAAAGTCTACCTGGTACATATTAGGCATCTCAAAAACAATTGCCTAATGGATGTGCTGATGCCAAAAGAACCCTTTGGGTCTTTCTGAAAAGAATACATACATCAGCTTCCATGAAATATGTCATCCCTTTCACTCATTTTACTAAGGAAATACCAACAAAACACTGTTTTTAAATAGCTTTAAGGATCTGATATAAATCAACAATAGCCAGGAAATTTAAGAAAGCCAAAGACTGACACTCCCTCTTCAGCACATTACACCCTGTTTTTTACAAAAAGCTAGAAACCTTGGGTATCCTATCTCATTTCCAGTTCTTGCTATGTCAGACCCTATGGAAAAAGTACCAGCAACAACAGAAGCTTCCACCTCACACCTTGCACACCAAGGGTGAAATCACAAGAAGTCATATGTGCTTTACATAAAGCATCAGTAACTTTTTCCTCTGACTCATGACCATTCAGCAGCTGAGACTTGAGTCCCTGTCCTACCCAGCTGCTCTCATCCTGAGCTGCTGCTGGTGCAAACACCGTGCCTGAGGAAGGGACAGACAATGCACACATGCCAGAGGAGCTGCTCCCCAAAGCCTGTGTGAAGGACATTTTCCATTCCGGCTTTGGATCAGAGGCTGAGGTGATCCTGGGGCAGTAACACTGCCCCTATCACTGCTTTGTGTCACACTGATCCATATTTATTTGGCTCAGGCAGGTGATAATAATTTCAATAAGAACCTAGACATTTTAAAGAAATGTCTATAAAAAATTTAGAAGAGAAACCTAGTCCTACTCTGGAAATATAGGTTGATTGGATGCAAATGAAAATTTCTGGATTATGACTTTACTTCACATCAGGCTTAAAATACAGAATATTTCCATCTTATATTTAAATATGAGAGAGATCAGATATAAGGACATAAGAAGCCCTGACAAGTTCTAAATAAGCATTAAAATCCTAAACATATGTGTGCAGATAACCAGCTCCTTGGAGCCAAAACTTTTAGAAAGGGAAGTAAAAGTTTTTAAGCAGGCACATACTTACCCCTAGATTTACTGTTTAATCCCTTTAAGCACAACTGACCATGTCAACAGAGAACCAAACTATTCTGTACAAACCACCCGAAAACCTTAGACTGGTCATTGTTAAAAGGGCTCTGTGCTAGGTGCCTAATTGCCATAAATACTGATTCCCCTAAGTTCTTTACACATTCCCATCTAAATTTTCAATAATGATAGCAATCAGACAAACCATTTCAAAATCCTAATCAAATGTCTTCTCAGAGCATTCATAAAATGAAATGCTGATGCAGCACATTCTATTTAATTGAGATACACTTAGATTAGGAAGTCCACTTAATCAGGATGTCTCTCTGGGAACAATTTAAGTCCAATGACACTGAATGGCAATGACACTGCTGCTCCCACATAACAAGCAATGGGACAAGAGGAAATGGCCTCAAGTTGCCTAAGGGGAGATTTGGACTGGATATTATGGAAAATTTTGTCACCAAAAGTCTGCCCAGGTAAGTAGCTATCTCCATCCCTGGCACCACTTAGAAGATGTGGTGCCAGGACATGGTGGACTGGACAGGGTGGACTTGACAGTGGTTGGATTCAGTGATATTATGGTATTTTCCAGCTGAAGTGATCCAATGATTCTTTGAAAATATTTGATTCTGGTACAGGGTTAGATGATAAAGGAGGATTAAGTAAAGACTTTTCAGACAGGTACTGCTTTTCTTCCAGTCTCTTCTGTTGCAGTGATATCTGCAAGTTATCAAGTGCCAGTGTCTATTTCGGACCTATGGAAAAGGAAGGAGGTATCTTCTCCAAAGACTTCTGGGCATCTCCAGCCCCAGCAGCTTTATCCTAAAGCAGCAGCTTCTTTGGTCTTATATCTTTTGTCCCAGGGACCTCCCCTTGTCATGCCTGGGCCTAGGGGATTCCTCCCAGACAGAGGCAGAGCTGTCACCACCCCTGCAGCAGCAGGAATGTCCCAGGACACAGGGTGGTAAGCCTGTAGGACTGAGGGTGGTAAACCAGGACTGAGGTCAAAACAGGCCTTAATGAAAGTCTCATCTCCTTTTGCTGCTTTGTAATCCTAGTTACAACTTTGATTCATAGTGAAAGAATCTGGTGAAGTGAAAAAAAAAAAAAGACTTCCCTGTAAGAAGATTCCTTTTTATTGTCAACCTTCACACAGTCAGAGTATGAAATTCCCTAGGCAATTAGAGCTTCTAACATTACAGGCACAAGGCTTGTTTTGAGAAAACAAATATATGTCAGCATTTTAAAAGTTATTTTTTCAACCTTTAGACATGCTGGCAAGGCATCCATTCAGTGGGTTTTTTACTTGAAGGCATATAGACAAGAAAACACAGTACCAGGTGGGAGTGCAATATGCTACTTGTCTGTTAATGATAAAGAGCAAAAATGCAAAGGAACCATAAACCAGACAAAGCAAAGGAGGAGAGAGGCATCCACAGAAGTGGGTGTGTGGCAGTTACCCAAGGACTGGAGATTTCCCTGGCACTAATATCTAAAGTAATTAGTGTAAAAGCAGCATTGGTTAGGGATATCTGCATAGCTGTGAGTAGCTGAGGGCTTCTGGTTCGGTATTTGCTTGTTTGGTTGGGTTTTTTGTACCTAGTCTTGCTTTCCATAGTGGTAGTGGTATAAAAATAAACTTAAACTAAAATCAATTTACAGGAAACTTGATAAACACAGTGTAAAAATGACCACTCATGCAGCTTGCACCCTCTGTCTATTAAATGTTAGCCTTGAATTTTTGTAATACAACTTGACAAAGATTACAGCACTTAAAATGAAAGGTGATCATTCTGTGCTTTTATCTCAAAGTGCTGCCTTCATTTGTGCTAAGTAACCCCTCTGACTCAAACTTGTTTATTACTGTAAGGTGGGCTGTAATTGTAGCCACCAGTGGCAAGCAGGAGATAGTTCATAGCTAAACAAAATTTCAGTGTTCCTGAACAATAAGTTTGAGCAGTGTGAAAGGTCCAGCACATACAATATTTTTTTCAGTCAGCTTGTTGAACCTGTGTTGAACAGGTAAAATGTGAAAAACCAAGAAAGCAGCGATCAAAAAAGGAGAGGAGAATTTAACAAATAATGCTAGAGCCAGGAGCTATCAGTTTCATATCTTTTTCCCTGAAGTGTACCCATGGCACACAGAGTCAGTAGCAGAGGTATTTCCCAAATTTGAGCTCCTGACCTTGCAGCAGGACCCTGCCCCTGCACAGCCTCCCAGTGCCCACAGCCGACTCGACTCGCAGCCAAGCCCAGGCGGTTGCGCATACAGATGTGATAACTTGACCAGTGACCTACATAAGACACATTTCCTAACCCACAGGGCAGACAGTTTTAAGGGCACATTACTGCCTCCCCTCCACAGGAGAAACTTACCCCAAAAGGACATCTCTGTGTGGGACAGCTGTGGTTTCAGACCTTGGCAGGGGCTGTCATTCAGAGGCAGAGATTGTGCATGGCAGCTCTGTGAATGTAGCAAAGAACTGGAGGGAAAATATGAAAAGAGGATGAATCTGTTCAGCACTAAACATGTTTATTTTAACTTTTTGCAGCTTCTGAAAAATCACTGAGCAAAACTCCAGGGTATAAATCAAAGTGAGAGAGAGAAAGAAAAACGGCAAGCGAAAGAAAGTCATTACTTTGATTGGCAATGAAGGATTACTCAGGATCCATAACTGTGTTTACCTAGCTCAGCTTAAAGTTCACCATTCTAAACTCCTCTAAAAATCTCATCTTAAAAACAAAAACTAAACTAAAAAAAGCCAGTGTTTACAAAAAATTACTTGTGTAACAAGTGGGGATTGCCACCTCTGCTTACACAACTATGCATAAAATGCATACTTTATGTAATTTCAAGCTTTGACTACTTAGAATTTAAATTACAGAATAAAGCCTAAAATTATGAACATAAAGATCTGATATTATTTTTATCCTTTCAATTTCATGTTCTTCAGCTATACCTTAGCACAGCCCAATTTACAGTCTAAGGCCAGAAAGTTAGTAGTACTAGGCACACAGTTGCACTAAGTACTGCTCTCACTTGTTCACTATAAGCTCCCTATTTCCTTCTTAAAAGTTGTTTTCAAAAGGATCTGCTTGCATAATTGTGCAGCAACAAGGCCTGGTAGCCTCAATCCCCAAGAATGTTTTCAATGACCTCTTCCTGCCCAGTTTTTCCATGAGAGAGAGAGAACTGTTGGGAAAGGGGGAGCCAACAGTGTTACCAGAGGGTAAATGAGTAGACAGATGCAGAATAGAGATTAGTGTTTTAGGAAAGAAAAAAATTCCCCCTCTCTGGTGTTACAATTGCTTTTAAAACACACCCTCTCCTTCTAACATTTCATGTCCTTTTTGTAGGCACTTCCAGCAACAAAGTAGACCATAATTTTAGAAATGAGAATATTAAAGCAAAGGAATGGGCATGCAGCGTGGCTGCCAGTATCAAACACAGACTGTGGGTCAGTCCTGGCAGTGAAGAGGCTGGGCAGCTTTGCAGGGGCAGTGTGAGTCAACATGGCCATTTGTGGACAGATAAGTGAGTGCAAACAAAACCAGAGCATCAAAAGTGAAATGTCTGCTTCAGAGGGAAGCCGAGCTCACTAACACACACATACCTGTACCACGTGCCTAGCAAATCACGATTTGTTTATTTACAGTATCAGTTTTGGTTATGGAGGGCTCTTAAAAATCTGAGGGTAAAATAACCTTGAGAAATTCACATTATTAAGAATTAATTATTACCCTCTGACAGACCCCATTTATCACCATGAACACCAGATACATTAATTAGAGCCACTTCTGGCATCACAGCAAACCTGTTTCCTTCATGTTAGATTTTGGTTTATATTTTGTTCCTAGAGGGACAACAGAAATTGTTACATGTGCCAAAGAGCAGTTTAAAGGTTTTTCCACTATGAAGAATTTAAATTCAGGCTTTTTTTTTTTGTCCCTGAATCAGGCTCCATAGTAACCTCTATCACCAAAGAATTATCTTTGCTACTGACAGACTAAATTAATAATCAGAGTTTTGTTTTTAACCCTGTCACCTACAGCACTGATACTGAGGACCATGGGGTAGATTATTCAGCAGTGAACATTGTGTGATGTTGCTGAATACAGCGTATTTCCTGTAGCTTAAAAACATGCCACGCTGTGGCAATGCAGAGTAGGCAGCTTTTAAATTTTGGATTAAATCTTAGTGAAAGTCTCCCATGACTCATTCAACTCCTGCCATTACCTTATGTATTGTGATAATGGTGTAATGCAAGGTAGGGATTTAAAAGGACAAGACCATAAATCTTTGAGATTGATGGCATTTTGCCATTGCCTGTGTGTCAAGAGGACTGAGGGAGCTTGTTGTGTTACAATTTCCCTTCCTAGTCGTAGTGGGAGTGCAGAATTAAAGCTTTACATTCAGATCAAATCCTGTGTTTCCCTCCAAGACAAAATTTCCTATGAGATTAAGACCTACTAACTGTGGTCCCATAGGGAAGAACTCAGAAATTCTCAATAACATCCCAAGGAGGCCCTACCACTTTTTTATCCACGATCAGCTGAAAATTCCCCACCACCACTTTGGTTGCATTTTTCTCTGGATGGGAGAAAAAAATCCAGGCGAGTGTGATACCCCAGTGCTCCATAGCTTAGCTATTCACCACAAATGGTCTGCCTCTTTAAATAAAGCACAGGCTGGGACACGCTATCTGCTTCTCAGAAAGCCGAAGGTGGATGCATGCCAGGGATTTGTGCAGCTTCCTGGCTTTGCTGATAAAGAAAGGCCACTGTGAGGTAAACCTCTGCTCTGTCCCTGACACGTTTTCCCAGTGGCTGCCCAGAAACAAGGCACCCCAGAAGGCAAGGAAAGCGTGGATCCCGTGGTACCACAGCTCCTTGTGTGCACCACAGGGCTGGGAGGAAGCCTCTGAAGAGTCCACTCGGGCTTGTGCTTCTACATTTAGAAGTGTGAGCTTCGAGCCCGAGCATTTGCATCAGCAGGTGGAAAGTATGAGAGAGCACATCCAATGCTGAAAGTTAATGATAGCATTTGACCACGTTAACCAGTAAGTGACAAGGCAGGGTCACGGGAGTTAATTATTCATGTAAGTGACTGCTAAAAGAAATGCTTAAGAAATGTTGGTAGTTTGCACTGACTGCAATGGAAAGTGACTAATCATTTCAAAGTTTAACCTTGGCAGCTCTAAGCAGACCCTTCTGGCTCTTTTTTTCTGGTTTTGTTTTTTAAATCAATATTGTCTACTTCACAGGCAGAACGTTAGAGGTTTCACAGCAGAAAGCTGGCCAGAAGGGCAGCTGTGCCACGAAGACCAGAGCTCCAGGAGAGAAGCAATCTGGTTTAGAGGTTTGTGTTCAGCTTTGGGAGAAGGGGGTGCTTCAGCCTCAACTCCCAATCTCCTGAGTGATGTGACACCACTCTCCCCAGCTCCCAGTACTTGTGTATTTAAGTTATAACCTCTTTGGGGCAAATTCTACCTTGTTTGTTCAGTGCCAAGCACAATCAGTCCCAGCCTGTCACTGGTGTCCCTCGGCAGTGCCACAATATAAACACTAACAAAGACAGACTGCTCATATCTGCCTAGCCACAACTGAATCCACCACTTAAAAAATGTCATTATTTTCGTTGGTGCCCAGATAATTTAAAAAATTCTCAGGAAAAAACCAATTACTGCCCTGCCAGAACTGCTAAGCTTCTGTGGGACATAGCTGCATAATTTTAAGAGCCAAACATTCCACTAGATCTCTTTGTTTCAACAATCAAATACCAGAGAGGGAGGTAATACTGACAACATGTTGCTCTTCTTCTGTATGCTGAACTGTTTTATAACTTCTAGTCATGATATATGAGTCTACAATTCAAAAACTAAGGGCAAGTATAAACTAACAGTTTATAACACTACGACATATATACAGCACTTCTCATCCCAAGAGTACTTAGAATACTTGAGGTCTCAGAGGAGTACAGCTATCTGCAGGCTGGGACACAGCATGTGTTTAACAAACAGCATGTGAGGCTTGAACATGGAGAGCAGCAATTTTTCCAACTTACACCTTTGGTAAGGATAAAGCAAAAATAAAGGCATATTTGATGCACATAGCCTTAATAAGATACTGAAACTAAAGGGAAGACAGACTTGCAGAACTTAAATATGAAGAATATATTAAGGAAGAGTAAAAATGAAATTTGAGCTGTAAGATGAGAGGACAGCCAAGTGAATATTATTTTTCCTTAAGAAATAAATCCTTTAAGGTTGCAATTTGGTTATTAAGAAGCATAACTTTATGTGAAGACCAGAACCCTCAGTACCCATTGGTGTGGGCACTGCACTGGGACACAACATTTGGAGATACCTCAAAGGAAGGCTGCAAAATCATCAGGGAAGTTCTGCAAAATTCCTAATTAAAAAAAAAATTATTGTTCAAAAGAAATCACAGAGTTTGTGGGAACTTCCTGTTCTTCCTGCTCATGTAGGAGGGCTAGAGGTGTTATCTCACTGGGCTCTCAAAGAGACAAGGAAGTTCACTTGTAGGATGGGTCAATATGTAGGCATGGTCAACCCTTTGTTGAATGTTGCTTTCCATCTGTTGCCCAAAATTCTTCTTCAGCGACAGAAAACATTGGCAGAGGGACGGTGGGAGGCAAGGGGCATAAGTGTAAAAAGAACCTTCAATGTAAGTAATACATAAGAATAAATATAAAAGAACATAAAAAATTTCAAAGTTGCTATTGCGAACAATCCAGTGCCAAGTCAGCCTGCATTAAGGGTAAATGATAAGCATGTAAATTAAAGACTGCAGAAAGCAGACGTTTAGGTTTTAAGCCACATTGCTCAAGTCAAGAACAATTTCCTCTCGTGTGGTACTTGGACGGAGGCAGAGGGACATGGTAAAGGCAGTGTGGGTGGTTCATAGTGTTCACTTTGCTTTGGCATGGGAAGCTAGGAAGCCACAACAGTTCTTTGCTTGTAAGCCTTCTGTTGCTTTAAGCATGAATGTCCTTTTTGTCCTCTAACAATCCCATTTTTGTTTTTAAGAAGACAGCCTTTGACCCTTTCCTGGACTAGGAATGAAAGTCATCTGAAAGAGCAGCATGCTGTTCTTCCAAACCTACTTTGTGGTGCTCTCTTTTGATATCGTTGCTGGCATCATGCAAGCCAGGGTGACATCAAGAAACTTTTCTAATCTGCCTTCATCAGCCTATACCAAGAGTGATAACCAGTGCTCATATGATATTTTCAGTTTTTCCTGCACCAGCCTCATTCCCTAGGGGTAATTTCATCTGGTGGCTATAGACCTTCAGCTCAATCCTATGTCTCCCAGAGCAGGCAAAAGGGACGGAGAGAGGTCCTGCAACTATCCTCCCTTGATGCAGGCCTGCTTATTTCTCTGAGTATCTGCACAGTGAAACTTTCCATTTTCAGTCTGTTTCAGTCAGTTTCAGTGAGTTTTGAGTTTTCCTTCCTTCTGTAAACCTCCCAGGGTGAGGTAGTGTGGCAGTGATACTTTCAGATAAGTGCTGGGACCTATATGTCCCAGAGCTCTCTTTACAGACATTGGACATGATTTAGAGACAAGGGCCATATATTCAGTGTACTTATAGGAACTCCAAAATATCTACTGTTCTATCTGTCTAGACTCCAGCTGCCACTGGGGAAGGGTCTTCTGTGGGTCAGCCCTGGGTCACATCTGCCACATCCACATGGATATTTTGGGTATCTTAAGCAATCTCAAACAGTGTGAGATCCCTACCTGTGTCAAATAAGTGAAGCATCTCTCTTATATCAGCTAGTTCTGTCTGTACCTATTGGTAAGAAGCATGTGTTTCTTTCACCTATCTGAGAATGGGCTGTGCCCCCTGGGGATTCCTGTCTCTGTCCATGGATTTAATAGGAATTTAGGTGAGTAGATGGGATGTGATGACTAATTTTTAGATAGCTATAGTGAGATGAAATTAATCCCATCCATCCTGGCACATGATTAATGTTGGAACAGTAAGCACCTTGCACTTTGCTCTTAAATGTTGCAATAACTTTGGTCAGATTTAATGTTTTTTTAAAAGTGTTAATGTCCTTATTAAATTGATCCTTGTTAATTATAATCCAATAATTTAAAAAATAAGATTTAAGGGGTGATGATTTATGTGTCTGTGTTCAAAAATCAGAAATATCAGACAGCAAGGCAGCAAACTCCTACAGAATTTAGAACATACATTTGAGAAGTGATTTTAAATCCCTATGCCATCAAGCACATGGAAGAGTATGTACAAGACATACTGCTATATTGTGACAAACCACAAAGAAGCTTTCAGCTATATAGAAACTTGACGGGCTGTTCAAAATCAAGTGTTTAACTTCACTCTTTACCTTGATAATCAGGTTTCCCTCTTTGCTTCACACATATATTATGCCATATTTAGCACACAAAAGGAAAAAAATGGCAGTAGTTTCTTTAGAGACAGCCAACTTTGCTGTGATGCACCCCATCACTCTTCTTGTCTTTTATTGTAAGAAAAGCATCCTGTACTTGCTTGCATAGCAATCAGATCTTTCTTAACTGTAGTCTTGATATGTGTTATAGGGGCTTATGAGGCTCTAATCCTATGCCTCAGGAATAACTGTCTTATTCTGACAAAAAAAACCCAACCAAACAACCAAACCTAAAGCAATCCAAATCTTAAATTTTTTAAAAGTCCTGTCTCTCTAAAAATATGGGCTTTACTTACTTACTCTGAGTAGTATTCACATTAGTGTTCCACTAATGCTCATAAAACTTTCTAACTGTATTTAAAAAATACTTATGAACTAAAAAATATAAGTCAGGGCATGTCCTAATATAAACAACACTTCTTTTGCAATAACTTTTCCACAAATTTAGTTATTCATTGCTCAGTCACACCGAGCAAGACACCTAGTCTTTCTGGACAATAAATACCTATATACCTGTTGATTTTCATGCATTATCTATATAATTTGCTTTTCTTAGATTGCCTCAAATAATTGTATTTCAGAGTAGACTCCCACCTCTGTGCCCAAATTCAGTGAAGGTACAATAAATGTGAAACAAAGAAGTGATTATTTTACTTCAATTTACCCATGTACCCTATGCTGTATTTATCTTTTTGGGGGGAAAAAAGTATAAAAATAGACATTACTAGCAGTAGGAACTCTGGATGAAGGGACTAGCTTCTAGGGAAAGAAAATTCATGTGATTTTGAATGCACCTATACTAATCAGAGGTCAGGCACATGCTGGTCTTTACTTGTGTCTTAATAATGAAGCAGTCAACATGTTACCTGGTAAAAATAACAGCCACTGTACCAAATATGGCCCAGCGCTCTACAGACAGTGACAGTGACATTTGATGATACTTGTGACAGATTATTGTGGTCCTCCATCATAACACTGCAGCAAAAATTCAAGGCTGCAATAAAAATTAATCTGGCCATGAAACTGGCCTGTAGTTATTTTTTCCCCCTTACTACTGTAACACTGATGTATGGAAGCCATCAAACATGACTTTGTGAGGGTATTAGATGTACATAAAGCTTGCAGAGAGAAACTGATGGTTGCTGCAGAAAACTCAGAAACCAACTACTTAGAAGGTGTGTTTTCACATCTCCTGCATCATTATAGGTCGTTCCATGAATATCTGACTTACTAGTAGGGTGTTCTGAAAACCTGCTAGCAGAGAGCTAGTAATAACACTACCTTTTCTGCTCAGACTATGGATTCAAGTCTGGCCTGAGTCAAGGAAATGATTCTAATGTAATCATTTAATTGCTGATTTGAAATAAGTCAGTAGTTTTAGTGAAAACCCTAAGGATGAAAGCCTTCTTTACAAAACCAGGGCCACCCCTAAGATTCCTCTGGATCCTCAGAGAAGGTGAAGGAGCTAAATACCCAGAAGAAACTGGCATCAAGCTGGGTAAAAGCCAGGGGCACTCTATGTTGATGCTAGTGGCAGGGCAGTGTAAGAAGACTTCTCTCTGGGACTTACCAAAGCTATTAATACGACACTCGTTCAGTCACTTATGACTTGGAAATCAAAAGAAGCACTGTCTCCTGCTAAGGAGAGGAATATAACTGTTCATAACATTTATGTATGTTAAACTATGTCCTGTAAACTATGTCCTTGGGTTTTCCTGCCTCGTGTGACCACTTTAGTATTCTCTCTTTGCAGAGCATCTGTATAATCCATATGTGGCAATAATTTCATGCACAAACTTCAGAACGCGCAGTGCCGTAGGAGTTGAACAAACCTTGTCAATCACTGAACACAGGAAAACCTGTTGGTGGAACAAATTTACTGCATGCTTTAATTGTAGCCAAAGAGGCCTAGCTTCCCCTAAATTTTCATGGTTTGTCGTTCAACTACAATTTCTTCCATGCATCTGAAATTTGCTCCAGGTTATATGACGTTTTGTGGTCCATCACAACATGGCATATTACCAATTGATACTATATAATCCACGATGAAAATATGCCCTTAATGCCCCATGACAAATGGAAAGAATGTGGATATCTTATTTAAAACAGTAGAGGGGAAATGGAATACAGCTCAGCTCTGTTTTTTAAATTTATCATTTTTGTTAAAGCAAAAGAAGTATATAAATAAAAGGT
Organism: Agelaius tricolor; assembly: GCF_023055355.1. Classification (NCBI taxonomy): domain Eukaryota; kingdom Metazoa; phylum Chordata; class Aves; order Passeriformes; family Icteridae; genus Agelaius; species Agelaius tricolor. Next base: position 45,943,376 of record NW_027269267.1, on the reverse strand, counting down.
ACCTGAAACTTAACTTAGATTATTCATAAGAGGAACTTAATGACTTCAGCTCTTCTGAGCTGGCTTGTGCATTTTTTTACTGCTTCTGTGCATTTTTTTACTGCTTCCTATCCATACTTATTTCTGTAATAAATGTTACAGTACATTTTTTGATGTGCTTTTATGATATTAAAATCAACCTTCTGGAAAAACAAAATAGAAAACTTTACCCTTTTGAAATCAGTGAAAACAGGCCTATTGTTTAAGATTCCAATTGCACCATTGTTTTACTTTCTTTTAACATTCCACATCATGGTAGATGCAATGCCAACACAAAGAGAGGTATATGGTCTCTACAAACAGCAAGCATTGCCAAAGAGAAAATTTTCTGTTATATTCAATAAACTAGTTTCAAACTCAGTGGACATGTGGTTTAAAATAGATTCCATAGGCTTTTAAAATGGTATCCATAAATTCTCTCATTGCAATTACTTTTAAAATTTCTATCAGCCTTTTCCCAGGGATCTGCTTATGAATATTAGCATTATAGTGTTAATACTTTTTGGTTCAGGCTTGTTTGTAAGTATTACTGTGACAGTACTGTAGGAGAATAATTAATTATGATTTTAAATGCATCCAAATATTTTGAAAAAGAAATAAATAGATTTGATTACTGCTTATGATCTACTTAATGCATATGTAAGTACATGTTTAAATACCTTGCATTTGCAACTGGAATTGAACCTTTTTATCCTACCTGCAGCTGGGCTATGAACTGAGTGCATAAATAACAGGTGTTCTGGTTTCACTGACTCATTTCTCAGCTTCCTCAGGGCCAGATAAACCACTAAATATTTATCAGATGTGCTTACAATATAGGGTCTCAAATCAAAACACTATCAATGTGGAATGCCTCAGGTTGAGATTAACCATCCTCTTCTTTGAATATCTTTCTTCTGGATCAGTGGCTGGCTGTTCTGGAATGGCCAGTGTTCCTGGCTACATTGGACAGGCACAAAAATATCTCCTTTTCTTTCACCAAAACTTGACTTTGTCTTTCTGATGCTGCACAATACATTTTAATGGAAATGTTTTAAGGACCTGAAGTGAGATAGGGCCTGGAAACTGTTTCACAGTCTTCTGTGCTTTACAGTTCTTCTCTTTCCTTCCCTCCTCTTTTTCCACCATGTGAGATGGACTGCATTGCATCAGTGCAGTGGCAGGTGACCAGCAGTGTTACATTTAGCTGTTTGTAAAACATACCTTGAATGATGTGAAATATTTCTACCTTGGGAGCAAAGTATGATACATTTTTTTCTTCTTTTTTATTCTGCCTGAATGAGCAAGAGACAAGAACTGAAAATCAGTTCCAGGAGCCTTGTATGACTTTGCAAAACATTGCCATTAAACTTATTTGTCCCTGGCAAAGCTGGTATAATCTGTAGTCATTTAAATTCACCTTTACTGATTGAAGGCTTAATTATTGCATTTTGAGGCATATACTTTTTAGGTATAATTATGCAGTTGAAGACATTTCAAGATCATAATTAACTGGAAGACTGAGAACCAAATCAATTCAAAGTCAATATGAAACATAGTTACTTCACGGGATCAAAACAGCAACTGTAAGAGAGAATTATTCACTGAATAGATATATCCCTAGATGATTTTGGCCTCTGTGCTGTTGAAATTGTTGTCACACATAAAGAAAAGGCAGAAATATGCTTCCTAAAGTCTGTAGAAGTCTAGAATATTAGGGGAGTGATCAGACAATATCATAGATTTTGGTTAATACTTTAATAAGGCTACATGTTTTTTTGGCATGGTGACAGGAAAACTCATTCATCTACAAATAATGGGGAAAGAAATAAATCTCAAGAAGCCTGAGAAATAAATCAGGTGAACAGACTCTCCCATGGTAATGCAATTCTTACACATAATCCAGGAATTTATACTCAAAAAATGTAGGAAGGTTACACAATGCTATGTGTCATCCTGCTGGAACAATAAGCCCAGCTCTGGTGTCTACAACTTGATAAGGATTCTGAAAAATCAAAGACATTTCAGACAAGGACCTCAAGAATGATTAAAATGGAAATTCTTCCTCATGGAACTCATGGAATGAACTACTTAAGACATTGAAACAGGGAAAAATTACTTAAGTACCTACCTGGAGAACAGGAGTTCAGTAATAACTGGCTCTTTGATCTCACAAATAAAGGTGTGGCATGGTAAAGGCTCAAAAGGCTGTTTTCAGTGATTTCAAAAGGACAAGGCTTCCTGTTCCACTGAAGTGACAGAGACATGATCAGTATTAAAAGTTCATCAGTTCAGGGGTCTTCAATCATCCCTTATGACAACTGTTGGTTTTCATGGGTGAGGTAACTGACTGTAGTGGGAAGGACACAGTTCTTTCAGTTGCAAAAGGGAAAAGCCTTATGAGCAGGTTTTTGTACTGGAACCCAGACACTTCTTGGAGAAGCACACTTAGAGCATCTCAGCTAGGTGCTGAAATAGGTTAATTGATAGGAATTTCTGAAGTCAGACCATTGAAAAAACCAAAATGAGAGTGAGGCCTTGAAACAAAAAATGCTCAAACACATTTGTCATGTAGACCAGTGGAGAAACAAGCCTGACATGTAAAGGGTCTCTGGGTGTCAGTGAGCAGTGTTGGGTTGAGTAGACAGCCCAGTAACCATCAGACACAGGCGTGGCCACCAGCCAGGTGTGAGGTCAATCCAGAATGATGGTTCAAACAACAATTTGGGCACAGGGACACCTCCAGGAATTTCTCAAGGCAGGGCTGAGTGCCTGAGGCCGGACTGAAAGGGCGCCCCTGGATCATGGGCAAGGTGGGGGGAGAAGCCTCAGGCAAGGGTGGCCAAGGCCAGGAAGGTCCTTTGGAGCATGGATGGAAGCCTCATAAGGCTCAGCAATTAGCATTTCTTTAGGTTTGTGCCAGAGACTTTGTCAGGGGAGACGTTCTCAGCATGACAGTATTTTCTGTGGATTGCTAATTTGTATCTCTTACTACCATTTCTGAGAAGGGGTCACCCATCCTTTCACAGCATATTTGAAGAGTGATGTTCTCACACAAACATGACATTGTCTTCTGAGACCGTGATTCCCTGATGCATAGAATCAGTTTATGAAGTGATGGCAGCTCTTGGATCATATCAGTCTTTTTATCCTGCCATTCTCCTTTCTTTATGCAGCAGACAGCGGGTTTTAGTAGTTTTCAGCATCTTGTCAAGTAAAATATCAGTGGATGACAACCTAAATTTAATCACTGCCCTTCTGTAATTTAATCTAAATACAGATGAGTCTGGTTCTGCAGGTTATTTTACAGTGCTTTATTATTTTGATACTGTTTTTTAGAAACAGTTTAGATTTGAGATAACAAGCATTGGCAGTTACACGACTCCTCTCCCCACAAAATTCTAGAAGGTGTCTTTATTCTTTAATTAATTTCTGTGGCTTGTGTTTGGTTCTTTCTACAGTAGAAGATAATTTGTTACAAATAATTGCTTATTTAGTTGCAATATTTTCTAGTAAATATATCAGAAGAAAGTGAAAATAGTAAGTTAAGACAAATATTAATTTCTTCAGCCAGCATAAACAAACCTATGCCTATGTTGCTACAGGGGTCCAAACAATTCTGTGGTGCCAATAAGAGCTCTGTCATTTGACTTGGCTTGTATTTCTGGCATATGCAACAGACTTAGAAATATTTCCCTTTCATTTCCTATATTTCCAATACCTACGTTCCCTTTTTGTGGCTTTTGAAGCAGTTTTTGTGCAACATCTTGGAAACATTATACAGGCATATTTAGACAAAATCTCAGCCAGTATTGTGAGGATCATTCATAAATTAATAGCAACAGCTGCCCATACACTATTAAGATTAATTTAATATCTTATACCTTTGTTTTAGATATTGTAATGCAACAGTAAAACCAGTACTTTCCTTAGTATCTCACCTCCACCAGTAATCTGAATTGCATCTAAGATCAGACAGTTTGGAATTTTTTCTTTATCAGATCTACAGATGCACAGTCTGCCTTAAGACTTTGATTTGTTGCACTTCTGCTAAACCTTCATGTCAGGGATGTCTGACCTTTTGAATCGGGGCTGGATACCTGTTCTGGAAACCTCTGCAGTTTGTGCTCTCACACTACTCCCTTGTGCCTTATGGATGCAGCAACAGCTCTCACAGCAGTATATCTGGTAATGCATAAATGCATTTTAGAAATGTAAAAATTATTTTTGCGGGGCAGATTAAGTTGTCATTTGTAGAGCCCTGCTGTTGTGAACATTACAACTAATGCATTTTTCCACAGATGTGAATTCAATCTGAAAAAAAGAAAGCATGTGCTCTCCTAAGTGTAGAAAGGCTGTTTGTGAAGTGCTTTTGACAATGGCAAGAGTGGTTTATGATTACCTTCCATCCACACCTCATAAATTACATTCTCACTACTAAAGACAAAAACTTGATATACCTAACCACTTACACCAAAGAGTCCCTCTCCATTTGCTCTCATCACCATTCTGCATTTGTCAGTCTCTCTGAGGTAGTGACCTCTAGTTTCGACAATACAGCTATGAGAAACACGAAAATAAAAAAGAAAGTACCCTCTGGCTTGTTGAGGCAGGAAGGCGTTGGCCTTAGCTGTACTTTCATTTCCCTGTAAGTATTGTTGGGTTCGTTTCTGAATGAGATTTGCTATTTCCACTGAAATTTATGTATGAAATTTACATTTTTTTTCCCTTCTCTTTGCTTTATTCCAGAAGCTCGAACACTTTTCAAAGCTGCCAGGAGTCTTTTGTCAACTGACTGTATTCCTCACATCAAAGCTTCATCTATGTGTAACTTAACAACCTCTAGACTATCAGAAAGTTGTATTTTCAGATTAAATAGCTCTTAAAAATAACTGAGATGGTGATGTTCAAAAACAGTATTTCCCAACAGGGAGGGAAATAGTCAAAAAAGCAACTTTATTTTCCTTTTGCATCAAGGGCAGAAAAATGTTTCCTTCTCTTCTGTACAGGAATGTGATGGGAAACATTCTCACTTTAAAGGTTTTGGACCTATACAGAAGTGAAAGGTTCCACCCTTTTTTCCACTGTGCCTTGTGCTCTGGCCAGGAAGCTGCACCCATGCTACCTGCTGTTTCACTAGCTCTCCTCCTGCAGAGCAGTAACGCTGTCCTGTTCCAAAGCAGCTTCTATTTTGGGATGAAGGGCGTCCTCCTAGGAATTTGAACAGGGGGGCATGGGAGAGTGGCAAAAGGAAGAAAATATGATTTTATCATCTGTGCTCTGAAACCAACTGAGTCCTTGGAAGACCAGCTCCAAAGCTTTTGTCCCTTTCTATCCACTGTAATCTCTGCACAAGTATTAAGTCCTAGATCTTAATTTCGTGTTGCTCATTTAACAGTTATCCCTTCACCCCTCAGCCCTGTAACACAGCCCCTCGCCTTCTCTTCCCATGTAAAAGAAGGAAAAAAATCCTCTAAAAGCACAAGACTCTCTTGGTGAGCTCAAGACATTGATAGTTTTACTTGAGCAAACGTGCTGCAAGGTTGAAAATCTCCTGTTGCCTCCATTGCTGTCACGAGTGTGGGACTGGCATGAGGAAACCTGTGATGTGCCTCTGCTGTGCTGTCACAGAGGCTGGCAGCTAGTCTGAAATCACCAGCCAAGGTGGGCTTGAACAAAGTACAGTTCTGTACTCAAGGAGATTGTGCATGGGCATACATTTCCTCCTGTCAGTTCTGCTGAAGGGTGATGACCTGTTACAAAAAGACCATAGCAAACAGCTGGGAAGAAGCAACATAGCATCTGAGCTGTTCACTAAGCAAAGCTGAATGAAAGCCCTTAAACCAGTCACAACTGCTCATAGTTTCATTTTCCACTTTTGTTGGTTAAAAAAAATATTTCATATTTTTTGGTTTTGTATGAAGTGATATTTTCCTCAGATTTCTATAGCACTCTCATCATTAGTTTCTTCTACTGATGTTAATTGAAAAGAGTTAAAAACATTAAATGATTCTAAACCAGCTCTTGTCAGAAATAAAGTTAATTTTTGACTCTTTCTTCCATGCACAACTTATGAATGGAGAACACTTACATTTTTCTAGTTGTCTTACAAATTCAGAGAGCTTTAAGTCCAGTGTGTGTTTTTGCTCTCTAGTTCATTTCTCCCTATTGGAATTTTAAAATGCATTTTATTGTTGATACCTTGTGTGATTCAGCGGTTACTGAATGTGTGTGTTTCATTCAGCATCTGAACTCTTCAACATTTGCCACAATCCTCTGTGACCAGTGACCCAACTGGGTAAGAACCTTATAAAATATAGTTCCCACATTTTTCACTTCATACTGCTTGCATTCATTGACAAACTTTCTGAAAACTATCATGGTGCAAGTGTAAAAGTGAAATCAGGATTTCACTCACCACTCCTCTGACTTACCTTTGACATATTGCAGTACATGGGACTTTTTTAAAATTTCAGGTGGCATGGACTTGAGGTTTTGGGGGATGGAAGTGTAAGTTCTGTTGACAGAAACAGTTGAGATCCAAGGGCTCATGAATTGCTGCATGGTAACAACTGAGATGCTCCCAGACAGGCACTGATATATTGCTATTGGTTTCTTGTCAAATGTGTTCCCCTCACTGTAATTATGCACAGAACATGAATACATTAAACCCATTTCAACTACTACATTTTGCCTCCTCAGCTCATACAAACAGACCTGCAAAAAACATGCCAACATTTTTTCCTCACTTTCAAATACCCATGTCTTTGCTTCCCACCTTTAAAGAAAATCAATATTTGGCAGCTGTCTTATGTTTTTGCCATGTTCCTGATTTCCCTCTGTTTTTGGCATTGCCAGCACACTCTGCAATATGCTGCAGTGCCCTTAGTAACATTTTGGAACAGCCTTGCTAGAAATTCCAGTTCACAGAGGATTGAATTAGCATGCATCATCTACACTGTGGACAGTTAAGAGTCTTGTGCCTTTCCCAGAATTTTGTTGTTGATATTTCTTTTCAGATGGGTTATACCTATGTGCAGAAGGTCCCAGTTCTGTGACATGCTTCCATTTTTTGTTTTGCTCTTACATACTTTGGCTTAAATATTGCTGATGGTGAAAAAAAATCTGCATTCGTCAACCGACCAGGCATATCGTTATGGTTATTATTTTAGTTCAGTTTCATGTTCCATTATTACTAAGTGTATTTGCCATATACAGGTTGGGTATCTGTGTTCTTTGGCTGAGTATCAATCATTTTCAGAGCCTGAAACTGGATTCTGAGCCTCCAGCTACCCAGATAAAAATAGGAACTGTAATTTGTCACAGGTGTTTGCTGGAGCAATTCCAGCTATGGACACAACACTAAAAATTGCAGAATAACATTAGATTTATATGACACGGTGGGAACACCCTCAACCACTATCTGGGATCTGTTTCTACAGTTTGTGACCCTGTGCAACTTTCTATGCTAATTTCTAGGCATTGTTGTTATAAATACATCTTCATCTCCACTTGAGAATGTTGAAATCAAGTTACAATCAATACTTACTTCTTCCTCCCATTATGGATTTTATAGAGGGAGCCTTAGACCAGGTGGCACAGAATCATGGATTTGCAGAATCAGGTAGACCAGATCCGTGTGACATGCCACTCATCCACCCTGCTCAAGACAGGACTAATTAGATCAGGTTCCTCAGGTTTGTGCCCAGTTAAGTCTTTTAATGTGTCCAAGGATGCAGTGTTTTTCCCCATAGTGTCTCTGGGTCTCTTCCAGTACTGAAACAACGTCATAGTAAAAAAACCTCAAATTGTATCTAAATGTTCCTCCTTGGAGCCACTGCCTCTCATCCAGTTGCTGTGCAACTTCAGGAATAGTCTGGCCCTGTCTCCTTTACGTCTTCTGATCAAGTGGTTGCAGATGCAACATTTAGTTTCAGATTCCCCCCCAGATCTCTCTTTTCCAGGCTAAACAGTGCCTTTCCTCACAGGTCCATCACCCAGCGCCTTCCCTTACCGGTCATGTGCCTCAGCTCTGGAGCAGCTTGCTGGCCTCCTCAGGACTCAATCCTCTATGTCCAAGTCTTTTATTTATTGGAGATCCCCAAACTGGGCCTGCTATTCCAGGCACAGCCACAAGTGACAAATACAGAAGGAGGGGTCAACTCCCTGGATCTGCTGCCTGCAGATCTTGCTAATACAGTATGCAGGATGCTGTTGGTTTTCCCAGCCTCAAGGTCACATTGCTGGCTCAACTTCTCCTCCAAGATTGCCAGGTCCTTTTCAGAAAAGCTGTTTCCCAGTCAGCCAACCCTCAGACTGTATTGTTGCATTAGTTTATTCCATCCCAGGTGCAAGACTTTGTATTTGCTTTTGCTGAACATCATGAAATTCCTGTCAGCCCCTTTCTCCAGACGGTCAAAGTCCCTCTGAACAGCAGCAACTTCTCCCCCCAGCTGGGTGTCACCTGCACACTTGTGGAGAATGCAGTTTGTGCCATCAGCCAGGCCATCAATGATGAGATTAAACACTGCTGTCCCAGTTGGGCTTCCTGAGGGACACCAGTAGCTAGTGGCCATCATACAGTTGACTTTGTGCCACTGATCACAACCTGCTGAGCCCAATATTACAGCAAATTTTCCACTCACCTTATCATCTGTTTTTCTAGCCCATATTTCACCAGTTTGGCGATAAGAAGTCTACAGGAGATTGTGGCAAAGCTTGCTAAAGTCAAAGTATCCAACACACATTGCCCTCCTCTTGTGCACAATATTATCATAGAAAAGAAATTAGGTTGGTCAGGCATGGTTTGCCCTTGATAAATTTATGCTGACTGCTTACAGTCACCTTCTTGTCCTTCATATGTTTAGCAACAGCTTGCAGGAGGATTTGCTCCATAACTGTCTCAGGAACTGAGGTGAGGCTAACGAGCCTGGAGTTACACAGGTGCTCTTCCTGAATACAGGTGCAACGTTTGCCTTTTTGTAGTTATTGGGAATCTCCCCCCTTTGAAACTGCCATCACCTTTCAAAAATGTTACCAGCATCACCAGCTCCTGCAGCACCCTTGCATGCATCACATGTGAATGTTTAAGTGGTTAAGTACTCCCTGATTCCATCCTCTCCTACTGTGGGTACTACTTCATGCCTGCAAAGTGCTAGGCCTGGGGAGATGGAGGGCCAGGGGGCAGAATTGCCAAGGAAAATTGAGGAAAAAACAACACATCAAGTACCTTAGTCTTTTCCATATCCGTTGTCAAAGGATTCCCAGCCCCATTGAGCAATGCTCATTCTCATTGTTCTGCATTCTCAGTCTTTCTACTACTGGTGCACATAAAGAAACTTTCCTTATCGCCCTTTTCCTCCCTTGCTACTTTAATCTGGACTTGCAGATTGGCTTTCCTGACTATTCCTGCACACTTGAACAGCGTCTGTTCATTCCTCCCAAGTAGTCTGTCCCTGCTTCCACCTGCTGTGTACTCCTTGTGTTTGAGCTCAGGCAGGAGCTCCATGTTCATCCACACTGGCCTTGTGCCACACTTGCTCAACTTTCTGAACATTGTGCGCTGTTCTTGTGTTCTGAGGAGGCTGTCTTTGAAGATCAGCCAGCTCTCCTGGGGCCTTTTGCCCTGCAGCACAGTTTTCCATGAACAGACTCCCTGAACAGACCTAAATCTGCTCTTCTGAAGTCCAGAGCTGTAATTCAGCTATTTATTTCGCTCACTTCTCTTAGAGTCCTAAACTCCACAGTCTCACAGCTGCTGCAGTCAACACTGCCCTTGACCTTTAGGGCCAACATCCCCTCATTGGTTCACTGATCATCTGCATCAAGAAAAAGTTTTCAACACAGTCCACAAATCCAATGGACTGTTTGTGCCATATTATCCTTCCAGTAGATACTGTGGTGGTCAGAGTCATCTGTAATCACCTGTGCCTCTAATTCTGAGGCTTTCTTCAGCAGCCCAAAGAAGGATGGATCTGCCTTCTCTTACTGACCAAGTTATCTGTAGGGATATCTTTTACAACACTGCCTGTGCAGGTCCATTCCCTCATCCTTACTGTTGTGGAGACATAAAGTTCAGCCAGTCTGGGAGCTTTTGTGGTACTGGGTGGTAAAAGGCAAGCCATTAGCATGGCATCCTATGCCAGAGCACTTCATTGGGAAGCTGTCAGCATTATCAGCACTTCACCAATGACTGATGCTGGCAGGCACCAGCTGAGATGGGGAGCAGAGGCTGCAGAGTAAAATGAAATTTGCACTGGCAGAGCTCAGTTCCACACTGCAACACCTGAATTTAAGTGCTGGTTATATAAGGAGGTCTGATCTCAAGGTATTGACACAGGTTTTATCTGCAATGGGATGCATCTCATTTCTAGGTAAGGCAGCTGAAATCAGAACTGTGGAGGTGGGCTACATTTCATCAGTGAAAAAGGGAAAGAGCCCTGCAGCTGGAAGATGATAACTAATAAAATGCTCACCGTAGAGCTGTAAGCATTTGAGAACCTCTAAGAACCAGCTACAGAGAGGCTTGCTGGAAAAAGCCCCATGAGAGGTGAGTACCTGTACAAAGCAGAGAGTTTGTGCTGAGCTGGGGGCGATGCAAGGCCCCCAAGGATGAGCTGGTTTGGTATAACACACACTGCTATAGCAACGTAACTGGAGCCATTCAAGATGATTCAGGAATTTAAGTCTATACATAGACCATTGCCGAGAGATTTTAAATCTAATGAAAAAAAAAACCCAACCTTTTACTAGCAATAGTGAATATGGATCTAAGTTTCTTTTCTGAAGCTTGGTGGCATTTAAACCTACAGGTATTATAACACAATATATGTATTGCTATGTTGCACTATCTTTTATTGCAGGAGAAACTAATTCCCATGTTTTAAAATTTCTTTTAAAATTATTCACATTCCCCAGAATGCTAAACAGGAATATTACACTTCAGATAATATTTTACTTTCAGGTAAGTGCCATAGCCCTAAATACAATACTTTTTTTCTCTCTTGGAGATCTGTCAAGATTTTACGGGTCAGATATAAATTTCTTGATATTGGGGTTTTTTCCTTTCTGCTCCACATGTGTATTTGTTTTTTCTTCAGACACCTCCTTGTTACACAAGTCAGGAAAAAACTTGGCAAGCTGGTGCTTCTTGTTATCTTTCTCTCTGTTTTAGTCTCTCTTTCTTCTTTGTTTGTAGTTGCTTATGGGGGCTCTCTTTGACTCTTACAGCCCCTGGTCAAACTCCAGTTACCTGCCCTGCTCCTTGAACTTTACTTTTGCTTGCTGTTTGCTTCAACTAGAAAGCCAGCTGCTTTCTCCTGAGATTATTTCACCAACCCCAGGAAATCTACCCTCATCTTATCAAAGGTGATAAATGCTTCTCACTCTGCCTCTATGCTGCTATCTAGAACAACTATTCCTGGACATTCCTATAAACCTGCTGGTCTTGTTCTCACCTTCTGTCAGCAAGGCTGAATTCAGGCTTTTCCCCATCCTTTTCCTTCATTATTCAGGACTTGGCTGACTGTTCACTTGTGCTTACTATTTCATTTTAAGGTTCTGATTGTTCAGATATTTTGGAAGTGAGGATACTGATCCTACAGTTCATAATTTCTCCAGCAAACTTGGCTCATACATATATATGCACAGAATTTAGCTCTTTAAAAGAAAGAAATGTTTGTATATAAAACGAAGTACATTTTTAGGTACATTGCTAAATCTATTATAATAACAGAAATTGTTCTCCTGCTTGATTATCACAAAAGCTAGCTAGTGCCTTTTCCACTGGAATCCAAAGTAATGTTATTAATGTTAATTAATATTATCTCAAAAGTACACTTTTGTAAAATTTCATTATCCAGTGTATGACAGTTACTACAAGCAACTGTAAAATAATAAGTTCTTTCACAAAAGCCTATACTAGTACCAAATGACACCCAATCTACTGAATGTACTGTAAAATCACCCTTTTTGATGGGGGACAATAGCAGGGTATTACTGTGAAGGTGGTTTATGTTGTCAACAAGAACTCACAATAAAAACACAGCATTAAGATCAGGCTGACATCAGGAATGAGTGCAGATTGTCAATCAGCTAACATAAATCACAAAATCAACTGAATTACATTTTTCCTTGCCTGTTTTGTGAGTATTTTATATCATAGTGTGTTCCTTAATCTGCTGAACCCCAGTTTAATTTCTCACCCTGGGGTTTCAGAAATGGTCTTTGCAAGAAGGGTGTCAGAGGGTCATGCCCATGTTAATTCAGACAAATCACCCTCCTCACTCCCAAAAAAAAAAGGTCTTGTGAAAGACCATTCTGAGATCTTAACTGCTTTAAAGAGGAGCAATATTAGCTTTGCATTCCTGTCTGGAGGATAAATGACTGATATCTAGAAAAAGCCAGGCCAACTTGCACAGCTGTAGGTAAGAGACCCAAGTGATATCTTGCCATAGTTTACAGAAGCTTCAGCTTTCACTTCAGCTAAATTCCAGTTTTGTGACTTTTTTTTTTAATGTGTTTTGTTGGTTTGTTTTACTCATGGAGCTGTTTATGTAAATGTGTAAACTATTATTCAATATTGCTTCATAGTGAAAAAAAACAGAGCACAACAAAAAACTCAGTGTGTTTTTGTTGTTTGTTTTCCATTACAAATCTACCACATTCTTCCTATAGTATCTCTCTTCAAAAAATCACCCAGCCTGAAACTGCTTCTGAGAGTTTTACTCAGAGCTCTGTGCCTCCTTAGAGATGAGAAAGCCCCACTTATTTCAATGATGCCACCTCTGGATAGAAATGTACTCAATATAAATAAAGCTATCCAAAATCAGGCTTACTGACATGGTCAGTAATTTATTGCAGGCTTTCAGTGCATCCTTCTCATAGAAACAATCTCTTATAACAGCAAACTTAAGACTCTATGGAGAAACTTTCAGCATGTATCACAAGCACTTTCAGAAGGTCTGTAACACGAGGTATGAGGCTATTAAAGCGCCTCTTTACTCCAAAGACAGAAAATACATAGTGCACACCCCAACTCATACGGGCACAGGTGATTAAGCTGGCCAGATTATGTTCTCATGTATTCCAGTGAAATCCTAATAATTTTACTCATTTCAGGAGGCTTTCTCTAGTCTTGAATATTGCAAAGGAGAATCTGAGCAGTGAGTACACATTAGCAATGCAGATTCATTAGTGTCAGAAAATTACTTTAGTGTAGTGCCTGGAAATTACTTCCTCACTTGTTAAGCCTGCCTTTCCAGGAGGAAGATATTTACTTTAAACAAAACCCAAACTTGGAGCTGAAGACTTCTCGTGAGCAAATCTGTCAGCTTGAAAGACATTCTTTTTTTAGTTTCCTTCCTCCCACCACATGCCCACTATATGCAAGTCTCACAGATTAGGAAATATTGCTTTGTAACATGGATTCATGACAAGTTTTTTTCATTCAAATTAACCTTTGCAAGCTCCATTACTTTCCTGTCAACTTTCTGGTTACTGTCATAATCAGATTTCTGAAGGTTTAGCTATGTTTGAAAGACAAAAAACTGCAATGGGCATTTAATCACTCTAGTCAGAGCTCTGGGAGAATGCTGTCATGAATATTGAGTGGGCACATGCTGGTATATGCTACAAAATGGTAATGACAGAGGTCTCTTTCTGTGGCTGTCCAGGCTTGTTGGCTCACAGGGAGAAGTATGGACACTCTCTCTCCTCATAGCCACTTATATCACAGTGTGAAGGCAAACTGCTCGAGAAAGACTTTTAACAGGGTGTTTAGCAAGAAATCCTGTTTGTAGGGTGTGTAAACTAAGGAAGAAATATTCTGAGTTAAACATCTAAATAGGTACCTCAACAAGCTAGTGCTGAACAAGTAATTTTGTATCTTTTTGGAGACAGGAAGTAAATATTTTGTTTCCCCCCAAATTCTTCAAATGCAGATTGAATATGAGCCTGTGGACGGGGAGATGGTCAGTTCCCTCTGGAAAGCCAGGGAAAGCTGTTAAGAAGAACTGGGAGCTGGACTCTGAGGAGGCCTGGTTTCATGATGAAGGGAAGGGGCCAACTGCCAGCAGTCCAAAACTCTGATTTACGGGAAAACACACATTTGAATTTCTCTCCACCACCCAAGTTTTTGCTCTTCAAATGAGGTATGTTAATGATTATTGTATGAATTAAACAAGCAATGGTATTCCAGGAGCTTAGAAAGCTTAACCATTGCTCATGTTATTGGGTTACATTTAAAAGAGCTGCAAGGTTAATCTGAAGTGATAAGAACACGTTTGACGTCTTTTTCAAAAAAATTAACAGACTGGGTGGGTTCCAAGCATTTCCAGAGGTGTGAACCACAACTCTGAAAATACTGTTGATTGCCATCAGAGATATCTCCAACATACAGGTTCTCTACCTAAAATTTCCAAGGACAGTGTTTGTCAAGAAGGACATAAATTTAGTTAGCCTTGCTTGTGTTTTAGCTTCTCTGGTACCTCTTTCTTCAGATAAAGGGAGGGCTATAACTGTAGGCCTGCACAGTCTGACAAAACACTAAAGCATTGGAAAACTTTGGCCCGTTTAAAATCACACTGAAAACAGCAACATTTAATGCGTGTAAGGTATTTATTGTGAATATAGTGTCTGTTGTGGAAAAATGTCCTTTTCAAAAAGTACCAGTTCTGACCATGAAAACAAAATACAATTTGTGAGTTTGCGATAGTAAAGGGGATATCTGAAATTGGAAGCAATTTTTTTTTTTTTTTAACCATCTTTTATTTCACCAGAAATTATATCAGTGGATATGTTCACCACATTTTCATGAAAATTCCTTTCAGACTTTAACTTTACATCTCTCTGCTTAGATTTATTTCAGATAATCACAACATTTTTTAGATACTGTGCTTGAAGATTATTTTGTAAAACTGCTGGTTTTGTCAATCAATCCATAATATTTCTTCTGACTTTCTCAAATGCCAAACACATTTGAACTGCTACATTTTCTTTAAAATACAGGTTTTTAAGCAATGGTAAAAATAATTACTGTCATCTCACACAGCTCAGTAACTGCATAAAAATAAATTCTATTTTTTACTTTGCTTAACACACATTTGCATCAGCCACAAAAACAGTGTTTTCCTAGGTAGTGAAAGTAGAGACCAGAGGTTCTGCTGCCCATCCCAGCTGAAACGTTCACTTATACTCAAGAGATTTGGTCACAAAATTTATGTCTTTACCCTAATCCAAGACTTGGTTACATATTCAAACTGGATGTGGTATGGTTCTCAAAAAGGGTAAGGAATGGAGAGTTTAAAAAGCTCCCTCCCTGACAAGAAGATCTCAGCAGAGGTGTCTGGGCTAAGGGACTACAGCTCCACCAAAGCACAAGGCAGTGCCCAGCTGGTGCTCCAGCCCTGAGGCCAGGCAGCATCATGCAGAGGGAGATTTTCAAATGATTGATAGCAAGTGGAGCTTCAGTGCCTAATTGATGCTTATAACTTTGGGGAAAAAATCCCCAGCTATCAGTATCTTCGACAATTGGGCTCAATTTTCACTTCTCACAACAATAGCAAAAATGCACCTGAAGGAATCTTGTCTGGCAGGAATGATGCATGGGCAGCTCATTCCCTCAGTGTGCCAGCAATGATGCAGTTCGACCAATCGACCCATCGGAAATCCAGACTAAAGGCTGCAACATCCTGCTAATGAATTGCTCTCTACAGAACATTTTCCTGTGCCTTGTTGCTTAAAGTGACCACTCCTTTGCTGATCTGCAAAAACTACTCTGTGCTGCTCTCAACAGCACTGGGTACCTTTGGAAGCTGTGCCTGTAGAAATCATCCTGAGGATCAGTTACTCCCAAGGGAATTAATTCAGGTGCTCCCACCACGTCCTGCATGCCCTGCTCCCAGCTGGGGAGATGCCCAGTGACAGGTGGGATTAGAAGACCTCAAGGCCTGCTCCTGGTCTTGCAAAATTCAACTGCAGAACTTCAAACATCTTGTGCTGGTGAAGGATCAGAGTCTCCCTGGGAAGAAGAGGTTACAAAAGAGCAAATCTGTGTTATCTTTTCACAAAAGATCGCTCGGTGCCGCCGCGTAATGTGAAAACTCACCAGAAATTTTCTTCAGGCTTACACACAAAATAAATAATTTTACACAGAATACTGTAATGATGGCTAATAGTGTATCTCCAAAATACCATGTAAAATACATAAGGCTGAGATCAATGGTGACAAAAAGCACTGAAATGATGGCCTTTCAGTTCAAACAAAGCACAGTATTAAAATTCTGGTGGGTGCGTTTGGAAACAAAAATGGTCAGCTTCTGACTGATGGAGTCACCTCCCTGGCTGAGTGTCAAAATAGGTCAATGGAGCTTTCTTTTCACAATAGCTAGAAGTAAATGGAAACTTTGCTGTGTTCCAGCCTAGATCAGTAGGGAAAGAGACATTCTCCCCGACATGTAGCTTTTCTATTTGTTACATGATACTCAGTGATATTGAATAACAGCTGGCAGGTTTTCAGCCAAAGAAAAGACTCTTGTCCCCGCGGATGGCACCACCCCTTGCATGCTCGCACCTCAAACCTTACAGCCCAGCGATGTAAAACATTGCAGCACCTCAAGGCTCAGCTCAGCCAAGCGTGGCAAGGTCAGCCGGCGGAGCAGGAGGAGGGCGGGGAGGGAGGCTGGGGGTGGAGACGGCAGCCGGACCATAACTCCAGCCACAAGGGCTCAGTTTCTAATGGCAACAATCTCAAAAGCTTCTCTGTGCACAGCTTCATAATTAAGTGTTAAATAAAAGTGCTGTGCTGTGAACACTGCATCCTCCCTTACAAATTCTGACTTCATACCTGGTAGTCTATTAAATAATTCAGTCTGAAAATTCCCAGCACTTAAGCAGGGACTGTAAAAGCAAGACATCTCAACTGTTAAACACAGTGACTTCCTTCACCAAATATGGCATGTGATCACTATGTTCCTATGGCTTGGAACCACATTTCCATGTTAATACATTGCTAGGACATTTTCTAAATGCATGTCTAGCTTCATCGTGGAAAGACAAACTTGATCAGAGTAATAGATTACAACCACAGGATGTGTGCACAGAAAGGTGTAGGTGGAATGAAGGTCAAAAAAGAGAGGCAACTTCTTTTTCAAACTTACAGCAGAGTTTTCCCCAAACATGAAATATAATCCTTTTAAAAACAGGCTTTCAGTCACACAACAAATCTGCAACAAAGCAAGGCTACCAGCAAAGTTAATATGGAATATTTGAGTATTTTTAAAGGAAACACAGAACTCACACCACAGTAGGAGAACTATACCACAGTATGAGAACTATTTAGTGAAGTAAAACGTAATGCCTCAAAACATCTAAATGAGAACGTATTATTCATCAACAATGCTTTCATGATTACAATTAGCACAAACACATTTGTGATGCTTCCAAACATCGGTGGGAATGTTGATATGTTTACATCTGTGTAACAGAGATTTGTCTATTTTCCATGGAGCAAACGATTATTTTTCAAACAGTGTAGGAACAGGAAAGCAGACATCACAAAGAATGGTTGATCTACTATCTGGTTTATAGTTATCACTATTTTTATGCTTTTGGGGAGAATTATATATAACCCACATTAGAGTGAGATTTTAACACTTCATGTGGGATTCCACCGTGTTACAGATGCTGCAAAACTGTTCTGTGCATGCCCTGGACACACATTTTTCAGTACAGGGTGCATTAGTGTACTGAATGAGGTGTGGTTCAGAGGGTGATTACGGCAAAGGTTACTTCTCCTCAGGTACAGGGGTACCCATGGTGCCCTACAGCACCGTATCTGGTTTTTCAGGTAACTGCTCATTTTTTTTTCGGCTCTCCCTTTTCTTTTTGAGTGTGTGCACCTCTAGGTGTGGTGCTAATGAAGGGAGGAGGGGAGGAAGAAAAAGAGGGTAGGGCTCAGTATGTCTTCCACGACCCTCTTAAGGCTTCTCCAGAGCTAAAATAATGGTAATATTCTTCGTCTTCTTTTTGGGGAAAAGGACTAACACTAATTAATCAAAACAGTTTTTCCCATTCAGCGAGAGGCGTTCAATAGGAGAGTTTTGGCTTCTAGCCACTAGAGCAGGAGAAGAAAAAAAAAAGGAAAATCACCACACCACCTCCTATGGCTTCTGCATAAAGTAAAGCTAATACTCTTAGATTATTTTTAGATTATTTTTTTTTTCCTTAATTGCCCTGCCACCCCGGGGCGGCCCTTTTGTCGGGCGGGAGAGGCTCGGGAAGCTCCAGCTTTCCACGGGACGCGGCACCGCGGCCCCTTCCCCTCCCTCCCTTCTCCCGGCCGGCGGCTGCTTCCCCGCCCTTCCCTTCGGGCCGGGGGCGAGCCCCTGGCCTGGCCTCGCCCCTGCCGGCACAGGCGGGAGCTGTGTGAGGGGCCGGGCGGAGCCGCCTTTGTCCGCCCCGCTAACAGCGAGCCCGGCCCCGCCCCGGGTTACCGCGGCAACGGCGGGGCTGCGGCCTTGCCCTTCCCTTCCCGAGCGCTCGCAGGCGGCGGGATGCCCCCCGATGGCAGTCCTGGTCCTGTGCCCTGCTAGGTGAGAGCGATGGGGACGCTGCGCTCCGCTGAGTGCTGCCAAGCGCCCCCCTTCGCCAATGCAGCTGGAGGGCGGGCACAAAAATCGCATCTCCAGAGGTTTCCGCAGCGTCTCGCTGCCCTTCCCGGGCTCGCTCGGGTTAGCTGAGGGCTCCACACGCTGAGTAAGGGACAGGCGGCTGAGCTGCTCTTTCGGCTGAAAACCGTGGGCAGCTGTGCCCGGGCGCTGATGATCCCAGGTTGAGCCCCTGCCGATGACTCACTGCGTGCGGACATCTGCTCGGGGAGCTGCTGCGCTCCCTCCCGTGTCCTGGAGCTGGATTTCCTTACTGACGTTTTTCAGCTCCAGACAGGGTTGTATTTAGAAACAATTTTCTGCTGGGAAGAGTTAAATTGCCGGCTTTATAGAGTTATATAATATTTTCTAGTTTTTGTGCGTTGGGTTTTTTTCCCCTTTAAGATTTGTCATCGCAGACCAAAAATAAAGCAGAAGAGAGCAGAAAAAAAATCTGGGCTGAACTGCACTATGAGATCATTCGTGGGATAGGTTTTGATTTGGTAAGCTATTTAAGATGAAATTGGAGAGAAAAAAAAAAGAGGATAGGAGATTAAACACTACTTTAAATAAAGCTAAAAGTCAGCAAAAATAAGACTTAAACTAAATAGCATAAATTAATTTCATTATGAATTTTGCTACTGTAAAAGCAATAAGCAGTTCAGTCTAAGAGGGGCTGTGTACCCTGCAGAAGAATCGTGTTATGTATGCTCAGTTATAAATGAAAGTGAAGCCCTGGCACCCAGAAGAGGGGCACTGCTCTCCTGTGTGCTTTCATTGTATCTCACAACTTAGTGTATCATGTCATTTGCATTATGTAATGCCTAAAGAACCCCAAAATACTAATTCTCTTAAGACATTGCTGTTTATTTAAATACCTGATCCTGAGCATTTAAGAGGGTGATACCAGTTAATCTTCATGATTAATGATCCTAATGTCTGATTTCCTAGGTAGATGATTTTAGGGAGCATTTGTATTGAAAAAAAATACCACTCTCAATTGGCTTTTTGGTTGTACTTAGTAATGTATTGCTATTGTACTTAGCAAGGTTGCTATCATACAAAATGAATGAAAAGTGACAAAAAGCAGAGACTGAAGAAGAGCACTGGGAATTTTAAAAGATTTCAGTTTAGCACTACCATTTTTCTCTTTTGCTGTATTCTCACCAGCAGCTTAAACAACTACTGCAGGCAAGCCAGGTTGTGCAGGTGGAGGCGGTGTTTAGCAAGGCATGCTGCTTTGGTAAGTCACCTGTAAAACAAGATGATCTGCAATGTTTGGATAAATTCAGTTGTTTTTACTATTTCCTTTGTCACCTGCATTATCTGAAGTGCAGCTTGGAGTATTTACCTATGAGTTAAGCAGTAAGTGTTTTGTCAGTATTCATGAAGCTGGAGTAGTCTTCCTGTGTGAATTACTTGTTAAAAGCACCTCTTTTTGTCAAGCAAATCAAGAAAAATCATGCCTACAATTTCTTTTCTGTGACACTCTGTAAAAAGGGAATATAAAATCAGGGAGTTACAGAAGTATATATGGATATGGTGGGGAGGGAGGAGTAGTCTGGAGAAGTTTCTCTGAAACTCAGAGAAGGTCCAGCCAGGATGCCAATGAGGTCATAAGAGAAACAGAACTGAGAAAGAATCTAGAAGCCTTACCAGAGACCTACTGCTTACCCCAACATTTCAAAATGGGGTTTTGACTTTGAGAAATAAGTACAAAAATGAATTATCTATACTCTGTGGTTCCCAAGGTATTTCAGAATGCCTTTAATGTTTCCACTCTAAAAGAGGGTTAGTTCTTTTCTCTGCACACTGCATTTCAAAGGCAGTCCCCTAGAGTGAGGTTCAGCTTTGGCTTCAAGCACAGAAATTTAGTTATGGGCATGTGAGTGAGGTGTCTTAACTTTCCATTGCAGCCAGTGGGGGTGGGTTTCATGTTCCTCTGCAGGAGCCATTTGAGCCTTGTGCTTTCATACATCGAAAGGAGGCCTTTGAATGCAGCACCACGTGACTTCTGGAGAGACAGCCAGGGGCCAGGCAGTGTTAGCAAAGACAACTCCAATGGCACAAGATGCCTATTTAGGCAACTGAAGTTAACCCAATACACTCAAAGGAATTTGTACCCCAAAGTAGGCACTTTGGTTTGGTCAGCTGAGCAAGTCTGTGTGCTCCTGCTTGCACTGGCAAGACCTGCTGTGACCACCATATGTGGCTTGGACACCTGGTTCACACCAAGGTGTCTCTGCTCAGAACCTTAAATTCAGGCATTGATCTCTATACTTACAGACCTAACTTACTTGACTAAATGCTTGTGGGTAGCATTGTGTGAGACAGCTGTACAGCACTGTCATTTATCACATGGGACTCCCAAGTAAGACTAGCATCTTTTGGAGAGGCAGCTAGTCCATGCACCCAGCCTCCTGGAACTCTGTTAGAACTCAGGACATCCCTCTGGCTGTCCTCGACTGCCAAGACCCCTGCCAGGGGGCTCAGAGACCCTGGCACAGGGTCCAAGACGTTTGTGGTTTTGATTATGACCCATGGAGCAAACCTTATATGAAGATCTGCAAGTCACTACAGTTTAAGTAGAATGATAGTGAATTTATCATGGGGTGAAAAATAGATTTTCGGGGTTTTTAGAATGGGGGTTCTGGGGGCAAGATGGAGGAATCTGGGCGTGTCCAGCCTTTCTCCTTCTTCTTCTTAGCCTCCATCTTCTGCTGTGATGTTGGCACTTTCAGATTGGTTTAGAGTAGAAGCTCACTGTCTAACATAGGTGATAGTAATTGTTAGTAATTGGAAAGTAGTTGTTAATATTGTACATGTAGTTTTTAGTATAAAAAGATAACACCATCCTGGGGCAGGCAGAGTGCCTCTGACTGTCTTGCTGAGAGGACCTTGGCTGGGCAGGAGAAAGAATTTTATAGATAAGATACAATAAACAACCTTGAGACTGAGAAATGAGGAGCCCTGACTCCTTCTTTGAGCGCCGGGCTGGGAAAAGAGACTTTCTAACGTATCTTGGGGTCACTCTGACCAGCTAGAGAACCTGAGAGAACTCCTTTCCTCTGAAAGCTTGCCTCTGAAAACTCAGTTTGCCAATCATTTTTCTGAGAAAACACCCCTCTTTAAGATTACCTTTACCCATCCACAAAGATGTTTATATATATATATATATATATATATATATATATATATATATATATATACTCAATCTTTTCTAAAAATTCAAAGCTATCTAAGTATGAAAGAACTAAAACAAGACCTTTCTTTTCCAGATTCTTTATTGCTATAGAAAGCAGACCTTTGTTAAATGGATGAAAAGGGCGGGGAAGGGAACCTGGGTGCCATTTAAGAAACTGAAAAATGTGATCATAAAGAACGTGTTGCTCTGTGAAGTTAAATGTTAATCAAAACCTTTACAAGACAGGGCCAAAAGCACTTACCTTGAGTGGTTTCATTCAGGAAAGGACTGCAAATGAAGGGTGAAGGAAAATCAGTGACAATAACAGTAAAATAAAAGCATACAGACACTGGGAAGAAGTCTGGGAAAAAATAACAAGCAAACATGCTTTTCTAAAAAGGCAACACAGAGAAAGAAAATCTGATATGTATAGAACTTATCCTCAGAGACTATTCACTCTTGAGCTTAACATAAATTTGAATGGAAGGGAGGGAGAAGACCCATCCCTAGCTGCAGAGATCTCCTACCACTTCCTTCCTTTATGATATTTCTTTATATCCATTCCCTCAGAGAAACCTTCTCACTGTTAGCTCAGAATTTCTCTTATTCTTCCACCTTTTTTACCTCTGAAAGTGAAAAAAACTTCCTCTACTTTCAGAGGACTTCTCTTATGTGACAGAAAGTTGGGTCATCTTTTTATTCTTTTCAATTTTTTATAAGAAGCTTGGCAGGCTTCACAGATTCTTTAAGTTTCAGGACTGTGAGAGAAGCAACTCAACCTTATGCTCTTGTGCCAAGATTGAATGTGCTTTTCCTGGTGCAGTTTTTAAGCCAGCCACTCGAATCCTCCAACCTTTTCACCTTTTCACATCAATATCAGCTTGAACTCTCAGCAGCCATAGATACTATCACAGGGCTGAAGGCAATAGAAGAGTTAAAGCATCTACAGCAGGACTTCAGTGGAATTGCATTGCCTGAGCCCAAACTGCTGATCCAAAATCCAGCTGTTATTCTGCTGCCTGGCTTGATTAGGTGCCTCCTTGTAGCGCTGTGAAGTTCTTGAGACACTTAGAGCCAAATGAAAGAGCTCAATACCTTTCTTTTGTCCAAAGTAAGGGGAAGTTTGGGAAAGCAGGATATGCTCCATCTACAAATGCTTGAGGGACCCAGTATGTCAAATATTTTTGGAGCGTGCCAAATGGATTAGACCTCACAAAAATGCAATGGATGCTTTCCCTTGAAACACAGCTGAAGAGGAGGCAGAAGTGTTTCCATGCCAAATAGACATACATGCATGCTTGCACACCAGATACATCACCAAATGTTCAGGACACTCCCACCCCCAGGAATGGGGAATGTAACACTTCTCAGCCTGAAAAATTCAATGGGCATTAATTGTGTTTCACTCATTTAACTGTGTTCTGCTAGAGATAGGGACCCAAGCCTACAGATTCCATTTTCCTGCTGATCACCACAGCCTCTGACTTACAATGTCATGATGTATCAATGCTCTTCCCTGCTTTGCTGAACAGAAGAATGGAAAATCCATCCATTCTGGTTAGTTATGTGACTGATTATTAGAACTCTTATTTATCAGGTGGGTGATGTGGGTTGCACTGTTTCCTGGGAGAAGCTGGAACCTGAATCTTCAAATTGAAATGTGGACACCTTACCTTATGTTAAAAGTGGGTGTTGGCACCACTTCTGTTGTGTTTTTAAAACAACAAAAAAACCCCAAACCAAAACAAAACCCCTATCAATCCAAACACATGAGTTCTGCTACATTTCCTCAAGAAGGAGTCAGGATACCATGTCTTTAAAAGACAGAGGAACTTTTCTATAGCCTCAACTAATCTAAGTTCTGTGTAGGGATGGATGTAAGGTGGTCTTGTGTTGTCAGTGTTTCTTACTCCTTGGCTCTCAGTAGCTCCTCACTCAGGGTGCTGGCTGTTTGAGAACATTGTTGAGAAGTTCTTAAGGATTCCTGCCCGGAGAACAGCTGCTTAACATCAATTTTGAGGGCAAAAGCATGGACATGATGCATCTAAGTATGAAGTGACCATATTATTATCTACTCTTTCTTAAACTGTTTTTGTTACAAATGTTGCCCTAAATCTTCCTCTTTCTGCACATACTTCTTTTCTTCAAATCAAGGAAAGGAGATACTTCTTTGATCAGTCTCAATCCTCTCATAGATGTGCAGTCACCCTTCATTGCCATGTGACTTTGTGATGAGCTTTAATCGTCTTACCAGGTGGTCAACTGTTTGGTTACCGGCCCTACTTGGGTGGTCTGGGCATGTCATGTGTATCCATCTGAACAACAAATTACCAAGGGATAACAATCCTCCACTGTTTGTCCAACATCACTTCAAACAGGAAGTAAAACATCAGGAGGGGCACAGAGCAACCTTATAATCAAAATGCTTGCACAGAGACAGAAAACAGAAGAAAAATATTTATCAATGGTCCACTGTTTAGCTAATACTGCTTTTGAAATTAGTAATTACCTTCAAAATTTTGATATATTTTCATCTTATTTAATGTTGATTTCTCTCTCTGAAGAATTTATGGTAATTTTCTACTGTACATTCTGAAAGGGCAGTTTCACCTTTATTGCCTTAGAAATTTGAATCTGAACTTAACCAGGGAGATCATCCCTCTGTATTTAAAATCTGACATCCCATGGGCTTTTTTCATTGTGTCCATCTGCTGACAGGAGGAGTTTTAGCTAGAGTTTGAGTTTGCATACTAGGGCATGTGGAGAAACAAATTACCAGGTAAGAAATTACCATTCTTCATAGTTATCTGGTTTTTTATTTCCATTTTCTTTCCCAGTAAAAGGCACAAAGATAAGTGGCAGCACATGGCCTGTAGCTGCCCTATTATAGCAGCCCTCCCAGAGGCCAGTTCAAAAGTCATAGTTCTGATACTAGCTAATCTGGCAAGAGGATTTCAATGGGTGGATGAGAGAATAACATCTGCCTTTCAAATCTTACACTTGCCAACATAGGCATGTGAGGTTTTTTGTTGTTCCAAGAACCTCTCATGCATAGAGAAGGTAAAAGTCCTATGAATTGGAACCACCTGCTTGAACTAATGCTTTGGCAAGCTCCTGTGTTCCTGGAGCTGGTTCAGAGTATTCTGAGCTATGTGGAACGGGAAAAATCCACAAAAATTTCTTACCGCCCCATAAATATTTTTGATACTGTTGTGTTCACATGGGAAGAGTGTAGAGAACAAGCCTAGTAAGTGTGAAACACATACTGTGTCTGTGTGACCACTCCCTTTACTTCACAGTCTGTTGTATTCCTGTCTCAGACAAGAGAAACAGAGCTTAGAGATCAAGAGGGAAGCCACTTTCAGACTTGATGCTGCAAAGAGCACAGAGGATTCATTTGCTGTTTTCCTGAATCACCTACTGCATGGTCTCAATATTTGTTTTGGAGAGCTGAACTGGATGATGTTGAAAGTTTTTGAGAGTCCTGTTATAGTTAGATTTGTGTTATACAGCCTGTATACACCATACCACTTCAGTGTGAAGGGCTCCTTTTTAAACCAGAGGCTTCTTAGGAACCTCTTAAAATGGCCTTGCTGAAGGATTGCTCATTGATCCTTCAAAAGAAAGACAATGGAATGTCCTCAAATACTTTTAAATAAAATTTATTATTTCTGTAAATTTCTGTTAAAATGGTAAAACTATGAAAAGAGCACATTTTCTATACATTTTGTTTTCTCAAGCTGGATGAAAACCATATATACCACTCACAAAATCAAGGCATTATACCTCATCATTTACATAATTAAAAATTGAACCATATAAGTTCTTTTAACCATGGTGCTAAAATGTGCTGTAAGATATTTAAAACAAACCAAAGGTCTCCTTGATCTGAGGACACTCATAGCCCTTTTTGTGGGAACTCAGCACATCCCTCCGGACGTCCAGAGTTGCCGAGAACCCCGTTGGGGGGCTCGGAGACCCTCGCATGCTGCCTGGAACAGCTGGTGGCTTGATTTTGATCCTTCCAGTGAATTGCCAGCTTGGCATGGGGATGTGAAAGCCACACAGGTTTGAATGGTGTAATAACAATGTGTTCACAGGATGAAAATGTAGATTTTAGGATTTTTGGTATAAGGGTTATGGGGACAAGATGGAGGAATCAGGGCGTGTCTCGTCCTTCTTCTTCTTCTTGCTCTCCATTTTCTGCTGTGATGTTGGCACTTGGGGATTGGTTTAGAATAGAAGTGCACTGTCTAACATAGGTGATAGGTATTGGGAATTAAAAGTAAATATCATATATGTAGTTTGTAGTATAAAAAGATGACACCGCCTCAGGGGCAGTGGAGAGTGCTTGTGGCTGCCGTGCTGAGTGGACCTCAGCTGGGCAGAAAGAAAATTTTGTAGATAAGAAATAATAAACAAACTGAAGACCGAAAAAGTGAAGAGTCCAGACTCATTCTTCAGAGCGTGCTGCCTCAGAACCACCCCACGCATCTTGGGGCAGAGACAGACAGCCGACCTGAGATCTTTTGAATGCTGACATGCACATAAATGCTCAATTTATGCAAAGTGAAATGTTCTTCAGAGAGAACTGGAAAGTCTAAGCCAGAATGCCATTGACTAGACTGGGTAGGATGTTCCTTAGGAGATTCAGATGGCTGCTCTGATTCAGGCATGAGAGATGTTAATGCCCATATCTCTGTAGCTTTCAGTCAGGGCATGTTGTGTCATTACTTTTATGAATTTTTTAAGTGATGTGGACAGTCTTAGATTTTTCTCCTCAGTTTTCCTTGATTGGTCAGATTTTCTGCTGAGCTGCTCCACCAGCTGTAGAGGAAGTGCAGCTGAAATAGGTTTCTAACATTTGTGTCCAGATGCCTAAAGCTGTGTGATATTACTGCACGTTCTTGAGGATATCACACTTTCTTTTGTTAGAAATGCCTGTAATTAGAGTGATAACTCGGGGTCAATCAAAAAGTTTAATGTGACCTCAAAGTATTTGTATTTTAATTATGGAATTACTGTGGATTTTTTAGAAGGGTTACTTTAATCTCAGCTCATGTGTGCTTTTCAGCTTTCTGAGTATGAATAGACTCCAGCCCTGACTTTTTCCTTTGTCCTTTCTGGTGTATTTTCTGGATTTAAACTGTATGTTATTCCTTCTTTAAAGTGGATACTTATGATCTATCTTTCCTTGGCATTAGCACCAGCCCTGGCACTTTATAGTGCCTCAAGCATTTAATCACATCCTTCCTCTGAACTTTAATCTGGTGGGCATAATTTACCTCTCCAGGGAAAAGTTAAGTACATAAAACAATTTTAAAAAACATTGAGAGCCTGTTTGCCCTTAATTAGAAAGCACAAGGGATGTATGAACTCAGACAAAACAATAAGATTCATGTATGCCATTTTGACTTAATTTTGTTACCACTCTTGGGCATTCTTTGGAGGATGTGATCAACATCCTTCAGTGTATGCTAAATTTCTTTCCATGAGATACTTGCCAACCTACATCATGGAATAAGTCTATACCTCTGCTGGGGATATGGGTCATTTTCCATTCATGCAGTATGTTCATTCTTTCAGTCATTAAAATCGCCAGTTATCCTTTTTCTTCTAGGCACTATTTCTCTCTGTCAAATGACCAGCCATAACACTTTCTTTATAGGTGGGTGAAGGCTATCTCCAGTTTGTGAATTGTTGGTCTCATCAAGTTCAGACTGGAAAAGCTGGTGCTTGCCTGAACGATAGTGATTTTTTTTTTTTTTTCCTGTGCTGGTAGTATATTATATTTGCGGGGCTCCCCAGATGGAGGAGGAAATGATGAATCTGACTCCATGTTCTTAGAAGGCTAATTTATTATTTTCTGACACTGTATTATATTAAAGAATACCATACTAAACTATACTAAAGAATACAGAAAGGACACTTACAGAAGGTTAAAAAGATAATCATGAAAACTTGTGACTCTTTCCAGAGCCTTGACACAGCTTGGCCGTAATTGGCCAATAAGACAAAACAATTCACATGAAACCAATGAAACCACCAATAAAGGTTGGTAAACAATGTCCAAACATTCCAAAACAGCAAATCAGGAGAAGCAAAACAGATAATTATTGTTTTCCTTTTTCTCTGAGGCTTCTCATCTTCCCAGGAGAAGAATCCTGGGCGAAGGGATTTTTCCAGAAAATATGACTGCCACAGTAGTATAATCATAGTTTAGCAGCTGTTGATTGTCAGCCTGTGCTAGAAGGTCTCTTGTCCAGATCTCTGGGTTTTAAATCAGTAGCAGGGCAAAAGATAGAAGGCGTTCTAAACACAGTCCACATTCAAATGATTTGCTCTCTGACATAGCACTCTTAATTCCCCTGGTATAGAAAGATTCCCAAGTTGTCTCACCTAGAGGTATTTTGCAGAGCTGCTGAGAATTGACAGTTCTCATGTTTTTCAGTTCATAGTATGGTATCTCAGCATACCTGAAAATTAGGGCAATGTTTTTTCTAGACGTCCATGTGAGAAGGGTCCACAACAAGGTCACTTCAACCATTTAACCCACCCACCATTGTAGTATTTTGAGTGCTGAAGTAATGATATGGTTACTTAGATACCTTGGATTACTTTAGAGGTTTGCTGAAATTAACTGCTTCCATCAGTGCAGAGATCAACTTGCTGAAGTTCTTAATTCAAGTGCAGATGCTTCTTGCATTGTGTGATAGTTGGAAGAATTTCTTAAAAATTATGTATACATTTAGGTTACTTTCACAGTGTAATGTCTATCTTTGATATCTAACGTTCCTCATAGATTATAGTCTTGGAACCTGTATTCATGAACATCTAAAAATGGTTAAAAAGACCCTGAAACTTCAATACAAAACTGGAAGTTAGTTCTTTAGAAAGAAAAGACCTTTACAAGATCATACTATAGTAAATATGCATAGAAATTTTCACAAAAAACAAACATAACTTACTGTTTCCTCTGCTGTTAAAAACAAAAAAAAATCTGATACAGAAGGAAAAATAAATGTATTACTACATTTAAATTTAGAATTTATCTATATCTTTCTTCAGTACCCACACAAATGATACTGAAGAAACCAAACACACACATGCAGAGGACTATGATTTAATGCCTGGAATAATCAGAAAAAATATCCTGCCATCTCCAATCAAGTTTAGCCTGTATATTATGGTGAAATTCTGCAAGAAAAAACAAAGAAGCTGTCATCACATCTAATGGCTTTCTTACATTCAGAATCCCCTCTGGAATAATAATTACATCAGTGCATCCGTACTGATGTGTCTGTGCTCTGCCTGCTCCCACTGTGCTGCCTGCACTGTTAGATGTTACCTGTGATTTATGTCAGGCCTCTGTAGCATGCTGTGCTGCATTGGTGGCTGCACATTTCCATATGGATGGGCATCCCGCCGTTCCTGGCACTGCTCCCGGGCCCTGCTGAATTCCAGGCCAGCTTTATACGAGACTGCAAGGTATGTTCAGAGGCATGGGGAATTGTGGGGATGGGAATCAATTGCTTGTAATTCAGTTCTGCTGTATCTCACGACTCAGCTGATCAAACAGTCCAAGCACACATATACATAGATATACATATACATTAATTTTGTTTTTTTTTTTAACCCAGGCACATATCCATGGGTAAACTTTCACCACAAGCAGCTTTGTGTGCAGATCTGAATATTCTAACTGTGTACCTGAAGAGGTTTTTAGATATTAAGTAAAGTGTTTCAAGTTCTTACAAAGTTCATCGTGTTTTAGGAAGTTGTAAGTCAAGGTCCCTCATTAAGAGTGGGGAATCCACTGGAATCAGTAATTTAGGTCATGCTAAATAAAATGACATCTGCTTGACAATCCTGGATTTTTTTTTAACGCCTTAAAAAATTTAATGGAAAGTGTACACTAGCTTTGGGCTAATAGTGGCATTAGTCCTTAATGATAAAGAGCAATTACTTTTATTACTACACCTATTTTTGCTGTTGTTGTTGTTGTTATTACCTAGAAATCTTTCTTTCTAACACGTTTACATGTTTGAATGATGGTCTCCTTCCTTATGTCACCTGACTATTGCAATACAGACATTGCACAATACTCACCTTGTTACCAGTATGCTATTCTTCTGTCTTGAGAATGCAAATTCCAGGAACCAGGGAGAAAGCAATACTGCAAAGGATTGCAGTCATCACAGGAATGGTGTGGTTTGTGTCCTTTAGCTAAATGAATTGGTCTTGAGAAACCCAAGCTTATATGTTCCTGATTTTATTTCTGGTGGGAGGATGGAGGCTGGCATTTCTAGTGCTGCAGGGACTTATAAAAAATATTAAGACAGTGAGCAAGTTAGGAATCGGCTGGAAATTGTTCCTGGCACATCTTACATTTTTTTCCATGATAGCAATGTATCAAAACAAGTCAGCTGTGCTATACCAGGAATCACACTCAACTTGATAACAGGCCTCTAGTCAGACAACATCATCTGGTAAAATTTGTCTTCGGCCACAGATGCCTCAGAGGGAATGTTTTATATTGACAACTTCAGCATGAGCAAAGAAGCAGCAACACTGTATAGTTTGAACATTGTATGTTATATTTTCTTTGATTTAGCCTTCACATCCCTCACCCTGTAATTGCTTTCTGCTTTTGGTTTGGTGATGATCCAGGTTACATAAAGACTGTTTGACTGGAAAGATTTGGATGAACTCCCAGTGTCTGAAAGGTAATCTATGTGAAATGGCAGGAAACAATTCTTTCTCCCCCCTGACTTCTTCAGCAAACGAAGTAAACCTTTTGCTTCATTGGTTTCCACCCTCCTTGTGTCTGCCAGAGTGACTAATCATAGCAACAAAGTGGCTTCCCAGCACCTTCACTCTCCTCATTAAACATCCACCACTGTCCTCTGAAAACTTTTACCAGATTCACTGTGGAGCTTCCTTTTGTAGCTGGAAAAGACATTTTATTCATCTACAGTTCTGTCTTGCTTAATTTACTGCAGTGTTCACTGTAACAAATCACTGCTGCAAAGCATGTTTTCCAGGTAAGGAACCTGTCATCTTATCTCTGCTACAACACCTAAAAAGGCTTCTCCTTCTCCACTGGGTGTGAGTAGCACATTATTTTGCCCTCAGCTTCTCTGTCTGATCCTGCAGGCTTATGCATACATTTTGAATTCATAGTACTATAAGTAGACGTGCCTCCTGTTGATAGATTAACAGTTTCAAATCCAGAAATCCCTAATTGCTTTTCCAGACAGCACTGCTTATCCGAAGTTGAGCAGAGCTCCAAGGAGTAATCTATGAAGCAATCAGTGGTGCTGTTTCATAATAAATCCATTTGTAAGCAGTTTGCTCCTGGTTCACGAGTGCCAATGACTTCCATGGTAACATGTCTGTCCTTGTGCTGTTGGCATGATGCTGTGTCAGATCGATGGGGCTGAATGCCCATTTTGCACACCAGTTTGACTTCAAATGAAACTCAGTGTTATGGGAATACTTACATATTTCTATTGCAGAAGTGCTTTTTAAAGCTGCTTAAACAAACTAGCTGTGCAGCTTAAATGTGTGCAGTTCTGCAGACAGAGTGCAGAAGGGGAAAGCTTCAGATTTGATGAAGCTCTTTAGATGTAACATTAATGTCTTGTACGTTCAAATGCAGTCCACAATTCACTGCCAAACATTGCAGCAAGCTGCATGAAGAGTCAAGAGTTTATTTCACAACAGGAGAGGCCATTCACAGTTTTTATTTCCATTTTTTTATTCTAACTAGACGACTACTGAATGCAAATACCAAAGAGTATTGGATCATTTTGGTTTTGCAAAAGAACTGTCACTGTTCAGTGGTGACCTAATGCAGAAATGCTGCTTCACATTTCTCTGCACTACCTCTTTCCTTAGTGATGGTGTAGTCCATAAA
Organism: Agelaius tricolor; assembly: GCF_023055355.1. NCBI lineage: Eukaryota > Metazoa > Chordata > Aves > Passeriformes > Icteridae > Agelaius > Agelaius tricolor. The sequence continues at coordinate 45,911,611 of NW_027269267.1, read as the reverse complement.
GGGAGTGAGAGGGATAATAAGTTCTCTTTCTTTTCTGGCACTGGCTTCATTGGCTTTCTTTTAATCTAGGATGTGAATAGTAGATATGGTTAGGAAAATGTTCATGTTGATTATTATGAGGTAATTTTAAATAGTCTTCTTATTTCCAGACTTCTTTTTCATCCTACACACTCAGGTTGTATTTGAATCCCATCTCACCTTCATTTATTTTGTCCTTTTTAAAATAGGTTTCAAAAAGATCCCTGTCTCCTACAGAAGCACAGTGTAATTTAATTAATTGTATAAAAAAGTCAAGATTTACAGCAATGAGCATAAACCCCAAAAATAAAGTTCTATGGGAATGACTAGTTCATGGAGAGAAAAAATAAGGAAGTTAGCTTCATCCCACCACAACTTAGGAAAAAACTTTTTGTTGAACAAATTTTTGCAAAAAATTAAGCTTAAAGTACTTTATCTGTCACAAAAGTCAAACCTTTGTAGAAGGATTTAATTCTTAAGTATCTATATATATGCATGATTACATTTTGTCTAAAATGATAAAAAGAATAAAAAAATCATAGCATAATCAAGCCTTCCTTCCTTCCTTCCTTCCTTCCTTCCTTCCTTCCTTCCTTCCTTCCTTCCTTCCTTCCTTCCTTCCTTCCTTCCTTCCTTCCTTCCTTCCTTCCTTCCTTCCTTCCTTCCTTCCTTCCTTCCTTCCTTCCTTCCTTCCTTCCTTCCTTCCTTCCTTCCTTCCTTCCTTCCTTCTTCCCCTTGTCTCCTTTCTCTTTTTTCAGAGTGAAGTTTCTTTATGTTAAAAGTCTGCCATAGAAAGTTTCAGTTTTGAATAAAGAGTGCTTTTTTATCGGAAGATTTTGAACTCCTTCAACCCAGAATGAAGTTAATAAATTTTCAAAGCAGAGCTTGTGTAGTGTTCCATAAATAAAGCTCAGGGCAAGGAAATGTACTGCAAATATTGAATAAATAGCTGCTTATTCATTTTAAAGAAACCATCTGCTTTAACGGGGAAAGGTCTTGTAGAAAAAACCCCTATCTTTAATGGCTGAGAGGGACTGAACATGTAAACATTGTGCGGAATTAATGATGACATTTTCTAACTTTTAAGAGCTTTACTTCATAACCTTTATTTTAATATGGTTCTGTATAAAGTGTGTATATATGTACTTATACATACTTACGTATCTGTACATATTTATGTACATGTTTTAAATGTGAATCACCTGCCATGCCATGTATACAAAAGTGGGCTCTTCCCACTGCCTTGTTCCATGCAGCTGAACCTAAGTGCCACGAGGGCTGCAGGGAGAAAGGTGAAGGCTTAGGTCTCACTGAGAATGGTGATCCAGTCTGAGGCAGCAGGGAGGATGTGTGCTACAGACAGTAAAAGGGCCCTGGGTGTGTTATTTTTCGCCGAGATATGAAAGAACTGGGGTCTCAAACACTGAGTAACTGAGTAGTTCTGGAAGCCACAGTGCAGTGGCTGCTGTTTCCTAGGGGCAAAGAGGCAGTGCATTTCTCTTTGTAGCTCGCACTGGATAGTGATGGTGTACACCATTTTTATCTGTCTCCTTTGTGGCACACCATTCAACAGTGTGCAACAGTGACAAGTCTCTGTTTCCTACTCTTCAACAAAACAGTAGGAAATAACACTGATCACACTAAAAAAAGGCATTAGGTACATATCATCCAAGATACTGCTTCTTACAGAAGTCTAGGGAAGTAATTTTTAAAAAGGAATGAGAATGAACAGTCTTGAGTATGCTGTCTCACCAGTGGCTTAGGAATATCCTGAGGCAGGCTACACGTCATACCTCTTGCATCTGATACTCACTGGTGGAAGCATGAATATGTCTGATGCTCTTTGGAATCTGTCATAACATCCATCATTATTTAGCACCCAGCCTTCCTGAGGGAGCAAATTCCTCAATGCCCCATGTATTGTATAAGAAAGGGCATCCTCTTTTTGGTTTGAATTTCTTGCCTTATTACACAGAACATAAAGCTGGCAGAAATGTGGATTGTCCTCCTGTGGTGTTTGTGAGGGTCCATAGGATGAGGTAAGAGATGAGAATTTGACTCCATGTTCTCAGAAGTCTGATTTATTATTTTGTAATATTATATTATATTATATTAAAGAATGGTATACTAAAACTATACTAAAGAAAGAGAAAGGATACATCAGAAGGCTTAGCAAGAAGAATAATAAAAACTCGTCACTGACTCAGAGAGTCTGACACAGTTGGCTGTGATTGGCCATTAAGAAAAAACAAGTCACATGGAACTAATCAAACATTCACCTATTGGTAAACAATGTCCAAGCCACATTCCAAAGCAGTAAACACAGGAGCAGCAATCAGGTAATTATTGTTTTCATTCCTCTCTGAGGCTTCTCAGCTTCCCAGGAGAAAATCCCGGGCAAAGAGGATTTTTCAGAAAATATCATGGTGACATCCTGCCAGCAGTGGTGACTGTGAGGGTGTTTAGGCACACAGGGAAATGTGGAATTTCAGTGTGACGTGTCACCTCACACCACAGCCAGTAAAACACATTCCAGCACTGTAAGTGAGGTCCTTTACCGTGTATCACCTTCAGATGGGTCTTTTTGAAGTGGACAAGTCCTAATCTTTTTCACTCCTACTCCACATGCAAGCTTGTATTTCTAATTTATAGCATACTTTCCTAAAGTGGGTTTATGTGCTCTAATTTCCAGTTCATCCATTATTTTCTTCTTGATAATATTTAAATTGATCAAGCACTACCAAATCTGACACAGGGGTAATGATCTCATAAAAATTATACGTTTCATAACTACCGGCGGTTGACTTTTGGTAGACTCAAACTGAGTCTCCACTTTGACAAGAATTTTCATTTTAAACTGACAATGTCACTGAAAGCATTCCTTCCCTCCCAGACCTTGAACTACCAGTGAACCAGACTGGGAAACCAAGCCAACTAAACCAAAATAGTAGTAGACAAAAAAATGGAGAAAAAATGCGTTAGTGCTTACATGGGTCCACACTAAAAGGGTTTCTCCTGCTTCTTCCTCTAGGGCCACCTGATACTGTTCAGAAAGATTGCTGAAGGAGAGCCCCAGGAAAGGCCCTCAGCCCAAATTCAGCACTAAACTGCTCCATTTCACCTGACAAGTGGCCAGTCACTGGGGACATTACCCCGTGGCTTCAGCAACACAGCTCTGCTGCCTCATGTCAGAGACAGCAGCCTGGATATGGGGTGAGGAGATTGGGAAATAGGCAGAGGAGAATATGGAGGCACAGAAGACAAATCCATGGGAAATGAGGCTTTGCTAGCTCTGCTGTTGTTGGAACAGTGTGTTGCCCATCTACTCAGGCTGTTTTGCCACCAGAGGTGTATGGCGAAAGAAAACAGGCATGATAATTATTGTTCACTATGCCATACTTGTCTGTTTTCCTACTATTCTGTTGTTTATTGTAGTTTTTTACCAGTTTGTCTGATACTGTATTAAATATATTCCTCTGTACCTCCCAAGATCATCCTTGGACTTCTTTGAAATAAACATGATCCCATGTCAGCAAAGACATTTCCTGTCTCAGCTGGAACCAGATGTCTCAGTTGTTTTTATACTTATGGAGGATTTAAGTGAATGTGTTGAGAAGTACTATTATTTTAAATACAATGCTCTTTAACAACTAGAATTTTGCAATAAATGCAGCAGAAACAAATCCATAAAAACACCAAAAATATGTTTCTGTGATAAGGCAGGAAAAACAGTAAAATTTTGCATATTTCCTATGCATATGTGTAATTGCAAAACACATCACGATGCAGGGGACCTAGCTGTGTGTTTCTTATAAGCGGCATTGTAGAGGAGAAAGTTAGCAGCAGTAATGGTCTTAAAAAATGCATTTTGAAGAGTCCTAAATGAATATTTAGACATCATTCACCAAATGGTGGCTGTATTTTTTTATAAAGTAGTTTCATAAAAGTCATCTATATGTGTTTTGCACTAGTTGAGTTTTGGATTGTTGTTGTTGATGATGATGACCGATTTAGCTATTTTAACAGTCTGTTATTCTGGTAACTAGAATATATTTAGGAGTGATAAAAATTTTCTTGACATTAAAATTAATCTTTTTTCACCCAAAGTACCTCTTAGAAATTGTTTTCTACTAGCCTTGCATTGATATGTAAGATGAGAGGATGCTTACACAATTTTTATTGAATTGCTCATTCTTTACTACTTTGTCACTGCACATCAAGCTTTGATTATATCTACATGGATAACTGCATGCAACATTTTGGAAAAGCTGGATGGTCTGTGTGGCTTGTCCTTGGATGAATCAAATTGCTGTCACTGAAAACAGAGACAGCTCATGCCTGTTTCCCTGTGCTAAGCAAATTCCCTGTCTGCCACATTTTTGTCATGATCAAAGTCATATTGATGTTAGTTGTTTACACAATAGCTGATCTCAAGATGTCATATTGAAGCTGGGAAATTTCCTTTCACAAAAATGGTGACAGCCATATATTGATTTAATTGGAGTATATTTGGTGTATGTTATTATCATACAATGGGTGAACCTGGATCCATTAATGATTCAACACTTCCCAGACACCCTTGATAAAGAAGACTTTGTTAAAGGGTGTATGCCATGTGGTCACATGATTTTTTAATGGGCTTTATGTCATTAGTCTAAATGCAAGAAAGTTGAATTAGCAAAAAATCCATACGTATGGCAAGAAGAATGAAGAACTAATAGAGGCAGCTCATCATAGCCAACTCTCTGAAGGACTACATATTTATGCTAACTTCTAACATTCAGTAAATAACACAGAATCTGCATGGATTGAAGCTCCAAGGTGAAACCAGGAAATGTCACATTTGAACTGTTTTGTTGATCCCTGTACCCTCTCAAGTCTGACCATGACACACCTTAGGAGATGAGAGGGTCTCTCAGGACAGGAACACAGTCATAATGAGCGATGATAATTATCTCTGTGAGATCTGGATAAATCTTTCTTCAGAGTCTGATGCAGAGACTTAATTTTTAGCCATCATCAGAGTGACAGCAGCAAATGGCAGCCAGTGAGGAAATGCACAAGTGGTCATGCTGATGTGCTGGCAAGTCCTGGTGCAAAGCACTGCTGTCCAAGGACTCTTTGTACCAGAGATTATAAGGCACATGGCTTCAGGAATGACACAAGTGGACAAAACAAAGCAAGACCCCTCAAACACCACCACTGTGTTTTAATTTCCAAAACTAGCAAATTAAAAAAAAATTAAAAAATCTTGCTTTAACGGAATTAGAAGAGGCTGAAAAAAGGTATAAATGTACAGATATGTCCAGCTTTGTTGAAAACTACCATGTTGAAATTTCAGAGGAAATGCACATCAAACCTTAACAAATATTATGCCAAAACAATGAAGAAAAAATAAGATCCAATAAAATTTAGACCATTGTGAGTAGCAAGTGACTTAAAAGGTAAAAGGACTATTCAGATAACTGTCCATCATTCCAGGAACTATATATTCTCATGCGAGGAATGAGTCATTCATCATTCAAAGATTGAACTATATGCTTCCTACCTGAATAAGGAACTATGGAAATATATAAAATATGGCAAATTAAAAATCAAAATGCAGTCAGATAAAAAATATTTTGGGTAAAGAATTGCTTGAGAACTAATAAATAAATGCAATTTAGTAAATAAATCCTTTGGACACAAATCATGTACATAAAGTTTTCAAGAAGCTGTTGGCTGCAAGGCTAATAGATGGCCAAAGTGTAAACAATGTGCCTATAGACCACTTTCCTGGAGAAGACCAAACAAATGAATTAATGAACTCTTGACATTTTTGTTTGCCATGAAGGACCTGAAAAATTTGTTTCATGCAAAGAAAACCATCTTCATCAGAGACAATTCAAAAATCTGTCAGAAGTCATAAATTAGTCCAGAACAGAGGGTGTTGCACTCTATAGACTCCTACAGCACTCTTGTGGAGAGGCACTATGACATGCTAGGGCTGTTTGCTTTTCAAAAAAAAAAATTTAGAAAGATATCTGAGTGTTTTTATAGTAATCTATGTTGACTTTGTGAAGTCTATTTTGACTATTTTGACCTTTGCAGAACAGATCAGGAGAGGGAACAGCAAGGAGTTCCAGCTGGAAGGGCTGGCAGCAAAGGGAGAAGAGATTGAAGGGAGACTGTTTGATTGGTATATAATGCAGGTAGAAAACATTTGACAGTTACACAGCATGTTAGGGATTGAAATAGACAAATGATAATGGGTTTAGGTGAAGGAAAACAGAAAGATGCAGTTAGTTAGACAGGTTCAAAATAAGATCTCTATGCCTTAAAGACAGCTTGCTCTGGATTTTTAAATCTATGAAATCCTGTCTCTGAAAGTCTAACACATGATGGTTCTTACCAGTGAATCCACTAGCTCTCCTCTCTGACCGTTTCATTCATATATTCAAGGCTTCTTTGAGAATGTAAACATGCTAAGGATTACTCTGTATATAAGATCTTCATATTTGATGTACAACTAAGGTGACTATAGCTACATGGATTTTATAGATGGTGATTAAACTGGGATGGAAGGATGGGCAGTTTAACTAGAAAAGTTTAAAATACTCATAACCTCAGCTCCAGACTGAGCTGCAGCAGCAGCGGGATGAAGAAATGTGTTTCTCAAGAGCTTTTCAGAACATACCAGCTCTGAGCTAATTTATAGATTAGGCAACCTCACAACCTAACTAAAGAAATAAAGATTCTGATCATTGTTTCACCTATTAATGATTACTTTCCACTACTGCAAGATCACATTTTAATTTTTACCTACATGGAGTGAGGTTAGATCTTCTCCTTGAGCTTATTGAGTGTCTTTATATGAGCTTGTCATTGGTGACTCCCCCACATCCCGAGTCATTGCAGAGATCCAAGCCCTCTAGGGCATGCTACTTATTTCAGCCTAAACCAGATATTTTCACTAGAGGAATCATGCTGAAGTGTTTATTTCTCTGTTGGCTCTACAGGATACTAAAATAACAAGCTCATATCCAGCTTTCTAGGCTGCAAATATCCAAAGTAACATGAAATTAACCTTATTCTGAATATGAGTATCTCATACACACAAAATTTTCAGGGTGTCCCAGTCTTGGAAATTGCATATGAAGGTTACCTTGAAACTCAAAACAGGTTTTCATCCAGAGTGTGTGGAAGAGTCTTTTGACCTGGGCAAAAAATATACTGAAATGGGCTACCCTGGCTGGATACCAGGTACCCACCAAAGTCACTGAATAACTTCCCTCAGCTGAACAGGAGAGAGAAAATGTAACAGAAGATTTGTGGGTGAAGATAAAGATGGGGAGACCACTCAGCAATTAATGTCACAATGATTTGGGGAGAAAATATCTCAATATATTACCAATCAAATCAAAGTATGATAATAAGAAAGAAGCACAAATCTCAAAAACACCTATTCCCCATCCCTTCCTTCACTCAGGGCTTAACTTTACTTCCAAGTTCTCTACCTCCTACTCCCAAGAGACACAAGGGTACCAGGAATTATGACTATGGTTAGATCACACGTTGTATCTGCTGCTGCCTACCCCTCAGGGGGAGGGAGGACCCCTCACACTCTTCTGCTGCTCTAGGGTGGGGCTCCTCTCATGGGAAACAGCCCTCCATGAGCTTCCCCAGCATGGGGCCTTCCCAGGGGTGGAATTCCTTATGAACTGCCCCAGTGTGAATCCCTTCAGGAACAGGCTGCTCCAGCAGGGCGCCCCTGCTGAAGTCCTGCCTGCCAACCTGCTCCTCTGTGGATCCTCTCTTCCAGTGGTGTGGCCAGGACCTGCTCCAGAGCAGGCTTCCCATGTGGCTAAAGCCTCCTTTGGGCCTCCACCTGCTCCAGCATGCCTGCAGGGCTGTTTCTCTCATGTGTCTTCATTCCTCTCTCCTGGCTGCTATTTTGCAGGGCTTTTTTCCCCTCCTTCTTAACTCTGTTACCCTAGAGGTGTTATCACCAGCAGTGATTGTCTCAACCTTGGTCAGCCACGGGCCTGTCCTGGAGCCTCCTGGCATTGGCACTGCTGGACATGGGGGAGGCTTCCCACAGAGCCACCCCTGTAGCCCCTCTGCTACCAAAACCTGGCCATGCAAACCCAGTACATCTACCTCCTTGAAAAAGGCTGCTTGAGGAAATTTCTTTTGTAAGCAACAAAAAGAAAATAATTTTTAATTTTCAGAATTGCATCCTCTTTTCACAGTATCACTGACAATATTAGCATTAAGGAGGCTCAGAGCATGATGCAGATGTCTTGAGTTCAAGCACTGCTGCCCGTGGTTTTTTTCTGATTGTGTGTCTGCAGGGGCTCTTCACAAATTCTGTGAAAATGTTACTGAAATACTGAACATTATGGATACATGAGTCCATCTCACCTTTCACCTCACATTTCTACTCACTTTCTTATCCAGGGGAGAGATTATTATGTCAATGAAAATGAGATACATCTTGACCATACTGTGTTATTCTCGCCCTCAGAAGTACAATAAAGTACAGTAAAGCTAAAGTACAGTACCAACTGGAGTTGGTACAAACACAGGGCCCTCTTTAGTTAAGCTAAAATCTGAAAAGGAAGAGTCAGTCATTGTTACTGTATTTATGGTGTGCTTATAATTGGTTCACTTGAAGTACAAGTAATTTTTTACTATTATCCTTATTAATAACACATTGACTTGTAGACGTTCCTAGGTCAGTGCTTTTATGGGACCATGGAAAATTCTGCACCTAAACATTCACCTAAATATTTCTCAAGCTCTTTGTGCCTACACTTCATATTTTATATCACATGGCACAACTGCCTTATCTATGAGCCTAGTCTAATACGTAGCCATCAAGGTGGGTTCCTAGAGGAGAGAAATAGCTGCGTGGAGACTACCAGTATGGATAATGGGATTTTTTAACAGGATGCCCAAATCACCAATCTATAGGATCTAACGCCACATTTTTTGTCTTATCTTGGGAGATTGAATTGTATTTAGAACAGCTCAGTCCCTCACTCTAAGATTTTAGAGCAGCTGGTATCACTGGGCAATCAATGAAGGGGCCTCCTAATTATTGCTTTATTGAAAATAAAGAAAATGCTGCTAACAGTAAGTCAATGAAATCCATGTATCTGTTTTTATTTACTAGATCCTCAGAAAGTTTTAACGTAGGATGTTGAAGATAAAATTTGTACTACACATTGATATGGGATACACCCCTGCTTTCTTCACATTTCAAGTCAGTTCAGTGTCACAGACTCTCCCATACACTGGCTGTAAACCAGTGATAACTCATAAGGACAGAAAAAAACCCCAAAATTCTCACCTTCAAAAAAGAAAGTGAGCAAAGAAATTGTTTTATCTCATCTTATGTTTGGAATTTCCTTATTTATTATTAAATTCTTTAGATTTTAAGTGTATTGTGCTTTACATGTAATCACTCTAGAGAATATAAACACTGAAAAGCATTTGCTGATTTGTGCTGAACTATGAAATGTTTTATTCTATTTTATTGAAATTGGGTTAAAAAAATAAATATTAAGAACCCCATATAGCAAACAATCCATGTGTGAAAGCTAATAAAAAGCTTTAATGCTTGGACTATCATCTTCCATGGTATCACACACACTTCTATTATACAGAAGCCAGAACTGGAGTTTTAACTTAAGCATTAGCTCAAATGGATATTAATCTCTTGGGTGCCATTTAGAAAGCAAGCTGGGAGGTGGGAGACAAGAACACAACTGCAAGTATTGCATATCTACAGGGCAAAACACTACTTTACTTATTAGACTTCTTTGACCTTGTACATAGAGATGTGAAAAGAAAATTGAAATAAAAGAGATGCAGTGTGATTTGCAAGAGTTAAATGAACAAGAAAGAGCTAAAGCAAAAAATCTGCAAATAAACACAACTCCAGAAAAAACCCAAAATCCAAGAAAAGAATTCCAAACCAATTACTTTTGGGTTAAAAATGAGCAACTGCATTGTTAAACTGCCATTTGTTTCTACAGCTCCAAAGGTAGAAACAGCTGTTATGGTGAGTCCTAGGTGTACATTGGATACACTTCTTTTCTAAACCATGGGTAAAAAAATTACTTGGATTCCTTCTTTTTCCATTAAGCCACAGGATATTTTCATATATTTAACTGTGTGATTCTGGATTTCAGAAATAATTTGCACAAAGGAAATGTTGGTGTTCTTTAGCATCATGGAAATAAAGGACAATATAGAATTATGTGCTACCCAATATATTTTGAAGTTAAGTATCCCTCAACAGATTCATGGCAAGGCAGTACCACTTTGTGTCTGGAAGCACATTGGAGTTATGGCACAGCTTGTGTAGCTGTTTTCCAGTGGTTGTCAGAGTCTCTGGTTTGTTCTTCAGCAACACAGCTGAACACTTACGTGATCAATGCTCTTGTCTTTTTCCTGTCCTCACTTCTTTTTGCAGGTGTCCAAAGTGATTTGTGACAGCAAAGACACTTTACTTTCTCCCTTCTCTCCCCCAAAATTATCAGAAAAGTTTCTCTATTAAATTTATCTTATATTACACAAAAAAAACCAAACAAAACCAACCAAACCAAACAATAAAAAAACCCCAAAAAACAAAAAACCCAAACAGAAAAAAACCCCAAAACCAACCAAACAAAAAACCCCAAACCAAACCAAAACAAAAAACAAGACAAAAAACCCCTTTGAGATTATGTCAGCTAAAATTTTAGCTTACAGGGATCAGCTTAAGATTTTGGACCTGTGAAGCAGGTACACTTCTATTGACTTCTCTGGAGAAGCTGCAGCTCATTAATCCATCTGTTCCAGGTGCTGACAGTTAACTCATCTAGATCTTCTCCAAATCAGTGTTTGTTGGTTTCTTTTTTTTAAATACTCTGAAACTGTTTGGGGTACAATTCCCTTCCTGTTATGAAATGGACATACTTTTTCTTCAGGCTTTTTTTTTACTGTAAAAAGTTCAATTTCCCAGCCCCAAACTCTTTTTTCCTGATGTCACAGACATTTGACTGAGACAATCCAGTCTTTTTTAACCTTTAAATGAGTAAGAAGTTAAGCTGGATGAAACAGAGATTTTCTTCTACTGATGTGCCAAGGGCTGAGCAATTGAACTACAGTGAGCTTCCAGGTTTAAATGCCAAAGTTTAAATAGCATCAAGTCACAGAGAATTACTTTGTAAAGACATTAGCACCTTTTGGGTATACCCAAGTAATGCAGTTATTTTAAAAAAAAAGCAATTCACACAGTATTTTTTTTTCGGGAAGCTTTCTTAATTCACCCTAAATATAGTTGTAGATCTAAAACCAAACACTATCTGAATAATTTCAGTAAAGTCTCAGCAAAAATTTTGACAGTTGAATTTCATATCAAGCAGCGCTGTTGCCAGGCAATGTTATCTTTCCATCAAATCGACGAGTTCTGGGTGGAATCTGTACATTCTGGGGGGTGACTGAAAATGTTGAACCTCCAATTTTTCACTGAAAAATAAAAACTGTCCCAGCAGTCTCTCTGTCATCTCCTGATGAGTTGGACAAATACCATTACAACATTGTCTTTACATTAGAGAAAAATTACACCTCCCAACCTTTCTAGCTCCTATGTGTATAACACAGCCCCCATTTTGTCTCCACTTCAGATGGAAGTATTTGCACTGCTGAACAGAGGAGTTGGAGCTCAGGCAATGAATCCTGATCCTCCTCTTACCCCAAGAAAAACCTGCTGTATCACTTGTTTTGAAGAAAGCTGATTGTGCCGCTCCTGCTAAGGGCTAGAAGGTGGTCCCATCACCTCCTCATTTCACAGAGCTGACCTGTTGAAATTGCATGGAACCTGAATGAGCTACCAGACACAACTGTGGCAGAAGAAGGCAGCTATGGAGAGGGAGGTGGTGGTGTGAGAAGAGCCCACAAATTGTCCTTGGGCCACCTCTCTGGGTCAGGGAGGGCACCACGTCTCTCTAAGTCATCCTGAGCCATAAAAGGATCTTTCCATTCTCACAAGGAGGAGACTTCTCACCTGGTAACACAGATTTGGAGCTAAGTTGTTTTCAAACCTTGTAAACCAATGGGTTTATGATAGGTTTGGGGAAAAATAGGATCGTCTACACTCTTCCCATTTCAACCTAGAGAGTATTTTTTCCCACATATTCAAGCCTGAATACTAAAGGATAAGATTGTTAGAAATAGCCAATGGAAAAAGAAACGAGGGACAAAAATCTTCTAGTGGAAAAAAACAGCAGTGATACATGTTTCATGTCAAAGACATTAAACCATAGCACACAAAAAATGTAGCAAAACACTACAAGCATTGTTCCTATAAAAGCAGAAAAATTAAGTGGTGCAGATATTCAGCTACAGACAGTGTTTTTTATTAGAACATGTGGTTTGTATAATGTCTACACAAAAATAACATCACAGAATTATAATCATTATGTAAAACATGTAGACATGGCTCAGGAAGGTTAAATATTCTGAGTGGAAATCAAATCCTTTCAGATACCAAGGGAAAAAAGCAATTTTGCTTAGCCCTTCCTGAAACTTGTGATACAATGATTGTAATTTGTTCACCTCATGCAGGTTTGCATACAGAATAAGTACATTAAAGGAATTTTGAGCCTGTTGTTTTTAAGCAGAAATCAGAATGGAATGAATGAAAGGTCAGATGCTATGACAATATTCTGATATATTACACCTATATGCATTTAGGGAGAATTATATAGTTGAAATTAAGTAATCTGAAGAAAAAAGGAACGGTTGGAAATCTGCTGCATCAGAAAGCAAATTCTTAGAAGGAGTTTATGTGTTTTTTTAGAAACAAAACAAAACAAAACAAACCCAAAAGTAGAGGACACAAAGAATGAGCAATCAAGTAAGCTGTGCAGGAGTATCTGAAAAGCACCTATGAATACCATATTATGAGCAATTCAGACAGCAGATGAGAAAGCAAACTCTAACAAAACATATAAAACAACTGTCAGAATACATGGCAACAGAGAGGGAACTGTTGCTCATCCTTTTCAACTCAGCTGAAATTTCAAGTCACATCCACTGCCTACCATTCATGAAGACTGAAAAATTGTGTGGAAATACTGAAGATGAGAACATAAAACAATATGTTGGCATTAAAAGGGACACAAAGAAATGTTGTCAGGACACTTCTGATTTGATGGATGCTACCAAACTCAGTGGGAAGAACATACACTAGAAACAGGTTCAATCTCTGGCAGTAAAATATGAAGACCTGAGCTCATCAAAGGAGTATTCTTATTATGAGCTCAACAGAAGATGAATACCATACCCTAGCAATTTGAAGTCATCTCAGTAAAATACAGTGTATCAAATCAAAAGTTTTCAAATACTACTCTTATGCCATCCTCACTCCCCAGGAATGAATAGCATTAATATTCCCAGGATAGTTAGAAAATACTTTCACTGCAGCATCTCCTAGAGTACTGACAGAAGCCCAGATCGAGACAGTAGCAGATCTTTCAATTCCCTGCTCTTTATGTAGTCTTAGAAGGATGTAAATGAAATTAATTTTCTCTCCCTTCTGCACCCCTGTGAGAAGCTTGGCAGGCTATGGATTAAAGTATAGTAATGATTATTTAAAGTTAGTATGATGTATGAAGAAATATGGAACAACATGTTTTGATGCACCTTGAGGTACCTGAAATGAGAGCTTGTGCTATTTACAGGAAAACTGAGACAACCCTTATTGAGAAAAAAGGAAAAAAACTATCCTACTTTTAGGCGTGCTCTGAAGTATTGATTCAGCACAATACTGGAACGTGCTGAAGCCCTTTTCTTAACACAGGAAAAGTAAAGCACAAGCTTAAATTAGGTTTAGCAAAGATTCTAAATGGAAACCTGAATACTCAACCCAAACTGTGCAGCGGTGACAAACCCATTGCAAGTCAGCCCAACACATTAGGTACCATAGCACATTATCACAAATGAGCAAGGGTGTGATGTATGATCTGCTGAGAAATTATGTTTCTGTGGCTTGTACCCACCAGTCTTTTGGGATTGTCAGTATTTCCCTCTTTGGATCTTCCCTGTGCATCTCCCTTTATAATAAAACTCCCGCAAGCAGATGAGAAGGGCCGAAAAAAACCAAAAGAATTGACATCAGGCAATCAAAATAGCACAGCCACTACAAAGAAAAAGCCCAGAGCTACAGTGCTGTTTCATGAGGCAAAGTAAAAATTACCCAGGAAATTTACTTACAGCAACAACCCAGTGCTCCCTTGTTCCATATTGTTCACCCTCTGTTCTTAAGTACACTTCTGCAGAAAAATACACAACACACTTTGTCTTTTAAATGTTCCCTTTTATGCAGATTATCCATTCTTAATACACTTTCAGAATATTTTGGGGTTAAACTTTGTATATGTAGCTCTCACACTCTGCAGTTCTAGGCCATGTAGAAAAAGTCTTCTGTTCCTCTCTCATTGTACATATTAGCTTCAGTTTAATATGATTAGTCTGAAGAGACACTTGCAGTATTGCTGGCTGGCAGAGTGGAAAATACCTTTTATGGCCTAATGCACCAATGTGTATATAACCCTTTACCCTTATGCTTCTTGTTTTTTTCTTTTTATAGTTATTTGTGTGATTATATAATTAGCTGACCTAGTTTATTATGTTTATTCCATCATTTTCTCCTGGATCACAACAAGATCATAAATAACAGGGAAAGAAAAGTAGCATTTATTTCCATATACAGTGACTCAAAATTTTCCCTGTGATAGATGTTTGTAAAGAGGGTGTTGTAGGAGAAAAGAAATTCTGACATGAGACTTGAGCTTGAAATATTGTTCATCTGATGGAGAATGGATATTTCCCCTCTTTCTTGGAAATTTTGACTTAAAAGGGAGAAAGTGATATTTTAGTCCATAATAATACACACATTATTTGAGGCTCTGAGGAAAGCTGGAAGCTCTTAAAAATTCACATGACTGAGGCTCTAATGTAGCAGTTAATGAAAAGCTATAGAAAATGCCACTGTTTACTAACAGACATTTGTCTGGCTCCATTCATACTTTATAGCAAAAATAATTGTGATGGAAATTATGCCATACATCTGAATATTTTTCCTTGTCAGCCAGTACCCTATTATTTTGATTATTTGTTATTTTTGCCACTATTTATTTCTCGTGTGTCTGCTCAGCATGCAGTACTAGTTTGATCTGTAGGAACTACCACACCATAAATGCCAACGATAAAGAAGAACCTTTAAAATGGACAATTAAGAAGTAATCTGTCCTTGAGGAAATTAGCTCCCTAATTCTCTATTAGTGGCAGATGCTACCAACTGATCTAGAAATGTTTTCATTCCTTCAGTCTAAGCAAATCACTTTCCCATTCTGCAAGCTTTCCACTGTGTTTGAAGCCGACATTATAAAATATAGCTGTTTTGGAAGCAGAAGGCCTGTAAAATGTAATGTGAAATGTGAAATTAGAATTTTGCTGTATTTTTTGTACAACATTTTGCAAAATTATATGAGTGCATCCTCTGTAAGATATTTCATACCATTAAATTTTCTTCCCACAGAAAGGAAATCACATTTCACACTCTGCAGCTTTCTAGAATAACTGTTATGTAAGTGAATTGTGAACTCTTACTAAAATTCTTCAGAAAGTTTATCTACAGTTTATCTATCTTTTAACAAAGCACTTAAAGGACTGGAAGCACTTCTGCATGAAGTGCTAAAGATTCGTTTCAATAAGCTGTCCTGTGTAGAAAAAGGTCAGTTGCCACTTTTCTCAAAGGAAGTGGATTCTTCTAGCATTAACTTGAAGCATGGGAAAAAGCCATTCTCCCTTCCTCTCTACATAAATTAACCAAGGTCTGGCTACAGTTCTAGCCCTACAGTGCTTTTCTTTATACAGCATTTATCAGGTTTTATCAAGCATAATTCTGCTATGAACCTAAAACTGCTGGATGTAAGTTTCTCGTCCAAACATCTGTTGCCTGAAAAAGCAGATGGAATGAAATTAATTTTGGACCTCCAAGGAACAAATGAACTTGTTTGAAAAAACAGAGCACAGGGCAGAGGTTTCCTGACTTCCTTGTCTGCTGATAGTAATAACCCAAGCTGCTCCTTATGTGAACACCAGCACTTTAAATGTGGGGCCTCTTCCATTGCAGGAGAAAAACCGCAGTTAAAGCAAAAGGAAATGCAACATCCTAAAAATAACTTAAGGCCCAGCCTCTGTCCCAAGCAGAAAATAAAAACAAAACCATCTTTGTCACATGTTTTATACATTATATCAAACTTTTAAACCTTTGTTTTAAAAAGACTGAATTATTATATCAGAAAAACATAACTTGGGTTTAAATTTTCATGAGGAACTGCAAGAGAGATATTCTGAGGACCCCACATATTTACCCAGAGACATCACATGTTAGAAACATGGATGGAGCTATAAAGCAGCTTCTGGGAGAACCTTCAGAAATGCACAGAAAAGCATGGAGAGGCTGGAGTACACTGTTAGCCTTGTTGGCAGTATAACACTGCTGCAGAGCTACTGTGACTGCTATGTCAGCTTGGGCTGCTCCACCTTAACAAATTGTTTCAAACCTTGTATATAATTAAGCTGTATTTTCATTTTAGCACCCTACTGTCATGCACCAACCTATTATGCTTTAGGTTTACCATAAAATATACAAACCTATTATGCATAGTAAGAAGTAGAAAGCAGGAATATAATATTACTCACTTTCTCTCTCTTTGCTACTTATTTGCTACTGTCTTCTGACAGGCATTTGTCTTGCTGTGTAAAGTATCTACTGTCTCTGGGTATTAAATCCATAGAAGACTAATGAATAAACAATAGTAATACACAGACTTTACTTCCTTTTGACATCAATTTGTAAGTTTATTTACTGTAAATATAAAGTTTCAGTGTAGTTTAAGAGGTATACCAGTGATGAGATAGCAAAGAATACCATTTCTGTCACGCATATGTAAACAATAAGTTGTTGTTGCATTCAAGTGACATTCCAAGGCTTATCTCACCCACCACAGGCCAGTGATTGTCCCACCAGAAGCCACTGATTCATGTAGGAGCTTTCAGATTTGGAACATGGCAATTTTTCATCACTTCATACTTCTTTCAGAAGGGGGTGTATTTGAAAAAAAGACAAGGGAGATGTAAAGAAATTACTGACTAAATTGAGAATTGATTTTGTCCTGCCAGTGTTCAGCACTTATTCCCTGACCTCTTTTGAAAGTGTCTATTGTAACTCATTGTAATCCTTGGAGAGTGCAACTCTGCTTTAGGAATGGAGACCAAGATCTTGTTGGAGACACCAATATCTGTTCCTGCTGGGAAGGTAACATCTTTCAGTAATTACAGGCATTTAGCAGCTGTTCCAATTCATCCTACAGTTATAGTGGCTTCTCCATGCCCTCCTAACCTTAGGAAAAAGGGAAGTGGCTTTGGTGTATTTTGCTTTTTCTAATGTTTTGCAGCCTCTGAGGAACATGCAAACCATGTCTGATAAATAATCCTAATGACACAGATGGCTTTAAATTCCATGTCTATAAGTCATGATGTGCATGTAAGTCTTCCTGTGACTCAAATCAAACTCAGGAATGAGCTAATCTGGAAACACACTTCAAACAAGCTGAATCTTTCCTTCTATAAGCCAAAGAACGTGTACTAGACTTCAGGCACCTTGTATCTAATCTGTTGCCACTGAGTAATAAACTCTTCAGTTTTTTTCAAACAAAATAGTTCTATTTATATCCATTTCAAAGGTTGATTTTGTGTTAGGTTTTTGGATTTTTTCCTGCAGATTGCTCCCACTGGCTGTTGAAATTTGGACAAAAGGAAATGCAGAGGTCTTCTCCATCTCTTTTCACTTTATGTTTAACCATGGCTACAACAAGGCTAGAATGTAATTTTATTAATGGCAATGTAATTCATCAGATATTCATATGTAAAAAAGTGTCACTGGAAAAAAGTCACATTTCAAATAGTCTTTCAAAGTTCTTCTATCTGCACTAGTTATCTGAACAATTTTACTGTCACAGATTCAACTGCCTGATTGCTCTAGCAGGTCTCTAGTTATCAGTCTAAATTTTTAGAGCATTTATCAAAGAGGGACTTCTGGAGCAACTACTTTAATATTTCCCAATAAAAATGGAAGCCTAAGAATGTAAAATAAATATGCCTTTCATTGAGCCCCTTAATTTGTGAGTCTACTGGCAGATGATATTTCATATGATCATGCTGTAGTGCAATTGATGTTAACAAGACTTATTTAGGAAAAAAAAAATTAAAGAAGTCAAAAGGAATTGAGAACATGTGTCTAAGGAGCTGTGAATTCTAATTGCACAAAATCTTCTTTTTCAGAAGATAGTGTTATTGACACCTTTGCCAGTCATTCCCTTAGCTGTATGTTGGGAAGAAAGAAACCCTCTGCAAACCAAGGGCAAATCTGCATTTATCTCAGACAGCTGTAGGGTAGGCTGGGTGCAAGGGGAGGTGAAGGGGGAGTGGATGTAGCATGGTGAGCAGAACTTTCCTGCAAAAGCACTGTAGCAATGTAACTGCTAAGCACAGAGCAAGTTTTCAGGGATGAAGTGATCTCTCTTGTACAGTCAGTGTACATGTCTAATGTATAAACAGCAGGTTTTTACTCTACAGAAATCTTTGAAGTTTTCCCAGGAGTTGCTAACAATGGTAAACAGCAAATCCCTTTATTGGCTGTTTACTTGTTCTCAGCATCATTATATATACTTTCCCTGGTAAATATTAGAAGACATGCTGGTATCAGACCCTGTGGAAGCTTTTTACACTAGGATTTCTAAATACTGAAATATTTTAGTTTTACCAATCTGTCTTTTCCCCCCTCCTTCCTGTAGTTATTGCCCCATGTTTCCTCAGAAGGGTTTTTCTGCATTACAGACCTTGTAAGCTTATAGGAATGAGCAAATGCCACACATGAAATTCAGGGATTGGTTAACTAGGGTCCTGAAACTCATGGAAAATACTTAGGTTCAAAGAGAGTAGTGTTTCAGATGAATGGCACAGCATCTCCCAAAAAGTGGGAATGATTGATTGAAACATGTCATCTTCTACACTGGACATGTGCATGAAAAAAAAAGATAAAATAAGGGTGTGAGTTATAGAATTGGGAGTCCTGACAGCCACTGAATTACAGATAGAATCTTAATCCCACATGAACAAATGAAAAGTAAAACTGAGCTTTACCCCTTTCTCAATTTTGCTTCATTTCCTTTTGTTTAATTTGAAGATTGATAAACCTGCTTGAAACAGTCCCTTAAAATCAGACAAATTACTTGATTCAGATGCCTTTTAAAATTGTTTCTGCTGCTTAGAAAACTGAAACCAATCTCACTTTTGCACATGTAGTTAGCTTTTTTAGTCTTTCTTTAATTGTTGTGGGATTTCCTATGGCCAAAGTCTTTAATGCACTGGGGTTAAATAGCAGATTTTTCTGCTTTAACATGAGCTTTGGGCTTCCAGTAAATTGTGCAAAAAATAGAAATAAAAAATATGTCCAGGTGGGTTATTTTAAAACTCTAACCAGTAGAAAACACAACTTCATGTTACTTTCTTAAAAAAAAAAATTAAACAAATTATTGTTTAAAATCAGAGAAATCAGAGATATCTATATCAAGGAACAAGTGAGATCTGAATTTAAAATAATCTGTACATTTATTCAAGTTACTTGCATGGTTAGGTAAGCTCCTCCTGTCCCAGACTCTGTGGTGTGGAATTTGATTTTTAGTTTCTTTCCTCTCCATGGCATTGTTGATGTTTCCCTTCCACGACCTGATATCACCAAGAAAGTATTTGATAAATTGAACTTTTCTGGAGTTGGGACCTCTGGATCAGTCTGGGAGGTGAAGCACTCTTGAGAGCTATCAAACATGCTCAAGGATAGACATGACTTGGCCATCACAAATTAATGGTTCCTGCATGATCATCTTTAGGCTGCATTTTTTAACAGTGACAGTTGCATCTGTCCAACAGATGCATTGCTGCAGTATCAATTACCTACTGAAGAAAAATTCTAGATTTTCTAGGAGGAATTTCAGAACTTTTATCCCATCTTGTTATGACTAGGGTATTGACTCGTTAAGCTTTTCCATGAAAAATCAATTTGATATGTAATACTTTCCATATATTGCATTCCAGTATTTTTAGAGGAAAGCTTCATGAGTCTCTGATGCATTATTTAGCTCTCTTACATCTTATTAATATTATCACTACAGCAGTTTTAGCAGCAAGACTTCACAGAAAATTCTCTATCAACTACTTTTAAAGCATAAGAAAAACAAACTAATAGTGGGAGACAAATTGGGCTAAAATCTTTCAGATCTGGGATACTGGATCAAAGGCAGAATGCAGGAAACTGCTATTCCCCAGAGGGGCAGCCAAGGACTAGGAAAGTTAGAGGTGTGTGAAAAAGTATGACTATTTAATTCTACACCTGAACTCCCTTAAAAACTCTCATCTCAATGGTGGAGGGAAAAAATAATTTATTAGATGTATTCTTAAAGCTTGTTGCTGTGTTTGATCAGACACTAAATGCAACCATCTCACAGCAATGGCCCTTGCAGAGTTTTTTCATTTCCCTGAGCTCTTCCAGATCCCTTGTTTGCTCTCAAGTCTGAACTTGGCCAGCTGCTCAGGGACTATGAGTGCAGGGTGAAGCTATGCCAGCATGTAGTCAGGTTCCAGCTACACCCTGTTCTGTGTTTTTTAAGTGGTGTTTTACAGCTTGGCTGGTTTGACTCAAGGGATTAACATGCATGCAGATAACTTGAGCTGATTCTGCTGGGCAGATGTATGCTAAGCAGACTTTCTGAAATGAGTTGTGCCATTCTTTAGTAAGTAAGAGCAAAGAGGCTGGTGGAGGTGAGCTAAATGAGCCACAGTTACCTCTGCACCTGCAAAGGTTGTGAGTGGCTTGGTAAGACACAGCATTGCTACAATTTCATTTTGAAGTCACCCTGTCACATAAACTACCCCCCAAAAATGCAGTGACATGCTTTGCAGGAATCTCAACAACAGACATGCAGTCAATACAAATGCAGTCAACCAAAGGTAAATAAATTGTGTGTGAAGATCCAGGGATGTGGGTGTGTGAACAAATACACAGATATAAACTTACCAAACTCATGGATATTGCACAGTGTATTTATTTTCTCCATAACCCTCTTCAGCTGAAGAATTTAGTTTTCTGCCATGTAAAGACACAATGTTTTGCTTCACTGGGGTAATTAGTCCTGGTGATTCTATTGGGCTTTAAAGAAGCATATGGAAGTGAGTAGGGAGGAGAGTTTTTTGGGAAGGGTGCCATCCTTGGATAGGGAGAATCATCTGATTAATCCCTTCCCTTTCAGGAGATGTACCCAGCATTGTAAGAGTCCCTAGATGCTTATCACTTCCTGGCTCTGCAGCTTGTTGCTGCACCTACATCTCTTGGCAGCCTATTGCATTCTCAAATAATTCTGGGCACTGAAAGGGCCTTCCTGATCTTCAGTACCCAATAGGCATGGACAAACAAGCTCAGTCAAGCAAAAACTGCTCAGGAGCCTTGGTCATCTTTAGATGCAGGGCAAAATCTTTTGGGTTGATAAAAGATTTAGGGAGCTCTCACCTTCATTTATGTTCCCTGTTCTTTGTGCTGCTTCTGTTGGGGTGTGCAGATGAATGAGCTGCGTATGGTTCATGGCATATACAACACTTATCAGAGGGTGGGAATATGTTCCTGATATGAAGATCTCTGAATGAGACTCTCAGTTCTTTGGTTCTGCTTCTGCAGCCTGCTGACTTTTCTAAAACTGTGTTGATGGGAGTTAAATGAACTTCTGTGATCTGACAGTACATTGGATGGCAGCAACACAAACTATTCCCATGGAGACAAGTTCCAAGAAGGCCAAGAGAACTACTAATATTAAATAATTGCATTGCACTGCATCTCTCTTTCTAGGATTGATTTATTACACATATAAAAATATTATGATCTTTCCTCCCATTATTTCAAAACAAAAAGCTTAAAGGGCTAATAAAATCAGTATTTAGTACACTTTTTATTTTGTAGTTCAAAACTTCAAGCTTGGCATAAAAACATTACCTCTAGGGAGTGAAAATAGCCCTACCCAGCAGCTTCAAATACAATTATCTGAGTCATTCTTTCTTTCATTCCTTGCAAAATACTAAACTGAGGTAAAACTTCTTTTGGCTGATAGACAAAAGGAAATTACAGCTGTCTGGAGTTCAAAAGAGTTGCAATAAAACTTGGGTTATGACAAAAATATACTGTTTGTTATTAAACTCTCAGTTCACGAATTAAACAACTTTCTCTTCAGATTTGATACTGCTTATTTTTCCTAGACACATGTATTTCTGCAACATGAGGTGCATTTCTCTATCTCTGCATACAGAAGTGTTTTATTCTCATCTCCTTACACACGTTTGTTGTGGCTTTTTGTGGGACTGTACCAATGTAAAGTAGATGAGAACTGGGTCCATTGGAATTATTTGCTAGGGCAGTGGACAATATTAAATACAACTATTCATGTGTGCATGCATAGTCACAACATTTGTTAATAATTTGCTGACTGTATTGTGGAAAAAAAGTCACTCCATAAGCAGAATACACTTTATTGACTACTCTGGGTAAAAGGTAGATGAAGAATATTTAAGCAACTGTGTACAAAGGATGAAGTAAGGATTTGCTGATGGTACTGCAATATTTGTTTTTAATTGAAAAATTGCACTAGGGTTTTGCTTTTGAATAGGATCTCAAGATTAACAGGTTGTTGTTCACATTTCATGGAAGGATATGTTGCCAACTGTGCTCATTCAAAAAATTTCTTTCATGTTTTAAATTATTCATTAGAGACTATAAAACAAGTGGATTAAGGAGACCTAATTCCTTGACTTTGAATTTAGCTCTTCATCATATTTGCAGCAGTTTATAAATGGTGGAAGTTGCCCTGCCCCTGGCATTGGTGCAGATACTCCAGCAATTGCTGTGCCCTTGTGGGGCTGAGGGGTGTGGAAGCCACAGTGCCAAATCAGGCCAGCAACCCAGCAAACCCAGGGTGCATTGTCCCACCTATAGGTACTGGATTTTACAAGCAGATTTTCAAATAACAATCATCAAACAGCTATTCAGCTCTGCTCAGAGGCTAAATAGCTTTCTCTTGCCACTTCAATATCTACATGAGAGACTGATACCTAAAATTTTGAACTTAGAGCTCAGAATGTTTTAATTAGCCATAAGAGCACACTCTGTGCTTCAGAATCAAATACATGTCGTGCTAATTGGCTCCTCACAGCAGGAAAACAATATTTGGCTTCAAGCATGTCCACTAAATGTTGCTCTCTTTTGATTTTATTGGCTTTCCCTTTATTATTTTGCAGTTTAGTGGGAGTATTATATTGTGCTCTGCTGACTAAGTGTAGTCTCTGTCACTCACACGTGCCACCTTCTCTAAGGTTGTCTTTTTCCTGGCTATTGGTCTTTCCCCTGAAGGAATGGTCCCAATCTCTGGAGTTTTTCTTGAAAGTGGTCTCTTATCCCATAGAGTGGATCAGTGGTCACCCTCATCTTCCTCATCACCCCTCTGTGGGCTCCTGGGTTTCTGCCATGTACTTGAGGTGTTGGTTGAACTGAACAAAATACAGTGTACGAGACAGGAAAAATACTGAGTAATGACTTTTCTCCTTCCCATTCCTGTATCTCAGTCAATTCTTAGCTAAATAATAATAATAATAATAATAATAATAATAATAATAATAATAATAATAATAATAATAACAATAACAACAACAACAATAAAATCTTTGCTGCCCCTTAAGCCTAATTCAATGGTTCTCAACTTTCTACCTACCAAGGCTTCACATTTTAAAAGAAAATCTTTAGGGACTTTTTCTGTTGTTTTTCTCCTTTTTGTTTTGTTTGTTTGGGGTTTGTTTGTTTTTGTTTCCTCCTCCTCCCCCTTTTTCTAACTTTTAAATTTTATTTTAATTTCTATTTCCAGCGCCTTTCTGGATGCCTTTCTGATAAAGATAAATTGCTCTAGTTTGAATTTAACATTATTGTTTAGATATTAAACTAATATTTGACACACTATTTGAATGTGTATTTTACAAACATATAATTTAAAACTATGTAAAATTATTTATGCTTAAAATTTTTCTGTCTCTTTCTCACAGGCAGTCTTGTTTTGATGGAGTTTTTCAATGTGCCTAATATATATATATATATACCAAATTTTTTTATGCCTGGCACTGTGCTTGGCCACCTATAGCTTTCCAGTCCCAATGTCCAGATAACCTCCCTTCATCTCAGTTGACTGCAAGCCACCACCAGCATTCAGCCCACACTTCTGGCTTACACTTTCTCAATACGGAGCAAGTTGCTTGGACTACCAGGTCTCTACAGAGCTGTGTAGCAGTAAAACAATAGTACACAACAAGGGGTATTTATTTTAAAATATACTGCCTTAATCATAATTTGATTTGATAGAATAATGCTGGGATAAACAAAAAAGGTGGAAAAATGAGTGTACCAGGGATACAGAATGCTGGAGACATAAATTTTCCATGAACACAACTCTTCAAAAATAGAGCAATTTTATAAAAGGTCTCCTACCCAAACTAGGGAAGCTGCTGTGTGCAGGCAGTGTTCAGCAGACTGCCTGACAGAAATACATTACTCTTTCCATGAGTGTGTTCTACTAAAGATTAAATGTAAGAGTTTCAAAACGTCATTAAATGCTACATTATTTTTTACTTTTAATGAGCCTGTTGTAGCCTCAGCGCTGAGAAAGGACATTCTTGCTAGACATCCTCATTATATTTTCAGTAATAACTGATATTCCCAGTGCAATTTTCCCTCTAAAAACTCCTCCCAAGTCACTTGGTTCATGATGTTATTGTAAAAGAAAGACATTAGAATGCGTAAATCAGTGTCTAATCATGGCTAAACCTAATGTTAGCACAATTGGGCTGGCAGCCACAACAGATATGTCTGGATCTGAATTAAATCTTTCAAGGGGCTTTATTTGGCATGTATACCATGACAGAAACTCACAGATTAAGCATCCAAGTAGTTGGGTAGAAACTGGTTAGGTTGGACTCACTGACTCCAATGTGGCCTGTTTTATATATATAAAAAGAGGAAATCTCTTAAAGAATTGTTGCTCTAGAATTGCTGATTTGGTAATTAACTCTTTGTCTGAGTCTGCATATTTCCAAAACATGGCAAGTGACCAAGAACACCAAGTTTAATTGGTGAAATTAATTGGTAGCAACAGTGAGATCTATATTTATGAAGATCTATATTTATCTATTTGTATTTAAAAGCAGTTTGAGTGGCCTTGTGCTTCTTACTATGATTAATAAGTTGTGAATGCACTTCAGAACACTAATAAAATAAGACCCTTTCTGTTCAGAAAAAGACAAGGTCTATCAGATATAGAAACAGTACCTTAAATAAGACAAAATGAAAGTAAATTGTGCCTTTCATATTAAGAATTTTGAACATGATGATGTAAAAATCTTTGTGCTAGCAAGCAGGGAAGAAACTCAGGAAAATTAGAAGAATTTGGTAAAACCAGAAAGCCTTTATTAGTTGTCAGAAAATTCCTGCATTGGTTTAATGCCTGAACACTTAGGGGAATACATGTATTGATCCTTTTTCCAGTCCCTGCAATGTCCTCTACTGTAATTAGTTCCCTTTATGTCTAACAGAGCCTGAAAGGCAGGTCCAAAATGGAGCTCAGGGTCCTGCATCTGAGTCATGTTATATGATGCTGGAAAACAAAATGAAAAAAACCCCAAAACATGAGAAAATTAAAGTCAAATGAACAACCCTTTTTTAATTGTTTTTTAAAAATCTTTGTCATCGCATAAATCATCTTTTTGTTTAATATAATGTAATTTGTTACACATAAGCAAAACCCTCTGAACAGCATTGTCTTTAGCAGAGAACAGACACTGATAATGAGGCAGAAAATTATGTGAGCATTGATTCATTGCCTAAGCTGTCTTTTAAACTTGCTTATGAAACTAGTGGGTAGTCAGTAGCCAAATGCTTCACATGCCCCATCAGTATTAAGGAGGGCACTTTTCTTGCTCTGAACTTTATAAGATCTTAATACCACAAAAATTCAGAAGCTGGTTCCTAAGAAAGCCCCAAGTGCCTGGAAAGATTCTCACAGTTTTCCCTGTGTGATGATTTGGCAGATCTGTCTTTTAATAATCCAGGATTTCAGCTGATACTACAAATCAATGCAAAAAAAAATTATAATGAACTTTCTTAAAGGATATGAATTCATTGTTCCTTGACAACTTTTGGGTTAAAACTCATTTGTAAAACCTTAGTAACTGAAGAAAAACAGATCAGGCAAGCTGAAGCCTACAAAAAGATTTCTTGAAAAGCTTTTCTGCAGGGTGTGGTGGCTTGGGAGCGGCAAATTCCCAGACACAGCAAAATGAAGCCATATGTGAGTTAGGTGAAATATAAACCTGGAAAGACACAGTGTCAGCTCTGAGGCAGAGAAAGAATTAGGTGGTTATGCTTTCACAGGGAAATCTGAAGCTTGGATTTATATTTAAGGAGAGGTAAAGTTAGACAAAATAGCTGACCTAAGGAGTTTTGCAGTTTTGAAGAGAAGTCCTGGGACTCAGGAGAAATCCTGGGAGACAGAGACCCAAAAGAGCACTCTAGGTGCAATGGGAGAAACACCTCTAGTACATTGTGGATAGGGGCACGTTTAGTGTTTGAGAAGCACAAGACCCAGCTCAACTTGCAAGAATTTGGAGACCATGTTTCCTTGAGCACCCTGGAGCATGGGGATCAAGGTAGGGGGTTCAGCTGTAGGGGAGCCAGTCAGCAGGGCTCCTCAGGGCTGGAGGATGGCGTCCATCCTGTCAGGATTGTGGGGACCTGACACAGGGGAAACTGTACAGAAATAGACCCATAGACATAACAGTGAACACTGAAGGTACAGTCCTGGTTCTAAGCAGTTCCAGCTGTGCAAACACAATACCAGGATGGCCACCAGTCACCCCAGTCACATGTGAATGTGACATCTAGGATGGCCTCAGCCCCTGCTCTTAATCCATGGGAGAGATCAAATGCACAGCTGAGAGGGCAGCTACAAGCATACTGGAACAGCAGGTAAATTCAGAAGTAACCATATGGCAACTGTCTCTGTGCAAGTCACATTTTCCACACTGCTGGGGATTTTAGATTTGAGACTCCCACTGACTCTGAAAGAGAAATTAATGGATCTTGTTTTGTCTTTTGCAAACACTGCATTTTCCACAGCCATTTCACTTGACAACCAGTGGCCTCCCTCACATATGCATCTCTTACATAGTCAGGTGATTTTCTGCAAACAGGGCTGTGAGACAGGAATGGGTATAAAGTGGACCTTTGCCTTTTACAGCAACAGGTGTCACTGGAGGTCTAGTTGATGGCCTCTTTTTAGATCCTCAAGTAGTTTTAATGAGCATAATTAGATCCTATAATTTATAAGAGCTGCTGAACTGCAAGTCTGTATGAAACAGAAACACAGAGTTCTGGGGGATTTGCTCTGAGTAGCCTCCTAGGAAAAATATTATTTGAAGTAATTTGCAGGGTGGGCTATTGTGCTTAGAGGGTGGTATGAGGAAGTGGACATTCCTGATTTGGACAAATGATCAATAGTATTAATTTCAGTAGACCAGACTTCTGAAAATGCTATGATAATTTAGAACAAGGTTTTCTTTTAATGCTTTATTCTTCTAATACCTAACCAGTCACCATGCTGATATTGAACATGACAGAAAATACCTTACCCTACACAAGGTACATCCCCATGTATAGCCTCATCCACTTTTGTGGGAGTCTGCCTGCTTGCCAGGACCCTCTTGTAGCTGGAATGACAACGATAATTTATATATGGTACATATGCATTAAGTTAAGCTGATTTAATATTTCACGCCTTGTAGTTTACATGGCAAATTTGGCATCTTATTCTTCTCACCTAATATTTGTGGAAAGATTGTAATTGTGTGTTACCTAGATGATCATGTACACTGTCTGCGTGCAGCCCAGCAGACACAACCAGAGTGGTGTTGATCAATTGTGTGCAACAGGATGAGAGCAGCACTATGTGATTGCTGCTCCCCGAGGCTCGCATCCAGATCCCAGCAGTTCTCTTCCCAGTTTATTGAGCTGTAGTTAAAACTAAGCTTACATTAAGCACTCATGGGAAAAACTTTGAGCATTTTAAAAATATGGATGGGAATGAATTTTTTAGAATAAACTGGCATTGAAAATCAGCACAAAGATGATGTCAGTATGACAGAGGGAACTCATCACAGTGACTTTGTGTGTGTGTGTGTTCACACAGATTTGTCCCATTGCATCCACACAGCTTCAGGTGAAGACCTTTTAGCTGATAACCAGGTTTTATATTTAGTATTTGAGTGTAAGAACTGCCCTTCTCTGAAATACCCTTCCCATTTCCCATGTTTTTATTTCAGAAGATACCTTCTCCTTTTTGGGGTGAATGGTAGGCCTCTGTTCTAAGAAGAAAGTGGTACTGTAAAGGAGCAGAGTGGGTCTGCAACTATACTGATCCTTGAGGAAACCTGGAAAACATACACTTGATAACTCTGCAACTTAGTTTTTGTAAAACTGACATATGTGAGGATTCTCAGGAGAACAGCAAGGGGATTCTTTTTTTTCAGGAATTCAGAAATTAAACTGAAAGGGCAGACTACTTAGTAACACATCCTGTTGAGCAAAATGCCTTAGAGTGTTGACAGATTGTCAGTACTAAGTTTTGCAACATTTGACTGAATTTTGCAGTGAGTTTATTAAAGTGATTTAGTGCAGTGCAAGCAAGTGCAATATGTGTTCCACCCATTTTGATTAAAACAAGGCAGAACACTGGAAAAATGCCAGGAAAAAAATTTAGCAATCCATTCATATCTTTTGAGAAATTTTCTACAAATAGTTCCTGCTTCATGAATGATAGGACATGCTGAGAACAAAAAAGTAAATAGTAATTGAGCAAGAAGCATAAAAAACTCTCCTTGTTTGTATTTAGGATTTCACAGTATGAGTATGGGGGAATAGCTGCTGACAAACATTTCCCTGGGGAACTAGATCCAGCATTGTTGTATGAGGTCAGCTAAGCAGGGAGGCTGTTGTGTGTCCATGTAAGGGTCTAGCAGGGCAAGCAATGGCAGTGCCCTTCTTTGCCAAATCAAGTTGGCTGACTTTAGCGAAGATTGCAACATAATGGCATGAGAAATCCCCTCCAGCTGTACCAGTAAATAACAAAATGGAAAATGAAACCCTGTTAACAGCAACCTGATTGTGTTTCAGCTAACTGGATGATTTACTGGGTAGAGGTTAGAGGCTTTGTCAGTAGTTCAGTTAACAGACCTGATGCATGAGTATCCGCTGGAATCACCAAGGCTAAAGTGGGCCTGTTGCAAAGAATGAGCAGTTAAGAGACAGTGTTCAGGCTGCAGCAATATGACAAGTGGCTTCTTAGAGCTAAATCACATGCTATTAGTGCTGACCTACAATCTTTTGCCTTGTCAGCTGCTGGCAGAGTGTCTTGATCTCGTTCTACCTATCTCTGACAAACACCCTAGCTTCCTAGCCTTATTTTCCTTTGGCAACCCATATAAACTTTGATATGTCAATAGAATATTTTTTTCATTGAGTGCTTATGAGAGATGAAAGCAGGTTTTTAGCTGAGCAAACAGTGCCCCACTTGGTTCTAAAGATTTCTCTATATCGATGTTCTTGCCATTCTGACAAGAAATATCAACCTGTAAGGATTTTGACACATATCACACTCTGTATTCTTCCAGTTGTTACCCATTTAAGATGTACAAAAGCCTACTGAAAGGATGTTTTTATTAAGTGTAGAAAATATCATCCTTCTTCAATATCACTGGGGGTTGCAATCAGGGTTTGGATTTGTTTTCATTATGGCTTTACATTGCCACTGGTTGGAGGGAAGATTTTATGAAACTGTCATCATCCGGAACTGTCAGGGAAGCCTGGCTCAGGATATAACAATGCGTATATATTCAATCAGGATGCTTCAGAGACAGAATAACTGGCTTGTGCAAGCTATTGATGAAACTCAGCTGCTAAGCCTGTCCTGATGGCCCAGGAAAAACTGTGGCTTTGCTGGGGAAATGTGAAAGTGGCCAACACTTATCATTGGGGTCCATGTAGCACTTGTTCAGACTAGGGGCAGACCCCAGCTAAGCAGCCCTGATGAAAAGTGGACCTATTTTTTTTTTTTCATACTATACTGTATTAATGCAGCTATACTCTTTCACTAAACTACTACCACTACATCAGAGACCATTGGGACATTAATTTACCAGCAAGTGCACAGAGCTATCCTGGGCTCATTGTAGTACACAATTGCCAGAGTGGCTTTTTAATAACTCCTCAAGACACAGTCCACTGGTTATTTCTGCATGTGTGAGATGATAAGCCTATTCATAGCACATTGGTCTTTCTGGGATAGATCTTCTGCAGATTTCCTCGTCTTTCTTTAATACTTCCCTGTAACAACAGCAACATAAAGTCACACAGCTCTGTGCTTGTTTTGCAGACAGTATTTTGAACAAGCTTACATCACATGCGTTTGAGCTGCTTGTTTGTCAAGTTGTGTCACACCATGAGGTTTGTTTAATATCCTTTCTTTGACAGAACTTTATTGCCTGACTTTAGGAAAATTATCAGATCCTCCATTGATGAGTTTACCTCACCTGAGATTTGGTGAAGAGTTCTTCAGAAGTGAAAGCACTTACTTGTATTAAATGGTGTGTATACACCAATGACAAACATGTATAATGATCTAGCTATGGCTAGATTCTATAATCTTTATTCATCCTAATTAGCCTGTAAACTGGAATGGTCCATTGTTTCCAGTACTCCAAAAGACTGATAGAATATGCTAATTTATGTTGGAAATAGGATTTTAAGAAAGCTAAATATTCTTGTGAACAACAATGAAGTTCATATCCCAAGCCACTTGCTAAAGCCTACAAATAAGTAATGTTTATGCACTGTAGTAGTAATGTGTAAATGCAACAAAGGTGTTGCTTAGGGTTGAAAATACCATATGTCTCTAAAGCATAGGAAAAATGGGTACTTTGTATTCCTTTGCACATGAGATTTGGAGGTCATGTGCTGTATTTTATTCTATAGAGTGACTTTCCTTACTCTCCCCCTTCTCAAACACAATATTTTATGTATTTTTTTCTAAACATAGGGTGTTGGACTCCAGACATAACTGTAAAAATCTGTCAGCTCGGTTCAAGTCAGAAAATGCCCTTAGCTACTTTTATTTTCCTGGATGTCACAAATGACCACTCATTTCTTGACAGAGGTGTCTGAATCGGAATATACCCAGCTTCCTGCTGGTAGCAATTAAAATTATCCACCACCCATGGGTAGATTTGAATTAAAGTATCAGCAGAAAAAATGACTCTTGTAGCCAGCTAGGTCATGCATCAATAGCAAGGTATAAGCAAAGGTGGCACTAGAAGGTGAACTGCATGCTACAAAAGAGTGAAGGGGGAAAAAGGAAAAGAATTCTAACCTCAATGCCAAATGAATAATCGAGAAACATTGTCACTGACTTAAGAACAGGCTAGTGCAATACAGGCAGAAAAGCAACAGGGATGGTAACGATGCCTGTAACATCTGGGGAAAAAAAAAATGCAAGGGCCAGGTAAAGTACTGGGGATGCCAGCAAGGTAATTCCTAATTCTGAAAACAGCAAGGATCCTCCACGTAGTGGTGAAGACATCATTTGCAGCTGACACAGATTTCAAGACAGGACATATCTAAAGGTCCTGTGCTGCCCTTAGCTGATTTCAGTAAGTTTCATGAGTGAACATAATGGCAAATGGCTATAATGGTCAATGAAAATATCTTTTTTAATATTCTGTTACAAATCAGTGTTTAGACATGACAGAAACAGAAGCTGACAAATTCCAATCAGTCCAGCTTTTGAGATTTTCAAACTGATTTGTGGTCCCTCAACTGGTCCTGCAGCACTTTCTCCTCTGCCTGTGGAGAACAGGATTGGAGAGGCTTCACCTCATGCCAGATTACACTACAGACAGATCACAGAATTATACCATAGAGTCATAAAATTATTTGGGTTGGAAGGAATCTTAAAGATCATTTAGTTCCAACCCCACTGCTGTTGTGGGCAGAGACACATTTCACTAGACCAGGTTGCTCAGAACCCCATCTAACAAGTAATTTTACTTGCCTATTGCTGAAATGCCTAAACAAGCATTGGTATTACAGCATGATCTTTTCCTGTGGAAGAGCACGAGGACTGTGCTCTGCCAATGCAATTTGTTCCTACTTCTACCTCTCCAAAGCTGAGCATATTTTTCTTCATCTATTTAGATGGTTCAGGGTCAAATTTAGAAGGAAAATATCTGTTCAAATTATTTTTATCAAAGTAATCTTACTGGAAACTGCAGGACCTTCAAAGCTATTTATGGCAAAATAAAAAACAGTGAAGGAAATGTTATTAAAAGTTGGCATGAAATTTTAATCATGCATGATATTTTATTGCCTTGTATATTCTTCCCCAGTAAAATTTATGCCTCTAAGTAAACATGTATGTTCTGCAGAGACCATAACAGAACGATTCTATTCCAAGGCAGGTGGTAATTCTAATTTTAAGGGGAACAAACAAATGCAAAAATAAAAAAAAAAGGTTCAGGTAATACCTGGGCTGAACTTAAGGTATTTGAAATGTATCTGGACATCTATACTTCAATGCATATTAAAAAACCCCAAACATATCTCTGCATGTCCTAGCCCCTCATGCCCACTGGCATCTGCATTTGGATGCTGTAAGGCAATCTCCCATATTCCTTCAACAGGCAGGAGGAAGAGTGAGGTGGCACTAGAATGCCATTGATTTATCTCCTTTTTATATTTGCTGTAAGGTAAAAGGCAGACAGCATGCCTTGGCTGGGTACCTCTGATTTATATGGGTAAAATTAAATTCAGTAAATCTTGATTTTGATGTCTGATAGTATAGATGCAAAATTTTGCATTACATTCATAGAAACACAGTAATTGAAGAAAACTATAGTTTGTAAGGATTATTAGTACTTCTAAAATAATAAATTCTTCATGATATTATTTTTTTATTATATTGTATTATTAGATGTGATTTTCTGCTTGCTAATATATTCTGCCAGAAAGCTTCTGGAGTGCTTGAAGTTCAATATAATGTTTTTTGACCCATTTCCATATTTGGAAAACTCATCTAAAATGGTAGAATGACATGGAAACTTTAAGAGTAAAAAAACTTACACACTCACGTCTAAAAGATTTGATTGATTACAATTTTAGCTGGTCTCGTATTTCATCATTTAGTTTTCTTACCTGGATTTCCACATGGTTGAAAAAGAAGTTAATTACATAATGGTTTCATAAGAATCTGCCATGAAAAATTATAGATGCAAGATTGCTATTTTATGGTTATTTATTAGCGCCACTTTGAGTTGTAAGCATAAAAAATGCTTAGTCTCTCTGTAATCTATCTTCCAAGTTATGCTCAAGAACACAGTGATCAAAAAGCTGTGCACAGCATGACAATTACAGTTGCAGTTTTCCAAGAAAAACTTCAAGGCAGTTTGGATAATCACTATGACTGAATTAAAATCTGGAAAAATGAGGGAAACCTCTGCCCCCCATTCCTAGAGGAAACATGGCATTCCTACAACTCATCCACACTGAACTCCCTTGCTGGCAGTGAGAACGTGCGCCAGACAACCACAGGTGATGGGACAAAGACTGAAGAGACAGCCCTGACAAGGTTTGATTATCCATGCCATGGGGTGTGCACCAAATCCCACATAGGTTAGTGACTGATGGGATCTGGCTTGCCATGGCTCTGTGCCTCATGAGACCCAAATGAGGCTGAGGGATCGACGCCTGAGCTCACTGCTGCCCAGCTCACCATAACCACCACACATAGATAGCAGTGGTATCCCACAGGTTTGGGAGTCAGGAACCTGTGGCTCAGGACTACAGGAACCTATGATCTCTCTCTCTCTCTGCATGGAATGCAGAAGCCTTATTTTACTAGAAAACCAGGCTACAAAGGTCTAAGCATCAGGCATACTCCATTATTTCAATTCACTGAGCTAAGCAATCCTTAGCAATGCTAATATAAGAAGGGTAACAAAGCTGATGGCAATCCAAAGCTGGGCATACTTTGAACCTCTCCAAAAGCCTCTAGAGTCACCAACAGTTATGGCTTTTAAGACTCCAGGGGTACATTATCCTAATGTTGTCATCCTATACCCAGATTGGCATCAGAAGAACAAAAAAAATCTCACCTTAATGCTTTGCTTTCCTCTTCGTAGTTCTGCTCTCTAATGCATCAGTGAGAAAGAGAAATGATAAGAATTTAGCATTTTTCTTGTGGAGGAGATAATTGACTTTTTACTATCAGGATCTGAAACAAAGTTTTATCCAGATTGTGTAACAATTCAGGAAGTGCCTAGCTATCAGTGAATGCTAAAAGAAGTCCTGTTATGTTCATGAACATGGATAAATCTCTTGTACTAACAATTTGACCCAAATATGCCCTTGAAGCATTAACTCCAACAAATTATAAGCTCTATAGTGAAACTCTAGTTAGAAGGCAATACAGATCTGATACAGAAAACAAAGTGTAACAAAGCTAACCTCTAACACAGATTTATAGTATAGGTGTATCCTGCTGTCTGCTGAGTGAAATAAAAATTGCAAATGAAAAATTCACTTACTCATATCCATTAGTAGAGGGTATTGCTAAACAAACTCATTTACAAGGGGGAAGGAGATTTCTGCTAATTTTTGTATCATGAGATATGTGTCAGGCAAAGCAGCCAACACCATGATCTGCAGAGAAGTAATGGGCATGTTACTATTTCTATAAATGGAGCACTGCAGACAACAGAGCTCATCTTGTTCCACCTGCGGGAAGTGGTGTTGTGAGTTAACAGGAGACAAATTATGAGCCAAACTGTAATCAGCTACATTAGCTCAACCCTACTGATTTCAATGAGGCTTAACAGGTGTAAATGAGGACAGACTTGCCCCTGCCTAAGAGTTCCTCATGTCAGATAGAACAAGAATGAAAAGCCTCTAGGAGTGTCTATCTTATTCTCTTGGTCAATTTTTTAAAGTGTATGCGTACATGACTTTTATTAAAAGCAGGAGTGGGGCTAGTTTTGTGAGATAATATTGTCACAAAACTTACTAATCAAGGAAGTAGAGATGACTGTCTGTACTTCAGAGTTAAAAGGCAAAGTCTTGAAAGTTTGGATTGAAAGTCTGGATTATGGGGCAAGGAAAACTGGACAAAATTCTGTCATTGGCCATTCAGTTTATGAGAACATTAAAAAAATATTTCCCATTAAAAAACCCAAATATATTTCTTGGTTTTTCCAAGGAAAAAACTTCTGTGCTTTGCAAAGATAAAACTTTTGCCTGCAAGAAGCTTTAGAAGCTGAATGTCAAAGGGTAAATTCCATGAGAGATGACAAGTGCTGATGGGCTTGAATTTGCACAATCAGCAGCATTCAGCCTCCCTAGGGGAGGAAACATGGGGAGTTAAGGGAAGGAGGGAGAGAAAACGAGTTCAGACAGTCATCTCAGGAGGAAATCTTGGTAAAAATATGTTCAGAATTCAGAGTTTGCTAATGAAGTTAGTTGAAATGCCTTAAAATATTTATTTGGTGGGTTTGTTAATGAAGAATGGAACAGTCTCTTCAAATTCTTATTTTGCAAAAAGAGGAGCTGGGTGTGGTGGGTTATAACACAGGGAGAGTTATGGTCTACCCATTTTTTTCTTTCTTTGTTTTAGAAAAACAGGACTTAAGGAATGTCAGAAAAAAAAATTGATGAAGTGGAAAAAAAAGAAGGATGTGATATTTCATCGGGTTAAGCATCTACTTGAAAATGCAGCAGTGCACAGCTGGCTGTTATATCTCCTGTGATATATGAATTACACAAGAAGAGACTCTGCTAAGAGCTTGTCTTATGTGAATTTGAGGTTTAAGAACTATCCCTGAATATCTTTTGAACTAAAGGTATCTCTGCATGATAGAAATACCTTCAAGAAGAGGTGGTAATGAATTTCAAGTATGGTTATGAAACACTGCACATTAGAGCACATGGAAAGAAGGAAACTGCAGCTCAGGTCCCTGAGGAGAGCAGTTGTGGGGTCTCCTTTAGAAACATATACTGGTCCCCCCCAAACTAGTCTAAAATACCAGATTGGCACATACTTGCATGTATATGGCTACATATACTTAAGCATGTACACACACACACCTCCCCACACACAAAGGATATCTGCAACAAAAGCAGAAGATAAACATAAATAATCCTACCAGAAGAACTAATTGCTTAGGCTGCTTTTACCTCTGTTTCTATGCAGTCTGGTAGCACAACACAGGAAGTCTCCTTAAATAAGAATATGATTTCTATACCATGCTATTTTTTCCCCCAGAAAAGCGCCTTCATATCAGGGGAAGTAGATGTGATACAGATCCCAGGAACAGGATAAAAACTAGTAGCTATGCCAGCTGTATGGATACCCAGCCAAAGTTCAGAGTCAGGAAAGGCAGTTTTATTAAAGGAGAAAGGACTGTGAATGTGTTACAAGAGAAATGCAGCCACACACAGTGCTAGTGTTCTGCAGAAACCTGGCTTTTATGGGAAATATACTATCTTCCAGCTGAGTTTGAGAGTGTTATCCCTACTTCCAGAGGTTTTTAATGCAGCAGCTAACAATCTAGTTACCATCAGGCAAGGCCCAGGCACCCCTCACATGGCAGGTCTAGCTGAGGTCAGTGCTGTGAGCCTTCCCACAGCTCATTACACTGTAATGGAAACTGGAAGCCTCTGTTTCCCCTGGGATTTTTCAGCGACACAACTGGTGTATGTTCATTAACTTTTTGTCAATATGCTGGTGTAGATGTGATCTTGCTCTCAGCTTGGTTCAGACAACTGGTATCCTCTGTGCTTCAAAGGCAGCCTGGATCTGATTTTTCCCAGCCCTATAAAGGGAAGTGCTTTCAGATGGTATCGGCCTGTCCCCCACTGGGACAACACTGTAGGATCAGACTCTGACACAAGTGACAACTGAAAAGAAAGCACTGCCAATAGAGAAAGACAGGAATCATAAGCCTTGCACAATATTAATTTCCTGGCCTATTCTGTGAGGGGAATATGGGCCAAAATGGAAAGATGAGAATTCTTCATTCTCAAAAACACGAGGCAGAGGGAATCAAGAGGAGGCTCTCATTTTTATTATTTGGAGGTGGGGAGAAACAAATATTCCATAGCGTGGAAATTACTGCCTGCTACTCAACAATTTAAGGGTATATCAGTGTTATTAGCTTGCCACAAAATTGAGGCAATTGAGTTATAGTTGTAAAAACATCAGCTTGATGTTGTCTTGACAGAGGAATTTCTACCAGGGCTGTTGCCTGATGCCTCTTTGAAACCCATTCTTTTACATTGAGCAGAAGGATGCAGATAATATGGACAGGGAACACTGAAAAAGGGAACATCTTCAATACAGAATGATTTTAAATTACCATTTTTATTATCCTCTAAATATAGGAGAAAATATGCTTCAGTTGTAAAAGGATCACGGGTAAACATAACTTCTAGACAATATATTGTGTTGATGATATGCATGTGGGGAGGGCGACCTTGGGTTTTGCAGAATATCTTTTCAAAATATCACAAGAACTGTTTAATAAAATAAATCCAGGTATTGCTAAAGAGAAATAAAGAAGGAAAACATACTGGTGTTCATCTTATTGTAATTACAAGAGGAGCAGCTGAAGAAAATTAGAGAAGAGAGCTAACGTAGGAAATATATCCATAAAGGATCTTACATTGGCCAGCCATGAAAATGTCTGACTACCTGTGTGGTGCCCTAGAAGCACTAAAAAAACATGAAAGTGTATTTTATGGTGGAAATTTTCACAGAATATATGTGTGAGTGTAGCAGTCTGATATCTCTGCCAGGTACATTCCTCCATTTATCCATGGAGGATGCAGAGCACAGGATTGTTGTGATTAACATTTACTAATGTCCAGACAGATGGAAGGGCAGGTAAGAGCAGTGAATCTGTCCAGCCACAAGTCAGGCAGAGCAAGCAGGAACTAAACACTTAATGTGGTGTAGTAAGCTGGTAAAATCAACATCAGTATTGAAGAATTAATTCTTCTGTAACACAGAATAAGTGTGACGAGAAACTATTTTTATGATGATAACGTAATAAAAATGTGTATATCCTGAATTTCAGAAGATGTGAATTTTATTAAAGAGCCCCATGCTTGAGACTTACATGTGGAAGTCAAAACCACTTGTATTTATGCCCAAAATGGGGATTCAGTAATTGAGTTCTCAGTTCAATCACTGAAATCATATCTAGAAAATCACTGAAGAAATATGGCCTCAGTCTTTCTTGCTGGAAAGAAGATGTATCATGTATCAAAACCTGGAAAATGACATTTTTTATATTAATAGGGAGAAATACTTCTCTCTTAAATCAGCTACTAAATTCACATTACTTACAAGTCCCACCCATAAGCAAATGAAGAATGGATGTTTTTTGTTGGCCTCTTTCTGTACAAAAAGCAACACCGTTATTCTTGCATAGGCTTACATTTTAATTCACCACTATTGGTAAGAACAATTTTTATTGATAGGAGTGAGAATTTCTATGATAATTCAAGTGTCACATAAAGTCACACAGGCATTCAATATGACAGTATTGGAGCTGGGAGTTGTATCCTTTTTTTCTTAATTTCTTTGAGATACTGCTCTGGTTTTCTGGCATGGATGCTCATGTGTGAAGGCTCCAGTGTAGCTCTTGAGTTAGATGAAATCATCTGGAACATAAAGCAAGTCCAAAAACCTGCTGGTGTTTCCCTCTGGAGTGGTAAACAAAACATGATATGAGTTATTTGTAAGGAAGGGTAACACTGCTAACAAGGCTTTGGAGACAGGATGGGTGAAGGTTCCATAGGCACCAAATCATGATAGGGTTAGAGCCCTCTGATCTGCCTCTGCAGTAAGAAGAATTCTTAGGAAATTCTTGTTGACAAAAATAAATGAAACCATCTACCTAAAAAAATGAACTTATGTGGCTTTTCTTTGAATTGCCAGTACCTCTTCTTTCAACTTTAAAGCAGTGTATGGTTTGTTGCTCTGCAGAGGCTGCTAGGGGGCAGGAAGAATAGTCAATCACAGAAACTGAGGAGGATCCTTTAATCTAGTGGACAATGGGTCCTACAGGTCTATTTATACAGGTCTATGCCGGGAGAAACCTGGAATGGCACCAGCTTTCCATTCTGTCAGGGAGGGAAAGAGCACTGCAGAAAATGAAGGAGTTTCATTAACTGTTCCCCTCCCTTTCACCCTGGGGAAAAGGCCCCAGACTAGTTATTTTAAATGAGGAAAATATTGGGAATTCAAATTTTTACATGAATATGTGCTATGTTGATCCTTGCTGAATGTGAAGATCCTTGAACAGAGACACATTTCTCTGCAATAATGAGGTGAAGAAAGGTCTGAAAAATATTCACCTATTTATACGCGTTTGCTTCTGCAGAGAAGGCTCTCACTTCACAATGTACCTCTACTAATAGCAGAAGGAGTATTTTTCACAATTCTTGTGGAAAAAAAGCACCACATCCACTCCCTGTTATCCCAGAACTACTGTGAAGAGGCATTTTCTGAAATCAGCACAGCTGAGTTTTCTGTATATAAAATGTCTGCAAGATTTTTGGGGTTTTTTTTCAGTTAGGTGTGATACACTAGAAATGTGTATCACTAGAAACTTTCAGTTTCTTAAGAAACAGAAAGAGAGTCTGAGGAACTGTAAAAATAGTCTCTGAAGCTGGATTTTAAACCAGCAGGGAAGAACATCTGAGTTTAATGAGGGTTTGCTTGACATCAGCAGGAGTGTTGGAAAGCCAGAGTATACAGGATCAGACCTCAAAATTAATGATGCAATGAAAAGGAAAAATGCATAATTTTAGGGAAGATCATTTTGATGATTGATTTTATAATTATTCATGGTACCTAATGTGAATTATCTGGATATTTTTCTTGATGGCATTTATTAATGCATTAAATTTTAAACTGTGCTCTGGAAGACAGTATAATACAGGCAGGAAACAGAGAGGTCAAAATCTTTCAAAAGCAGCTGAAAAATAAGGATGCTTCATGTAATTAAATGGTACATACAGAATTCAGCTATCGCTATGTCACTGTTTCAAGCCTACTCCCCTATTACAGGGCTGCTGCAACAATTTAGGATTGAGTTGTTATATCAGATTTTTTTTTTTTTTGTGGCATAATCAATCAATCAATGAAACATTACAAAAATCCAAAAGAAAATTAGTTAAAGTCAGCTTAAAATCCCTTCACGCTGTATTCATGGCTGCTTTGCTTATACAGTGCTTGAGGGATCCCAAATTTGAGAAAGCATTCCTCCTGTGTGCTAAAAGTTCAGCCTTGCTTCCTCCCCACACTCAGTACAGATTCCATTGCTTCTGAAGCTGTATGACTTAAATTCTGATTTATCATGGTCAGCAGGTACTTGCACCCAATCAAAACCTAGGTAGTTTTCCCACATGAAGCTGGGCTTGCTGCTCATTACACCATAAGAGATAAAAATTATTCGTAGTGTGAATGGACTTGATGATTCTGAAGTCAGAGGCTTTTGCCTGATAAGAATTTAGATTGCTGTTGACTTCTTAGTGCACAGACCTTATCCTGTCTTTGCTGTAAGGGAACTACAACAACTTAGGACCTCAGGCAATCAGAGTTTCCTTACATCACCACCAGCAGGAATCATGGTCTATCAGTTTAGTGTGGTAACAGAAAAATGTCTTCTGCACTCTAGTGGGTATCCAGCTCCCAATTTATCCCCCAACAGCATTTTATCTTCAAGCAGCACAGGACTAGGAAACCCTGAATACTAAGGACAGTACATTTGATGTTAAGGGATTTTCTTTTCCATATAGCTCTGTGGAACAATATGAAAACCTCTACATCAGGTGAATGTGATGATGATCTGTATGCTATCCCATGATTTTTATGCCATGCCATAGAAAAAGGAGGTTAATAAGACAAATCCTACTTAAAAGTCCAGATATTCCCACAGACCAGAGCTTTGTCAAATATAATGCAATCTCATTAATCTTCATCATTTTATGGATGTTCCAAAAAGGCAATGTTTTCAGTAGTAAAATGTGTCATTTTCTTCAACATCTCCGTGATGTTAAACACAGCACTGTTTGTTCCATGATAGCAGCACTGGACAGCTTTTGCAGGGGCAGTCTGATTTAGCTGAGATTTGTGTTCAGAAAAGCCTGTTCCTGCTGCAGCCAGGTGCTTGAAAACTTTATAAAATATCTGATTGGCTGAGTTCAGAAGAATTAACTTGCTCTTGCTCTTCCCTTTGTGAAAGGGTATGAGGAGTAAAGCCCTGAAAGCCTCAAAGATTTTAAGACCCTGCAAAAAACCACAAGAAAACTGGGATTTCTTCTTTACAATAGCAGATAGCTAATCTCTTCTCCTAAATAACAGTAAATAGTGTGTAGTTTGGGTAGACATTTGGGAAGAGTCTGAGAGATCTATATAGCTTGCAGAGTAATAAGCCAACCATCCAAATTTCAAGTTAAAGCACATTTTGCCACGTGACCCAGCTGCCTTACAAGCACCAATCTCCCTATAAAGATTGAGTAGCAGCATGTAATTTTTGCATTGGCTCAGTGCTTTAGCTGAGTATGACACCAGCACTGCTGCATGAGCCGGTACTAAACGCGCTTCCCTTTGAAACCCCCGTGGAAGTGTCCATGGGAGGGAGGAACTATTGCAGCTTACAAACCCACAGTTCACCCAGCTGCTTTCCTTACTCTCCAGTCTGACCCAGCACACAAGGCAGCCAGTGCTATCCAGGGCCAGACCTTGCTGGTTTTTCTAGGGTTTGCAGAGAAGCACATAGGGGAGGGCACTGCCTCTCCCTAGCAGCTGCCAAAGGGTTCCTGGTGCAGCTGCACACACCCAGCTCCGTGGGAGGCTGGAGAGGCCTGAGGATGATCTCAGAGGGCTATGGCTGGAAAGCCACGTGCTTGCTCCATCTGTGTGCATGCCCACAGAGATGTAAGGATGGGAGCAGCCTGTTTTCTCTGGCTATGGATTTGCTAGCTGCAGCAAGGACACCTGAGCAGGGACTGAGGCAGCAGGTCTGGCTTAGGCTCAGGTGTCTGCTGTCGCTGTCATATTTTCTGAAAAATCCCTTTGCCAGGATTTCTTCTCCTGGGAAGTTGAGAAGCCTCAGAGAAAAACGTAAATAATAATTATCTGATTCACTGTGTTCACCGTGTTTGCTCCTGTGTTTGCTGCTTTGGAATGTGGTTTGGACATTTTTTACCACCAGGTACATGTTTGATTGGTTTCATATGGGTTGTTTTTACTTAATGACCAATCACCATCAGCTGTGTCGGACTCTGAGGAGTCAGTCACGAGTTTTTATTATTCATTCTTGTTAAGCCTTCTGTCTGTATCCTTGTCTTTCTTTAGTATAGTTTTAGTATAGCATTCTATAATATATCATATCATATCATATCATATCATAATAAATCAGCCTTCTAAGAACATGGACTCAGATTCCTCATCTCTCACCTCATCCTGGGGACCTCACGAACTCAACAGTCTGCTGCCACCTGAGCATTCTCACCTTTCCTGCTGCAGAGAAAGCTGCGCTCACACACGGCACAGATTAAATGCCTTCCAAAATACTCTTCCAGTCATCACTGCCCAGGGAGGATTTCCTACAAAGTTCTCAGGCTTTTGAATCTCTGTTTAGTTACAACCTGCCTGTCACTTCAAGAAGCCCTGGACTGGCAGCATCCAGGCAGTGAAATGGCTGCCCAGTGACCCCAGAGAGATCATCAGCACTAAATGTACATGATTTCAAGTCTCCTGTGCTACATTTCTTCAAGTGTGTGTCATTACTCTTCCTTGTGTCCACGCTAAAAAGGAAGAGTGGTTTAAAGACTCTCATTTCAGCTGTTTATTAGCTGAGTTAACACAAACATTTCATTTTGAGTGCTTGAGCAAAGTTTATGGTTTCTCTTCCAGGGAGGCTGACCTGAAACCTCTCTAACAACACTCTGGAGGAAGAGCATAGAAATGTTCTTAATAAAATCAATTTCAGATAGCTATTAACAGTCACAATCTGTGTGGCAATAGAAACCAAGATACAAACCTCAGTCTAACACTTTCTAAGCCTCTCTGTGTGTAATGCAATACAGTATAGAGGGCTTAGAATTGAAATTTCTTTTGACAGTGGTATTACAATAGTAAATATTACACAGGGAGGTATTAACCATGGCATCACTCACAGCCTCTGCTGACCTAAAAATTAGAGATCAAATTCAGATCTGTGTGTTACTGTGTCACAAGGTAGAGCACTCTTACCTTGTTTGTAAAACAAAAGATTGAGTTTACAATTGTTCTGCACTAGATGGATGCTCTTGCTGGTAAGAGAGGTGCTAGAATCATGGTTCCTCAGAATCTAAACTTGTATTCTAGTTAGTAAGACCATAAGCAAAACTTTAAAACTCTCTGATCTCTCTTCTCTCATATTAGTTGATGGCAGACAAGTCTAATCATGTGGCCAGGATGGTCTAATCAATGTTTAAAGTGTTGGTCATGTTCATTAAGCATAAATCCATGCAGTGTTTCAAGTACAGTATGACAGTCAATTTTTCAGTGCTAAGAAGCCATCAGGATGTTACAACTCCCTTTTTTTTCTTTCCTTAAGCTTTATAAGGCATTCTCTAAAGAAGTGCTTTCTTCCCACAAGAAAACTCTACAAGCTGTCCTTAGCTTGTTTCTTTTTCTATATTTCATGCATCCTAGAGTAAGAAAAACAGCAGTCTGGATGCCAAATTTGAAGTCATCTGCAACCCCAATATGCTGTGATTAAAAATTTTAGAGTTGATTTCCTAATCTAGATTTTAATAGATAGTGTGATGAGAGGTCTAATTGTGTTACCAGCTTTGAATTAATTTTCATTATCTGTCTCTCTTTTAATTAATAGTTTTTCTCTCCTTCCTTTCTTGCACTGAGAGTCCAGTAAGACCTAATGGTCTCCA
Source organism: Agelaius tricolor (assembly GCF_023055355.1). NCBI lineage: Eukaryota > Metazoa > Chordata > Aves > Passeriformes > Icteridae > Agelaius > Agelaius tricolor. The sequence continues at coordinate 45,867,312 of NW_027269267.1, read as the reverse complement.
AGAAAGTGGGGACAGGGGAGAATAAATGGATCGTGAGGTTGTAGAAGCAACAATTTTCTCAAATAACTGAGGCTGTTAGGAAGGATGGAATTCATCTTTTAAATTAATTACACACAGTAAGAAAAAGGATTAATGGGACTGGAGAGTGAGTGCCCTTTTGTGACCAGCCTAAATTTTATGAATCTTTCAATTTATGAAAAACATTTTCACATTTTAAACTGACTCTCAGAATGTGGGGCAGAGATTATGTTTTTAAAATTTAGTGGCCATTGCTTCAGAAAAATTGGTGAAAGAAATGAAAGAAAAGCAAAGGTCCCCTCCTTATCCAGAAACAGTGGTGAGTCTTAGGCCACGTTGACCAAGACACTTTCCAGGTGCTTAGGAGCATTTTAGCTCTGGTCCAATACTTTTGCCTTGATCCCAATCCAAGCCTCAGTGCTACAGAGGAGAGCAAAACCCCCACACTGAGTAGTGATGGTGATTGCAGGTCTTTTGTTATCTCTCCTGACAAATGGTTAAGATTTGAAGCATGAGATTTAATTATTTTCATTGTCTTCAGTTATCTATAGTATTAGATTGTGTTTTGAATTTGAAAAAAAGGGGGTGAACAGGCTACTCTGCAATCTCCTGTTCTGGTCTCCCAGTCAGATGTCCCTTCATCAAAACTGTATTACTAACTATTTAAATTTAAGTGCACTCAGTTCAATTTTTCAATTATTTTCATATTGAAAAACTTATTTATGCAATTAGAAAGAATAATATTTCATAGAAAGAAACCAGAAATCTAATACTCTAAGTGGTACCCAGATATTAAGGAATTCTGATGAAATAAGAAGACATTCAGCAGTGTCACTGTAAAGATAAGTAAGAAGAACAACACTCAGTGCATAATACCTTGGCAAGAGTTAAAGCGCTGGCATTGCTGCAGTGGAGCTGAGATTTCAGAGCCACTATCAATCAGGATTCAATCAGCTGCAAAAAGATTGAGTCACTGAAACAGAGAACAGCATAATAATATATGTCTAATAGGAAACCAGAAATAACAGTTTGACACTGGTCTAATTAATATCAAGTGTACATTTCTCTCTGTCTTCTCCAAGTTTGAAACAGTGTAAGCCAAAATGGCACTTCTGACAAAAATTATTTGATCCAAACACAAATTCTATGAGCTCTGGATGATTCAAAGCCCAAACTGCATTCTGTGACTTTGAATGGGAGGTTTGCTCTTGGGAGTGCTAGGTCATTTGGTAGGAGATCTGGCTACATGGTCAGAAGAAGCCTGGCCTCCACTTCAGGCTGCCACCTTTATACAGCTGTCTCAGAGATGAGAAACTATTTGTCAGGGTCTCTAAGGATATTTCAAATGCTTCAAGTTCCTATATATTGCCATATATTCTCTGAAAAGAACAGCTCCCATCTCCCACATAAAACCTGAGCAATTAACTTACTCTGGCCTAGGATTTGGGGCAGCCATCCCAGAAATCCAGTAGCACCCAGGATGTGTAAGCAGAGAGAGATGCAAAACCCATCCATGTGAGTCTGTGGTGATTTGTTTTCATAGAAACATAGAGTCATTATGGTTGGAAAAGACCTTTAAAATCATCAAGTTCAAATGTGATCCAGCTCTATCAGCATGTTCAACATTAAACCGCTCCCTCAAGTGCCACAAGTAACATCCATATGTCTTTTTAAGAATTCCAAGGGTATGACTCCACCATGTCCCTAGAGCAGTCTGTTTCTATGTGTAGTTCTGGCAGAGAGTAGAAATGGCCTTTCTCAAGGCTTTTGCTACCCAGACAAATCTCTGCCAAACAGCAAAACTGATAAACTTAGCACTGTTCAGCTAAATTACTGCAGTAGGCAATGAAAAATTGAAGGTAGAAATAATGGGCAAAAAAGGTTTGTTTCTGTCTCCTTGACAGAAGAAAGGTGATCTGATAAAAGCCTTGGTCAGTGCACTATCTTTTGGTGATAAACCTTCATAACAATGTAAGTAGATTTATGGTGATGATTGAAACAGTGAGAGAACACAGAGGGATTCCTTTCTTCCTCAGCCAAACCAGAAGTCTAGTAAGAATTTCAAGAAAGAATTCGAAATCAGCAGAAATTACAGTGCTGAATTAGAATGCAATGGAAAGGACTTTTCATGTCACATGGAAGGAATGAGCAGTATTGGGACTGTGATGTCAGTCACCTAAATAAAATACAACTTAGTCTAATTTACAAGGCACTTACAAGATAAAAATGAAACATGGGGTGGAAAATACCTGTGTGCTTTCTTGTTCTACAGCAGCTGAAATACTGAGAGGGATGAACATATCTCTATTATAAGACCAAGACAAGGATGCCATGAATAACAGATCTGGTTTTCATTTGGCTCATAACAAGTTTTTCTAGTTAAAAAGTGATCTGATTTTGTCAAATGCCTCCCCAATAAAAAGAGCATAAAATACACATTTATAAACCATGACACTGCATTTCAGATGTTGAAATCCAGTGAACAGCCCCAGAGAGTTGGAGTTGTTCAGCCTGGAGAAGAGAAAACCTTTTTGCAGCCTTTCAGTATAATAGACAGAGAGACTTTTTACTAAAGCCTGTAGTGACTGTACGAGAGACAACAGTCTTAAACTGAGAGAGGGTAGATTTAGATTGGGCATAAGAATGTTTTTTTCATTGTAAGAGTGGTGAGAAACTGTGGATGCCCCAGCCCTGGAAATGTTCAAGGCCAGGTTGGATGGAGCACTGAGCAACCTTGTCAAGTGGAAAGAGTCCCTGCCCATGGCAACAGGACTGGGCCAGGCAATATTTAAAGATCCCTTCCAACCAAAACCATATGAGTCTATTTTTCTATGTTTTGAGCTATCACCAAAGACATTAAGTGGTGCTCAAAAGGCCATATTTCCAAAAAGGAGGTCCAATGTATGGGTATTTATGTATATAATATTTATACACTATATATAAAAACTAGCATGGATAGGTAAGTACCAAACTGAATATGTTCTCAAAATGGTACAAAACCCTTCAGTAAGTACCTGGGGACTGCAGTAATCCCTTTCCTGAGAGCAGCACACAGACTGGCTGAACAGACTGAGTGCTGGATGAACTCCGTCCCATTATTCGCATCCTGCCCGATGGATAAAAACTGGCATCATGAATGCTTTAGCCTAGCTAAATAAGTCACATATTGGCTGATTGGTCAAAGCTTTTCTAGCCACTTGGGGTGGCAAAACTGGGGAATGAAATCCCATAGCAGGTTCTCTTGTGAGATTTCCAGTGTAAAGGTAAGGCTGAAAATAACGGGTAACTGATTTGCTGGTGGTTTTTATTCTTGTAATTTATTATTAAGATTTAATATTTCTACTGCCAATACCAAAAATTTTGCAATGTTCAGGAAACAGAAGATAAGACCAACATCTGTCAGTTTGTGATGTGCATTTGTGCCTCAGAAGCAGCTCCCTTTGCTGTTTCTACTTGGAGAGCCCTGTGCGAAGTTGTGCAGGAGGCAAGCACCAAGCCACTGAAAACAGAGCTATGTCTTCTCACACCAAGCTGAATAAGGGAGATAGATGGTCACAGCAGAGGGAAACAGCAGTGGGAGTGTCTCTGGATAGAATAGTTTCATTAGTGTGTGAGTTGTTTGGGGCAGGCTTTGCAAAGCAGAGTCTCTTGATACCTACCAAAACAAGTAAGCAAGCACACACTCCAATAAGGCTGAAAGGCTTTAGGTTTCAAGGGACACTGAATGTTGACTTGTGAGTAACAAAGAGAAATGTTTGAAAGAAAACCCTACAGTAGAGTACAAGACAGAGCAAATGGTCAAAATAAACTGGTTTCCTTCCGTGGGAGAGAGGATTTAACTTCAGATGCAGTGTGTCATCCTAGGACTAGCCCTGGCTGTGTGAAACCACAAGCACTTCTAAATTACAAGTTGTCCTATTCATGGCTGCTCCCTGCCCTTGTGTTTTCCTTGTCCACACCCCAGAGCCAGGCAGACAGTAAGTGAACACAGAACATCCCCACTGTCAGCCTGGCAGGACAGCTGTAAGAAATAAGAGGATTCTTGCACTTTTATATGAGCACAAAGCAATGGAGTGTTTAATCTTTTAAATACATTATTAGGCTAGATGAGTTTCTGTTAATAAAGGAAACATCCCTCTCTCTCCCCCTCCCCTAACATTTCTGCAGGAAATAATGGAAGCAAAGCACCACTGTGCACTCTCTATAGTGCATAGGAAGTATGAGGGACTGTCTAAGTTGCTTTGATGTCTCCTTTATACAAACAGTCATGTTAATAAAGAATGTGTCCCCTTTTAACTACCCTGAAGCTGATTTCTCATCTGAGAGGTTATAAATTATTTTTAGAGGTTAATTGTTATGCAAATCTGCTCATCATGGGGTTCCAGCACCCAGAGAAATGAGGAAACATTCCCTTCCTTGGTGACATAGGCTCATAGAGGACACCTTTTCATTTCTAAAACCATTTGGAAAGGATTATGTACCATATGTTTTCTCAAATGTATCACACACTAGATGCAAGACAGCAATATTAACAGGGTGTTAAGGTTTCACAGTTACAACATAATTGTATATTAATGTGCCTAGGTTTTGTATCCATATATTTCACAGTATGCATTTCAAAAAATAGTGCCCAGTCCTGTAAATTCTGCTCAGAACAGCTAACACATAGGCAGGTATCCTCCCTGACATCTGCAAGTAAGCCTTTCAGAATCAAATCACAAACAATACATACATCTTAAGTGTATGTTTGAAAAGAACAGTGGAGATAGCAAACTCTGTAGGTCAAATAATGAAGATTATTAGATTTCACAATAATCACATGGGATTTTTATTAGTACCTGAGAGAAAAAAGGAAAAAATTACATTAATTTCTTGTTAATTTCTCATTTTGTGTTCTGTGTGATCCTCCTTACATTGCTACCTTCACTTAGCAGGTGAGCCAGTGATAAATACCCCTTTGGTGTGAATTTGTGTGAATGGACTGCGTGCATAACTACTGGTTTGGATGGAGAAAGATTTCCCACAAAGCAGGCTAAAGGATAGGCAAAAATTTGTGCTGAGAGGTCAAATGTGAAAGTGTCACAAAACGGGAGTTCCAGAGACTGATGGTCCTGTTGAATCCACAAGAACTGATGAGCTCAAGACACCAAGAGCCTCCCTAAGTGCCCAGGGTCAGTAACACCCACTGCCATCAGCAATGGGCTGTGTAGCTCATTCACATTTCTATTCACAATAAGGAACTTTGTACTGGAACAGGCTGCCCACATAGGCTGTGATGTCCCATCCCTGGCAGCGTTCAAGGCCACTGTGTGGGGGGTTTTGAGCAACCTTGTCCAGTGAAGGATGTCCTTGGCTATGTCAGGGGGGGTGGAAATAGATGACATGGTCCCTTCCAACCCTAACCATTCTATGATTCTATGATTCTATGAATTTGAACAGTAAAAGATGCTATAATAAATATTTACAGGATTCTGCAATGTCCTACTTTGGTCTCCTGCCAGGGGATTCTGGTGCACTACCCTTTGAGACAAAATGTTGGCATGAGACAGACACATAAGCCTGATAATTGCCTTGGCAGTTCTTCATAGAGGTTTCCAGGGGAGCAGAAATGCTTGCACCATTCAGGAACCCTGGGGATCCTGAGCAGCCAGGATCCTGATATCTTGGTACAGCTCTGTGAAACTGAAACTTAGAGAATCTCTGCAATGGGCAAAGCTAAGGGTGTATGAGGCCTGTAATTTTTGCTAGGACTTGTATGAGGAAAGTTGCTTTACCATCAGATAGGCAACAAGATGAAGTGTAGGACAAGAATAACTGAGATTAAAGAAAACCACATTGCAGCAATTATCAACACTGCTCTATGCTGCTTGTTCCTTCTAGCATTCCTAATAGACCAATAGCTCCTTTTAAGAGTAGGAATAATGACTCTGGCAGTAGATTTTCTGAATTTTGATCACTAATTTTCTAAATTGGAAGTTAATACTCTGTCAAGTTTAAAGGGAGGCCCAAGAATTGTATTTCTTTAAATATAACAAAGTAGAGCTATGTTAGGAACAAAGATCAAAAGACTGTGGACATAGTTATATAGAAAAAGAAGGTCATTCTGAGGCAGATCTGTGGTACTAATTTACACAGTTCTGATTTATTGAAGTACCTTGGAAATATCAAGAATAAATTTCACCATATAAAACACACCATTTAAAATGGTGAAAGGTAAATATTTTTTTCCCTCCAGGATCAGAAAATGATAGCTTTTTTACCCAAAATTTTCATCAGCAAAAAAAGGTGGAATCACCACCCATAAGTTTTAAGTAACAATGAATATAACTTTTGGCAAAAATACAATTCATTCAATTATTGATTTTTTCCAAAAGTATCTGCAAAATTCTTTAAGTGCTCAACTTATTCCAAAAAACCCCAAGTAGCTGTTTTTCAAAACATGATTTATAATTAACACCTTTAAAATCTCTATTTTAAACCTTCAATTTATGCAACAGTTGATTCTGACAGCTACCTCTATCTGAACTTGAAAAGAATGAGGCCTTCAGTATTAAGTATTAAAGCATTAAGTTGAATAATTTTTATTTAAAAGACATTTACTTATTATTTTATAAAGCATGTAAATTGATATTGAACTGGTGTTTGGGAGCAGTGACGAGAAGAGAAAACAAATAGTCCCTGGTTTTCCCAATTACTTTGAGAAGGATTAGGTGTCTGCTGAATAATGTTGCCACATTTTGAGCCACTGAAGTAGAGATGGTGTTTTAATATGGTGAGCTCATCCTGAGAACACGAATTTGAATGAGAAGAATCACAGAATGGATCATTTGATCCAACCTCCCTGCTCGAGCAGGGTTATCCTAGAGCACAGAACTGCATCCAGACATCAATTAACTAAGAAATTACGAGTCAAGCAGTACTCTGGAGGTATTTACAGATGAGGAATCCTAAGAAACAGAGTCTTAGTTGATAAAGAGAAGTAAGAAAAGTGCTTGACATTAACATCTGGATCTTGTTTCACGAGTTCCTCAGGAGGACCAATAAAAGGAGCAACAACTGCATAGCAGAAGTGGCCAACAGGTGGAGTTTGAATGTGCTAGTCTCAGTGTATTTGTATAAAATCTCATTGAAATGAATGAATGCTCTAGAGAGATATAGATCTGAGAGGTAAGAATTGGACAATGTCCTCTGTAAAAATGAATGCAATACATTTACCTCTAAGAACAGATACCAAACCACCTTGGTTTGGTATCTCAAACCAAGGTGGAAGTCTGGACTCCCTACAAAGTTGCCAGAATTCCATACAGCCATGGGAAAAACCCCTGCACATCCCTACACCCATGGACTCCAGATCCAAGCAGAAAGCTGTTTCTGGTAAAGCTGCAGCTGCCTTAGGTTACCAGGCAATTAATTCCTTTATGTGCGTTCCACTAGCAATTTCAAAACTCCATACTTCCCCTGTCTGTGAAACACTGACTTTGCACTACAGTGGATGAGGGTTTTTTGTTAAACAAGGCAGGAAATTCTCTCAAAATTCTCATATTAATGGTGACTTGGTTTCTCACATGCATAAGGATGTTATATTATGCTGTGACACAGCTTTAGTCAGCAACTGGATTGAAACTGAACTCTTACATGACAAATAGAAAAATGACTACTTTGTAGTGTTTTCCACATCATCTTTTTAATTTTGGAAATTTCACACATCCATCTTGATGTTCTTCCCTGTTTGGAATTACCTGAGTTAATCTTCAGTCTTATTGTAAAACTATTTTGTTTCCACCAGAGTTTTTGTTGTTTTATAAAAGATAGGAGCAATTTTAAGCTCAGGTAGATTTTTAGGTGAGATAAGAGCATTCCAGTCATTGTCTGGGTCCTTTCCTATCTGGGCATTGCAGAAATATTGGCATTGCAATGGGAACATTTTGACAACGTTGGTATTTTAGGTTAAGCCAAGAACATCTTCAGCAACTGACTGATCTTTTAACTTTCAATAGATTGAGGTAAATAATTAAAAAACTGAGTTCAGAGTTTGGAGATATCTCCAATAGGAGATTCAGTTAATCTAGGAACATTAAATATAGATTTCCTGAATTTTTGCATGGTAAGCATCAATTTGAACACTGAGTGGTGCAATCTTGGACCAAATGCAATGAGTACTATTCTAATAATAAAGAAGATGTAAAAATATTACTAAATATCTAGCAAAAAAGTTTAAAAATCTATAAAAAAAATATTTGGATGGGTTGCATCCATCAGAAATCAGTTTTCCTAGAGGCAAAACATTTTTGTCAGGTTATTTCTTTATTGGAACAATTTCTATGACTTCTTGCTCTAAATTCTATTTTTCAATCAGTAGATTTGACAAGTAAAAATATTTCCCTTCGTTGCCAGTTTAGGACTTTTCTCTAGAATTCTGCATGCCAAATAGAATTGTAGATTTTCCTTGTAAAACTACTTTCAATTTTACAAGTTAAGGGCAAAAGAATGAAGGAAACATCTTGTTTTAATAAAAATATTGACTCATGGCTTTTCAGAACAAAGCTGAAAGGGACATTTTCTCTGATCTTAATTTCCTTCCTATTATTTTAAAAACACAGTTTCTCATTAAAACCCAAATGGCATCTTTGTGCATGTCACAGAAGACATGCTTTTCTTTTGTAGAACATCCCAGCTGCGTAATTCATTCCTGTCAGAGCTCTACTGGCAAGAGGAAGGTGAATATTGGTTAAAAGAAGAGGGCTTAGATCCAGCAGAGCACTTTAACAAATACTTGTCAGTGCTATTAATTGCATGCTTAAAGTTAAGTAGATGCTTAAGGGGTACCTTGGTTTGGTGCCTGCCTCCACAGCTTTTGATCAGGAATGATTATTGCTAATTGGTAATGCCTTGAGTTGACAAAATTCATCATTTTCATCTGGAGGCCAACACCACTACTGCAAAACCCAGCCACAGGCTCAGCAGAGAAGGCAGAGGAGGAATGACCATCACATTCATTCTTCATCTGCACCTGCAACAGCAAACAGAGGATTTGGAGTAAGGCTTTTCTCTGGATTAAGGCACTTACATCTGACTAGCTGCCCAGGACTCCCCTCGTGGGCAATGGAGAGAATTAGGCAGATACTGAGACCACCTCAGAGTACTTCAGAGAAGCATCAAATAGATGTGTGCCTCTCTCCACTGACTGTAGACTGAGATGAGAGGATTGAAATCGAGCATCTTGCTTGCAGACAGAATATGAGGGCAGCTGAAATGAATCCTTTACCACTCAGTGTCTGAACCAATATTCTGGGGCTTTACATAAGCAATATACTAAGGAAGAAAAACTCACAAAAGGTTAAATTCACATTTTATCAAACATTTAAAAAAGCTGTTATGTGTGGTTCTAGAAACTCATGGTATTTCCATTTGTGTTTTCCCTGGCAGTGGTAAACAGTTTTAATTCACACAAAATTCATGTTACCACTAATCTGCAGACTATCACAGTTATTCTCAGAGTGCATCTAAATACTTCTCTACTTCTCTGTAAAAAGTAAGAGCCATGGGCCCATCTGGTACACATTAGGAATCAATGGTCAGCTGCCCCATGGCAAGCCCTCAGAACAATAATCACAATTTTCCCAACCATGCACCTGAGGGTTATTAGATCAGCACTTTCAGCATGAAATAGCTGTGTGAGATCAGCAAGAGGCTGCTCTGGGCTTCCTGATCCTCTGCCAAGGATTTGGAAAAAAATGTAAAAGTGCAGAAATCAGTGAAGAGATGAAGCACTTTTAATTCTTAAGATTGTTTTCCCAGCTCACCAACAAGCACACATTTTCTTTTTATCATTTTCAGTGGAAAAGAATGCAGATCCTGTCCCTCCTTTCCCATTTTCTTACTGATTTACCAGTTTAAATGTGCTACATTTGCATATTTAGTAAAACTTGAATTAACATCACAAATCAACTTTGGGGAAAGAGGAATACCTCTTTTGTTCATTTATTTTCTCTGGTGCTGAGGCTTCTTGAGCAATGGGACATGTGGCCATAATGGGGGAAGTGCAGTGTGGCAATATGCATACAACCAAGGTTTCCACGCTACATACAGGGAACCTTGCTGTTTTGCACTGGTATTTAGAGAATTTCAGTTCTTGATCCATCTCCTTCCTTCTATATGTCCTTCTCTTTCCACTCCCTTTTTTCTGCTCCTTTCTCCCATTTTTTTCTAACCCCTATTTTGGGGCCTGATTGAGACAGTGTCTTTGGAGGCACTCTCAAAGGACAGAAGACTTCAGGAAAGCTGGGCATTCCTCCAGGAGGAAATTTAAAGGCACAGGAGCAGGTTGTCTCCATGTGCCTAAAGATGAGCTAGCAGGGAAGAAGACCTTATAAAGTGTGTGTCAAAGAGGGCAGCTGAAGGACAAAACTTTCTAGTGTGTAATAATATACAACCTTAATGGATAATTAATGGGGTTTTTTTATTCAGTGATATCTTTGCCTTACACAAGGTATGAATGTCTAAAGTTAAAATTGTGTCAACATTTGTATTTAAGGATATTTTGCTCCAAATAATAATAGAATTATTTAATGGTTTGTGTTGGGAAGAACCTTAAACATCACCTGGTTCCACTGCTCTGCCCCACGATGGGCAGGGGCAACTTTCAGCAGACCAGATTGCTCCAAGCCCCATTCAGCCTGGTCTTGAATCCCTTCCAGGAATGGGGCAGGATATACTGGAACAGAGTCAATAGAGTTTTGTTAAGTTATTATCTCAAACTCTGTTAGAATGAAGTTTCTGCTTTGAATGATGAGGGCCAAAGGTTATGGCCATGCCAGCACAGATGCACAAAATCATCAGGATGAGAAACTTCCCCATAATGGTGTGGCTCGTTTTTAAGCTGTGTCCAATAGTAAGTACTGCAGTAAAGTACAAAAACAAGACACCTTTATCAGCAAAGCCATTTGCTTTTCCAGCTGTGTGGTAAGAAAGCAACCTAAGGTGAAATTTTGTCCAAGCTAGTTGTTGTACTGAAGTGGAAATGCACAATGGTATGAGGGGCATGGAGGGTGATATTGTTCAAGGTTGTGGGGAGCTGTGAAATACTAATCTTGAAAAGGATGTTGATGTTAAGAAACCCTCTTTTGATGTTCAGTACTGCTGAAAAGCAAAGCTGATCAGTCCTACTGTTCATAGCAGTGATAATTCTCTCTGCATGGAAATGGGATCGTATGGAAGTCCTGGATTAAATTCTGTAAAATAATGCATAGGACAGAAGAACTGACTAAAACCTGTGATACTTTGCAATTTAAATACCATTATTCAAAAAAAAAAAAAAAAGAGAGAGAGAGAAAGAGAGAGGAAACAGAAGTATTACCAGGCTTCTGCTTTATTTTTACGCTAAAATTGCTCAGGAGTATGGAAGGCATTGTTTGAAGAGCTTTTCTCATGCAACACAGAAAAACACCAAGAAAGCTGAAAGAAATCACTAGCTATCATGGTAGAGTGACAGAGGAAATGCAAAGTGAAAAGCAAAAAACAATAGTTTTCAGTTGGGTGTTTGGCCAAAATAGGTTTCGAATTGGGACTGAAGAATTAATTTCTTGTTTGATTCCTCTTATAGTCAAGAAAACAAGACTGTGTATATATCCCTTATAGATTTATAGTTTCATCAAGGAAATCTTAACTCCATAATCAATCTCTTTCTTTTATGGAAAGAAGTTTTACAAGACTTCAAGTTTTGGCCAGCTGCCCAGACCTTAAAATTCTTATGCCATGAGGCTTGTAGTGTAAAGCCCCCTGCTTGTTTCCAGGCACTCCACTGGCTCACAGCCCTGCTGGCTGAAGCAGAAGGTCTGGAGATCTGAAGCTGCAAGGGTTAAGATTTGCCCAGCCATGCCTAAAGGGAGTCAGGCAGAGCCTATCTGCAATAAACAGGAGCACATAGGCTTTTTCAGCAGTTAGTTGACTTCAAATAATGCTTCCTCATCAGTTGGACATTCCCACGACAGCTCAGGGATCTCAACACCTGTGACAAGCATGGGATAACTTGGGAATGCATCATCATGCAATTCTCCTTTCAGGCATTGTTGTAGCTTGATAATGAAGTCCCCTGGTTATGTTGACAACTCCCAGTAGATGGAGAGAACTAGGAAGTGGTGTTAGCTCTTTGTGATCTTGCCCTGGGTGGGATTCCCAGGTAAAGGCTCCCTGCAGTCTCCTTTTTATTTCCCAGAAGAAAGCATCTGACAGCAGTCTTTACTGCCAGTACTGCCTCAAAGAGAGCTTTTAATTTAAGGGACCGTTTTAGTTAATGTGTGTAAGAGTAAAAAAAAGAACCAGAGCAAGGCTTTATTTGCATATAATTATGGGATCTGAACATAGTGAAAGACAGGGGGAGAAGTAGAAGGATAGAAAGCAGGTCGAAACCTGATCCCAAGGGCCTGACTGCAGTCCCTGCAAAACTTCAGGACAAATATAATTGTCGTCACTTTACTCATAGGAGAATGTACGCACCCTCACTTCTACTTCCCCACTCTCAGAGACTTCTATCTTCAGTCAGTTGTCCTTTCTGTAAGTTTCTTTAAACTGTAATTGGATCATCTTCCAGATGCAGGAGGACCCCTTTGTCAGATGGGAACAGAGTTCCTATTTGAAGGAACAAATTATAACTAAATCAGCAAAAGACTTGATGGATTTGACTCTGTTTGTGGTAGAAATCCTGTTTTACTGGCAAATATTTTTAAGGAAACGTCTATCATAATAGGCGTGCTTGTTCACTTGATGGTCAAGTGATTCATTTTATTTTCTGTCAAATGTAAGATTTTAAATTTATTAATATCATGATATGTGTGTGTGTGTTTGGAAATTCGGACCTTAGACTGCACACTCAGTACTCTTGGCCTTAGAGATCCCCAATGTGCAGGCACCATTTGAACCGATTTCCCCAAATCAGCTTCATTTTTTCTCTCTCTCTTTCTGTACACAGGGCCTTACTCACATGCAGAATCCCTACATGCAGCAGTGGGTGCACACCTTTGCTTAGAAAGGACCAGAAATTAGCCAAGACCAAGATTGGTGAGGGACTCTATGCTGGTCCTATTAAAGTTTGTGGGGTTTTTCACATCTGTCCTTTGGAAGATCATTTGTGCAGTTCTGCTTTAGCCCTTAAAGTGAGTCAGTGGGCACTAACATTAAAAAACAGGTGTCAAATAGCACGGAAATAGCATCTAAATATCCAGGGAAGTGTTTTATTAGTATGTAATTAATTACAGGTTGTGCTCCATAGGTGAGCTTTTGCTCTCAAAACAATAAATCCAGAAACTAAATGCAAACTTGACTTCTGCTTGCCAGCTTTAAGAACTGATAAGCACATATGTTTTCCTGCTCCCTATTCCTCCCTTGCAGTTTTTGTGACCACTACAAAAACTGCTATGGCAGTTTTAATGAAGAAAAGTAAAAAGCTTGTATGACAGAAATCTGCAAAGTTGATTAAGAAAATATGATCCTAGCAATTGCAGGTCCTATAATTTCCTAAATTATCTTAGATGAACTGATTATTGTGGAAATGAAAATATATTTCTTGTCACTGTAACAACTTAGATCCAGATGCTGAGTATCACCCTATTTTCCTTATTTTGACATACTACTACTAAAAGCCATTGTTATTTTAATATTTAAGGTAGATAGTCTATATGTCATACTGACACTAAATTCTTGGAACAGCAGGAATAAACTTTTTAGGTGACTAAGAATGGGAAACGACTCATTTGTCTGATACAGACAATAACAATTTCTCATTTTCAAGCAGAATAAATGACCTATGGTGTGAAAAACAACTGAAGTTAATTTGCTGTCATGCATCTTTCTGCTCAGGTGTGAAACATTTTTATCATGTACAGATATAGTCTTGCTTTCTGCTGTAAGTGAATAATTTTCTTTGCAAAACATTTTGTTTACATTGGTGACCCACAGAATGGCTGATTGAGAAAAAGCTCAAAACTCAGTGCTGGTGCTGGTTGGTTTTGGTAACCAATAGTTTCCCTTTAGAAAGGTTATTTTTTTGAATATTCAAAACTACATAGGAAGCCTAAGGAATAGGTGATTCTCTGAGCGCTGGCTCATGCCATCACCCAAGAAATTAGCATGGAAAGCTGTTTGGGAATGTGAACTGCTCAGTAGAAAGGCTTTGTCCAGGAAGATGCTGATAAGATACCAAGGATGCAGAGACCTGTAAATGTTGGTAACCTGACCATGCTGAGAAAGGGAGAGAATGGCTTTGGGAGAAAGTGTCAGCTGAAGTGGGCTTGGAAATGGCTGCAAAGACATTGCCTCCTGCTGCATGTGGATTGTTGCATCAAACATGTTACAGAAAAAACAACCATGAAAAGTGTATCTATCATTAGTCCTCTCCCTATTCATCTTGCTGGCATTTAAAGATCAAGGCTTATTCTTCAAATGTAGGTTCCCATTGCTGACACAATTAGCTGTGTTTGTAACAACTATTAGGAAGACATTTGGCCAGTAGGAAGCGACAAGAGAATTGTTTTTTCATCAGTCAAATCTTATCCTTTCTCTCCCATGCTGAGTCTATATTACAAATTGAAAATAACTCATGTTCTGATTCTCTTTTTTTCCTTTTTCTCCCTTTAAACTAACCTATTCTGTACTTTTCCCTGGAAAACCAATGTAATTTCTCAACAGTCTTCTGGCATGCTCCCTTTTTCTTCCTTTCATGTCAGTCTTGGAATCTATTTAAAAAATGGAGGATCTTTAAAAACAGAACACTTCTGACATTTGTGACAAGACAAATTTACATTTCCGTGGCAGTGTTGGTACCCGTCTCTCCAACATCCTGCTTATCTCACTCACACAATAGCAAGTGGATTTTTTAACTTATATATTAGGACCTGCTGCTGTTGGTAAATTGTATATGCACCAATGCTCACAATTCAAATAAGCAGGTGACAGAAACAACAGTAAACTCTCAGTCTTTGACAGCTTGTTTCTTCACCATCACCACTAGTTTCCCAAAGGGGCACACACAAACCATTTCTTGCTGCAGCTCTACTCAAGGGTTAAATTAACATGTGCTTCCAGATACAGAATTCTCCCTGAGGGGGAAGTATGTACAAAAATGAAACAACACAAATATCCACTATTGTAAAATTCTCAAAGGCAGATGTGTACAAAAACTCTCCTTGCTCTCCACTAATATTAGACAGCCCTGGAGTCTGTCCAAGCACAACATTTAGATGAATAGAACATTTTAAAATAGGATTTTAAAACAATTAAATAAAAGACATATTTTGGAGAGGTACCATTTGCTTTGCACTTCATACCCCCTTGCATGCTTCTGTTAGAAAAATAAATACACATCCCAGATGACAGGCTGCTGAAGATATTGTCCAGTAGGGACATCTAGCTTCCTCCCAGAGCCTGTAAAGAATTGTTTCAGTGACTTTGAAGATGTCTTTTTGACTGTAACACAAATAAGTGGTTGCAGAGGTCTAAGTAATAATATGTCCTTCGTTGAACACTGTTTCTTTTAAACTAGTTGATATTATTTTTTATCTGAACCTCAGGTGCAAAGCAATCTTTCAGGAAGTGAATCTACAAAAACACCCCAAAATCTCTCATGTTTAGTTTGGAATTTTTCCTACTCTGGAAATAACCACAGTAAAGAATCTGATAAAAAAAAAAAAGTAATATGTGTTCAAATAGAGGCTTAGCAGTTTAAGTTTTGGGAGCTTGATCATTTTGGCTGTCAGTTTGAACAAAGGTAGAAGTGTGACAAGGGGCAGACTGAGCTTTAACCACATGTACCCACATTTATAATCAGGGTCACTTGAGGAGGTCAGCCACAGATCCTTTCAGGACATTCCAGCCTTACCTTTTCCTTAGACAGAGGTAGCCTGCCCCAGCTTTTTGACACAGCTCACTCCAGAACTGGCAAGTTCAGGACCATGCCAGCAGATTGGCTTTGTTTGCCTGACTGTGTCATGGAAAACCTCTGGAATCAGTGCAACCAGCTATTTGTCACTGCTATGCAGGGTGTTTGTGCTAGGAACATGATTTTCCTTCTGTAAGTCCTCCTAGGATCAGGCCTCTTCAAGAAGTCCATGTAGCCAGACTAATGGGGAAGTTCAGTTTCTCATGCCTCGATGAGAACAGCCAGAGCAAAAAAAATTAAACATCTCTATAACCAAGCACTTTCCTCTTTCTTCACTTGACTGAGCCTGAGATTTGTAGTTCATGCTTCCTTTATTTTTGTCCCCTCATCATGATCTCTTGCTGAACCCCTAAGTTCTTCTTTAGACAGTAAAGATAATAAATTCTCACAGTCAGTTCTTGACACTTTAACAAGTATTCAGCAAACTAAAACTCAAACCCACAGCTTTCAATGATTTGTCTTGCAGACCCAACTTGTCTTTGCCATTTCTGATCCAAGGAAAGTCCCATACTTCTTGGAGGCCATCTCCAGGAGACAGCATAATCAGGCCCCCACTGAAGTCAGCTGAAACATTTCAATCAACTCTGAAGATGCAAACTCCACTGCCTAGGGCTAAGTTGTGTTTTGTGTCATTTACATGGTCACTGCTTGTGACTGGACAGCACAACCCCTTGGTGTGAGGGAAGCATGGCCCCAGGAGCAAGTGGCAGAGCAGGTAGGGCAGGGTGCCTGTGGGTCTGTCTGCTCATCTCACAGGTTTCATGGGCAGCCTGCAGACAGTAACCATCTTCCTGAAGGACAGCTTGTCCAGGAAGGTCCAGCTGTGCCTGAATGACAGTGTCACACTAACAGGCACTACAGGAACATGTACGTGAACACTACATGGTGTGCAGCCACCCATTTTGCTCCAGCCACAGCCTCTAGCCAGATCCAGGGCTGTGCTTCCAGGTTTCTCTGCTCCAGCAGCTCACATATGCTACAGCCAAAGAGACGACAGGTGTAAAAATGGACAGGAAAGCTCTGATCGAAGAGCAAGCTAGTAGCCTCACATTCATCAGCTGGTGAGCATGTGGGTTCAGACGGCACAATTTTCTCCACTGGTAGTATAAAGGGAAATGGCACTCCACTCAGTCAGTGGTTTGCATATCCCAGGAGTCTCATAAAAATTTCCCTGTCATAGTCTGCATGCAAAAATGTGGTTCTAAGGAGTGGAAGAAGTTAAAAAGTCAATGTATTTTATGGCCCTACAAGGTGCTGATAGATGAATTCTGCCTTTTCCAGACTCAATCAGTGAGGGTGCACATGGGGGGAGCTGGATTTTCTCTCTGAGTGTAGGCCTGCCGTTATTATCATATTTATCATTAGCAGCGTGAGCACACATGGCACAGCAGCACTTCATCCATATTCACGCTTTATGTGCTGCTGCCCTGCAAGCATGAAGCTCAAAACCACTGTCCCACTGTCTACAAGTCACACAGATGTACTGGTGCAAGTCACCCTGGTCTGCACATGCCCTCTGGAGGTACCAGATGTTCACACAAAAGGGAGGATGGGAGCTGGGAGATAAGTCATGTAAGGTGCAGCACGAAGAGGATTTGAGAAAATGGTTCAAAATGGTTGGTGCAAGCAGATATGAATAAGTATTATTACTTCGTTCTTAGACATTGGTTTTTGTCCTGTCCCTTCAAGGCACTTTATAAAGAAGTCACTACCATGATCCAAATTTTCCTAAACACAAGAGCTCCCATGGCTTGAGAGTTCTCCCTTTTCTCCCTTCCAGGCCTGCCTTGCTCTGGGCACTTGGGATGGCTGACTATGTTTTCTCTGTCCCTGGGCAAAGCACTGCAACAAGGACAAGGTGATCAGGCAGGGCATCTCCCTGCTGCCATCCTGCCCCCACTACATTCAGTGAAAAATAAATGGCAAGGAAATGAACCAACTTGGTGTTATCAGTCATGCAGCAACAGTGCTGTTTTCAGAGATTGCACCTTTCTGAGCTTGTCTGGGGACTCTTCACTACAAAGCCAATGACCTCATTTGTCACCTCGCAAATGCCTCCCTCCTGTGAGCCTTGTGGACGATGTGCATCTTTGTTTAACAGGACATTCAGCTTTGAGGAACGAGGCAAAGATTACTGATAGTGATGTGAACTCAGAGCAGGCATAAGTCACCTTTCCAGGAGAGCTCAGCTCTGATTAAAGCACAGCTGAAACATGTGCCTCTCCCAAGAATTCCCCCTGTAGCATTCCCTGTTAGGTTTTCCAGATTACATCAGTGCATGACAGACTAGGAAAGAAATATGACCTCAATTTTGAACATAGAAACAATTCTTAAAAAGAATGATTTTTTGAGTTTTAGTGGTAAGATCATAAACCTTTGCTGCTTAGTTCAAGGGAGCACCAATTCATTTAATGATATTAAAGATTTCTACAGCCTGTATGATACGAGACATCACAACAAATGATACAGCAAGTCCTGACTCTCTCAAAATTCCATTTTTGATGAAAGTAGATCAGGGACAGCTAAAACGAGACTAGGTGATGAAAAAGGATGAAGATTTATAATAAAAATTATTTTTAAAATCTAAACTTTAGGTGCACCATTGCTTCTTGAAAAAAAAAATAGAAGCTGCTCTCTTTATGTTCCTATGCATGCATCACAGTGAGAGCGAGTTCTATTTTGATAATACAATGCTTCTCAGATGTCATTAATTTGAACAGGAGGTTAGCAAAAAAATGGATTTGCAAGACAGAGATCAGGCCATGATCTGATCTGTTTTGCACAAGAATAAAAAACTCAACATTCAAAGAAGAGAAAAAACATTTTGGAACTTTGTTGACAAAGGGTCAGAGCAGTTTCTTAAAACATGTCTTGGCAGTACTCTCTGAAAGCTTCTGTGTCACTAATAAGAATGTCACACTTGAAGGAGCATTGTACTATTTTGTAACCTAGCACATGAAATCCAGTGCCCAGCCACAGGTTAAATGCACACAATGAAATTCTCTTTCCTCCCACTGCCAGTTCTGTCACTTACAACACGGCAGTCCACAAAAAATACAATATGACTCAGAATATGTAGGCTGTGGCTAGGCAGAGAAAGTTCATTCAAAATTGATTTTCTTTCAGGCATTCCTGATATTCCTTGTTTCAATTGCTCACCTACTGTACAGTTGAGTGAGCACTTAAGGAAGTTGCAAAGTGATGCAGCCTGTCTGGGACATGAAGGAATGTGGAGCAGGATAATCACAACATCATCAACCCAATTCTCCAAGGTAGCTGGCCAATAATACTGTTCTAATTGAATAACTTATCCACAGCTATTTCCCCCGGGAGACCCTACAGCTTCAGCTCTCTGCGTAGGCAGATGGTGCAGCATACACAATGAAACCTGTAATTTTCTCTCACTACTGAGCATGTTAACAGTGAGCTGTTTTCCTAGTACTGCTAGCCCATTAATATTTTATTTTAACTGGTTTTCTCCAAGTTATTATGCACCATGCAGCAGAGAATGGAGAAATCAATGATACATTTCATATTATTTTTACAGCCAGCTCACTAAGCTACCCCCTGCTCATTAAGGCTTCTGCTTTGCTAATCAACAATTGTATATGTCATCATCAGGTATATGCTGAAATGAAAGTGTCATAATTAAAAACAAAGGTGCATGAGTCACCAGAGCCCTGAATTACTAACTAGCAGCAAAGCATAACAAATAGGCTGCAAGTGAATTGCAAACCTGCAAGGCTGTTTTTTAAAACGTGCATTAATGAGCATGTGCCGAGCATATTTCTGACTCCGAGACTGTCCTGATCTTGCTCTCTGAACTACACGTCTTAGGGATGCCGTCCCCTTGTCCCCAAATGTTGGAACAGCACATAATCCTCAGCAGCAGAAGTGGTTGAAAGGCAAATGCAGCCTGGGAGGGCAAGGCAGCAGAGACAGCCCATCAACAGCGTAACAACATGACAGATGACAGACCCAGAGGCAAATCCAGGCCTGCCAGCAGATCTGCCTGTAGAGCCTGCCAATGAGCCAGATGCAGCTACTGAAAAGATATCATCCCTAGCTTAGCATCTGGGTCTTGCTGTGGCCAGCCATACTTCATGTGCTCTGTGTCCTTACTGCTGACCCCAACTGCTGGGAGAGGCTGGAACAATGAGGGAGAGCTCAACTGCATCAACAACACTGCATTTATATTTTGCTAGTATATACACTGTGAATATAAAAAATGTCAATCTGCATGCAGTATAATTATCAGCTTGCATTTATTTTAGCTCTTCTGGCAGCATATATACACTGTTTCCCCTCTCCCATTGTCTCTGAAAAAAGACAGCTCAGGGATTCATTCTTTGTTTTCCATTTCTACTCAGAAGTGCACACTTAGCTACTTCACCATCTCTTAGTAAGAACAGTACGCTGTAAATCTATGTGTGATTAAACTTTGGCATTGAGATGCTGCAGTTCTTGTCCCTGGAAAGGTAGAGTTCTTTCTAATTCACAAGTATTTCAGAGCTTGGCTTGTAGTATTAAACATCAAATAAATCTTTGTCAAGTGACTCAGGTGACAATTAAGGGAAAACTAATGATATGGCATCACAGAAAAGGTAATTGCATCCATTGTTAGGTACTTCCCAGGTCAGGATGCATGCATAGCATTTCAAAAATGGTATTCATTCATTCACCCTGGCATCCTAGTCTGACTACAGAAGTGTATTAATAAAATCATCATTTTTCCTTTTATAGAAGTTAGGGACATTCTTTTTGGATCATCCTATCCCTCCTTGGAGTTCAGCACTGCTTTTCTGCATACTAGTAATTGGCTCAGTCAGTCAAGCAAAATGTAAATGTAGATGTTCAAAAGCATCCTGTTGAGGACAGGGTGGGAAAGGTTCCGTTCTCCTATTTTCTCATCTATAATAGTTACTAAGAAAAACTTTAGGCACATCTTTATAAATGCATTCTTCAGAAAATATGTAGTATTGGAAATTATTGATCTGTAATGGAAATTTCCCTAGTCTTGTTTAAGTCTAAGTGCATTTATAGAAACCAAACCATATTGTCCCTTTTGGTTCAAGGCAGGATTAATCTCACTTACCTCAGGCATCTAAGTCACACTAGGATCCCTTTTAAGTCAATGGAAAAATACAGGCCCCTTCAGAAGGCTATTCATCTCGTCCTAATGCAGGCATCAGAACAATTCATCTGAAATGAACCCTTCTGTGAAGGCACCTATGTCTTTCTATTAATTATAAAGGAAGCCCACAGAGACTAGCTTTGAACAGGTTCCTCTTTTTCACTCTTGCGAGATCAGGTGAGATGAGTCCCACTCTTCAGGTTTCGTTGGCTAAAGAGGAATGTGCAGACAGAAAACCAGGAAGTTAAAAGAGCACAGCCCTTCATTTTAGATTCATATATATTCCCATAATTAAGAAAGGATTACCAAATAAGCTGAATCACAAAGCTACTTTTTTCTGTTTAACGCCACAAAGCTGGAAATAGCACAATTCCCCATATACAGCCTTTGAGCCATTTGCAGTGGGAATATCTAGTTCTCTTAGTGAATCATGCAAAGCTGGAAGATCTCTTGACACTGATTCCTTCTTCTTTTCATTTTTTTTTTCAAACATATAAGAAGATCCCAGATGTATAAAGACAGCCTGCACTGGAGACCCGGTCTGTTCTGATGTTCGCAATTCTTGTAGTTATGGGAATATTATATGGCAAAAATTATGGAATATTGAAAAGGACACTGGATATGTTATGAGCTTTGTAATCACTGATGTTTTGAGAGGGGCACTTATGTGATCAGCTCTGATGAAGATTCAGTCCTGTAACTAAAGCTGCTTGATTACCCTGTGGATGGTATAAGAATTTTTTCCCAGCAAATCTTACTATTTTATTCTACATTTTGATGGAAAAACATGGTATAAAACAATTGGTTCAAAATTTTAACTAGCCTGAAAAAAACCCCAAAACATTTTGTTTTAAAAATTTCCAAAATTAACTTTTAAAAATAAACATTTCTTTAAAACATTTATTTAAGCTACACAAATAAATACCATCTCTTTTGAAGAAATGCATTATTCAGTACTGGAATTGGTTTTCCTCTTGCTTTTAGCTAGCTGAGTACCCTGTATGACAAATTACTTTACAGGTTAACATAAAATAAATTCAGAACTGCCAGAAAATTGAAAAATTGGTTACTCACATGGCAGTACTGTGGGGTTAGTACTTCATCTATTGTTCTGCTTTGGTGTGCAATAAAGACAGTTTTGAAAGCTGTTGTTCTTTCTCTTTAGGAGAGGTAGAATATGGCAATTCAAGTTTTTCCAGAGCATCCTGTTTTTGTCTGGGGTCACCAGTGCAAAGGAAATGGGGTCACCAGCACATCTCCATACTCACAGATTTCTCTGAAGAGGAAGAAGCATGTTAGCTATTATTGCTGAATTCTTATGTATTGGAAAAAATTGATCTTTTTGAGTATACACAGGTATTTTAAATATATTGATGTGTCTTTAAGAGCAGAGGCAAGAAGCTAAGTCATCCAGTGCTTTAAAATATGGAAGAGATGTGGAACTGTTTTTTAATGAAAAACAGTACTGCTAAAAACTACAGCTGCTTCCATGGGCCAGTCTCATTTTCTTTACTTTAATTCAGAACCAGATGCAAATGGTAGGAACTTTAACAGGTGATTTTTTAAAGCTGACATTCAATATGAATGGCATTAAGTTGCTTGCATGACTGTTTTCATCAGTGCATTAGTTTTACAGAAAAGTGTTTGCATTGAGGCAAAACTTGCAGGTGCTCGGCTTACTGCAGATTCCAAAGTGGGGGAAAATACCTTGAAATCCCTTAGTTTTGTCTCATCTGAAAGGCAGAAGTCACTGTGCAAGAAACAGCTTTTCCAAATGCACAGGAAGACATGTAGGGCCAGATCCATTTCCCTGGGAGATTAATGGGAAGCCTTTTATTGACTTCAGCTGAGACTGAGGACAGCAATAAAGATGCCTGGCTCACAGTTCTCTCCTCTAACCAAATCTACTAAAACATGTTTTAAAAATCCTTCCTTAAAGGCCTTGACTTGTACTGCTACTGCTGATCACCAGAGACTGGTACCTGTCTGATACAGTGTACAGCCAGAGTACAACCAAAGTCAAAATGGTGAAACCTGTAGAAAATTCAGTGGAGTCATCTGCAAATGAATAATAACTTACAGCTGCATAGTTCAACAAAATCAATATAATTTACTACAAATTCCATAGGATTTATTCAGGTGACTAGCAAGTGAGAAGATGACATCCAAAAAATTTCTACATTTGCATCAGCACTTCTGGATCAGTTCTGACACTGATATAGTATGAAGTAGCAGAGAAAGTACCCTAAGTCATGTGGGACCACACCAGATCTATAATCAGGAAAAGGTAATTATAATTAAGGAATGGCCCCATGCCATAAACCTCCTTTATATGAAGTAAAAAAAAAAAAAAAAAAAAAAAGAAAAATGAGGAGAAGAACAAATTTTTGACCTGTTTTTATCTACTGTGTCCAATATTTCTTCACAGATTTATAATGTAAGTATGTAGTAAATACTATACATTGTCTTTACCTGCTCTCATGATTCTTTGGTCACAATATTCAACATAGTGTAATATGACAGAATGCAATCTTATGACAGAATGCAATCAGGTCGGCTAAGATTTAATATCCTTCTAATTTTTATCTAAAGATTTTGATAGAAGAGAAAGAACATAAACTGTTCATAGGAAAACATAAGTATTTGGGATAGAACATTTATATTTTGGGATAGAACATTTATATTTATTTATGTAAAGGAATATATGTACATATATAAACAACTTGGGAATAAATAGAGGGAAGGAAATACTGACTGGAAATAAAGCAAATGAGTTATAAACTCTAGCCATAGGAAAAATAAATCATATAAATGAATACTGCAATAAACCCTTGTTTTATAAGCAGTTGTGACCTGTTTGAGGAGGAAATGCAAAAGTCTGCCAAAAGCATATCATATCCATCTGTCCAATTTAGAGTATTAGTTCAGTTTTTACTTGGACAGTTCTCAGCCCAATCCTGTTAATACTTACATATATTAATAGCCTTGTTCCTAAACTTATTCCAAAATCATCAGCTCAGCAGAGTGGAATGATGTGTAAGTAAGATGACGTGTAGCTGAGATGCTGTATAGGGCCAAAAATGTGTCAAGGAATATGCAGGATTAAGCTGAAAAACTGTAATATTTATTCATCACTGTAGTGCTAGCCCCAATATTCACAGGCATGCTTTATTTTCCTATCTTAATCTGGATTTCCAGGACCATAAAGTCATCATTACAATGAAGATTTCTGTGTTTTTGTTCAGCACTGCATTTCTGTGAACTTCTACAAGACCAGTGCTTGTATTTATCTTTCAGCCTAAGTTTTCAGACAAATCTGCACAGAATCAGATTTTGCTTCCCACACCTAATGGAGTAATTTTTGATAGAATAAGTACTCTTTGAAGAAGACTTGGAACTTCTCCCTGGCAAACTGATTTCTCCAAAGTCTATGTATTACTCTCTAACCTTTACTGTCACTATCCTACTATATTTTCGTTTCTGCACAGTCTGAAGGATGGTAAGCAGGACATTTACACAGGGAGATGAAACAAACTCAGATCCAACATCTGGATATTTTGAATTAGAGCAGGACTACACCATTTTAAGAAAATACAAGTGATAGCCCCACATGAAATAGTATTTTAAATCCTGTGTAGTTATATGATTTATAGTACTCCTTTCTGCTCAGCATTTTTCTAGGGGCCAGCTTTAGTGCCTCATGTTCTCTCATCTGAATGTTTTAGTTACCCCATCTGATTCTTGCAGTTCTCCCCAGGTTCCCAGTGTAAAGTTAGGCATTTGACCCTTCTAGGTACCAATATTGTAGGCAGTGTAGTCTGTGGGACTGTAACAGTGAAGTTCTTTTTTTGGATCTCTGGTGCATTTGCATGTCATCTCCACGTGTATATCTGAACGAATATTATTTCACCATCTCAGAGAGAGTTGTAAAGACAAATCAGCTGCTCAGGTAAGACTATACTGAAGCTATGCAAATACTAAAGCAAAGATAAAACATGTTATTGGGTCCTTTAGAGCCTTGCCCAGAGGCTGTTCTGGGGAAAGAGCAGAACTTCCCTGCAGTGGCCAATTTGCCCATTTAAACCAAAATGCTTTTTCAGTCTCAGAAATCACAACCACAGTCTTCTAATACTAAATTATTGACCATTAACCAAGCATCTTGGTTATTCTCCAGAATGTTTCTACCCATTAAAAATAACATACAGCTGCTTTATAGGATTGCACTAAAACATGCACTTTATTTCTCAGACTTCTGATTTTCTTGGCAAGTGTTGCATGTGTAAAAGTTGGGATGCTCATCCACCACTGCTGAGCATTCAGCCTCTGTCACCATTTTGTTAGAACAACATAACTACAAGCATGTTAAACAGCTTTAATGAAAAGCCTTATCAGACACTACTTGTTTCTCCTCTCTGGCTACTTTGCAAGCTTGAGATACAGCTCCATTTCCTAAAGCCTTCTCTATTAAGCTAACCTAAGGGGTGAAGGAATATTCAGGGATTTGCTGTTTGCAAACCAGGCAAAACTTCACAGCTTTATTTTGATTTCCCAAATGTAATTGCAAAACATACTTTATCTGACTATGTCTAACAAGTGCATTTAGCACAGAAGTCATTTATTAGACATGAAAAAATAAGTTATACTACTGCCCTCTTTTTTTCCTACCTCCTTTGGACTTTAGACACCTATTGAGATACTAATATGTTATCTTCTCTTCCAAAAGTACAGCAGTCCCCCCTCTACCTCCCTCAGAATTGCAATGTGTAAATTATTTATTTCTTTCTGGATGCCTGTTTTATATTTCAAATAAATTTTTATTAAATTGAATATACATATCAGGGGTTTAAACAATCTGACTGAAAAAAGGCCAGGCATTTTGTTAAGCCAAATTCTATTTTTCAGATTTCTAGGCTTTTGGGACTACACTGGAAATAGATGTTCCTAATGGAAAACAATGTACATAGTGAAGAAGCTTGCCTAGATAGTGACACACCTATGTAGCATCACCTTTCAGCTCACCTCTGGATGAAATTTAGTTTGATAGCCTGGCCCAGATCATCTCAGTGCTTAGCTCTGTGTCTCTGCAGGGCTCATTGATCCATGAATACAGTCAAGGGAATTCATACCAAAGCACATAACTGTACCACATTTCTGCTTTTTCAATCAGCACAGATGGAAGTCCAGATCTGCCTGTATAAGCTGTATAAATGAGCTCCCCTGGCCTCTAATCTACTAATAAAGCATAACAGTAAGAGTGTTGTCGTAAAAGATCATGCTAAAGAAGAAGATCTGTAAACCCTCTGTTTTTTTCCTTATGCATGGAAAAAATATTAAAATTATTTTAGTGAATTACCTTTAAAGGAGCAAATGCCCTAACATACAAAAATTCAAAAGTCTATTTTTACTAAAGAATCACCAAGTCTTCCTCCCTTCCTGCCAAGCAACAGGCAAAGACATATCTCCTTCATGGCCTGATAAACCAAATAATAGGAATTGTCTTTGCCTCTTTTCCTTGCCATCTCTAAGGCTCCATATGCTGCCATCAATTGTCTAATTTACTATAAACACCCAAAGGAAACAGTTGCCATCGTTGCTTGAATTTTCACAACAAACTAATGACTTAGCATATTTTAGTGGCAAGAAAGTGAGACTTTTGCAAAGACACTGCTACACTGAGGTGGCTGGGCACTCATACTCTGAAAGCTAGGAATCTAAGCCAGTTATTTTCCAAAAACTTTATCATGATGCTGAATATTTAACAGGTGTTCATGCATTTTGGTCACATCTACTATGGCACATCACAAAGCAACAGTTCTTTGAATTTCAGGGATAAATTTTGGATAATCTTTTTTTTTTCCTTTGGTTCTGTAGTTTTCCATCTGACTGTTACTTTACATGCACGGAAAAAAACAGGGTTAAGTATCGTCAGATACTAATTATGTTAGAAAAACAATGGGTTTTTTGCTCTTGCTTTTTTCCCAGAAAAATAAAAAATCATACTTGAGAGGGGCTTGTCAAGGTTGTATTAATGCTGCCTTGCCAGTACACCACCTCTGGGAGGCTAAAGAGAATCGGACATCTTGATTAATCATCCTGGGTTTTTTTAATGTAATCCAAATATTCAGCTTAGTGAAGCAGGATTTTTCCCGACCCCAGGCAAGATGGCCTCTTCCTTGTGTTTCAGATCAAGGGGCTGTTGAAAATGATGGAGCGCAGAGCAAGTAAAAGGGAGAAGGTACCAAAAATGTAATTACTGAAAGGTGAAATGAGCTTCTCTTCATCTGCAAACTTTTTTTAAGTCTACGAGACTGATTCTGGCTCTGTGGGGGGAAAAAAAGGAGTGGCAGGAGTCCTATCTAACTCACAGAGCTATTCAGAGTGAGGATAGGTACATTACAGCCTGTAAGGCACTCAGCAGCTGTGATAAGGACAAGCAGAGGATATAGACTTCTAGATAGGCTTCTGAATCCTGAAACTGTGTGACAGTCCTACACCTCAGTCACATGTAGGGCACCACAGGGGGGGACATACAGGCTCCTTAACCTTAATACCACCCAGTCAGAGATGTTCTTTCCTGTCTTGAATATTTCCCCTGGTATATTTACACCTTCTTAGTTTTGTTTCTTTTTCTTCCCCCACGCTTTTTAAACACCTCCCTACTGTTATATTCAGGTAATTGCAGGACAGTTACAAATTTCTGATAGGATATATGGGGAGAGATACAAAGAGCTTTTTGCTCATATGCAAAAGCAACATAAGCCCTTTTTTCAGAGACTTCAGCATCTAAAAAGATAGAATCATAGAATCAGAGGATGGCTTGGTTGGAGGGGACCTCAAAGATCATCCCGTTCCAACCTCCAAGCCTTGGGCAGGGACACCTTTCACTAGACCAGACTACTCAGGACATAGGAACACAGAAGATAAGGTATAAACAAACAGAGATGCATCTATTGTATGGACAGACAATCCTTGTCTTGAGTTGGGACATGACTGGGAGAGCAATGCTGGGCCTGGGAGACAGTCAGATGCATTACATAGCTCAAGCAATGAGAAGGATGAGCAAGCATGCAGGTATGCCTTCAGACACCAGGGTAAAAGGGAAGATGTGATGGGGTAGGAGGGAGAAAAAAAGGTTTATTGGCCTCATCCTGATAATTGAAAGTTTTAATTGCAGGTTTTTCCCCCTACCCCTCACGGAGTAGCTGGTACTACAAGAAAAAAGATGATTTTAAAAGCACACTGAAAGCTCTCTGCTGCCTTTTTCAGAAGATTAATGCAGTTTTAAATTGCAGCTTTATTGTCTGTTGGCAAAGTGACTGCCATGAAGGGATTTAAAACTGCAAATTCTTTAGCGTCGTCAGACATACTTTTGAAAAATGAAGTCCTCTTCTGCTCAAGGGATTAGTTTAACTTTTTATGACATTCATTTTTGTAATTCTTTACTACTTCTTCATCTTGTGTTTGCTTTATGAGGTTATTATTTTTATACATAGTTTGGTATAGTCTTAGGAAAGCTGAGAGAGACAGGTGTTTGAAATTCTAGGTGCAATAAAGAGACATAACATTTATTAGAAAAGAAGAAATGTGGCATATATGGGAGTTGCCTTTCGTTGCTTCAATACCCAGCTCAGTTCCCACTGCAGTAGTTGGCAATGATATTTGAAATAGGGCTTCCTTAGGTCCTTAGGTTGGGAAACACTGACAGTAAAAGTATAGCTGAGATATAATGAACCAAATAAAGGACACTGCAGTTCTGGATGCCAAGGTTCCAGCTCTGCCTGTCCTGTGGTGGCTCTGGTTGTGTCTCTTGAAGGCACTGACCTTCACTTATGTTCACTCAGGTTTAGAACCACTTGCTCAACAGAGGCTTAGGCAGCTTTTGTGGTATTCCAATGTCATTACACAAGGTGTTCCTTAAACCTTCAGTTCACAGAGGTTCAATTAAAATAACTGCCATTTCAGATCTGACTTACAGATCAACCAGAAAACACATGTTTAGAAAGCCATCCCATAGTGATTGAAAAATCCTCATAGTTGGGAAATTCACCCATAACCCTCGGTAATACGTTCCACCATTTGCCCTGCACCATTTCTTCTCTTTTCTAGTTTGAATTGACATAAGCTAAATGTTTCATTGCTGTATTATAGACAGTTATATTAACATCCCTGGTTGATCAACATTTCCATTGGTAACATATGGGCTGATCAAATAAAAACTTAATTTTCCTTCAATAACTTAAATTCACTAAGGCCTTTGAGTCTTTCACTGTAAGATACGTTTTCTAGTCTTTGTGTTGTTTTCTTGTATCTGTTTTTGATTTCTCACTTTTTAAGGATTTTGAGAATGAACTGTTCTGAGTATTCTAATAGTGATAAAAGAACCAAAGAGATATTCACTAGAGCATCCCAACACCTTTAAAACCAGTGATTGTCAAAGATATCTGGGGCGGCTGGGGGAAATCTTCATGATTTCAGGAGTTTAACTAAGAATTTAAATGGAATGTAAAACAAGCTTTGAAATGTGTGTTTGACCTTTTTCCTCATTTCCTCGCTTTGTTGATTTTCTCATGTCCATCTGTGTCTGGGAATGTGTATGTATGAGTTTTAATATATTCTTGTAAAATATACGCAGATAATTTTCAGATTTTCTAGGAATCTCATGGACTATACTCCTATTTGGGTACCTTTCCCCACTTTTATTCTTTCAGGCCACTTAGCAGCCCAGCCCTAAACATTCAAGTTAGTCTTCATCTCCATCTCCCAACTGATAGCTATATACTGTCCTTGAACCATCTGATAATTGTGGTCTGCTTTCTGTTTTCTTACATATATGTTATCACAATCATATCTATTAAAAACAGAATGTTTTTCTTCCAGTTAATTTGCTAGTAAGTTAAGACAGCCCCATCTCACCTATCCATCCCTTTCATGCTGCTCTGTGATCTTCAGATCATCTACCAGAGTAATTAGTAGGAGGTAATTCTCATCTCACAAGAGTTAAAATGTTGCACTTATAAAAAGCACTTTAAAGCCTGGGAACAGATCCACTCAGGATCCTGTGTATGCCACTTGCTTAGTGATGACTTCTCACTCACATATTTAAATGATAATTACCCAGCATTTACTCCATTTAACATCCATTGTGCTGATTTTCTCTTGTTTTCATTTTTAATTATAAGGTTGTATACCATCAAATCAAATGCCTCAGAAAAGCCAATGCAAATATAATTACCTCCAGCAGACAAAGTTCTAGCATCACAAAAAAAAGTATGTATTTGGTTCATTTGACAAGAGTTCCTTACCATCAATCTATGTAAATCAACATTAATCGCATTACTTTAACTTAAATCTTGATTTAATTGGCTCAATATAATTCCATTTCTTTTGCTTGTGACTGAAGTCCTAAGGACAAGGCTGAGCTCCTTCCTTCCTTCCTTCCTTCCTTCCTTCCTTCCTTCCTTCCTTCCTTCCTTCCTTCCTTCCTTCCTTCCTTCCTTCCTTCCTTCCTTCCTTCCTTCCTTCCTTCCTTCCTTCCTTCCTTCCTTCCTCCCTTCCTCCCTTCCTCCCTTCCTCCCTCCCTTCCTCCCCTCTCTCAGACACACTCTTTTCTTGCTTTTAGAATATTTTAAAGGAACAGAAAGAAGATGAGAAACTATTATCTAATCTCTTTTGCAGGGATCTGACCTCCACAATAAGGATACTGACAATACAAGTTTTTCTCAAGGCACTTTAAGTCCGTAGGCAGAAAACACTCTAGAAATGCAACGGATTATTGCTAAGCATTGTTGTTGCTGTTCCTAATGTCAGCCTTTCAGACTAAGCACTGCACTTTAAGGCTATGTCAGAGAGTAACCACAAACCAGAGAACAAAGGGAAGGGAGATTAAGAGCTCAGACATGTAGAACCTGCTTCTCCCAGCAGCTGTGCCTCAGCCCCTGGACCAGCAGTCAGGTTGGATATAAATGGCTGGTTTCCAGCTCTTGAGGGCTTCAACTGATGGCCTGTTCTTTGGAGCACTGTCTCCAAAGGGCAGAAAAAAATTGGAAGGTAAACAATTAGATGGCTGCACTGCACAGGGCTGTGTGCTCTGATTAGGAGATTGTGCCTGGCACAGAGGGATGTCACTGCCGGCAGTGCTATCTGCTCCTGTCACTATCAGCGTGCGGCAGGTGACACTATGGAGGCTGAGCTGCCTAGAGAGTTAAAGGGAGGAGGCAAGGGAAAGGGGAAAAGAGGAAGATAGGGCTGACAACTGTAACCAACCCTTCAGTGCCGAGAGGAGGGGAAGGTGGCTGGATGCAGAGTCGGTGTGTCACTGTGCAGCTACTGCAGCTGAATCAGTCCTAAGACAAAAATAGCTACTTATACCCTCTGCCACCACTGCTATTGGTTAGAAATCTCTGGCAGCCTGACAGTGCAACCAGGCCTTTGCCTTTCCTACTTAGCTGAAGGAGCACCCCACAGTCACCAGAGTTACAAAGCTGCTCAAGGAAACCACCACCCAGTTCTGCAGCCCCCTGGTCACCCTACCACCACCACTGCTCTCTCAGGAGGGGAGAAAAAGCAGATATACCCTATGGGTAGCCAGACCAGACAAAAGGAAACACAGCTACTTTAGGAAGCTTTTTTTATGGATTTACTTACAGCACACCTAGCACAAAGCAATATATATTGGTAGCCACCTGATTGCTAGTGGGCACTGAAGGCACTTTATGTGGGAGAGGGGTGCAAGTTCATTTCAGATACTGTCAACATAACAGTAAGCTAGGAAAGGGCTTAAAAAAGCCATAAGATATATTGGAGAATGGCTGTGTCCCTTGGGAACTCTCTGCAGTAAGTTTGTCATCCCTGTGGCTTGTCTTGGAAAACTATTTCTACCTCCTTTTTGTGTCCTCTTTGGGACTGATGAGGCAGCCCCTATGGAACAGTTCAGCCAGCTGAGTGTTGGACAGCTGATACTGTGGGGAGCTAGAAATGCCCAGTAAAGGTGTGCTGGAATGGCCATTCACTTTCTGCAAGTGCAATGAGGTGGTTTATTCCCATTTATTATCTTCAAGTCTCAAAGTTTGATAGTAAAAACTATCAAATAAAAATACAATCACGAGGAAGATATAATATATATTCTATGGGAAACCTTGATCAAGGAAGGAAGTAGTGGATGAATACTTCATACTTTAATTTCCACTGAATTCTTTTTCCCAGATTGCATCACACAATAAACAACTATTCTAGGAATGCAGCTATGTCTGGATTTCTACTGAAGGAATCTCAAAAACAAACAAACAAAATTTAAAAAATATTTTCACCCAAAAGTAAATTGAAGACATTTTGTTAAAATCCTATTTGTTTTATTACAAAAAGGAATTCTAACAGCTTTGGACAAAGACAATCAATTGTTTCATGATGGCCAGGATGAGTTTTGAAAATTCATAAACAGATGTCCCCAGTGCTGAGAAAGAGCAACAAGCCTGTTCTTCAGGCTTGGATGTCTTGTAAAAATGTAATCCTCTGGCAGGGTTTATTCTATGAGTAAGCTCTATTTCTGCTTTTCTGAGAGCATGAAAGTGTGGTTACTTAATGGTTGTGCCAAGCTGGTGTGTTTGTAACTCCTTATAAAGCTGAGGTTCAACTGTGCAGGCGGTACCAAGACAGAGCCATGTGAGTGCAAAAGAACATAAGAGGTAATCAAGCAGCTCAATGACAACATTTCTCTAGGGTGTGAGGGAAGAAAAAAAATTAAATTATTTGTGTTTGTCCATCATGGATACTCAAATATCACCCTGTGTTGCAGTGTGATGTGGATTAATATTCCATAACTCTGGGTCTGGAGGAAAAGCTTAACTGCTTTTTAACTATGTCTTGTGAAAAATTTAAGCAGAATGTGTGCTCAGCCTGCAACACTGAGAAAAGCAAAATTCCTGCACCACCTGTGGACCTTCCAATGCTTTCAGATTCAGGTTTTGATTTTTTTCTCTCAGGTCATATAATTTTCAGTGCTGTACTCAACTCAGAGGATCCCCATTTTATCGCAAGTGTTCAAATCTCTTGTTAACAGAACTTGTATGTTGTAAGGTATTTTGACTCTTCAAAATGCTGCACAAGCATTAATTAATCTGCTTTTCTCTAAGTTAGTTCTGTCCCAAAGGGCTAGAAAATGACTATGCATATAGAAGAAGTAATTTAAAATATTTACTCCTTTATTCCTTCTTTTATTCCTACATTGTACTGTAAAACACCAAAGATGCTTTGATAATGTACTGTAAGGCACTAAAAGAGTAATGACTGCTGTAACAAAATTCTTGCTACTGCCTTAAAAATTCTTGCTACTGCTTTTCTGTGTTTCCTAATGTCTTATTTAGAGTAAGAGGTAAGAGGAGTAAGAGGAAATAGCACAAAATCCTGGCATTGTTCAGCAAAATACAAATCCTTACTATCTGAACTAAAATTTTAGGAACTATGTTATAAAGTAGATTTTCCTAAACCACTGTGTGTGAATCATTAGCTTTTCTGCTTATGGGCAGAAGGTTGCTAACTGTTAGCTATGTGTCTTTCTCACCAGTTATAAACAGGGGATTAAAAGGAAACAATTAAGAGACCTCAAATTATTTTAAGTGGAAAAATAGGGAGGCTTAAAAATGCTCATCTATTTTACTTTTTATATAAAATTTTATTTGAAAGCAATATAGCAAATGATCCAAATAAATAAAAGAAAATCCTGGTAGTATTTATGAAACACTAGTTCTTTCTTTGATTCCAGTGAGTTTTAATTTAGAATCCAAGTATTACTAAAAGCTGAACCAATACACCATCTTACTTTTTGGTATCTGGTCCCTGGCAACTATTTGTTAAATCCAGGAAGCAAGGAGATATCCTAACCTTTATAGGGTGCAGCTGGATATTCAAAGCCTTGTGTTGTTGACTTTGCCAGGTTAGTACAGCCAAAAACTCAGTCTGAAAAAGAAACAGGAAAGAATTGATCATCCTTCTCTCCCTCTACCCACATGAAAATTTTACCCTGTGTAGCTTGGTGACATGAACAGTTTACTAGCATTTAGGGAAGGTGAGGGTATGGGAACATCCAGCAGAGAGCAAAGAATCTAAAACCACCTTTGATTATTAAAACCTTTTCTTGTATCAGTGACAGATCTATTCCCTCTAACATCTTCTCCCCCAAAATGTTTTGATTACTCATATCTGGAGGTTTCTGCCACTTTATATTTTACAGAATGTCAAGTCAGTACTTAGATATCCTGCACAGAAATTTATGGTTGGACAATTTAGGTAAGCACTAGAAATTTTTTAAAGTTTTTAAGAAACTTAATCACCTTTCTGCAAAAAATAATTAGTAAAAAGTGATTTGTTAATGGCTCTCTTGGAGCAGAGATTAATAATTCATTAACAAGGAAAAGCCACTGAAAATCTGCCTTTTTAAAAAAAGGGATCAAGTTTACCTTAAAGGGTTTTTAAACACAAAGAGTTTCCACTATTTGTTAATTAAAAAAATAAAATTTATCCTGCAAGTCCTACTTTATTACTTCTATATTCTCTAAGCTTCTATATTTCAGGGATCATGCTGGTATCCAAGACAGAGTTTAAGTTCCTATTTCAGGTATTTAGATGTCTAACATTTATGTCTAAAACCTGTCATTGCAGGCTCCCTTTATACTAAAAAATAGAAAAACAGGCAACTCTCAGTAGTGATTCACTTAATCCTGAAATAGGCCAGATAACTCATCCTCTGGAATTACCCATTTCTCTGCTAGGAAGCTTAGGGTGACTAGTTTGGATTTTGACACTGAGTTAGCAGACTTTTAAAATTAAGTCCAATGGGTCTTACCCCTGGGGGCTCATCTTCAAGTAGGTCAGCTTGAGAAGTGCTATTATGTTGAATGGTCCACCAAGAAACACTGAGGTCAATGTGCTACTCATAAAGTCCTATTAACAACAAGTGTGGCTTTTGGTACTTATTAATGGATAAAAAAATACTCAGAGCTATTGCCACTGCATTTTTGAAAGGTCTAAGTGCAATGTTTATGGCTGGGGGTACAATTCAAAACTTCACTAATCTTACTACAGCAAAACATCTCAATAATTGGCAAAAAAGAAGCACCATATTAGGATTATTATATCTGTGGTACTCAGCACACATGGGTCTCTCCATCCTTGAGGTGAGAGGAAAGTAAGTATGCAGTATATGTACCAGCTTTCTGCTACACTGGTAAGATCTTTTTTTTTTTTTTTTCTTTTTGGAAGAAATGGTTCTACCTCTCAATATACTTTCCTTGTCCCTTGTGTGGGAGTTTGTAAGGAAAGCAAAATCTCTTCAGAAACCTGGCCAGAAATTAAAGGAGCAGCATCTGTTAAACACTATAATTTCAGTGAACCTTTAATGACATGGGAGTTACAGACCATACTGCAGTCTGAGGTGGCAATCCTGAGCTTCCCTAGTTGAACATTTAGCAGAATTAAAATGAATAGAGGTAATTTTAGCTGTCATAACTATGATTTTTGTGAACTATGGTTAACACTGAACAAACTTGAGTCCCATTTTCAAAGCATTCCCCAGTGGCCACAATGGGGGTCTTTTGATGAACCAGAGTGAGATTCACATGTACTCCTGCATCTTTCAGAGCCAAGAATTTAGCCTGTGCTCCAGTCAACCTGAGGAAGCAACATGTGTGCCCTGCATTCTCCTCCTGCAGTCATTTGTACTCATCTTTCCATTGTCCACACCAGCTCTGTTGCTGTGCCCTACTGACCTTTACAGCCATGGTACTGATCCCCCCACACCCCAGTCCTCCCTGCAGCTGCTGGCCTGTTGAGAAGCTCAGAGGCTGAAGGCCATGAGTATCCTGTGTCTGCTGTCAGAAGGCTACAGTAATGAATGGCACCCTTGCCAATATGTGTTTCCACCACACAAGCTAGTGAGGGAAGCAGAATCTGAATGCTGGGAATGTTAAGCAAGAACAAGAAGGGGTTTTGGGGTTTTTTTTTTTTTTTTTGGATTTTAATTGTACTCGAGTCATGAAAGGACTTGGACTCTTCAAGTAGCTTGATTTTACTCTCTGCCTAGGTGAGACTGAAGGAGAATGGTATGATTTCTGCTCTGTATCCTCTTCCTCTGAACTTGCTTCCCACTTTATTGGTTTTCTGACAAACAAAAAAATGAGAAACAAAAGGGAAATAAGAATCCTGAAATGCAATCAGTTGCAACTTGCTAATTAGAACACATAAGCATTTGTAAGGAAATCCAAACCCTCCACTGACATAACATACTGAAATTTTTAAAAATCAAGAAAATAAGATTCTCACCTTACCACAACAGTAGGTAGAGAGCAGAACTAACAACTACCAGCTGCTTTTGGTGAAACAACGCCTAAGAACACCAGTTAAGGACCATCTTTGATTTGTAACACTGCCCATAACATGTCCATGTTATCAGAAGCACATGGGCAGCTCCTTGGAACAAACCAATGGCAGATCCACTCCAGGAAGAGTGGAGGAAGACCTGCTATTTTGTAAGGGCATGAGGTATCAATGCAACACAAGAACAGCTGGTGGTAGGTGAAAGCCACCCAGGTTTATGTTGGTAATTGGTGTATTGACTGAATCACACTGGCAAAAGGCTGTTTGTGAATATAAATAAAACAATGCTCCTCTGCACTTGGAAGTTTCAACAAGGTTCATGAGGCTTGTACTAAAGATTTATTGATCCTGATCTCCAGCAAGACCTCAGTGAGCCCTTCCTTTGATCCTTTTTGTTCTTCTCCCCTTTTCTTTCACAGATTGAAGGACTCATGGGATAATGTACTCGGGATACTAAAGGTCCAAATGACAGTCTCTCTGAACGGCCTCCCTTGAGTTACTCTGCAGATGTGCAAATAGCTTGGGACAAATAGTGCAAAGGCCTTTCTATCCTTTAAATACTTCTGCTTTTCATTGGCTACCTCTAAACAGCTTGCATAATTGACCAGTAGAAGGAAATGCTTAAAATAAAATTTGTTGCTTATATCAACAAATGCATTCCCAGTTTGAGACAAAAATGCTTACCTTTTCCCTGCATTCCTTTGGGTTTCACTCTGATTACTTGTGCATGACACTTCAATATAAAAATAGATTCTTAGTAATTTAAAATTGGTCTATGTCACTCATAGTTTTGACAAGTATGCTTCCCAGTCCATACTGTGTACATTATTCTGAAGACAAACACTAACACAGGTTAAAGTATTTAACTGCCAGAAATGGAATTACTCCACAGCACTGGCCATGAGATGATGAATTTAAACTTTAATTACATCAGTGTGTCTCTTCTCGTGGCACACACCTGCTCTAACACAGCTTCCTCTGGTTAAGCATTGTTCCATGTTAAGCATGACACAAGAGCATAAAAGTTATTTCACAGTGATGCCTTTTCTTGGTCTTAGAAAATTGAGAGCTAGACATGGTTAAGGGATCCTTATTAAAATACCAAGGTAAAAATCCCTTACCCCTTAACCGTGTCTGGCTCTCAATTTTTTAAGACCAGGAAAAGGCATCAATAGGGGATCAGTTTAGGGGCACTGGGTTGTTTCTGTAGTCAATTAAAGCCTTTTGTTCCTCCAGAAGGTAAGTCAAAGCAGGAATCAACTATCTGAAGAAGCAGACAGTTTCTTCAAAGTACTCACATGGGATCTCTGCAGCTCCCATGTGTGAGAGTTGTGTCCTCCAGACCTCCTCAGAGCAGCAGGTTAGAGGGACAAGGCAGGCTGAGAGCACAGCTCAGCTGGGAGGCCCAGTTAGTAGCCTGCCCACTTACTTTCTTTATACCAATATTGGCCTTTCTGAGACATAAAGAGCTGAAAATGCACCCTCAAAGTGTATAAATAATATAATTCTTATATATCATAAAGGCATAAAAGAATAAATGTACTCAAAATCTCCCACAGCATGCATCACTGCTTTGCTATACCTTGCAGCTGGATGTCTTGAGGAATACACACCAATAATGTAACACAGAGTATATCTCCCTCCAAATATTAACTTCTACTCCTCTGACATTTTAGGTTATGCTTTTCTCTTGTTCCAGTTGAAAATACAACAAAAAGCTTCACTTTTAGCAGATTGAATCCTAGGAGAAAAAGGAAGACTTTGGACACTAAATGAAAGGCATTTGCATTGTTCTAATGGTGGGATTGTTTAATTAATATCAGATGGCTTTGTTTAAAATGTTGTAATAAAAACAGCTCACATAAATACTCTTGTGAGGTATTATTCACTTGTGTGATCTATAATAGTATGACTAACAGTATAATTTTGTATCAATTATCTTTAATGATTGTAAATCTTAATAAATCATTGTAAATAAATCTTGTAAATCAGAGACATAAATATCCTCTCTGTTCAGACTCTAAAGACAGATCAGTGCCTTCAAATGATATTTCATCTCATCCTAGAATAGCAGTGTAGCACAGCTGGACTGCCTTTGGTGTGACTGTCTCTCCCCACTGATCATAAAGAGTCTGGATGACAGACTGAGAGGAGAACAATTCATATTTTGGTAGGGTAACCCAGGTGATCCCTGTTCTGTGATGCAGGAGGAAACTGGACTGGGATGTCTCATTTTGGGAACCATGTGGACAATTAGTTGCATTACTTACCAGCTATAAGCTAAGCCTTCCTTATAGAGTATTACCTTTGTTGGTACATACATAATTATTTTAAAAGAGAGAGAGAGAAAAACAGACAGACAAGGAAGACCTGCTTTCCCTTGATGAAGTGAACTGAGGCAGCAATGGAGTATCACTGATACCTGAGTCTCCATTCAGAACATTAGTGCTGCCTGTAACAAACTCCTGACAGCACCCCTAATAAGAAAACAACTCTTTGTAGTCCTCTGCTGCCTTATTTTGTATCAGATGGCCTGGCTATATATTCCGTAACTTTCCCCATAGAAGGCTGGATTGCTGTGCTCTGGCTTATTAAAAGGCAAACCACAAATTTCCTCCAGTTATTCTGACACATTGAAAATAGAAACCAACAGTTTAATATGAAGAATCTCACTCTAGCACATAAACAATCTTTTATATTACATATATTCATTCTATAATAAAGCATCTATCTCTGTTTTACATGCATATTTTTACAGAAAACCTGCCAATGTAATACGAGGCTTTCCTGTGTAACTGTCACATTTATGTAAACTGTATTACAGAATGTTCACTGCCTCCATTTCACTTATTCTTATCTTCCACTAAAACCTGTGTAAGTTTACCTTGGAGGCTCTTCAGGACTTTAGCTTTTATGATTTTTATTGTGTTATTGGTTTTGGTTTTTATAGGGCTCAAAGCAAACTGCTTTTGAGCACTGTCAGGATACAGAGCGATATCACAATATAGTTAATACACCTAATAGGCTTATCATCATTCCAGAATATCTGTCCAGTCAAACAGGGAAAAACACACAGCTTGCCTGCATGATGTAGCTACATAGACACATTCTTTCTACTACAGTGGGAGAGACACAAAGGACCAGCATTTCAATAGTGGTATATGCCCCCATTCATACGTTTTTATGTTTAATGCAGTATGGAAATAATTTTAGTGTTTGCTACCAGTTTTCTCTAACCTGGAGAAAATTACTTCAAGTGAATGCAGTCCATTTTACTAGCTACATTCTTACAGGAAATTCTTGCAAATAAATGTTACTGGGCAATGTTATTGCAAATGTTATTGCAAATGTTATTGCCCTGTGTTACTGGGCAATACTAAAAATGCAGTGACAGGAGCCTTTTTAATGAATGTTATACTCTTAGTAGTGACAACACAATGGGGTTTGGAATAAAGCAACTGCAGCTTGATGACAGCTTGGGAAAAGGTGTTTTTGCAGAGTGTCACATAATGCAGTTGGTATAATCCTTGCCAATGATAGTGAATGTAAGTACAGCAGCACCACTTCTTCCAGCTGGATCACAAGTCCCTTGATCTGCAGCTCAAAACTGATATGCTCTCTAAAGTATTTTTCATGTCAAATGAGGCAGGAGTATTGAAAGATACCCAGAATATACAACAGCGTGTGTTTGAAAAGATTTACACAATGCATCTTAGGTCATCTCAACCAGTACTTGTCAGTACAGTAACTTGTTAACATTAAATTGATGCTAAGCTTTTGGGGGAAAGTATCTAAGCTTCCTACAGACTGTGTATTTACATACTGTTTAACAGGAAAAGTAAACCTCTTGGAGAAATGAAGCTTCTGTTCACTCTCCAAATGACAGCACCATGTCTGTCTTCTACAATCAAAATCATCCCGATGACCCAAATTCTCAAAAATCTTCTGAAGACCCCACCGCAGTCCTACTACACTATAGAATAAAATGGGTGAGAATGAGCCAGACACCTCTGAACAAAACAGCTCAGCTGTGCTTGGCATGCTGTAGTCAGCTGGTAAATATCATCTTCCCCATCACCTGCACCACGGGAATCCTGTCCTCCTCAGGTGGGCTCAAAAGATTTTGCCCCATGCAAACAGCCAAGTTGGTGGAGGTCATCCTGCTGGGGACATGTTTCTGGTGAAGTTTAGCAGCAAGGACACCAAGGGTCTGAGCAGAACTGTGCTGTTCCAGAGCTCCCTCTCCCCTCCTGGGAGCTGCAGAAAGAGAGGAAAAACAACCTGAGTGCCCAATGCTGCCCAGCCTGCAGCCAGAGGTGGGCCTTTTTTCCTATTACACCAAACATTTGAAATTCAACCTTTGTTATTATGGTGGCCAAGAGAGCCTTCTACTATCACATCTCCCATGAATCCTTCTCTATTCACAAACAGCAAGTCTAGGAGGGCACCTTTCCTTGCTCACTGAATCTTTGTGCAAAGAAATTTTCTTCAAGAAATGTGAGGAATTTCCCAGCCTTACTCATCCCAACAGTGTCAGTATGGTATTGCCAGCTGATGTGTGTGGGAAATTAACGTTTCCCATAAGGGCAAAGGCTATCAATCCAGAGACTTCTCTTAATTGCCTGTAGAATAACTCATCAGTGCAATCATCCTGGCTGAGTAATTAAGAACAGACACCCACAATGACATTTTCTTTGTTTTCCATCCCCCAACCCTTACCCACAGGCTCTCAACCACATTAACATTAGCTGTAAGGGCTGTAAAGCTGAACTTTCCCCATATATACAGTGCAACTTTTCTACCTTTCCTGCTCTGCCCATCCCTCCTGAACAGCCTGTTCTGCCCTCCTGAACAGTGAGGTGCTCTTACTGCTCTGCACCAGTGACACTCTTCTCTAAATGACTTACAGATTCACAAGAGACAATGTTCAATGTTCACCTGAAGTATAATGTTAGTGTAATTTTGGCAAGTGAGTACAAACAATTGATCAAAAAAGTATGTTTTAAGTCTGGTGATACACAAAATTTGCAAATACTCAAGTTTTTGATAACAATCTCTTCAAGAATTTAAATTTTTCCCTGGAATGCCAAAGCACTGCAGTCACAGCTGAGCAGAGACAGCCATAGCCCACTCATAAAGCTCTGCAGGTAAAGCATTGTCCTTTCCCTCTGCATGTGACAGCTGAATCCTGGAAGCATAGTCAGGGAACTTATCACACACTATCAGTCAGCCTCAGTGTGTGCTAAGAGTACTAAAGGCCTATCTTCAAGTGGTAGCCAGCGATAATGAGACCCCCAGTAACACACTAGATGCTCAGGGTGGGATTCAGCCCTTTGACTTTAGCCAGTTAGGTTGCAGACATTCATAATAAATAATTGCTAAGGTCCCATTACAGTTAGTGTGGTGAGAAGCTCTCTCTGCCATATTGAAGTAGGCATCTTTAGACCCTATAGAGCAGGGCCCCAGCTTTGTTCTCTACACAGAGGCACCTTAATGCTATTTAAGATGCCATAATGTGGCTGGCACCTAAAGCCTAACAGACATGACACAGGACCTATTGTTCCTATGAGGGGACATCTGGAAACCAGAGGAAATACCTGCAGAAGTTCAGTTCATACCCAGATGATGCCAAGGAGTAGGCTGCTGCATCAAGCTCTTGATATCTACTCACTTTAAGGGCTGTGTAGACACTGCCTGCAGACACATAGAAACTAGACTAAGCCGAATCCCACTCTAGTTTGAGTCCCCT
Organism: Agelaius tricolor; assembly: GCF_023055355.1. Classification (NCBI taxonomy): domain Eukaryota; kingdom Metazoa; phylum Chordata; class Aves; order Passeriformes; family Icteridae; genus Agelaius; species Agelaius tricolor. The sequence continues at coordinate 45,825,114 of NW_027269267.1, read as the reverse complement.
CTTCTGTCAAGGGGGTTTGTATCCTGTATCACCATAGCTGAGACCTGGTGAGAGCATTCAACATTCATTTTCTGTAAAAAACATACCATTAAGAGCAGATATTGGAGAAAAAAAATTCCCCTTTTTTCTATTTCTTGTTTAAACCATGTCCATTTTGCAAGGTTCAGGAAACACAGTGCCAAGTGCTTATTTAAACAAATTATTTTTACATTTTAGAAAAGGACACGTGTTATGCCTGTAAATTGCTAACAAACACTAGTTATTTAAGAAATTATATGAATATGTGACTTTTCTAAATAATATAAGACACCTGCTGAAGTGAAGAGACATTTCAAAATTAGGTATCAAAGAGTAAAGGCACAGCTCCACCTGTTATTCCTGCTAGAGTGAGTTTCACAGATAGCGACTGGCAAATTAGCATGCTGAAGCAACAGGCTGTGCCAATACAAAATGCCTGCCTGCAGCCAGTTCCCTGTGCAGTACAAGCTCAGCATTGGATTAATTGAAAAAGCACCAAGCAAATGATAGGTCTCTGTGAGTTTTCAAGAAGTCTTCCAGCAAGACAAAAGCAGTTGGGTTGGAAAAGACCTTTGAGACCATAAGAAGTCCAACCCACAACCTAACACCACCTTTTCAACAACCACATGGCACTAAGTGCCACAACCAGTCTTTTCTTAAACACCTGGACTAGCTGGTGTGCAGACAGAAACTCTGTTGTCATCTATCTTGCTTTTCCATAAGGAGTTTCTTCTCAGAGCTTTGCCCGCCGCTCCTTCGTCGTTAATTTTGGCCCTTCACTCTCCAAAACAGCTTTTGGATTGATAATCCACCCTTTGTGTGGCAAACACACAGATGCCAGCTCACCCTGACACTGTCTTACTTTTCTGCCTTCTTCCTTAGGCTTTGATTAAAGAGAATGTTAACATAAGCAATTAAGAATATTTTTAATTTAAGCCTGAATCCCACTGAAGTCAGATGCATGAGAGATTAGCTACAGTCCCTAAACTAAATTAAAATTTGGGATCTCATTATGTTCTTTAGTGTGTTCTTTTCCTCTCTTTAGCTCCATTTTTAGGCTCTGTCTGGAAGAATAGATCAGTAATTTTCTTTCATAAAGACTGCAAATGCAGAACTCATATTTTCCCCGTGTTTTTTGAGCGGAAGGTTAATTTTTCAGGTCTTGCTGAAAGCAAAATTGCTTCTGTGTAAGTTTCCCCCAATGCAGACTTCAGCTCGCTCCCTAAGGTAATAGAAAATTAAAATTCTGTAGAAATCAAAAGTACAGAATGAAAAATAATGATGATAAGCAAATTGTATCCCTAATGGGAAATAAATTTTAGAAATATGGAATACAGACCATTTGGCTAATTGACTTAGATAAAGTGATATTACTCACCACTTCATTGGAAATACACGTTACAGAAGAATAGTAAATATTGTAATGTTGAAGTAAAATTTTCTTGTATCCCTAAGACAGTCTTCCAGCACTTTTATCAGAGGCTGTTGTACTAGATCATTAGGCTTATTACCATTTTAAAGTTATGCCAAAACCTTTGAAAGAGAATTTTAATAGGCCAAGTTGGCATCATCGTCTCCCTACTCTTGCTGAACTTGGACTTATATTCTAAACCACTAAGCTTCTACAGCAGTGGGAAAGCCAACCTGAGCTACCGTGTATCCTTTCTCAGAAAAGTATTGAGCCTTTCTTCCTAAGAGGTTCAGGTAGAACAAAATACTGACATCTTGTCAGCCTGAACTGGGGAATGGCTTTTTTTTTTTTCTTTTTTTTTTACTTTAATAGCATACAACTGCAGTAAGCTTCTCTGCTTAGTTAAGCATCATTTTAAAACACATTCTGCTTCACTAAAATTTATATGTCGTCTCTTGAGGACATTAGGAAAGCACAGCACTGGATACCAGCTACTTCTAAATTGTCATTTATATGACTTCATAAAGTTCCCTTTCTTATCAAAATACCTAAAATTCTGTCTGAGCAGCACAAATTTGCTGATCCCAGCAGTCTCTTTAAATCTGACTTTAAACTGGTCTTTTCAAGAAGAAATGAGAGAGAAAAGCCTAGAAATCAGAGGGGGTGGAGAGTCTCTTTTAAACAGCTATTTATAAAGTTCTACTTCATGGCAATATGCTGAAGCTGCCAAGTAAAGGAAAGTTGACATTGCAGAAGGTGCATAATCATGTGAGCAGTACTTGTGCTTTGGAACAGGAGACTAAAATATATTTGAGTATGCTTTGCTTCTAAAAATACCTGGATCTATTACCAAATCTTCTGGGGGAAGAAAAAACAATCCCAATTAGGTATTTATTTATAACAGCCAGATTTCAGTATGAAGACCTCAAACTACAGTGTAAGCTTCACTTGTGACAGTATTTTAGCTTCTGAAAATCGTGTACATTAGAATGAGACCAGAGGGGCTTTCAGTACTTTAGTCATGAAGTTAATTTTGCAGGTATTGAATTACTATGAAACATTATGGGATATAGCACACTGCATTATGATGTGTTTGAGGTATAATATATTGGTAAGAGTCTGAAGAAATGTCTACTTAGACATTCCATTTATTTTTCAGAGTACACCACTACCAAAACACTTGGGAGTTTGAGAGATGGGCAAGTTACAGTATATAAGCCAGGTTCTCAGAATCGTAACAACATTTCCCTGTTTGTTCCCTTAAACAGCAACTACATTTTCTAAAGCTCCTACGCAGGTAAATTTTGAAGTGCAAAACACTCAGTTTTGAGATGTTCCAATGCATCTTGACACATACTACTGGATCTCAAGTAGTTTTCAAGATCTGGACACCTTCCTGAAACAGAAGTCTTTCTGCAAGTCTTTATGAGAATCTGGACTTGAATTTAAATGTGTTTTGTTACTTCTATGCCTCAGAACCCTAACTCAGGGTTCTGAGATAAATGACAGAAATTAAGCCAATGTAGTGAGAAACTATTCTTGCATGTGTAATATGTCCTATATTAATTTTTCTTTTTTTCAAAACATTATCTTTCAGGGTATCCCACCAAAACTACACAGAATAGTAAGAAGCCCAAGAAGTGTCTGGAGTGATTTCACTTACTTGAAAAGGATTCATTTTATTCAGTCAAAACTGGTATCAAATACTGTATCCATTGAGATACTTTATCTTAGCCTTTTATCCAATCTCTCATCTTGCTCCAAGTGTAAACACAAAATCAGACCATCTATGAAAGTGGTTTCCTCTTCCCTCTATGCCTTCCATCCTTCCATCTGGAGAAGAGAGGGGGGAATCTATCTTAGACGTCTTTCTTAGCACCATGTCTTCATTTCTTACAGGACTCTGCTAGGTTTCCCATAGATCTATCTTGGGCAAAATCTCTAATTAATATTCTACATAAAAAGAACTGGAGTGAAATTCCAAGACTGATCCACCATTTCCCACGTGGAAATGAATACATTGTGAAAACTTAATTTTCCATTGAAATTACTTATCTGGTTTCCACAGAATAGAAGAAAATCCACATAAGATTTTGCCAATGAAATAATACTTTTCCCAAAATACACAGGATTTTTGTGCCTTGTGCCCCCATTCTGTTCCATGAGCTTGATTCCTTTGCTAATATTTCTGAGGGCTTCCTTGGGATTTTTTTAGTTTTTTGCTCATGAAGGATTCTTATTGGGGAATAAATGAAAACAACAATAGTGCTAATAAAAGGTAATTCTATTTTTCCATTCCTAGTAAGACTGTTGAAAAGTCTCATTTCTGTCAAAAGCAAACCACTCTCTATTTCCATCAAATACTTCTTCCCACTTCCTAGCCTCAATTTCCCTTGCTTTTGCTGTCTAATACACTCACCCTTCCCAAATCCTTTAGTGAGGTGATGGGAGGTGCTGCAAGTTGGGGTTGCGGGACATTTTCTACCTGCTGTGATGAGGAGGTGCTCACTCTTGGTGTGGAAGCTGCCAGGACCTGGCTGTAACCACCACAGCATATCTTATACCCTCTGCCAAACAGGACACTTTGCAGCTCTGAGTCTCCAGAGCTACCAGTTAGGCCCAGGGCTGCCTCCCTGATGTTCTCACATGAAGGTCTCCAGTCCCACAGTAAGGATTGGAGAAGAAACCTCCCATACCTACAAGGAAGTAGCAGACACTACTCAGATTTTAAAAAGGAGGGGGAATGTGGAGTCCCCAGGGATTAAAAAAGGTTTAATTGTCCATCCTGTGTCAGAGGCGGGGTAGATAAGTCAGAGTCCATGAGGGAAAAAGGGCAATGGAATAACACTCTCAATATTACTACCATGTTCTGTTCTAATTCCAGTTTGGAAACGTAATAGGATGACCAAAGTGAATGCACTTTAGGCTTATGCTATTTCTGCATTTATAAAAGAGATATATATGTGAAAAATGTGTTCTTTGGGATTTAGAAGCTTCTGATGAATACAAAAAGACAGACTGTAAGGTAGCTAGTAGGACAGAACAACATCTGATCACAGCCTCAACAGAAGTCCAGACAGCTTTTTCAAGAGCCTTCAGCTAGAAAGCCAACTCTAATCAAAACTGATGTCTCAGCAGAAATAATATATTTACATATGAGAACAGCCATGCTGAAAGGAAATGCAGATTTAAAAACAGTGAAATGAACACAAGAGAATTTTTTTGAAATCCATTGATGCCAACATGGAATATTTCAGCAGTCAGAAAATAAAAGGCATTATTAGTATTCTCAAATACACAGCATATAGCTTATACAAAAAATACTAATGATTTTTAAACTCACTTTACATTCAGGGATCCTGGCAACTAGCAGTGTGTTGAAAGATTCCTTGCAGACATGGGCATCTAGGTGCCACACAGAGCAACTCCGCGGCAGCCTGAGGGGCCAAATCAGTTTGCAGCCCCAGGAGCAAGATGACAAACACAATCACACTGAGTGCTCTTGGCTTCACCTTGCCCTGCCCTACATCTCCTGCCATGCTGCACCAAGCACCACTCAGACAGCATCTTGGCTGAGATTAGAAATGCCAGGAAAGACCAGCTGATGTGGTAGCTGAGAGTGGTCATCGTGACACAGGAGTTCTTTAATATGATGGAGCTAGCAGTTTGCTGGGCCTTTGTAGTGTAGTGTATTTCACTGTTGGCATTAAAGACCATAATGTGTTCAGATGCTTTTTTGTACGCCCAATTCAGGTCACATCACCTGGCTGACATCATTAACTATTTCTGCCTTTCAGCAATTGCATACTAACTCTAGGACCTAGCACAGCAAAACTGGCATCCAAACCTTGCATCTCACTCAGTATTTTGTCTTTCCAGATGACAGGAGATATTACAGTGCCAACATCCATTTTCATTAGTTTTTCCATCCTCACTATAAAACAGAGACTTTGCAAAGTAGAAGATATTAGCTACACACATATTATTAAAAAGTCAGAGAACATTTACAAAAAAAAAAATCAAATTTAGCAGAACATGCATTGAGGTAATATGACATTTTACTGTGTTTAAGAGCTGGCTCTAAAAGCAGCATGGGAGCAGCCACCACTCTGTCTTCCTTTCACTTAAACAAAGCTTTATAAGTTGATCTTCTCAGGGTTCCCATCCTGACTATTATTTCTGGAGAGTATTTTGTTTGGAGGGTACTAGTTTTGAGCAGTGACTACATATTCCCTGAAATAGATCTCCACAACTGACTAAATTGTTTATATTCAGGTTTATAATTCAGATACCAATGTACCTGAATTAAGACACATCCAATTTGTAGCCAGGTAACTGCATAGGTATGACCACCATACTACAACAGCAATTTCAGTAAGATTCAGAACAAATTTTTGCATGTGTTAAAAGAAAGATGCGAAGTATTCAGTTTCACATGATTCTATGCCAGTGACAGAATTTCTAAGATGCGCCTCAGGACATTGAAAATAATGGCAGAGTGAGACAAAGTTATCCCAGGATAGTGGATTTGGGAAGAGCTTGTCCTCTATATCCCAGTGCTGAGAACTGGACCCTTGAAGCGATGACACTGAGCTGTGTCTGTCCTTGTGGGAAACACTGTTCAATGAATGAAGTACTGCCCTGCTCAGGTCACCAGACCAAAACAGCATAAAGTGTCAGAGAGGCAACTTTCATTAGAGGCAGCTCACAGTTTGTCTTGTAGAGGCCAGACCAGTGAAGTTAGATCTTCACCTCCACTGCAAAAGGTGAAACAAATAGCTGCCTTTCTTTCATAAACTCTTGCAGCTAGTCTATTTAATTCAATCTCTGAGAGTAAATGCAATGACAGATACAGAAAAAGTAGAATCAGTGAGGTGGAAAGGGGACATTTCTTGAAGTTTTCATAATTAAATTACAGCCATTACCAGAGGAAGCAGAAAAACTGTAAATCATTCTAGCATACAGATCCAAACACAAAATGTAAGCTTTCTTCCTAATTCATTAATTTCCCCACATTCACATTGTTAGCTATAATTACTCCAAAGGAATTATTAATTAGAAATTATTTTGCATTAGGCAGTTGGAAGACATGAAGCTCCCATCTGAAATAAAAATCTGTAATGACATTACAACTGTTATGGTTTTATAATAATGTAATATGATTAACTATTACCAAATATATAAAAGTATGACTAAGCAAACTAATTAACAATGCTGTTTATCATGTCCTTTATTCTGTTAATACTCTACAATTTGTTCCTTTCACAGCCATTTTATTTATGGAAGGAATAAATTTTTCTTGTACTAATAAGAATTATTATGACAACATGCTTACATTTTTAAGTACCTTTACAGTGTTTTAGACTGGGTTGAGAAGTTCAGGCTGGGAAGGGTTAGAATTAATACATGAGAACAGCCTGAAAAGTGTCCCAAATAAAACAGTACATACAGAAAAAATAATATGGAATATAAAAACACAGAATCATTAAAATTAAAAAAGAATTCCAAGACCATTGAGTCCAACCTTTGACTGAACACCACCACGTCAACTAAATCATAGCAGTAAGTGCCATGCCAAATCAACAACGTGTAATAATGAAAATTCATCTATGTTTTAAAAATAACATATTTCCAAATTAAATGGTGGAAATTGCTATGGGCACTGATGCTGGGAAGTGGCCATAATATTTCTTTCTGAGCTCTTTTTTTCCTTCCATCACTATACTCCTCCATTTTTCTCCCTATTAGCAGAGGAAGGATCCTTGTCAGACAAGGGCACAGTTGTATAAAAAGACTCCTAATCAGCCCTCATACTCTGGTGTCATGAGTGACCTTGGTTGCAATAATGTGACCCTGAAGAAAACCTGGATCTGAATGCTACAACCTTCAGGAAGAAAAGCTTCGGATCCTCATGTGAATTTTATCACTTGGTCCTATATCTATTTAAAGGTATATTATTACAAAATGCTCTAGAATAGCTCAAGAGGATAATCCTTGCTTAACAGAAGCATCATATGATAACTTAATCAAGCCTTTTCCATTTGCAGTATAGGCTGTCTGCATCAATCTACATTATTAATGATCCCAAAGAGAGCAGAAGAACGTGTTTTATGAGGAGGAAGAAATAGCTAAGGGAAATACCCAGCCTGATTCACCAGAAACACAAGCCACAAAGGGGAATATGAGTTATAAAGTAATCATGCTAACCCCAGACACTACAGAGATACTTTTTGCCCAGTAATTTAATGTCACTTATCTTGGTATATACCATGCTTAAGGCTTCCAGCTAACCTGTTATACAGAGGGATTTTAAAGACCTTGCTCTGAGTCCTTGAGAAAACTGGAGGAAGAAGACAGCCCCTCAGGAAGAGTCTGCCTCACCTGGCCTACTTTCAATACCAGAAGCATCTTTTGCTGTAGTGCAATTTGAATCCTTATTTTCCACAAAATACATGGGACCAGATGCTCGTGGCAGAATCTTCTCCTTTGTCTGTGGCTATGCCATATTCTGTACAGTTCTGGCCATTGGTAAGTTTGGCAGAGGGCCAGGGAAGCAGGACAAACCACACTCTTCTCTCAGCAATAAGGTGTATAATGACTTCAGGTGCTTGTCAAGCAGAGTGTGAGAAATTCATACGTACCCCCATGGGGAGGATGGCTAAACACTTTCTTGGTTCACAAGATTTGTAGCTATATTTGTTCTAAAAGGCTTGCAAAAACAGTAAATCAGTGCATTCCTGGTGCTTTATCAACCATCAAAGAAGTCAAATTTGAAAGTAAAACAAATGCCAAATGAAACCAGGCTTCTCTGGAGCAAAGCAGTTTGAAAGCACCTGATGGACAGATGGATGGATGGATACACAGGGTAACTCCAGTTGGACTCTTCAGAGCATAAGGTAGAAAGCAAATAGCAAAAAACCAAACTCCCTCCTTAACGTTTTAGTTTTCTGTACCCTGAAAATACTGATTTCTTAAAGTTTCTATATGCAGTAGCATTTGTAGTGGATAGAGATCCAGTTCTTCACAGTTTTGAATAGGTAAGTTATATTTTAGGTAGAAAAAGTAGCATTAAACCAGTACTCAATCCAAAGGAGGTTTACATTTTTTACAGTGAATTTCATTGTTTTCTCTGTGTCTACAGAGCTTGAGAGTTATTAAAAAGTTTTCCTTTAACAAATAACAAATATCCATTTATTTCTATCTGACAGAGACTGTAATAGTCAAATACATCTTTAACATATATTAATCACTTAATATCTTAATCACAGAAGGTTATAATATTTTAATTATTTCTCATTAAAACTCTCAGGGTCTGAGAGTCCCCCCCAAATACATCATTAGCTCAAAGGTGTTGTCATGTGGTCTTGATCAAAATAGCAGTGTTCAAATCCCATTCAGTTGCATCTTCAAGAAATTGTTGGCAGTGAAGATATTTATGCAAAAACCAGCGTTCTGTGTATTTTGGGGCCAATGCATTAATGTAATCTCCTATGGTAGCAAATAGCTTTGTTTCCTATTATATGCTAACAAGTCACTCCTAACTTAGCAATCTCCAGCAGAGGAGGAGATTGGGAAACCTGGGGTTTCCCAAGCAGGTAGAAAACCATGCTTAGCTGTTCTAAAGGACATTTGGCTTTTTCAGAACCAAAGGGGTATAAAAGACCACAAACATGACATTTTCAGTAACACCAAAGGAAAAGTCCACTTTGGCTGAAGACCCTAAAAAAGTGTGGCTGAAAAGATAGAGTGCAATAGACAGAAAGTGTGGAATTCACACTCATCACCTATGGTTGTGCTGGAACTTCAACCCAGAACTTCTAAAGTTGTGTCAGCTTTTTCAAAACTTTTAAAAGTTGTCACTTTTGAAAGCAGGAAAAATTTGGCAGCCAGGTATTTGATACTTCTACTGTAAAGCAGATGTGCAGAAACTTTTGTCACTTTCTCAGCTATCTGAGATTTTACAAGGTTTTTATATTATTTTTATTAGTGTTCAACCTGGAATTGAGTGTGATTCCAGATAACTGAACAATGTTAGCAAATGCTAATGCCATAGGTATGTCAATCATTAAAATTAGAGTTCTGGGACATGCTGGCAAAGGCATAATTCAAGATTTCCCCCCAAAACCAGAGTCTGTTATTACTTATTGACACTCAGGTTTGGAGGCTCATACTAATAGAAGCTTGTGCTAGTGATCACTCTTCTCCTTCCTTCCTCCCCACCAGAATTATTGATATGTCAGAATCACACTATGGCAATGTAGCCATACACCAGGAGGAAGCTTATGATACTGCAAGGCATCTTGGCTATCAAAGGGAACCCAATCCTGAGCAACCATGTGTTATGTAGTATAAACTCTTCTTCAAATTAAATTTAGTTGATTTACAAAAGAAAAGAGTTAACTCCCAATACTCCTTCAGAAATTCAGTTTATGAAGCTCTTTTCTCTGATGTTTTAAGCATCTGATTAATTCCCATCTGAATTTATTCAAGGCTACTTTATATCCATTTCCTCTTGCACCAGCTCTGTACTTCATCTGAAACAGTTCTTGAACCTCTGTGATTTATAAGAGCAACTACATTCCTTCTCAAATCAGACTTACTTTGCTAGAATGAACACAGTTTTCCTAAGTATTTTCTGATAAGAATGCTTTAAATTTCCACAATCATCCCAATAATAATAAAACAGTGGTTTGGGTTGGAAGAGACCTGAAAGATCATCTAGTTTCAACCCCTCTGCCACAGGTAGGGACACCTTTCTTTAGGCCAGGTTGCTCAAAACCCCATCCAACCTGGCCTTGAACACTTCCAGTGATGGGGCATCCACAACTTCTCTGGGCAACCTGTGCCAGTGTCTCACCACCCTCACAGTGAAGAATTCCTTCCTTATATCTAATCTACATCTACCCTCTTTCACTTAAAAACTTACTTTTTGTCCTGTCATTACAGGTCCTTCTACAAAGTCCTCCAGCTCTCTTGCAGGCCAATTCAGGTACTGGCAGTGTACTGTAATCCTTTTATTGGTTTAATTTATTTTGAAGCTGGGCAATCAGAACTCTAGATGGTACTCTAGACAAGGTTTAATTCACATCCTTTAAACAGCCGAAATATTTCCATGCCTTTTGCTGGGAAGACTTCACCAGAACCATACACATATTATTCCACAAGTGGATGTCAGGTGCCCCATGACAACAGTGAGATATTATATAATCAATTATCTTCATGCTCATTTTCTGGTGATCAGCTCCCCCTGGTTTCTCTTCCAATGTCCTCAGCAGAACAGATTCCCTTAACAATAGCCTTGCACTGGGAATGTATAAAAAGCGATCCTATTTCAGATGCTCCAGTCTAACTCTTGTACAACAACCTGCACCTCTGTCATGTTAGCATTGCCTTCTAACCTTGTAACATAGCATACTGCAGTGTACCAAGACTGCTGAATGACAAAAGTAAATAAGATGAACATTGCAGAACACCAATAATTTCTTATCAGTACTGGTTCCTCCTTGAATCACACTTTATCCATCTTTCAGTTGTTTCATCAATCTCTGCATCATCTGCTTTGCTGAAGTTATGCAGCAGCTCTTCATTCCATCCATAAAAATATCTTCCATTTTTCCAAGTCAGCTCAATTTGCCACAACTCCTTCTGTGAACCACATTTGATAAAATTAGCATTATTCTGTTTGCTTAGATGCTGCTTATTCCTTCCTATTTAGTTCAGATCAGTTCACGTTCCTTGATTACAGCCCCTTTACTTGCTAATGATTTGTACTCTATGTAGTTTGCTAGTTACTTTATATTTTTACTCTGTCTGGTGTTGCAGACATCTTTTCACTGAAAATCCTTTCTTTAGGATTTTTCCTTCTGAGAAGCTGAGAGGCCTCAGAGACAGAATGTAAACAATGGTTATCTGCTGCTGTGGAATGCAACAGGTCCAGCTGTGATTGGCCCATCTTGGATGTTTATAATTAATGGCCAATCAAGGACCGAGCTATCTCAGACAGAGTCCGAGAGACCTGCCTTTGTTATCATTCTTTTCTATTCTTAGCTTACTTATCTCCTGAGGAAACCTGTCCTTCTATTTTTCTTTTTAGTATAGTTATAATGTAATATATATTACATATCTCAAAAAATAATAAATCAAGCCTTCTGATCATGGAGTCAACATTCTCATCTCTTCCCTCACCCAAGAACCCCTGTGAACACAATCACAGTCTGGTACTTTCCTTTTTAAGTCACAAAATAATCTAGGCAGTACCCAAATGGTTTGAAGCCCTGAACCTACTCCAGAAATAAGGAAGGGTATTCAGCCTTCAAAGACTCCAGATTCCTGGCCTGCTGCCCACATCAAATATCCTTCAGTGACAGACAATAGCAGCCTTAAAAAAAAATTATGTTCTTCAGCCTTTTCCCAGCCAGCACACCTAAGGCTTTCCTCAGAAAATCCCCAAAGCACTTTACTGAACTGTAGCTAAAGAGTCTCCTTGAGGTTAAGTCCTAACCTCTCTGGCAGTCCCCCCACCTTACCTGGTCTGGAGCTTTTTATCCCAGCTCTTGTGAGTCACTGAGCCACAGCTGGGCAACTTCTTGCTCTCTGATAACCCCATTGTGCTTGTTCATGGCAGAACGGATCCAATTGCAATCACATATACTTTAAATATACAGAAAACTGTGGTCCCACCTCAGACATGGGTGCAGTTTTTTTCATATTCATCAGGTAAATTATTGCTATAAATGGAAAAAAAGTAAAAGAAATAATTCAGAGAAATAATAGAAGTTGGTACAATCAGATAAATATTGAAAAACAAAGAGAAGTGATATAACATGCAGATCTGAAACAGTCCAAAAGAGATTCCCTTTGGAAGTAGTAGGAATGCAATTATCTGTGTGACTTAAAAATATATATATACAGCACAGTATAACTCTATAGGCTGCAAAAATGGTTACCTCAATTTTATAGCCTTGAAAATAACCATTTGATTTAAAGAGATGGAAGGTGTTACAAAACTTTTCATTACTAATGCAAGCACTGAGTATAAAATAAAACATCAAAAAAAGTTTTTAGGTGAAGATTAAGATTCCAATGACTTCATGTCTCATAAGGATATTTTTTACCTTTTCTCTCCTTCATTTCACTTTTTTGTAGAGTACTATCTAACAGAAAAAGTTATTTTCTCTGCAGAGCACCACAAGAGTGCCTCAAGGAATTTAGCCAGACAAAGAGAGACAGATGTGTTAAAGAGATGGATGCCAAGGAAGTGGCTTGGTTTCTTAAACAATGGATGCAAAGGATTGGGAAGTAAGTGGAACAGAGTCTTGGCCAGACTGAATTAGGGGAGGGGGTCTTTCATCTTACTGTAAAGGAAAGCAAGAAAGCCATTTATTCCCTATTGATAAACCAGGGCCTTCATTATCAACTTTTCTGACTAATCTAAGTGCATATTCCCCAGACTGGCCCACAGCTCAAAGCTGTCTTAAGCAGTAAACCTTCAGCACAACTGTACTTCAGCTCTTAAAGATAATGAACTAAGCACAATTCACATCCTAGCCTGCTGAATGAGGCAGAAACTGTGCATTCTCCCAGTGCTGCCAGAGGCTGCCCTGTGGCCCACTCATCAGCTGCAGGTCTGCAGCAAGTGTGCACATGGAGGTGAGTGGCTGTGCAGAGTCACATCCACAATATCCCTGGCAGGGCAGGCCTGGTAACCCAACATTTACCTTTTGTCATGGTATTTGTATGGAACAGAAGTAATTGTGAAGTTAAAAAAGCAAGTTTTAGTCCTATGAAGCATCTGAGAATGCAGTCTGCATTCAGTAGCCAAGCAATTTTAGTGGGCCATGTATAGGTCACATTCAAGTCATCATTTGCTGCTCTCAAAAGCTCTATTTATTGTCTACAAGAAATAAAAAAAATAGTTCTTGTACATCTCATTCCAAATTCCCTAAAAAGACCTTCTATAAGTAAGATGGATGTTCAATGTTGTATTGAACATTATCTTTTAAAATTACGTCTGGTCTGCTGCTTGATAATTGATTTTCCCCCAAACTGGCAGGCACTTCACAAAATCCTGCATGAAGTCATGTATTCTTAAAGACAGGCTGTGTACTCCTCTTGCCAGGCTTTACAAAATGAGTTCTGTACCTCTTCAAATGTATGTGTCACGAGGTTGTTCCTGACATCTACTTTTTATTTTTCATTTGCTAAGCATAAGGTAAATACACTAAAGCATGTAAAATTGAGGCAGTTTGAAAGAAGTAGGCAAAAAGCATACCCTGGTTTTCTCAAGGTTTTTAGACACAAGATGATGCAATTCATTACAAGATAATTAACAACACCTTACCTTTATTATCACTCAGAGGTTACATCATGAGCTTTGAACTGGCGGACTTATACTGGGTAATTACTGCAGCTTAATAAAATAAAACAATCCCCATTTCTGAAAACAGATGTTTTTATTCTCAGATCATGCCTACACATAGGAAAGAAAAGTTAGTTATTGCTATGTGATACTACCCAGAAACCATTTAGCCACATGATCCAAATATTTCTGTGTCTTGAGCTTTTTAAGAAAATATCAAGTGGACTGCTTTCAACTACCTTAAAAGTCTTTACTTCCTCCATGAGACAGCAGAGCCATGCTTTATTCTAGAGAAACACAGACCATAGTTCTCAGCACCTAGGAAAGCACACACTTCTGGCCATTGCCTTCATCAAGAATCATAGGGTAATAAAGGCTGTCAAGTTTTCTGTGACTTTCCTGCTCCTCAAGCACATCAGTCACTTAATCAGTACTAGCACTGCGCTTCACATTACATTTAGGTGCTGAAAAGGTTTAAGGAAGGACAGCTTTGGTAACTGGTTAACAGAATAAACAAGAAGGGCAGAAGAGAGACAAGAAGCAAAGCAATGATATTTTCTTACAGGGGAACAGAATAGGCTAGGACATGAGGTTTAAATTAAATTTTAAGAGATAGGGTATTGTTACCTCATGCTCACACAGAGGACCAATGGACAGTAGACTCACAACTGATGCAAGCATCCCTTATTATCTTAAAAAGCTCCATACCTTCACTCTCTGAGTTTCCTAGGGGCAGCTCCACACAGCACTAGCATCTTCCTTTAGCACACCACCCATCCTCCATGCAGCCACAGACTCCAACCAACCCTCAACCAGCCACCCACTCTTTTATAACACCCATCCTTATTGGATACAGCTGTGACCTATTGAAGGCAAGGTTGTTCCCACTCGTTGGTAATTAGCAGACCTGCAATTTAGCAGGGGTGAGTTTACGTTTAGTGCTATCTCTATTCTCTCACAACCCATCTTCCTACAGTGGGGGCTCCCTAGAAATTAGACCTCTTGCAAGATTTGGTGATGTACAGCTTCCTTGACTTGGTAGGAATTTTCCTTTTCCCTTTTATGCTATGCGAGGAGGAAATCCATGTTCCTTAGCGGTGTCAGACTGTTGTTATTTTGCAGCTTTCTCTACAAGAGTGTGTGAGACATGGTAATATTGTGAGCATGATCAGCAGCATCAGTGTGAACATCTTGGTGTGTTTCACCTTCTGTGTGAACAAAATGGGAAGCACAGCTTTTTCTTAGATTTTGTGAGTATATAGTAGTTGTTATGAGAGTGTCAAATGGATTTTGAGTAGGGAACCAGGCTAATGGTAAAGTCATAGACACTTCAATATAATTTCTGACTTGCGTTTGCTGTAGCAGCACCCTTTTCACTTTCTTTTCTCTTAGTTTGCTTTCCTTTTCTCCCCTTTTCTGGGGTCATTTCTCTGCCTCTCCCTGAAACCTCCCTGAAATCATTACCCTAGGAGCTGCAAATTCTCTAACCTCCCTTTTTTTCCCCCTCTTCCTAGTCGGTGCATTTCTAATCTTGCTGGAGCCTAACAGGTAAGAAAAGGCAGAAAAAAAAATGCAGTCAGCAAAGCCCATTGCTAATGCTTCAAAAAGAATATCCCCTCCTGCATCCCTAGGTCTTTATGTGCTGTTACATGTCTGCAAAAGAAATAACAAGAGGCGAGGGCTGGGCAGCCAGGAGCTTGGGATGAGCTCTTCAGACCAAAAGAGAGGAGAACTACAAGGTTTGCTGTCACTTGCTGCCTGTTGACCTGAGCTATGACCTACACTCAGTCTGCCTGTGTCTGAGACTGAGAGTCTGACCATAAACCTCACAGGCTGTCCAGGTGCCTGAACACCTGCAGATAGGTGTATTTCAGCAACAGAGTTCTGCAGGTTCCTGGATTTTGTAAATGATCTTTCTAGACCTGTCAGACCTTGTGGCTGGGCTAAAGATTTCCGTCCCTATTTCATGTCTGAAACTACTCAGGTTTGAATTTTTCCCCTGACATACATGGTCTGGTTGAATTTCCTATAAAAAAAGATTTATTTAAATTTTAATAAACCATTTATTTTATAGCATTTTCCCCAGGATTTGCTGCAGATACTGAAATGTCAATTAACTTGATAATAAAGCCCTATCAAAAATAAAGCTTTATTTAAACAATTAAATAATAATTTAAATTATAAATTAAGTGGAACTAAGATTATTCCCTTATTTTCACTAGTAGAAGAACAGCTGAGAATTAATTGGATTGGTTTCTCTTCAAACTGATGGAGGGGGTTCTAAAACATCCTGCTTTAAATCTCCATTAAACAGTTTCAGATGTATTCAGTGGAGCCAGGCACTTAATTTCTAGCCTGCAGATGTTCCGCAAGGATTCTGGGAGCCACTTGCACTGGAAAGATGTAGGTTTTCTTTGTGGAATTACCTTTGATAATGAGGCTGACTTTCTTCCCTCGAGATGGGTAATCAAAGTAGCAGGAAAAATGTCTGTGTCTTGCTCCTCAGAGATGTCCCAAAACTGTAAGAAAGTGAGCAGGTTGTTTCCTGAGTGCTAGTCAGCTGGGCAAGAGCCAGCAGCTGGAAACTGCTGTGATGTGCAGCACTGGAATAGGGATCGTCCAAAGAGAGCACAAAAACGTGACAGTGAGCAAAGGGAAGTTGATTGATTTCAAACTTTTCTGGTCACTGGGGATTGCAAAAGCCTTTTGCCCCTAATCCAGAAACTGACTAACAACTTTCTCTGAGGGTTATGTGTATTTTTTTTCTCTTCCATATTGAATTATATGGGATTATTCCAGTTGCTCAGCCTTTACACGTTGCCCTAAGGGATCTAGGCTCAGCAAAAGACATTTGGATGCAACAGATAGATTAGTTTGTATGACTTTGTTTAGAACTTCAGCTGCCTCCTGGAGAGGGCTGAACTGGGGGGACAGGGCTGCTTGTTTATATAGTTGCTCATTTGTTTGGTTATGCCTTTTTTAGATTTTAGTGACATTTCCGTTGCTTTGCAACCAGTCCAACTACTGTAAATTACTGTTCCCACATTTGTGTGAAGTCTGTAACTGTCAGAGAGCTTTTGACATTTGTAAAATTAGAATGCCTTTCATTCATAAATCACAAACACTCATTGACAGCCTCATTAAAAGGTGCAGCTTTTGAAATACCTAGGTGTTCTACAAGTTCATTTCAAAATGGCACTGCTTTATGGCATCTAACATTTTAATGTACTACTCTTTATTCCCCTGTTTCAACAGCAGTATTCTACAAGGCCTAACAAAAGCCAATAAAATTCTTCGGATCTACAATTATATCCTTTTTCCACCTTTCTACCTTTGCTGCATTAAGATATTGCCTCATTTGCAGCAAGTTACATAAATTGTAATACTTAGAGGTTCTTGTAATAGCCAGGCAGGACTAAAAGCCTTTTTTACCTGTTTTACCTTTGGCTTTTAATTTCTTGGCATATTTCTGTTCAGAGATAGACCCCCTGGAGGAATGTTTTCAGTATGCCATACTGGCAAATACTTGTAAGTGTGCACACAATTACAGCTCATTACAACAGTGGGAGTCATTTGCCTGCCTGCTTTCTCAGCCTTCGTGTTGAAATGAGACTTCACTATTGTTTTTTGAATGATAAAAAAGGGAGAGGTTTATGCCAACATTATCTATACTCAGAGAATTGTATGCATCTATGGCTTTCTCATATGTGCATGCCAAATATGTAGTGACAAGGGGACATCAGCATCATATTAGACAGTTTCAACAACCACGTTATGACTTCAATTGCTGTATGTCTGCAAGGTAGTATTTTGTTGCATTCACTTATATACATTAAACTGCCTTTTATTTTATTTGTGGAACTCTGATCAAACTGGTAGTTTTTAAATCTCTCTGTGATTAAGCACCAAAAGAACAGTAGGGACTAATTTCTGTTGCCTAAATGCCATTTAGTGCCATTTGAAATGCTCAAGGATACCTGGGGCATTCAGATGGGGCTGGCAGCTACAACGTTGGATAGAGAAATGCAGAAGTGCCGTTCTGGAATGAGAGCTGGATGCCAGATGGCATACCCTAGAGCATCTCAATTGCTCCTACATGCCTATATGTGCATGACTGAAAGGAGAATGCAGTGAACTTTCAGGCAGTCATTTAATTTAAGCTACTCTGCCTAAAAGTGATGCCTACATTCACAGTATGCATTCGCTGAAGAGAATTGGAATCACAGAATATTCTGAGCTGGAAAGGATCCACAAGCCCATCAAGCCCAGCTCTAAGCCCTTCACAGGACATCCCCAAGAGTCACACCATGTGGCTGAGAGTGTTGTCTAAACGCTTCTTGAACTCTGTCAGGCTTGGTGCTGTGACCACTTCCCTGGGAAGCCTCTTCCAGTGCCCAACAGCCTTTTTCTAATAGGTAACCTGAACCTTCCCTGACACAACTTCAGGCCATTCTCTTGTCAGAGGGCACCAGAGAGAGGAGTTCAGTGCCTACCTCTGTACTTCATCTCACAAGGAAGTTGTGAGAAACTGGCTTTTTGGCAGAAAATACTTAGTCCATAGAAACCTCTAATTATTTTTCTGTTTGTATGAAATAAGCAGTGAATATACGCATTTATCTGGATTTATCTGTCCTAGATTTAACTATCTAAAGACTGTAACCATTTATGGGACTTTATTAGTTGGATTCAACTCCAGAGTTCAGTAGCTACTGCTATTTGAGATCACATAGAATAATCAGTCCAGCTGCATAGGCATGGCATATGAGACACAGGACCTGTGGGAAGCTTGCACCCCCTTGGAACAGCAGCTGACCAGGCCACTGACAGATCCTGTGCTATTTCAAATGGGCTAGATCATTGTGTTGATGCCTTAAGTTTTAGCTTTTATATTTTCCAGAGCAGTACTGCTTTAGTGTGTAATTCTAAAGCTCCATAGCCTGTCAGCTACTGTTCTCCCATTTTATTCAGACAAAACAATCTCTCTCTAGGCCTGAAACCCAAGGTCACCTTATTTTCACAGGCCCAGAAAAATGTAAACTCCTAAAACGTAAACTACAAAAAAATGTAAATGAATAGGGGGGCAAACTGGGGAATGGGAGTCCACTACCTGAAGGTGTAATTGGACAATTAACCTCTGATATGCAAACAGGCCAAACTTATATCTGAATGAAAAACATGATGGTCCATCTTGGGTGTAGTCTCTCTTGAGAGACCCCTGCACTGCCCAAGGTGTACCCTGTGAACCCTTTCTATAAATACCTACCCTTTATCCTTTAACTCTGTCTAGCCTCTGTTCTAGGTAGCCATTCCAGGCATCAGTGTTGAGCTGACTGTACCCCTCCCCTCAGGTGATGTAGGTGTCTAAGCTCTACAGTAACCAGTGGAGATCTAAGGCTTGATCCAGGCAAATAGACAAGTTACTGTTTTGTCTGCCAGGAAGGGCCCATTTCTGGTTTGTGTCCAACCTAGCACCAGAATCCTGGAGCTCTCACTGCAAAGCTGTTATCCAGATGGTTAATCCCTCAGCACATACAAGTTCATGGGGTTATCCCTACCCAAATGTAGGACTTCACTCTTTCCTTTCTTGGACTGCATGAGGCTTCTCTCAGGCCCTTTCTCCAGCCTGTCAAAGCTCCTCTGAGTGGCAGCACAACCACATGGCATATCAGCCAGTCCTTTTGATTCCTGAGGGTCCACTCTATCCTGTCACCTAGGTCATTAAGGAAGATGTTTATTTGTATTGACTGAGAGTATTCTACTATTGACCAAGCTCCAGCTGGAATTCGTGCTGCTGATCACAGCCCTTTGTGCCCAGCAGTGCAGCTGCTGCAGTTTCCACTCAACATCCCCTTACCCAGCACGTGCTTCATCAGTATTGTCTGTAAGGATGGGGTGATGGTCTTGAAAGCCTTAATAAGTACAAGACAAGTAATACTTACTGCTCACTGCTCAGCTTGCCCTCCAAGTCAGTAGTCTCATTGTAGGAGGCAACTGGATTGGCCAAACATGATTTCCCTTTCATAAATTCATGCTGGCTACTCCCTATCCCTTTCTGTTCCTTCATGTACCTGGAAACAGTTTCCTGGAATTGTTGTTTCAACACTTTCCCAGGAATCAAGGGGAGGCTGGACAACCTGGAGTTCTCCAGGTTCTTCTTTTTGCCCTCTAGGACAACAGATAGAAATGATTGCTTTCTTCCAGTTCTCAAGAAGCCCATCCATGGTCACCATGACCTTTCCAATATAGTAGAGGCTGGCCTCACAGGGACATTTGTCAGTGCATGCCTCCCATGAAATTGCTTGTCTATGCCTAATTAATTTCTGCCTTCTCTTCCCTTATCAATGAGGGAAAGGCTTCCTTGCTCTAGACTTTGTCTCTTGTCTCATGGGCTTGGGATTCCTGAAGGTCAGTGTTGACAGTAAAAACTGAGGTGAAGAAGGTTTTGGCCTTTTCAATGTCCTTTGAACACCAGATTCCCTGTCCCATTCAGCAGAAGTCCCACATTTTCCCTACACTTACTCCTTCTGACTTTTTATGACATTGAGGTCCCTCAGCAGACTCAAGTCAAATAGGTTTTGGTATTTCTTACCACATCCTTTCACATTTTTGAAATATAGAAGAATCTGAAGGTTAGCCTGCACTAGGTAATGATTAGATGTAACACCACCCTTCTTTTACCAGAGTTCTTTCACTTAAGGCCTAGTGTTTGGATTCAAGTTTATTTCTCAAGTTACATTGGCTGTAACCTTAGATTTGATTTCAAGCTGCAAGAGCAGCAGTCTTATTAGACCTGTTTTCTTCTACATACATCATGTCTTATTAAAATTTACCATGCTGTACACAGCTGTTACAAAAAGAACTAGAACCATAGGGAAAGAGAAGCCATCCTGTTTGTCATTTCCTGTTGCTGCCTACTCAGTGCATCCAGCGCTGTTTTGCTCTGCCTCAGGCCCCTGTCAGTTTGATGGATCTGGAAGACTGCAGTCAGGTGTAACTGTAATAGATGCAGAACACTGCTGAGTGGGATAGATTTTGATACAGCAACCAAAGCAAAAACACAGTGCTCAAATATTATTGAATAGGGTTTAAAAAGAATAAGAAAATAAGAGATTTTACATGCACATGGAAGAGTAGAAACCATTACAAATTAATGCAAGACCAAAATTTTTGTCATTCCTAAATAAAAAATGGCAGGGATGTTACAGTGGACTATGCTAGGGATCATGTTGACTTCTACCACAAGGAAGCTGAACTGGCAATTAGTTTCAGTAAATCAAAGTAGATTTTTCTGTTCTCTTGTATTGAAAAAGATACTATTTGAATACAAAAGGCTTCATATCTTTTAAAGAGACTTATCTCTATGTGTTTATGACTTGCTATTAATTAATCTATGTCCAGCAAGCCTGACTTTGAGGAAGAGTTCATGATACAGGGAGTGTAGCTATCTTTCACTTGCTTTGTTATGTGCTAATCTTATTCTAAGATGCATGTAGTGGGTAAACAGGTAAAATACTCTTTGTTCATAAGTAGGTAAGATTGTTGAGCTCATGTACTAAGAGTCATTCATTTCCCATTCATGACTGACTTCTTTATGGAAAGGGAGAAGAAAAATATGTGGAACTCTTGTTTTTCCACAATTTTTCAGCTGCCAACTGCTCCCCCAGGATCCCTTTTCTATGGGAAAGAAGTAGCACCTAAACAAGTGCTGATAAATTGCAGATATGCAATAGGAGCACTGCAGGATGTCATGTTTATGGTGTATGTGCAATGCCATTGATCTGCTGTGGCCACTAATCCTGAAATGCCCAGGCTCCTGTGCCTACATAGACTGATTTAGTGCCCCACATACAAAGCAAGACTCAATAAACATACAGAACCGTGTAGGTGAGATTTGTCCAGGACTATCATGCCTCCCAATCAGCACTGTGCCTACAGCTTCTTTAAGGCAACCAGTTTCTGTATGATGAACATTCCTGCCAAGTCAACGTGTTGATCGCTCAAAACCTGGTGATTTTATGTTTTCTGACTTTAATGTCAAATCCAGGACAGAAAACAAAAAGTAATCCCATATTTCTCAATACAAATGTGTAGACTTGTCACTACTCTCTCTCATGAACCAGAGTATTGTAACATAGAGTCACCTTCCTTTATCCTGATTGTCTGACACTTTCACTGTTTCCCCCACAAAAAAAAATGGCTTCAATCAGTTACTGGTGCAATTCTGAATAACCTGCTCTTTACTATTTGCTCTGATTCTCTACATATGAGAAAAAGCTGCATAGCAGTGTTTTAACTTCTCTCCTAATAAAAATATGTACTTTTTGCCCAATGTAAGAAAATACTTGATATGACTAAATGGGACATAATGGACAGCTACAGTGGAAAGACATACCCACAACATCTGATGTGCTTCAGACATAAACAAATCTGGGCCTGCAGACTCTCTCTTTTCTAGCACTTCAGCAGACTCCTTTGGGGAAAACCAGGACTTCTGCATATTCTGCCTTTTTAGCTTTTTGAAGTGATTCAGGCACACCAACAGTTGCAATGCCTTTCCCAGATGAGCTATGAAGAGCAAAATGCTGGTTAAAGTTGTTCAATATACTAGTAAGTTATCTCTTATTTACTTGTGGAGAGAGCGTTCAGAGCTGAACTCAACCACATATAGCAGCTGACACCTTAGTGTCCTTCTGGTCCCAAACTGACATTGCAAAAGGAGGCTCTTCTATGGGTCCTGTGTCCTACCTACTAATTTTGTGCAGAGTCTTACTTAAGATTTCCTGAATACATCCATGCATAGGCAACTCACTGAGCCAACATAGCAGGAGTCAGCTGCCCATTGCAGGCATGCACTTAAGGTGTCTTGGTGTAGGAGGTTCCACACCAGTTAAAGTTCCCATTAGAGCAAGCAGATATCTGTAGATAGCAAGCAGATATTTGTCTCAGCTAGTCCAACGTAGCCATCTGGTGCAACATTGGTGTTCAAGACATACTCACGAGGCTGGCAGATACGACAGGGAAGACTTTCTGAAGGCTTTCTGGCTTTCTGAAGCAGCAGCTGGAAGCCAGGTTTGATAGCTGGGATACAGGTAAATAAATAGAGCATCAAAAGTCACTTTAAGCACCTTGGAGAACCCTGCCAGGTTTTCAGATGGCTCTTCAGAAAGACGCTGATCTTTGTTGTTAGAAATGTATCAAACCTACTACATTGTGCAGATGTCTTGATAACCCTGGGACACCTGCAGGATAGCCTATGGAATCCCAAACTAAACCTGATGCCTACCCTTGGGAACTGAATACCTCTCCATCAAGTCTGAGGTCATGACTTGACACCTTTTCATGCATCATCACCTTTATTTAGGAAGCTAACGAGGTGAATCTCTTCTACAATGGAGAATTATGTGAAACTGCAGTTTGTGATTCACACACCTCCAAGAAGGGCTTCTTTTGGAGATGGATATTGCTGCTCATGGCTGTCAGGATCTATCCCAGGCTGCTGATAATAGATAACTTCTGCAGTTACTGGAGAGAAAGGGCTGGGAAACATCTTCCAACTCTCTGACACCTCTGGATTATACTAACACTCTGTCCCTGCTTTCTCTTTTTCTTCCATACATGCCACAAAGCAAACACCAAATGTTTCAATCTGCAATGCAGTGCCAGCCCACAAAGCAGAGTGAAAAAAAGTAGAAAATAACATTCTCAGCTTTTATTCTACATGTATTTCAAAGTAAGTAAAAGTCATGTAATCTGTTTTCAACTTTGAAATGCAGTGTAACTACCAGAGTATGCTGGTTGTGACTTCACCGTATCCCAGTCTTTTCTTCAAGTCAGGTGGATGAACATTTTAATCCAGTTCCAAATTTTCAATAATGCTCCCATCTCCTTCTTTCATTCTCACAAAATATTTGTGATATACTCTTGTCACTCAGACATCATTCTGCACCAAAATGTTCTCACTGACAACCACAGTATGTGTTGTCCAGTGCTCTCAGCAAGGTGGCACAGACTCTTGAGTTTTTTAGATACAACTCTTTGCACAATACTGTGCAGTGGGAAACTTAGGGGAGCTGCAAATTTGTCCTTGATTTCAAAATCTACTCTTCTGTGCCTGAGAAGCACAAAGAAGAACAAGTGAGTGAAATGTCTGGCTTGATGCCCTCTATTTATTAAGTCACAGCTAGATTAATACATCTCTACCCCACCCCATGACTTTGCTTAGGCCAAACTCACATTAAATTCCATTGGTGATTTGTCTTGACTGAGGATTAGTCAAATCCTCCAAGGTATTTACATCTCTTGGAAGTATCAGCACCCTCTGTTCTCACTGGATGCTATGTGAAGGGATGGCACTCAGCCACGTGAAGAGATACTCAGAACATTGCAGGATTAAACCCCCAGAGCCCATAATTCTTCCCAACAGCTCCTAAAAGAGCAGCCACATTCAGTGTTAAAGTTGCTGCTACAGAGTTTCTCTTTCTGACATGTGTCCAAAGCACGCTGCCTGTACAAGAGTGTTACTAAAGCCAACATGAAGTGTTTTGTGCCCAGACATCATTTCAAATCCAGGCAAACTTAGACAGAACTTACTTAAACACTGGTGCAACAAAGGCTGCTTAACATCCTTGATGTTGTCTTTGTGCTGCAGACATGGAAAAGTTCAATGTTTTAAGAGAAAATGATAAAGAAAAGGTACACTCTTCCTACGTAAAGCATTTGCCTCACAAAATGTTACACACTGGGAGCCTTGTAATGATATAGAGAATGCTGAGGATTAGGATGCGAATCACAAGATATTTAGGTTCTGCAATCCATTTCAAAGGAGAAGAGTCCAATATAAATCCTGGATTTCATCATCTGCTGCCAGCCAACATTTTTATTCATGAAATATTGTTAGCAGAGTAACAGGTGGATGTGTTGAGCCAGATCCACAATCAGTGTAAATCAATACATCGCTACTAAACCACTGAGAAATTACTCCCATTTGCAGCAGCTGGGAAACTAATGCTCTGTCTCTAGACATTAACGTGGTTGGCAATGGAAAACTTCGTAAATACCACTGATAAATTGTACACTGCTCTTAATAAAGAGCTATATGAGTTGTGATGATTCTCTAACACAGATTATATTTGAAGACATAATCAAAGCACACAGGCTTACATGCATTTTGGTGAGTTTGTGTTTTATTTTGCCTGGCGTGAATTAGCCAGATGAAAGGGCCACAGAACAGAGGCACACCAGCATGGAACAAACCTGGAGGAGTGATTCTTAGCACTAGCAAATATAGTGCATCCTCTGCAGGTCACATCACAAAAAGCAGGTGCAGCCACACAGCTGCAGAGTCCTCTTCCCATAGTCATTTTGAAGTTATTTCTGCCTTGGAGGTCTTTGTGTGATTTAAGAGGTGCAGTGGTAACATGTAGTTGCCATGCCAAGACAGGATTTCCACTGTTAAAACAGAGAGAAACAGGATATTCCAGCATGCATTAGGGATGTTTGGTCTGCTAAGGTATCTTTGTAGATAGCACTATCTGAAATGGCAAACATAGTATTATTTTAATTATTTTAAATAAGGGGGGAAAAATGTGCAAACAGATGGAGCTTCATAGCAGATGAGTATCTCTGTAACTGATATATTTGAAACACTACCACCAGCAACCAGCAGCTTAAGTTTCTGCTGCTGCTTGTTCCATAGTGTTTGCCAAGCTCATAACTATTTCAGACCTTGGTCGTTTCCTTCTGAAAAATCTGCCCTCCAACAAATATAGCTAACGCTGGCCAAAGTGAGTCAACAAAACCTACCCTCTAGGTTCAGTGCTTGCCAAACTGGCAGGCTGTGAAAAGAACTCTCTCAATTTATACTAGAACCATGTGCACACCAGTTACATTTTATATGTAGGCAGTACACATTTGTTTATTTGTTGAACTCACCAAATCATAGAATCATAAAATACTTTGGGTTGGAAGCAACCTTAAAGACCATCTAATTCCAACCCACCTGCCATGGGCAGGGCACCTTTCACTAGATGCTCAAATCCCCATCCAACATGTCCTTGAATACTTCAGGGATGGAGCATCCACAGCTTCTTCGGGCACCCTGTGCCAGAATCTCGTCACTCTCACAGTGAAGATTTCCTTCTTAATATCTACTCTAAACCTACAGTCTTTCAGTTTGTAGCCTTTTATAGAGTTTGCAGCCTTTATAGAGTTTTTATAGGGGCATGTAGCATTAAGACAACAAGTAATTGTTGTCTTAATGCTACATGCCCCTATGAAAACTCACCCTCCAGCCCTCTTGTAGGCTGCTTTAGGCAGTGCAAGGTTGCAGGATACAGCTGGCACTCTGGGCTGCAAGCACATGTTGCCAGCTCACATTGAATTTCTTATCAACCAACACCTCCAAGTGCTTCTCTCTAAGCTACTCTCAATCCACTCAGCCTCTATTTGTGGTTGGGATTGCCCTGACTCAAGAATAACCTTGCACTTGGCCTTGTTAAGCTTCATGAGGTTTTCACAGGATCACCTCTCAAGTCTACACAGCAGACAATCACTTAGTTTTTCACCTCTCAGTGTTTCCCAAATCAGTTTTTTTCAGTTGAGGGGGTGGCACAGAATCTTAGACACGATTCTTAATAAGTCCTTTAAAAACAGCCCAAAGCACATATCCTTTCCTTCTTTCTTTATTATAAATTACTTAACTGTTAACTGGCCCGTAATTCAAGAAACTTTTTTTATATTAAGTTAATTGAAGTTTTCTTGCAGGATTAATTTATAGTCCTAGGAAATCAATAGAAATCAGATTACAGCTGACTCTTGTGCAGAGTACAATGGAATACAAAGCCTGAGCCAACTCTCAAAAAGCTCTCAATGCAGCCTCCAGGTAGAACACTTCAAATTTCTTTGCTGTTAAAAATAGCTACATATTACTTACATGAGCCTTGCAGTATTCCACAGAATTGTCATGGTTCTGAGTCTGATGAAGGAAGATATTTAGGATGTAAGTACAAAACCAAGGAGTTGTATGAGGGTGTTGTGTTAGGGGAGAGAGAAAAGCATTCCCCAGGTCAGAGACAGTCATGTGGCCAGGAAACCCTCCCTAAACAAACAAAACAACTCATTGTTATGTTTCGTGGGTCTAGAAATAAACAAATGGCAACGTCAAATTTCCCTCGGCTTTTACTAATCCTCATGCAATTAGCTGAACATTTTTAGTCAAAAATAGTGTTCCCATTTTGACTATGGGAAAGGCTTTCATGACAAAGCACATAATCTTGAAAACAAATGCAATACATATTCAGAGTGACCTAAAGTTTGACTCAATTCACAGTATTACTTTATTCAGTCCCTCACATCTCACCTGTTCTCTATACACAGCTTTTGTTGTACTATTCAAAAGAATGGTGACATCACAGCTGAATACTAACACAAATCTAAACTTCACACTCTCAGGGAGTAGTAGGGGGAACCATGTGTGAGAACACCCTGATATTGGACTTAATGTCTCTGTGCATCCCTAGTTTTGGGTGGTATAGAGTTGATCAACTATCTGGTTGGTGCTTATTTGCCAGCTGGACCTAAACCACAGCAGTCCTTCAATTCTGATTTTCATCAGAAAGATGTGGATTGTGACTTAATAAATTTCTGTTATCGAAGTGTTACAGAGGAGGACAGGAATTAAGTTTACAAAGAGGTCATGTGGATATCATAACAGTGCCCAAGAAGACATTCACATTCCTGAAAGTCACATCAAGTGTTCAGAAAGCTGGGCCCTAAATGTCAAGCCTTTCAAAACAGGAGAAGAGCTGTTAAAATTATTTCCTATCTATCTTCCCCTTGCACTGTTGAAGTTCTTTGGAGACAAAAGCCAAAGATTAAACCGTTTGCTTTGCTTCTGCTTGTAATTTGACCTAAAAGGACAAATAATTTCAAACACTTCTTTTGTTGTCTGCAAAAGACAACCACAATGTATCTGCCCCTCCAGTGAAGCGTGACAAAAATCCTCTCCTGGTGTAGTTAGCCTGCTATCAGTTTTCATGCATCACGGGGACATATCCTTGACTTTCTTATAATGATATCTTTCTCTTAAGTAATCTTATCTGTATCATTATGTCTAAATTAAGGTGCTTCGTATCCTTAAAATTGTCTAGTAAAAGCATGTGAAGATTTATACAAACAACATTTAATTAAATTTAAACGGATTCAGAGTAGCAACTACTTGTTCATTGCTCAGATATGATCTAAGGCAAAATCATTAATTTTTTACCAAATTTATCAAGCAAGGTCTATAAACATAGATGATACTAAAGTTCTCCAACACAATTCTTCTAAGGACTATTTCATCTGTTCAGTTTTACAGCTTTGTTATAGATCACACTATCTTTTCATTCAAGAAATGGATAAATTATTTCCTCCTCCTACCACAACTCCTTTGCCTTTTCTTACCCTCCTTCCATTTTAAAGCATACCTTTTGATCAAAACAGCTGTTGAGCTACTCTTTGATTTTCCTGGAACTGAAAGGTGAAAATGAACGGGTGTCTTACATACTGGGAATCATCCTTCCCTCATTACTGTTTTCCCTTATCTCACTTTTTGTCATTTCCATCTCACCTGACTTTGGAGGACTACCACTTATGGGGTCTGTATCTGAGATCATTCCCTTGGTTTCCTTTAGGCAGTGGTGACTACATTCAGTGGAGGCTCAATCTGTTTTATCCTAATGTGAAGCTCTGACACAGGGGAGGAAAATTGTTCTGTGGAAGCACTTGCTTGTCTCTGTTGACTCTCAAAGAAGTTTACATAACTAGTCAGGTGAAAATTTTACATTGTAGATGCCTAAAAGGAAGATTCCTGATGGGGCAATGTGCTGGGGGTGCAGTGCCTAATGCAGTGATAAACACAGAAGTTTATCATTGAGGTACCTGAACATACAAACCCTCTCTGCCCATGACAATGTAGGTTTTAATTAGGTAATAATTAAAACTGTATGACTTCCACACTGAACTGTCAGGCTATTTTGATAACTATGCTCAAGGTAAACCTGATCTATCTTTGGTACCTTCAAAACCTCACTTTCTTGCTTCATTTATTGCTTTCTTGCTTCATAATTAGCTGAGTTTTATTGCAGAATTTGCAAGCATTTCACAGTCTATGAGGTATAATTCAGCTTCTATACCCTACCAAAAAAGAAGTCTGATTCATTCAGTCATTCTATACTTACTGCTGACTTCAAAGAAAGCTCTTCAGGCCAGTGTCATGTAAACAACTGAGGTTCTTTAAGAAAAGGAACAATATAAACATGTAATATTGCTCCATTAAATTATCTGTTTAACAAAAAAAAGTTATTCTGAAAGTAATTGAGGAAGCTAAGAGAAGAACAGGCTGAATGGGCGCTGTTCTCATTAAGACAGCTTCTGTGTAGCCCTGTTATATTCTTACCTGTCACTCTTACTCATTTCATTCATCTATTCATATAAGATTCCCTTTATATTTTATTTTGGTCTTGCCTCACCATATTTGGAGTAGGATCACCCAGTTTTCTTTGCAAATGTCAGTTTATTTTAGGTCATATGTAAGCAGCTGTAGTGCAAGATCTATTAGCAGCAGAATTTCAAACTGATCATCTTCTGGTATTCACAAGGTGGGTAGAGTAGGGTAAGAGGGCATAATCATGTGTGCAATGATTTAATCATCTGTAATTAGAACAGCTCTTGGCATGACTTAAGTCACTTGTGAGGCCATCTCATCAGCAAGATCAAGGTGGCAGCATCTCAGTCCTTCAGCACAGACCATATTAATATCATTGGTTTTGAATTGGTGCAACTCAATCCCACATCAACACGGAGCAGAGGAATAAGTACTTTTCAGTGATCTTCAGGATATTACAAAGATCCTGATAACCAGTGTTAATCTGTCGGTGGTATTGTTGTAAATCTGACTGCATTTTTAGTCTCAGTCTACATTTGTATATCTCAGGAAAAAAACCGCAAATATTTATTTTCCTAAGAAGATCATACAGCAATGACTTTTGTAACTATGCATATGACTTAAAATATATTTTTAAAGCAATTTTAAGATGGAGTGGTCTTCTTAGGAAAAATGTTCACAAACTAAATCTGAAAGCAGACATAATAGTTCAGAACATTAGTGAATCAGTAGAGACATGCTGTACACCCACTAACTTCAAGTCTCCATCTCACTGCCACCAGCTTATAAAAATCTTGCCATGCCTTGTACTTCTGAATCTTAATAGCCCCAGCTATTGGGAGAAATCATGTAGGAAGGGAGCAAAATTCTGCTCCTCCTACCACCCCCAATCTAATTCTTCAGAGATCTTAACAAGCATCTGTTGATTTTAGGGCATTTGATTTGGATAGACATTTGGTCTAATTGAGTATAATAAAATGAAGATGTTAAAAAATAAAAGAACCAAATAGGCTTCAAGGTAAGGACAGACAAGTGACATCCTGAAAAATGATCCACCAGGTAGATGAGCCAAAATGCCTCTATTAGCCCTGATATCAGCCAGCTGGAGCCTTTGTTGTGCTCACATAATACATACAGTGACAGGCACTGGCTTTGGGCGATATCATGTCAGCCTCTCACAGCTGGAATTTTTTGTAAACCCAACATAAGAAGTTTTTTCAAAATTTTGGAATGAATTAATACCCCCTCCCCTCTCCCCTTCCATACTTGACAAAAAAATGATACATTATTTTCACTGACATTTAGAAGAGTTAATTAATTATTACTATTCAAGCAGCAACTAAGTGTAAAAGCAAGTAAGATGCTAGGTATTTTGCTGAATATCATATCATTGGATGAATACCAGTTCTCAGTTTTGCTTTTTTAAAATACCATATTTTTGTACAACACCCTAGCACTTCTTTTTTAAATAAAGAAAACTTTCTGGAGAAGAGACACTGACACCAACAGGCAGGATCTTCCTGTCTTTCATGACTAAACCAACCAAAGGGGTGTAGAACTTTCCTATTCTAACATTGACATTCCATAATAGGAAGAGCCACATGTCCAAGGAGCAGAACATGATGGTCAGCACTTTCAAGGCAATGACTAGGATGTTAGTTGTTGCCCTCTGAAAATGCAGTGAGCTCCTCATGCTCAGTTAGGAAACTGGTGTGAAGAAATGGAATTTTTTGCCCAGGCAAACATGGAGAGATCGCTTCCTCACAAAGATTTGCCTTGCTGTTTTGCATCCTTCCTTCTGACCCTGTCTTTAGCCAGCTTCTCCAGGCATCAATAAAGAGAAATGTCACAACCAGTGAGACCAAGTGACCCCTCTAAATCCTGCTGTGTGATAGGGGCTACCAAGCACAAGCAAAAGATGATGGGAAGGAAGCAGTCTCTCTCTCTCTTCTCTGGGAGTGGCAGCCCATTAATAACAGCCCCTGCTTTGTCTACTCTGCACTTGAATGAAGAGTGCACAGAAAACATCCTGCTGGTTTAAGTGCTCCCTTGAACCTTGGAGATGCATATGAGACCAACAAGGAGAGCTATTTTGCATTCTGCTGCTCTCTAAGGAGATCCAGTAACAGGAAAGGGTAGTTAGCTACTGAGACTGCTTCAAATATAAAGTCCAAGAAGTTCCCCAAATCTTGCTGCTGTGGATGCAGATTCTTCTACATGAAACATTTCATTATATTGCTTACTTTCAGTGACTTCAGTGCTGTTGTGCAGTGAGTAACAGCTCCTCTGATCCCAAAGGTCTGGCAAAATTAAGTTGTAATTTTATCCTGGTGTCTGGGGCTAACATGGCTTGGCGAAATTACTGACTCCTGACTACTTGTGTCGCTGTACCTTGTAGGGAAAGGGTTTAAAGTAGTTCAGTATATCTTCATAGTATTCACTAAGGAACTGCTAGAAAACAGGAGGAGAAATAAAAAAAAAAACAGAATAAGCTTTCTGGTACAGATGGTCATGAATATTTCTGTATCTCCTCCTCTCTTCAGAAAATACAGGGAAGGGAAGCCCCTCCACTGCCACATTAATCAAGAGCAGAGGTCATGGCAATGTGGAATTGACATAATAGGCATGTTTAACTGTCTTGATTTGTCTTAGTCCAGCCATGAGATCAATAAATAAAGTGAAAAATGAGCACACAAAACAAAACCTGAGACTGTCAGTAGAAATACACCAGCCCTGTGGCACATTACCACTTTCAACACAAAATGATTTAATATTTCTCCACAGTATCCTGTCTTTGTTTACCTTATAGCAAATACTGGAGTGAGGAAAGGAGAGTTTGTATGAGAATGATTCATAGAGAAACACAAGCCTGGCATTCCCAGCCCCTTTTGCTGTGCTTACCTGCTAGCCACCTTCAGGAATTCCAGCCTCTCCTTCTGGGAACTTATTAGCTCTTCCTTTTGAGCCTTTTTGAGGGAATTACTCCTTATAAATAGAAGGAAAATTATAACATTTCAGATTAAATCTACTCATTTTGAACTAAGGTAAGACAATACTGAGCCTACTTATTTTACTCTGTCAATTACATCTCTCTGGACTCCCAAATAACTGCTTCAGTGTTACAGAATTCATCTCCTTGGTTTTTCCCTTTCTTTCTAGCACACATTGCTGATTTAGCATAACTATCAATGAATTGATACTGCTTACATTGTTGTGGAGAATTTTATATCATAGCTCTAAGATGGTGTAAACAATGAAAAGTCAACAAAAGTTGTTTTAATCATACCATTTAAATGTTACTAAAGAAGACACAAAAACCCTGCAGACTTTTGCTGGACTGAACAGGCTTCCAGAGTATTTTATGTATCATTCACCACCACCACTCTCAAAAAAAAATCTGCTACTCCTAAAATATTGACATACAGTACACAAATATTTTCTTTCACATTATTCATAAGCTGTTTGCTGAATGGGAGCATTCAGCTTCTCATCTATGAATAAGGAACTTAGTCAAGAGTTATCTTATTCAGTACTGATTTCAGAAAGAAAACAACCATAAAATTAAATTAAACATAATTTCCTTGACTAATTTGAACCATTAGATGGAAAATGTTAGAATAAACTCAATAAGAGCAATTTCATCAATATTGTTTCCTTGTGTTCCAATGCATGGGTTTACATTTTTGATGTTTGGAACTAATTCATAATTTGCATTTCATGCATGACATCCTCATCAAGAATGACTGTGATGGTTTATTTTCAGGGATGCGCTACATTAGCGTAAACAGAAATAACAAGAGTCTATTTGCTGTGGCTTTGTGTATCCGCTGATCTATGCAGGCTGCATTTTTGCACCAAATTTCTTGTGCCTGCACTGCAACTTTGTTGGCTCAGTAAAGGAAAGTTCAGGTGGCTTATCTAAGAACACCATGATAATGAGTTTTTACCCAGCTCAGAAATGTTGCTGTTCCATGTAGTGATAGCAGTGGCAGCAGTGTGTTCGAGGTTTATATCATAATAAGCGTCTTTGAACACTCACCTTGGTTGTCTTCCAATCATGTTGTCATAACAATATTCCTAGTTTCTTTTGGGAATTTTAACAATATTACTATATAGAATATCTAACTGATTTTTCTCAATACAAAAATGCATCTTATCAGGCCAAATGTCTGAATACCCAACAGTCAATGTTTATAAATGTCTTAAGCTCTGAACAAACCAATTTCTTTAGAGAATGAAAAAAGTTATTAAGAGCAGATGTGAAATTAGTGTGATATTTCCTCTTTTCTTATCTTTGCTACCTAATAATCCCTACAAAGACAAATTGCCTTTGCAGATTATTTTATTTGAGCTCTAAAACTTCCATTGGAAGCTGAGTTTTGGTTACAAAGGAATTACAGTTTCTCTTTTGCTGACTGATTTCTCAGGTAATATGTGAAAGAATTTCACTATTTTTCCTGATCCTGATAATGGATTCTTCCTATCACATCTCTAGATCTTTCATTAATCTTTCTCTTCACTATACATTTGAAATATCTTAATCTATATATTTGAAATACCACATGCAAACGTCATTAAATTTTCATTGTTCTCTCTTTTGCACTACTAATGAAGAAGTTAGTAGGTAGGTCTAATCCCCAGAGGTCCTGCTGAACAACTCCTTCTATGTAATGCATTTCTGTTTGCCATCGTCCTATGTCCCCCATCATACTGACTTTTTTTTCAATTTAAAATGGCATGTCAAGCATTTGCAATCAATGGAGACACAGAATCTTTGTATTTGATTCTTAAGAGTCTGTTGAGTTCTCGCTGAGAACACAGTCTTAGGCCACTGTTGCTTTTTTGGTAGGAGTGTTGAGCTGAACAAAAACCAAACTGCACACAGTGCTGCAGGCAGAGCTTGCTCCTTCCTTGTCATCCTGTCACAAACACAGCAAGGGAGAAACACCAGAAACAAGGTGCAAGGTGCAGGTGGTATCAAAAAAACAAGAGGTATGACTTTTCAACAAAATTAAAGACAGACAAAATTGACAAAACTTTTTTTTTTTCCTACCAAATCTGGATTTCAAATGGAGAAACTGTGGCCACCCTAAGCTTCTGAAATGAAAAGGATGCAAAATAGGGTTTGCCATTTCTCTGGTATCAGTGATACTCAGAGTAAACTTATTTAATGATGACAAAAATCATGGAAAAGATACTGCATCTGTTGCTGCAGAACCAGCACCCATCTCTAACTACTGGAGAAAAAGATTATCCCACATGTGCCTACAGATGGGTGTCTTGCACTCTTATCTGAAGGACTGGTACCACTGCCAGGCATTAGATGAAATGTACTTGCGGTTACAGCTGAGATGAAATTTCCCAAGTAATGGACATAAAAAAGGCAGGAAAGCCGACTATAGGGAAATTCCCACAGACTTCAGTGATTTAACTCTCCCTGTACTATTCTTTCTTACACAGCCTTGTTTTCTATCCTTTTAACATGGTGCAATTCACTTTTAATTAGAGGGTAGCTGACACAGAATCATTAGAAGTAGAATGAATGTTAGATTCTAGTTCTTCATCTGCTTCACAATGCCTGGTGTTAATTAGAAGAGATTTAAAGGATGAAAATTCTTGTAGGGAATAAAATGTTTTCCATGTCAGGACTTCTAGCATAATTTCAAAAGGGAGAAGATTTTTAAAAACTGGTTGTATTTTGTCCACATAAACTCAAATTTGTTAGGTGAGCATAAGTCTAACTATCCTGATTGCACTATCCTGTTATTACTATATTTTCTAGTTAGAGGAGACTGAAAAAAAGATATGGGGCCACCATACCCAGACACAATTTACTTTTTATGTGCTTTGGATATCTTCCCCTCTGCTTCCCCATCTAAGCAAAAGAGGTACTACTGCTAGTAACCATGTACAGGTTAGTATATCTACACAGCATGACTCTGTGCATCACAGAAATTCCTGAACCAGCATTAACCAGATCAGACACAGGCCCAGCCCAAATGTATACAAGTATATCAGTGTATCAGCTTAATGTAAAGTTGTCAGAACAAGACCATAAAACTTTCTTCCTTCAGGCCCCTTTGAAATTACCAGCCTTTATTTAATTGCCCACAAATTTTGCAGTCTAGAAATGTCCTTGATTTTTTGGGTTCACTCTGTTTATCATATCAGTTAAGTGACTTTACTGTATTTCGTGAGATGTGGAGGAAGAGGAGGGAGTGACCACCTTCTTACACAGGGATGTCCATACCCATCTGCAAAAAATCACCTGTTGCCAGGTAATACACCTGGTGAATGCCAGGTGATATCTCTGTGTGTACCCCTGTGTCCAAGATTCCCATCAGGAAATAATACAGAACACACTGGATTACCAGTAGCCTATTGGAATAAAAATAAATATTGACTGTGCAGAGAAATGTGTTGCATTTGCAGCCATGTATATGGAAATAAAACTCAATTGAGGCTTTGTTTGTTAGTTAGATGTTTGCTTGTGCCTTTAGTGGACATAATTTTGTTTGAATGTTGGACATAAAAGTAACATTAAAATAAAATGGCCTATCTTGATATGAAAAGGTTACATGGTTTCATAAGAGGTAAAAAGAGCAATTAGCCTTCTAGTGAATTTATATGTTCTGCTTAAATGATTGCAGTCCAAGGAATTAAGGAAATTAAGGACAGTTTTACAGCAACCAGTTTTAGATGTTAATAAGTCTAACTATATTTTACAAAATTGTGGAGTTAATTTAGGAATACTTACTGAGGATAAGTAGCAACTTCAGTGCAAACAAAACAAGGCTGGTTTTAACATGATTTTTAGTTATCTGTGAAAATCTTAAGATGTTCACATGAATTTAATGTGTATGCTCTTGCTGGTAAGAATTGGTTTTGACATCACACGTTATAATGAGAGTATAACTGATCTTGAAACCCTAAATTTGGTATTACCTATATTGTTTTGATCAGCTTCAGATACTAACATAGTTATAGTCAGCCCAACATGTAAATGAGAGAAAAGCAGAATCTTAGTACCTAGAGTAAAGATAGGTACAGTAAATATAAGAAAAAATTAATTATCCCTAATTCTCAAACCTGGATGGTAACTTGGTCTGAAGTTTTTGTCTGTATGGGGATTGAGCAAGTGGATTGTTCATTCATTATTTTCCTTTCTTCTTATGGTTATGGGCACGAGAAATGAACCCATAATAAATACCATGTGAACACCACTCTTTGCTTTGGATTAGTAACATCTGTTTAATGTAAACATAATATAATAAAACATAATATAAATATAATTATATCTGTTTAAATCAAGTTTAATTCTCTTGCATGCTAGACCCCAATCTTTGCCACAAGTTGGAGCTCCATGACACATCTCACCTATATAAGCATGATCTGTCCCAACCCCCCATAATTATTATCAACATATATAATAAATTAAATAACTATTATCAAAGTGAAATTCAGGTAGATAGATAGATAGATAGATAGATGTCTTAATAAACTAGACATGGGAATCATTACAGCTTAAAAGGATCAATGTTTTTTCCTCATTTTGACTAAAGATTGCAGAAAGCACAGAAAAATATTTAAGTTTATATGTGTTTCCACTCTTTTAAATTAGAAACATTTTAAATTCAAGAAAAATTGTGAAACAGAAATTAAAAATCTGAAATCTTAAAAGCAGGGCAACCAGAATAAATATGAATGTTCCAGAGGATCTTTTTTAAAACTTTAGAAGCAGCATGACTTTTATTTTAGGAAAGTTGAGTCATTTTTAATGATACTAAAACCAGCTTAAAAGTTTGAGTAACACGCTGCACTTCTAAAATTGAATTTATTTTTTTTCTTTTTTGACTGAATATAAAGAAATGTAAAAGTTGTATTTTAGCCTCTGTTCTTTCTATAAAGTACTAAGCTTATTTTCCAAAGACTGTCTTTTTTCACCCCCACCTCCTAAATGTGTGCTTATTCTAGTTTGCATTTTGATGAATTAGAAAATGTACACTGTTCAAATTTTAATGTATCAGTCAGTATTGTTACTCTTTATTTTTTTTAGTTCAGTGAACAATTGTGATGAAAGTCAAAGTACATTCTTCTGTTTTAAAGTATATAGTGCTTATCTCAGGATTAAGAAAAAAATTAGTTCTTGTTCTTACATAGCAGAACACCTTAGTCCATCTAAGACAGAAGGAATATAGTACAGCTTAGGAATCTCTGTATACAATTTGTAGAAAATTTTACATAAATAGATTCTGGGTAGATATATATTTCTACTTTAAATAGAGTTTTCTAGATTTTGAAATTAAATGAGTCATGGAGACATTTCTCCTGTTACCTAAAAGATTGCATTATGTTATCAATGGCATTTCTGTTTTATGCTTTACCTTTCATCCAGTTGTCACAGCTGCACTGTAAAATTGTGCCATATTCAATCTTTTTGAAGTTACATACTCTCAAAGGGTTTTTTTGTGGTTTAGAGAAATCTTACTCTTATAGAATAAGAATTTTTGGAGTATGGGGGGACAGATTTCCTCTACTTGATATGCGTATGGTAATCATCCATTGTCCAGACCTCCATGTACAATAATAAATAGTGGCCCCAGAAAAGTCCCTTTTTCATAAAAGACATTCAAAGACACTACTATGTTTAGAAACCATGGCTCATGTCTAGAAATATATGTAAGCAGTCTGTGAGCTGCTGGATTTTGGTATTTCTGCAGCATGTTTCTTCAGGTTTCCAGGGACTTGCAGTGTCTCCTTGCTGCTTTAGCAGCCCCCACTGCTAACTTTCCCTCTATATATCTTTTCATGGAGCATATGGTAGGTGGCATTACTCAGCTAACAGATGTGCCTTTATGATGCTTGCAATTTGTCCCGTGCATGCAGGGACTTGTGGTATATAAACAGAGATTGGTACCACTTGATAAGGTCATTATACTGGCTGGTTTTGTTCTGTCTGTCAGCAGTCTCCAGGACTAGAACTCAGACCCATATATCTGACAAGGACCTCATTTTTATATCTTGCTTATTGTAGATGGGCTGTTAAGATTATTTGATTTATTAGCTTTTTATGGGCCTTCTGCTATGCTAGTATGATGGGTACCTTGGCAGTCCCTTTCATTAATATCCCATAATAAAGTATTTATGATACCACCATGGACTCGTGGAGACATATTTTACATCTCTGTGTAGTATGTTAAAAAGCTGCATAGACATGAGTTTTGTGTCAGGGAGCAGTAAAAAGGGCTGGATCAAGTCGTAACAGTGTTGACTGTGATAGTAAGAATAAAGGTCCACTTAAAAACTCAAGAAAAGCACGAGGTTATTGATCTTACTTCGCTACCAAATACAGTAAATTTTGTGTCAGTGAAGAACACTGAAAATGGACAAGTAGACACTGCAAACTACCCAGGATGAATGCAGCCCCTTTAAGATATTATTTTTATCCTCTTGTCAGCTGTGGGTTTGAGGGGGCTCCTGCTGACACAACTTGATTAGTCCCAGCAGACTCAGTGTTCTTTCCTGCAAGTGGCATGAAAGCAAATGAGGAAAGTCAGTTCTGAGGTCTGAAAAATCCCATTTATATGCTTTAAATTCAAAGGCATGTAACATGCACTAGGTGAAATCTGTGTTCTTTGTGAGTGTGCTGAGATGAGCTATTTTAATATATTCTGCGAGAATAATAAGTTCTTTAACAAGGATGAAAATGCTACTGGACAACACTGAGTCAGATTTTGCTCTGCTTTACATCTGAAATCATTGGAGTGGGTGAAGAAAAGTCTATGGTACAATGGAGTTTTGTTCTTCAAGCATTCTAATAATTGCTTAATAATTATTGTCAAAGTTGTGATTCAGTATAGCAACTTGCATGCATGTCTTGTGGTTTTGCTTTTTTCCAGGGATGGGTGTCCACAACTTCTGTGGGCAAACTGTTTCATTGTCCAATCACCCTCATAGTGAAGAGGGTTCCCATCTAGGTTCCAGGACTTCCAGCCATATCCTTTCTCCACCGATAGTTGTCTCCCTTTAAAAAACCCACCAGCTTTCTGTAATCTGTTGACCCTTTCCTTAACTGCAAAGTAAACAGAAACCTTTGCCTGTTGCAGATTCGGCCAACAAACATTAATAAAAAACAACAAACAAACAATAATAATGCACCTATAATTTTTTCATGAGTTTTGAATGTCTAAATATCTATTCAGTCATATACTGGGGACACAAGTAATTATTTGAAATATAAAAATCTACTTTAGTATGATCAGGAACATACACAAGCAATTTGAGATATCTACTGGAATAAGAAATCAAGACAATAAATAAACAACTGGACACCTGTAAGAATAAAACCCATTAATGTTAACAATAGAAGAAATTTTGCATCATTTTGTAACTAGAATTGAACAGTCAGCAGAAAAAGATAATTTTTAAGAAAAGAATCTAATAGCAGACAGAGTGTGGATTAAAGGATTGCAAATAAAGTACAGAGTATTATAATATATGGTAAACTATTAAAATTTGGCAATCTGGTACAGATAAGATTTTGTTTCTCAGTCTTTCTTCTTATATAGCATCAAATGTCAATGAGTAATTGAATCTGCAAAGCCAGGTTAAAAAAAATTACTCAGAATTGATTACATGCACAATTGTTTGGTTTATCTTGCTTTCTGAGAAACAAGAGATATGTGGTCTTTATGTTTGACAGTAGACTCCACTAATTTTAAACCAAGTATCCAGTCTCAAAAAAAATTAGACAAACATCAGATACATACTCTGGTGTAATGTTTTATCACAGTTAGCTCCAGTGAGACTATGCACAACCCAGTTATATCACCACTGTCTTCCCTTCCAGCTGTCCCTGTGGTCCCAGGAAATTTCCACTCCACTGTACAGCCACCCAGATTAAGGAACAAGAAAGATACCATTCTGTGAGCAACCTTTGGGCCAGGCAAGGAAACACCCAGGATTCCATGACTGTTAAACTGTTTGGGTCTGAGGTTGTATGTTGGGATTTATGTGCCTTTGTGCATCTGCAGTGTGACCATTTATAGACATGCAACCCGGTAAACCAAAATAGTTGCCTTTTTTATTAGTATCTAAAAAATTCCTGAATGACACCATTCAGCAAATGCAGTCACCTACCAGGTTCTCAAAACATTATTCATTCCATATAAACACAGACTCAGTAATTTAAAGGGGCCTGAAGTCCATGTGATTGAAAATGTGTTGGCTCTGGACAGATTTGCCACTTTTGTATTCTCCTTCATATAAATGGAGAACCACCACCCCTGGATGTGTTAAAAAATGTGAAGAAGTGATACATAGGATCATGGTTTAATGGTGGACCCAGCAGAGTTAGGTTAATAGTTGGACTTGATAATCTTAGAGGTATTTTCCAACCTTAATGAGTCACTTTTTAGAGAAATTGTCTTTGTGAGTGTGTAATTTGATTTACATAACTTGTTAGCGATATAAATTGATCAAACTGGATCACACTTTAAGAAGCATTTCTAAAGGGTACTTTTCAGAAAAGTTGGATCTTCCAGCTTATTTCCTGCTTATTTTCAGCATTGAAATACTGCCATTTTTCCATTTGCTGTGCCAAATTTACAGTAGTCTCCCCTGTGCCTAGTTAAGCAGTGCTCAAGTGGTGAGAGCAGTAGACCTCTGGATCAGTTAAGCACTCAGGTCTCAAAGTAAAAGTAACCCTGTAAGTTGTACTTTTGTCAGGCATCTCATCACCTCGTGTCCCAGGTGGGGGATTCTGGTCTCTAGAGAGCAGCTGAGATAGAGAGTTTCATTTTACTTATGAGGGGAACACAGTGATCAGGTTCAGACACCATTATTACCACACCACAGTAGAATAGAAACACAGCTGTAAATGGAGAGACTTGGCACTGGAGCGAAGCAAAGACGAGTTTTTAAAATGGTTTTGTTTCTCAATTCACGGTTTGGTCGTTAAGCACATTAGTAAAATACCTACTCATTATTAATACAATTTTATAGGATTTTATATCTTAGTGTCGTGCAGAAATTAACTAAAATTAAGTAACTTAGGAAACATTCCAGCCTTAGCTACTATAACAAACTGGGTTTTATTTAAAAGCATAGAGAGAGGCTGTAATTTGTAAATAGTGCTAAACACTAACACAGCATAAAATATGAGGCTGTATATTTCAAAGGCTTTACACCAATATAGTAAATTGTAAAGATTAATTTTAAGCCAGTGTGAGTCACTGCATTTCTCCTTTATTCCTTGTGGTATACTAAATATTGAGTTTTCAATAGATGCAACAATAGCACAGTATTCTATGACTTCCTGTGTTTATATAGAGGGCAAGAAATAAAAACTATCTATCTAGTATGCTTAGGACATGCATCTATAATTAACATAAAGTCAGAGTGAATAAAGGACGATACTTTCCTAATGCTATGCTTATCAGAGCTGGATTTACTGTGATCTCCACATAGAACTTGGAGCACTCTTCAAATTTATGTACCAGCATCTTTGCCATTTAACAGATGAGGGTATTGTAGTCCTTCATAAGAAAAAGTTCTAAACATTGCAAAAATCCTATGGTTTAATCTCAAATGTTGCTTAACTACATAATGAAGACCTGTGGTATTTGATTGAAATCATACAGCTTGAATTAACGTGATTCAAAACATAAACATTGATAGTAAAACTGAGTGCATATATATTATTATGTAACTACTGCCTAGCCATCATTTTCTTTGGAAAAATTTGCATTCAGATATCAAGCAAGTGATGAGACACCAGCCCTGGGAATACAATACAAGTTTTCACAAAGATTGTGCTGCACTGGCTCTGAATTGCAAACAGACCTTTCCCTGTGGAAGTCCTCTTTTAGACATATTGCTTCAGCAAAAGAGAACTACTGTGCCTTTAAAATTAAGAAATTGTGTATCTAAGAAAAATATTTTCCCCAAGAAAGATTAAAGTATGTTAGACTGAGAAAGTTCCAGAATATCTTTGATAATTATTTTATGCAAATAGTATCTTGTTTCAGCCTATAGATTTATGCAATTAATACAGATTTTTTCATGTACAGCAGTTTTGTAATAAACTCCCCTTTCTTCCACGTTGGTTGAAGTGGAGAGATTCTATTGTTAGTTCCTGAAAAGACGAAGAAACAACCATAGCACAGGGGAGAAAAGAAATATGTGGAAATTTCTTCCAGGCATTCTGACCATTAAAAATTGAAAATTCTTGCAATGATCTGAGCAGGATTGCTAATACAGGTTTTGAAAAATAACCAGTTGTGTTATTTCCCTTTCAGCCATCTCTGCATCCTTGGTGAACTGCTGACAGTGTCTGGTGCCTATGCTGTTCAGACACCATTATGAAGTGCATGTTTCCTATGGCCCTGAGTCCAAGGAAATATAGAGTCTTGTGCTATCTTGTTTCTGTAAAGAAAATATTTGTATCTTGGGAAAGAAAGATGGCTTGATTTGAAGTACCACTCAACAGATCCTAGAACTTGATGGAAATGGTATAGCTCTGTGTTAAAGTGATTTTTAAAGCATGTAAAAGCATGGCTATAGCATAATTATAGCCAAGACTGCCTGTATTCTGATTCGGAAAACTGGGTAAAGCAATTTTCACCTAAGAACAGTCTAATGTAGCTTTTGTGATACTCACTTCCAGAGTGATTTTCTGTATTTTGCAAGACAGTCTTTTTACAGTATTCGCAAACACTTCTACACTGTGACATTTTGTTCTTTCTAGAATAATCCAAATATCCTTTTCATTTGTCCTCTGTTTTAGTCATGGAGACTTTTACACCAGTTCTCACTGAATTATGAAAGTATTCACTCTTTTCCCTTGTATTTTACAAGGATAGAAAATTATTACTATTGTGATTTCCCCTCCTCAATCTATGTTTTCCCCTCAGGCTTCCTGATAGACTGTCTCACATTTCAGATATGTACACTTATCTCCTTTCTTCTGGCATCCAGCCTCAATTCGATAATTTAATTATACATGTTCAACATTTTAGCAGCCTCGTACCTTTATGCCTTCGCTCTGTGTTCCATGGTGCTCCACAGAGATCTTTGGAAGATGGTCATGTTTGTAGCTGAGCTTTCTATTCCAGCAATACTTTACTAAGACCCTATTTGTAAGGTCTCTTTTCCCTGACTTTTAGGCTGGGTATCACTAGTCCTCATTTTTGACTAAAAGAAGATTTAACAGTACTCTATGTATAATATATGTATGTGGCTTCTCTTTTTTCCCTGAAACATTACATATGTGATTTGGTGGCTGAAATTGGAACACCACATGTTCCTGCAATCTGTCCATCTCTGACAGCTTCGTTTCTTTATTCAGTGGCTGCTCTGGTGCTGATAGAGGTGTCAGAAGAAATTGTCTATCA
Organism: Agelaius tricolor; assembly: GCF_023055355.1. Taxonomy (NCBI): domain Eukaryota; kingdom Metazoa; phylum Chordata; class Aves; order Passeriformes; family Icteridae; genus Agelaius; species Agelaius tricolor. Next base: position 45,781,510 of record NW_027269267.1, on the reverse strand, counting down.
TTCGTGTGGGTTTGTCACTCGTATGAATCAGTTTTATCACAGCTCCAGAGCATCCCCAGAGACTGCTCAAACTGCTTTGTTGTTAATCACAAAGTCACTCTTTGTGTTCCTCCATATAGAACGCCATGTAGCCACTCATAAAATCACCTTGTTCAAAATCTAGAATACAAATGTTAAAATTTATCCATCTTTCCTTTGAAGTGATCTGCGAAATTTTCAGAAGGGTCTCAGTAGCATTGATCCCATTTGTGGTTCATCTATTTCTAAGGTACCATGACTATTCCAGAGGCACAGTTCGTGTTTTAGCACATCTTGTCACAAAGCAAATCCTCTTCCCAAAGTGAAGGCCAAGAGATTTAAAGCACAATTGTGGCTTACTTGAAAGCCAGGGTTAAAGAGATATATATTTTTTCAATTGAATTTTAATTGCATGTCAAATAGAAACAAATTCTAGATATTTCAATGGGAATACAAAGAGGTCCAAGAAACTGAATTCAAGCTCTGAGGGAAATATAAAGCCTATTCAAGGTATCTTAATGTTACATCTTTTGTTGTATCCTTTTTGCTATTTTTGTTTGATTTTGGTTTTAAATGAGATATATAGGAACTGGGATGAAACACTCAAGATATTTTAGCTTACTTTGATATATGCAGTTAGCCAGTACGTGGGTCTTTCAAAACTTTTCAACACCAAGGAGTAATTCATGGTGGTTCTCCATTTATATTTCTTGGATACAGACTTGTTTATTTACAAAGAACGCACACAAAATTCTATTTTCTTAAACACCATTACAGTTAAACAATAAGAGGCTGTTTCTTTGCACAACATTTCAAGTTTCATTCTACATAGAATTCTACCACTTTTTAATGTGTGATCCTTATTCCTGCTTGCCGTCTTTTGGCTGGGTTTTTTTTTTTTTCTCTGTTTTTGAAAGTTTTTTGAATGTTTCTGAAACACACTTCCATCAAGTGATACCTGGTAAATTTCTAATACCCATTTCCCCTTTAGTCTTCCACTTGATCTATGTTTTGGGTGGAGGATTCTGTTGTTTCAGCTAAAAGGACATATATCTTTTATGCCTTGTCTTAAACCTACTGTGAGTGATAGGCTTGTCCCAGCATGAACACATTGTCTTCTAACTTCTATTACACTTATTTCATCATTTCAATCTTTTTAATAATTGAGTAGTTCCAGTCTGCTTGACATTTTAACCAGAGGCAACAATCAGACTATGATATTCAGGTTTTAAATGCCTACTTTACTCTGCTTTTATAGCACTGAAAAAATATCTGTAGTAAATTGCATATGTGATCTGCAATATGGTATGGAGAGGCATAGGTGATACTGTATCTAACTTTGTTAGATATGTTCCATCCATCTTTACAGTGACTCAGTGAGCAAGATGTCCTTAAGTGAGTGCCTGCAGCCCCTGTGTAGAAACAGTGAAAATAAACTTTTGCTTTTGAAGGTGCTAAATCTAATGCCTAAAACTAGACATTATGTGAAATCAGGTAATTTAGATTTTATCCTATGTATGCCCTCCCTATGTGGTGGAATGGGTCAAGAAGCAAACTTTCCAGATCATTGTGTTTAAGGGTCGTCTTGAGAGGAGTCAGCTAATTTGCACTGAGAGGTATTATTTCCTTAGCAAAGACAATGTGTGAAATTTATTCTCAAATAACTGCAACACCAAAAATGTTTTAATATCTTCCAGCACACTCCCTCTTAAGCCCTCAAAAAAATGTTCCTTAATTAGTCCAGCTGCAAATGGCATCAGCGTGATGATTCGGATCACATCATTCACATATAGTCCATATATACTTATGTAAAACTTTCTTGGCTTTTATAAACTAACTTTTGTAATTCCATAATGTTTCAGTGGGAAAAATAGCACAGATACTGTATAAAGTTTACGTAGGACAAAAGTTATGTATATACAAACCCTCACAATAATCTTTTATCCATGGTTCCTACTATGACAAAGTTTTCTGCTTAGGTTCTTATTGTGAAGGACAGCTATTCATACTTTGCACTTATGCTGTAAATCAAGGCTCATTACTGAGAGGTATCCACTGTAAAGTCATTTATAGGAGTGACAGCAATATAATAATAATATTATCAACCAGTTTTCATGAACTGTTATTCCTGGCTAGCACCACTACAACCATCTGGCTGATATTCATTCTTCTCCACCTCATTCTTGCCCTTTTATTGTCCTCCTCCACCTTTTAAACTCTAGCCAACAACTCCACTAATACAGCAACAAATTTACTGGCAAGGTCTGCAACAGCTGAGCCCATCCCAGTTGATCTCTGCCAGTCAGCCAGCTGGTGAGCTGGAAATTATCTAAGAACTGGCTACAATGCCATTTTACAGGCCAAAAAGGGACTGCAGCATTTGCCTTAAAGAGATGTTTTTCTTTTGCTATGACACTGTTTTCTGATCATGGTTATTGGCATAAAAAAGTTAATATGGAGAACAGCAAAGAGAAATATTAGCAAATGCACTAACCCACTTAGGCAACTGCACTTGGAGAGTAGGAAAGTATTTCCTAAAAGTCAGTGGAGAATTCTGGAAAATACAAAAATGAAAATAAATGTGGGCAGTTAACATTACACTCATTGTCATAAACATTGCCATAGTATATGTAATACTGATGGCATTATTCAATTTAAATTAGCTGCATGGGCAAATAAATTAATGTCAAGTCTTGGTGCTATTGCATATTTCAAGTTTTACTATGTATATATTCTTTTCTTTAGTTATCTCCCACTCTTGCTTAAGACCTCTGTTTTCTTACTATTCTGCTACATTTATTCTAGTACATATTTAGGAAAAGAAGAAGTTACAAGGAAATCTTGTTTAATTCGGGTGTTTTTTGTCAATGCTGGAAGTATTTGCCTCTCCTCAGATCTCTTGGCATAAAGTTCTAGTAACATAAAAATTAAGTTTTTAGCATTTTAGTTACCTCACTGCTTCAATTCATATTGTTCCAATACAGTGAGTGATGCCTATATTAATAAATTATGAAGTCATTTGAACCTGGTCTCTTCCAGCAAGGTTGTTGCCAAGACATTAAGGTCATCAGTCTCTCTTCCACTTTAATAAATGTTTAATTTTAATCTATATAGTCTGGAATAGCTCTAACAGTGTTGCATTCCTTGATGATTATTCAGGAGAAACTTGAAATCAAGCTTTTAAGTCCAATTAGTGTTTCATGATAAAGTAGGTAGGTTAATATGATATTGAAGGAAAGCCTTTATAAAGGATGGGGAGGAAGAAGAAAGTTATGCCTGACCCAAACTACTAACATTAATTTTTAACTGCACAGGTTGATATAACATATTCCAGCAAGTCCTTGATCTCATCACCAACCTCTTTAAGGAATTCTTACCTTTACAGAGGGAACACACTGAGAAAATGAGGTCGAGGTTTAGAATGAGGTAGGTTATGCCCCCCTGGTAAGAGAGGTAACACAGGTCTAAATAAAAATGGTTTAAAAAACCCCATAGAACAAACAACCAAGAAAACTTCTGTGGTTTAAAGTCACCAAAGTCACCACCATGTAAATGCTGTTCCAAAGGACTCTGACAGTTCTATAAAACATCCCAAATCTCCCTAGTTCTCAAAGTCTAGTTATATGCTAATGAGGAACATGAAACTGTTTTAAATCTTGGTGAATTTCATAGAGGATAGGTACTTCCAACCCAGCTGATGTTTCTACAGGTAGTATGCCAAATATGTTCAAATTTAACAAGGAAAGTGTGTCCTGTACAAAATGTTATGTAAGCGAGGGAGCAGTTGCCACTGAACTCATGGTGGCAGTCTGTTCCCCTTGCAAATCACCAAATCTCTGTGGGAACTCTAGGTGTGTTCCTCAGGCATAGGCTGAGCCCTCTGCCTCAGGACTAGTGGGGTATAACTTGTTTGCTTAGTGCATAATTGCCTTTACAAGCTACTTACAAGTTCAGTGGAGTAATGAATTTTCCTGGATAAATTAGTGCATTTGTATCTACCACACTCCCAGTATGATAATCACTGAATTGACTTTCAGCTTGGTATCACTTGGTGTTTAAACAACAACTAAATTAATTTTCTAAGCTCAGGAGAAAAGAAAATACACACTTCTGACCATCAGCCTGTTACTGTACTCCCTATCAAACCATGAGATTCTATCTAAAAGAAAAAAAAAATCTGTTTTTGTTTCATCTGTAACCAACATATGAGAAAGAGGAGACTGTACCATTTCTTAACATCAGGGATGTTATAAAATATCGCATCTGCAGCCCAAGAGCCAGCACTTTGTCCTGGGATTACTGCCAAAACAGGAGGCTGTTCGGTTGTAATTAACATTTCTCATCCCAATATCATTGTTGATGAGTCCCCACACAGTTTCAAGTACAGCTGCCTGCCACAGTAGTTCATTATGAACACAGGACTTCTGCTGACTCTTCCCTTCTGCTCTGCTTGTCAGGGGCACTTCTCACTTCAAAAGAATCACAGTTTTCTTCTTGTCAGACTTTGTGAGGTAGCTGTATCATGTCTTATTTGAAGATCTGCATATTGGTGTTGGCTTGATCCATTTGAACTTTTTTGCCTTGAGGAAGTCTTTCATCTTTTGTGTGGATCTGCTGGACTTCATGTCTTACTGGAGTGGTGCCATCTTGCGCTAGATGTTCACCCCCTTGTTAAATTATTTGTCTGTTCAGTTTGGTGCTCAGATTAGCCAGATCCTGATGTATTTCAGCCTGGCTCTTCTGGAATTCCTTGGCATTGCTTCTCTGTAGTCTCTTGGAAGCTTTGCTAGAACTCCATGGAAGGCTAAGCAATTACAAATGATCCAGTCATGTGAGCAACTGTTCTTGAGGATACATTATATAAATGGTCAGCAGGAGACACAGTGGTAACCAGCTAGGATGAGAAAATTGCTTACAAAAACAGACACTTGTTATTTCCCCCTAAAACTTCTAATGGAATAATCCAAAGCACCTATTTTTAATGAAATGGGCAGTTTTTATTATTTTTTGTATATACTTTATTATTCAACTAATTGCTTCTGCTGGAGGTATTCCTTACTGATTTATCTAGCCAGGGACCAGAGTCTGTGCTTCAGCAACAACCCTGTTTCAAACAGCTTATGATTCAAACATGGATGAGACAAAACAATACCATACAAAGGGAGTTTAGGGAATCAGGGAGACAAATTTGGGGCAGTTTTACCAATCACCCTTCTAACAGCATAGCAGTCTACACATGGGATGTTTTTTTAATTGTGTTTTAGAAAAAGAAATCAATGAAATTATGAATTTCAGCAAATTTGACCGATTAGCAGGGGTAGGTGACCTTTCAGTAGTGAAGGAGACAGAAGCAGCAATGTAGGTGGAGCTAGGTCACGTGTGCTCTTTAAAGCAGAGACAAATTATTCAATTTTTTGCTGCAGGACAAACCAGGAAGCCATGAAGGCAGGAAAATGAAGGGGTGACCTTACTAGTGACCTAGAAAAATGATCTTTGCATCACTTTTCTGAATGGAATGGAAAAAGATCTGTTATGCTCAAAGAAGGTTCCTATATTTCTGTCTGGCAGCAACATTCTGCATCTTTATTAGGAAATGGTACACCCAACAATAACAAAAAAATACAGAATTGGCAATAGATGAATGAGTAGCAGCACAAGCTGCAAAGTGACACTTTGACAAACATTGTTCCAGCAAACAATCCTGAGAAAACAGAGAAGTGATCATTTCTTAAAGGTATTGGGGGAAGGGGGAAGGGAACGCTGACGTTAAGGAAAAGGACAAAAGCTAACAAGGAAACTTCCTGAATCTAGATGACAGAAATCCAGAATCTGTTCTCACATGGCTTAAACAGATGTGCTCTAATTTAACATGGGTATAATTAACAACAAAATGTAGTTCAGTTTGGCCACTTGAGTTTTAAACAGTACCAGGGCTTTAAGTGTAGATATGTGAAGTATTGCCTTAAACTGTAATAGATTCTACTGAAGGATCAGTAATGTTTAAGAAAAACAACCTTAAGGTGCAATAATATGTATTAAATATTTATTTCTGCTCAAGCAATATGTATCTCTCTAAAATGCTCCCAACACAAAGGAAGAATAAAGGGTATGTCACAGATCTGACACCAAAGAGAACTTGATAACTGATTATATTTTAGTACTATTAACTTGTCATGTTTTGAAATTGTTGGTGAAGGGACGCTCGTCAGTCCTAGGGGGTCTTTGGAATATTTTAATATCCAGATGGTGAGACCAGAACTTAATAAGGATCGCACACAAAACAATTAAATACCACGACTAAAAAACAACTCAGTGTCCCTGAATTCTGGATATTTTTGTAAAACAGTATTTCCATAATTTTCTGATTCAAGATAAAAGGAAAAGGGGGGAAAAAAAAGCAGCATCCACATACATCCAAAGAAAGACCACTGGAATAACCTCAAAAATAGATATTGTGGATAATTCTATGGTCCTGGAGCAGATGTACAGAGCAAAAAGTCTTCTGAAAGTCTCAGAACAAAGTCTGGGAGACAGGGTTTATATGGGACTTGGAAAATCTTTCCCCAGGAACATACATGCTTTTGATGTCATTAGTGAAAGTTAAGGACTTATAAAACTCATTGGATCTCAATTCTGCAATACAGGCCATATGCAGAGCCCTGATGCCATCAGTGAGGGACTTGGAGAACCATGCCCAGAACTCCACGGGTCTCCTAGAAAATTTTTATACTCACACAAAAGTTATTTCAAGAATGAGTGATGCCACTCAACAGTCAAGAGACTAAGCAGATTTTTTTTTTTGTCTGCTATCATTTTGATTGAAATAACTCAGCTCTGCTGAGAGCAATAAAAATGAATCAGACATATTTATGAGGTAAGAACTCTACAGTGTCTAGAGTCATTAAGATCTTTCATTTTTCTTGTTTGATTCAAAGTACCTGTCATTCTCCCTTGAAGCTCTGTCCGTTTCACTTGTTTCAGAGAAAAGGTTCTTTTCATGAAGAGCAATAAAAAAAATTGTCATTTTACATCTGGGGTGACTGTTTTTGATGGGATAAATTCTTGTTTAGAACTCTGAATTCTTTCAAACATTATCATGTTTTTGTTGTCAAAAAAAAAAAAGAGAAGCGTTAAGTCTTACTTTTTAGGAGCATGTTTGCATTAAACAATAAACACATATTTTAAAACAAGTTAGGACCTGAACTAACTCCCAACATCTGAATAAGAACATTTAATCATCTGAGCATCTTCCTCTGAAGTCAGAAAATTTTTTCAAATCTTTCACAAATTCTCACACTGAAAGAAAAAAAAAGTCTTAGGCTTGCTCTGTGCTTCATCCTTTCCTATGGACATAAATGAAAGTGACATAACAGGCAGTGTTGCTTGAGTTTGCAAATATATACTTTCTCCTAAGGTGAAAATATGCAGAAGCTCTGAGATGAATATTTTGTGCCACTATCCCCTCAAGTAAGAAGAAGCTCTTTTCCAAGCAATACTTGTGAGGAGCAGCATGTCAGGGACACTCTCTATGTCAGCAAAGCACTGAATCAAAATGAATTCCCTCCTTTGATATCTTTTCCAAGCTATTCTGGAAGATGGCACATCCTCAAAGCTCCCTTGGTAGCTTCCCATCATAGATGAGGATATTCTACACGTTCTCCATTTCATAAAATTTATATATTGTTCATATGAGTCGAAACACAGCCTTTATACTACTGTAGCCTCCTGTATTATTTGAACTGAAAAATATACTGAAACCAAATATTTAAGAGCTGGTTCAGATGCACCTCACGTGGGGCCTAGGGGAGGCCTATGGCCAAGTACAGACTGGACACCAACGAGGCAGTGCTGCTCAAGTACAGGACAGAAGGGTGTTCCCTTGCCCTGTTTTAGTTCACAGCACAGACATAGCCTTACACTCCTAGACTAGAATTCCAAGTGCCAGGGAATGATTAAAACATTCAGCTATCCAGGATCTCCACAGCAGGAGAAGGCAGCCTCAAAACACCTCCTCTCACCCTACAAAATCATTATGAAACTATTCTTCAGACGGAGCTGTAAAACTAAAGTATTTTACCCCCTGTCTTACCAATATGAAACAAATGTTTTGGAGTCATGTTTTGCACACATTTAGGACACACAAAACAAATCAATATGTTTATCCTCCAAAGTTTGTTTTGTGTCTGTCACATGTAATGCATTTTTACTGCACAATTAAAATTTTTGAAAAAAAAATACAGAAGTATAGTGCCACATCATTCAAAACCTTTCACTGTGCAGTTTATTCCAACTTGATTTGAAACAGAATTTGTGCTAAATTCAGTGAAATCATTAATGAAACTAACTAATTAAAATTGCCAAGCTTCCTCTCTACCCAATGTAAAACAATCCATGTGCAAAACGAATTGTTATGTGACTATTTCCTTTTTAAATTTTTTGCATTACAAATCAAGGGAAGGGAAAAGGATATTATTTTAATATGTGTTATATCTTTCTTGGCAAATCAACATGTTTCATAAGTAGGAAGCTTAACTTGATCTGATGCATGAGCAGAGAGACTGGCTGAGCCCTCCCTGGACTTGAGAGGAATTCTCAGCTGGGATCACAAAAGAGTGTGGCCTTCTTACAGAGTAAAGCAAGTAATTTCCTTTAGCCACTAGGGAAACGAGATTGAGACAGGACATTTTGTCTATTTAGTATGCCTCCTGAGGAGGCTGTTTTGGGAAAAGGGCCTTCACACACCATTTTGCTGGTGTGTGCCCTCAAGGCATTGTTGAATCAGATAAGCAAAACTTTTAGTAACACGTTGACAACGGGAGAGTCAAGTCCTTATTCCTCTTTAGTAATCACGAAGATCCTGCATTTCCATAACATCTGTTACAGGCACCCATTGCAGTGTACAGCCTCCTCATTATGCCCCATTAATCCTCTTTTTGTGCAGAATAAATTGAGGCCCAGAAAGGGTTTTAGCTTTAAATCGCACACCCGGTCTGCATCACATACAAATCATCCAGAACTGATGAATGCTGGTTTCTTTCTATACATGGGGGAGAGGGGGAGCAGGAGTGGGGTGTTGTGAACGAAACTGGAAGAAATTAGTTTCTTTCCAAACAATTAAAAGTCTCAAATTGATTGTAGATCACATTTTTTTACATAAAAAATATTATAAATGATACAGGAAAGGCAACATTTCTGGGATTTGAGACACAGCAGAAAAGTGTTTAGCCCTGTAAAACATTGTAAAAAATGGGAAGGAACCTTGTTGCTCTTCCTCAGATTTACTGATCACTTGTTATTTCTAATTATTTCAGAAACCACATTCTTAAGAATATTCAATTATTAATGAGAAATAGATTCCAAACATAAATATGGGTCCCTCCCTGAAATGTTCATTTATAACTGGAGAAAGAAAGAGAAGTTCTGCTGAGTGGGGGGAAAAGGGAAATTAGTCATACTTAATCTTAAAAATAAAGGTAGAGTTTTCTTTGGTTCCTTACCATGGCAGTGATAACTGTTCTAGAAATGCTACAAAGCTAGAGGTTGCCTCTAGGAGAAAAGAAGAAAAAAGATTCCACATGTGATTTTGACTCAGGCAACACAAGCTTGTTTTTTACTATTCCACTATCTTGTTCAATCGCTGTAAACAATTTTCCAAGGCTGAATTCAAATATTACAAGTTCAGAAACAGATAACATACAAGATGGGATTAATGAGATCCACCTAATTGAGGGAGATAACATACTGAATAGCTAAGTATTTTATGGTACTGCTGATAAACAAGATCAATAGTACAGGCAGAAAAGTGGAAAACTGGTATCATCATCGTTTATCTGCCATGTAATGCAAGTAACTGTCATCATGTTACATCTTCAGAAGGGCAATATTAATCCATTCCCTACACCAAAATCCAGAAGATGCACTTCACTGTAAAATACAAATACTCTCTGTTTACTCACAGAAGTGCTTTACTAAATCTTAATATCCAGAAGTGGCAGAAATGAATGCAGTTAAAATAAGGATGTAAAGAGAGCAGCAGCAAGGGTAAACACAAAGCACTTAAAATAATTAAAGAGCACAAACACTAGAAAATTCAATGGATTGAAGCAAGCAAGCACTGTAACAAGTAAATAAATAATTAGTGGACAAAGGAAGAATAATAAGAATTTCTCAAAGAGAATAAGAATAGGCAGAGGAGAAAGAAATTATTTATCCTCATAACCATTATAATGGGAAATTGGAGCCAATGGGCTAAAAAGAATAGCATTAGACATTAAATAAGCACTCTGGATTCATTTAAAGAATGGAGGTGAGGATTTATTTAAATCAGGGATCAAAATCAGAGGGATAATAGACAAGGAATCAGAAAACACAGATAATGTTTGAACTTTTAACTAGATCAGAATGGTGATCTGTACCCTACCTATAGAAGACATAATAGAAAATATTTTCAATAGTAGTCTCAGTCAACTGATAGCAGAGAGGTACTACGATCTGGAAACTAAAAGCACATTCTCTTGTGAACACATCGAAGACCTCTGCTCAGCATGTGCTTGTCAACTAAACAAATAGTATGATTGTGGAGAACAATATAACAGTATTTTAACACAATCATATAAAGTCAAGAGCATGCCCCCCACTGGCACATTTTATTCAGTAGATTAGGGCATCCTTGTATCTCATGGAGTTGTATCCCAATGGACTAGTTTGGCAAAAAAATGCAATGCTACTGCTCCATCACATGTTATTAAAATTACATCAAAGGCCAAATCCTTATTCAGTGCAGCATTGTACTGACTAGCTGTTTTGTTGACTGGTTCAATTCCATAGCCAGGTCCTCCTTAGATAGCCTTATCCCTGTCTACTGCAGCACTCGTTACAAATAGCAGTGAATTTCTTCTTCCAATCCTTTAATGCTAGCTGGACCTTTTATCAGAAGATAAAATTTGTGACTTGACTAAGGACTGAGAAAGCTGATCTTGAGGCTAGAGCAATGTAGTTTCTGATAATACTCATCCTAAGTGCTTTCATCTCCTGTGGTTCAGCCCAAATCATCACCTTTTCACTATTGTTTTGCTTTATTTCAGCTTCGTGCCACTTGTCAAAATGCAACTACAATACATATTTTGTTTTGCAATGCTGACTGTTCAAATTCACACTTATTATCTCTCATTCATGCATGACAGTAATACCTTGCATTTGTATAGCTGCTGTCACAACCTGTTCACATTTTATCCACCATCAGAGCCTGTTTCACAGCTGTAGGGTTGTACTTGTTGGCTAAAGCTAAATACATGGGAGATGGATGAGCTATTCACCTTTTCAGATGCACTTTTGCTGGAAACCTTAGAATGAGTCACATAGGTAGTTTGTCTCCCAGGCTGCTTTTGGAACATGGGCTATGGGGATCATTGCCAATCTGTTTAGTCAGTTAAAGAAGTTTCTGTGATACCAGACTGTGCAGACTTGACAACATATTTTCCTGCCTTTCTCACCTGCTCTAGTTCATGCAGTTCTTTAAATACTACCCTTAACTTACACTTTAAGAGCAGCCACTTTGTCCAAGAAGAGCATGGAAGTTGCTGCTATTGTTTGTATCACACATCTCTCTTGATCTAGCTTTTGCAGTCTTCAAATTAATTTTCCTAACCCCTTACTTCTCTGGTGATGGCCTTAAAGGGACAGTACTGGTGTGTCTAGAACAAAATAAACCTTTTGCTGTACACTGGTCATTGTACTCTGTTACATAAAGCACAGATTGCATTTTTGCTTCAGCTGAGATGCAAAACAATGGCATAAAGTCACATAAACCACAGAATGGTTGGGGGTGGAAGGGAGGTCATCTGGTCCAACCTTTTGCTCAAGCAAGACCACACAGGGCCTGTTGTCCAGGTTTGTGTCCAGACAGCTTTTGAATATCCCCAAGAATGGAGACTCCATAGACTCTCTAGGCAACTTGGGGCAAGGCTTGGTTATCTCACAGTGAAAAAGTGTTTCCTTGTGTTCAGTTACTTTTCCTGTTTTGTCAATACAAGAATGAGTTAAATTGGACACTTCTGAATATGATTTCGTATGTATTTTTATAATTACTCTGTTTCCTTTCTCTTCTTTTCCCCTTTATTGATATACAAGTGTACCTTGAAAAAAAACCCATTGAATAGAACAGTAATCATAGCACTACTAATAAATATTAAAACACATAATGACTAATTCTGAATTTACTTGTTTAATGGTTTGATTAGATGATTTATTTAAATTCAAGTGAATAAGAGATTAAAGCTTGATATTAAAAATGGAGTCATTATTACAAAAGAAGAGTCTTATAATTCAGGTTTGTCAATTTAGATTTATAATTGGCAGACAAAGTTCAATGCAAATAGACATAGCTTAATAGACAGAATAAAGAAACCAGAAAGGAATGTTTCACAGTAAAATGTTAATGTGGGAATTGTTTCTGGTAAAACTGAGAAGAGAGGGAGAAATCTCCTTTTATACAAAAGAAGAAAATCATCTCGGTGGGCTGTTAGAAACAAAAGCAAAGAAAGTAGATAAGATATTCTTCTGTTAGTAACTGAAAAATTGATTTTCACAAATTTAAAAAAAACCAATAACAAAACCCCAAAGATGATCAACCTATCATAGTTTAGCCAAACCTGATAAAAAATAATTTTGAAAGGAGCTGTCAGAATATTTGTTTACTCTTTTCTTCCTGTTGTCACAATTTTTGCTTAAATAGGGAAGTTAGAGGGCCAAGCTGTGAAGAAAAAGGCAGTACCTAGCAAAGTGGCATTTATGGACATTTACACACTTGATCACTGCTGATATCACCAGTGGAAACCATTTCCTCCCTTCAGATTTACTCAGGTTAATTATTTTTACTCTAAATCTGTTTCCCTTTTAGATTTGTGTGGCTTTGATCTGAAGCCTTTGACTCTGATTTACTTTTTTCTCTGAGAGATGAATGGTCTGCACAATAACTGGGGTTTGGAGTGGAGGGAAGGGGTCTAATGTTTACAGTACTTGTACACCATAAACAAGTCTCCTGTCACGTTTTTTTTTGTGACAAACCACACAGAATACCACTTATCCCATGACAGGGCATCTTACCAGGCCCCTGGTCCCATTTTTGACTTTCTCACAACTTTTGCAAATATCTTGGCAGTGTTGATAAGTGTACATCCCTGTGCATACTTACCCAAAATACTTTAAAAAAATGTGTCATTAGTGGCTGCTATTTTATGAATCAGTTGTAAGCCTTCACCCAGAATTTGTATAAAATATTAGCGTGCAAATGTTAGAATGACAAAGCCTCTTCTGGTGGACTTTAATCTCTAAATGCCCCTTAAGCCTTAGTGTGAAAGAATACCTGAAGTACTCAGAAAATAAGCTGTATTTACTATGCAAAAAAAGCCAAATGGAGAATCTCCCCACATAACTCTGTCAAAGTTTATTAAACTGAGACATAAAAAGAAAATATTATCTCTCTAAAATGATGTTTTCATCCCACCCAAGTTGCAAATAAACAGTTCCAATGGGAAGGTTACTAGAAGGACAGCAATAGAAGTTTAACTGAAGTCTGGCAGAATCTGAAGCACTACTTTAATCAGTTAAAAAATAAAAAAAATAGAATTTGAATGACTTAGAGTCAGGATCAGCTCCTGGAAAGAGTGTAACTAAAATACTCACTTAGATAAGGAGAAATGGATCCTCCAAATCATCAGGTTGTGATAAAAAAAAAGGACAAAGAGAATAGAAAACTGCAAATCTTTGAGGAAACAAGATATAGTGATTTTTGCAGCTTCCAAGAATTTTCCTGCTCATAAACTCAGTAAATGGCTTGTCCATTTATACTGATAAGAGTTCTCTGTCTTGGTAAGACAACTGCCTGTTTCTATACAGTCTTTATAAGCTTTTCTCTCTTCTCAATATATACTTTCCTGTATCCATCTCTTTTGGGAATATGTTTCAGTTATAGGCACATGGGATCATCTTCAACTGTGGTAATATCATGGGGTTCTCTTCCACACTTAAGGGCTTCTTCATTGTATGAGACCATTGAAGAAAGATGGCACCTCTAAAAGACATTCAAGATCTGATTTTCCTTCTGGAGATGTAGTTCAGGGCATTGCTTACAGGGAAGCTCACAAAGGCTCACCTTTAAACACTGGACCCTGTTAAGTTCCCAAAGTTTTTCAGGAAAAGCTCATACTAAGGCTTGAGCATTTGTATTTGCTTCTTTTCTTGGTTGTAGTTCTGTGCAACAAAAGAGGATGTAGGTCGAGGATGTTTTGTAGCTAACACAGACTTAATCATGGCAATTAAACTCACAGTCACTGTTGTAAATATTCAGCTACTTCTCTTGAAGTTTTATTGCTGGCTTTCTGGTTTCTACCCTGGTTTGCTTAAGTTCAGTATTGTTAGAATATGTGCCTTATAAGAAAAGCTTACACTGATCAGTAACACACATTAATCAGAAATTCTAGTTTCATTGACTCTGCATACAATTTTAATCAATATGTATTTAAGTTTTATACTTTGTGCTGCATCCATGTTCTGTTGAACCTTAATTTATGGAAAAGATTTTACAGAAGACAAGCATGAAATTGAAAAGTGTAAAATGAGCTAAGGTTGCTACTTCATCACTTTAAATAATACCACAGACCTCCAATTATCCAATAGGAGAGAAATAATAAAGGCTGTATATTATGTTGTAATAGATTTCACGCAGATAGAGCAGCATTTTACTTCAAAGAATAAATCATTTCATGTTCTTCATGGCCACCAAAACAAATTCAGTAAGGTTTATCACAAACCAAAATGGTTTGAATGGTATATATTACTTGTTTCATTAAAATCTGATTATATTATAATGTAGAAATCTAATTCCTCTAAGTACCTCATTACTCCTTATTTCATCTGCCAAGTGCAAGTGTGATCTTATTTGGAGAGTGAATTAAGCCAAGGCATAATAACCAGATTGATATCCTGAACAAAAGTCGTAGTATGGTGAAAGTTTCATTCTTAAGAAATGTACAGATGGCTCTGTTAAATGATCCACAACAAGTGTACATTTTCCTATGGGTCACATGGTTCCATTACAAATAAAAACTATTTATGTGAAATTACAAACCTGATCTATCTCCTCAACAACAATTTTGTACTGAAGTAACAGCAATGAATTTACAAGATCTTTTTACCCATTGACATGTAGGCAGATAAGAGTACAGCTGCTTTGTGAGCATTTTAGTGCACTTAAAGCTTGCTGTTGAATCAAAAATATGTTTCTTATTATGAGTAATATTTTTTCTTTGATCACAAGACTCTACTCCTTTTATTAAAATACCCATTCTCACTGAAACATACATAACATATCCACTGCTGGTCCTTAAACTGAAAAAAATCCAAGAAAAAGGGAATTGAAATTAATATATGGCTACAACACATGATAATTAGTATTTTCCATTATATTATTTAGTTTTGCCTCCCCTAAGTCTTTCACTCCATTTGGATCATAGGGACTGAGTTTAAGAAGGTAAATATTTTCACTTCTGTGTGATTAGCTCAGACTGTTGGTGTAATCATTTGCCTTCAACTCGTTTTCTCCTCCTGCCTGGAGACTGACCATTTCAAAGAGCTGGTCAGCTGTGAAGAAGCAGAGTAACTCACATGCTCTACTGAAGCAAATCTTTTTCTCATATGGTCATTTTATGCAGCCAGAAGATATATTTGAAGGGCAAAACTCTCTGGCTCTTAAACATTTTTAACTATTCCTTGCATTCTACTGCACCTTCAGAGAAATTATGCTGCAACATGGATTTCTTGGACCCACAGACAAAAAATATCTCCTACAAAGAATGTCTTTTCATGTTGAATAATCAGTGCTTCAAATTAAGACACTGCATGCATTTTGTGGGTCACATTCTGACAACATTTTTAATATTTTGCTTTCAAATCATTGTCTTTGGTTTAAGCTTCCACTGAGAGCATGAGCTTCTTACCACAATGGAGGGGCCTTAAAAATTTAGGTTGCAAAACTGTCTGATCTTCTCAAAATGTTAAAATACTTAAATTATTAATGAAAGACAACCCTCTAGTGAAATAGGGACATTGGAAAGGGAGAGGGGGAAAGTAGGGACATGAAGATCTTCATCTGCCAGGCATGGATACTGCTTCATGGATGTGGCTTAAGTAGAAATTACTCCAGGTGATGTTCTGTCTCAGCTTTGTGGGGAAATATTGAGTGATAAGAGGTGGGATATATGATCAAAGCTTTTCTTGTAACAAACTTAAAAGCAGAGACAGAAAAGCCCTTGGTTTAAAATTCCTTACTATTCTGGTATGTCTTGTCAAACTCATTAAATGGAAATCCTCAGCTCTTAATAGAAACTGTAAAATGCTTCAGTAAATAATAGCAAAATCTTAGTCCAATAAAATACCTTTTAATTCTGACTTTGTTATGACTACCTTTGTTCTTTATCTGGACTAAAATTTATTCAAATCCCAGAGTATGAGAGAGATTTCTGACTCAGCAATTTTATTCAGCATATATGACGATTCATTTTCATGTGTTTACACATATTTAAACTTACATTAATAACAAACATATGGGAAAAATAGAAATGTACTAAAATGACACATAATACTTATATATTGTGCCTACCTTGCATGCAGATATCATCATCCTTTTATCAACCATGTGTCAAGATCTTCTTCCACTGTACAAATCATTTTCTGTCAGTGCTCTTGCCATTAGGTCAGTTTCTGTGAACCATCTGTATGTGAACCATTTCTTTAGTTTCTGTCTCACTGTTCTTCTCCCCTTGTGTACATGTTCTGTTGAGAACCATGAAAGGAAGAAAAGTTTAATGTGGCTGGAATGCAAAATCTGGATAATTAATAACACCATCATTACTTTCTCCACTCTCTCTTAACTATTATTATCTGAAATCCCCGTGATCCTAAAACATTTCACTTTATATGAATTATTAGCTTTACAACCTCCAGTGGCAAGCAGAAAAATGTAGACTGACTGTATAACAGCAGCTGCCCCTACCTATTGCCTAAATAGGACGAATGTAGAAGTTCCTTTGACTTAGAGGGTAAAAAAATCACAGTTTGTACAGGACTCTCCTGCACAGAATAGTGAGCTCATCATCCAGTGGCCCAAACTCCCAAATAGGGTACAAGGAGAGCAGCAAAAAATGCAAGCTATGGTGCAATATTTTGGTGGGAATTTTGATGGACATCAGTGTCTTTGAAGTAACAGCTCATGAAGATGCTGGTACTTTGTGATTATTCCTCTTTCAGCAAGAGCTGCCTGAAAATAATGTCAGGTTGTTTTCTGTGGTATCTAATAGATTTGGATGGAAAAAAAAATATAAATACATGAATATCCTAGGTCCTGTTGACTACCCAGTGGTGCTAGAAAGCCTAAAGTAAGAGCCAGGGAAGTGTGTTGCAGCAAGATGTTCAGAAGGGTTGCTGCTCCCATGACAGTGACCAGGACTATTCTGCACCCACCAAATGGCTGTTGAAAGCTTTTCTTTGCTCTGGTGATTTTACCTTGTGTAAACATCAGAGACAAGGTGAAGATTGCACCAACTGCCTTCCCAGTATGGGCTGTTATTGTCCATCTTTTCTCAAAATTATTGTCTAAAATAGCCTCATTTCACTGAGGGGAGATCCTCCTATTCTTAAAAAAACCTTTCTATTCTTAAAGAAAAAAACAAACCCCCAAATGGTGGATTTAGTGTTTAAGAGAAAAAAACCAAAACTGCATAAGTGTTTTGGCTGGTTTTTGGAGGCAAGCTACAAAAATTCTCTATTTCATTTCATTTAGCCTTTTTTATGACGTGATAAAATAACTTCAAGACAATAATAGAAAAAACAATACTGCATCAATCTGTGTATCACTTCCTGCTAAAAGAAAATTAACTTGAGGCTACTCAGCCTGATCTCCAGCTGCTGTGAAATCTCCCTGTAAAACCACTATTGAAGACTCACATTTACTCACTCAGGCATGATTTTTTTAAACCAAATTTCTTAGTAATAATCTAATTCTTAGACAGGCTCCTCCACCCAGGCTCTGTGCTGTCCTTTGCAAGACCTGAGTGCCATTTCCAAAGCAGTGGTAATTTGTTCTGTTGAACCATTGCTTCTTCACCAGTAGATGCTGCGCTTTCATGGGGTTTGTTTAAATATTTATCCCTGACCTACACTTTGATCTAGGCCATTAACTACACTGTAACTCCTGCTGTAGTCTTTCCATCTTTCCTAGGAGAATGTTATTGTTTAAGTTGATGGATTGCATATTTTACTTTATTGGAAGTAATGCTTTCTTATCAATGTCAAGAAACCAATGTCTTCAATTATTTCTTTATCAGTGTCGTTCTTTTCTTGTATAACCATCACTAAGTACAATAAAAAATTCTCATCTTGGTTATTATTAACTCCAAGCAGGACAAACTTGATTGCCTCTCCAATTTAATGAAAATTATATTGAGTTCTATTTGACTGACATTTTTTTTCAGTTTTCTGTGAAACGTTGTTTTGGATAATTTGCTTGGCATTAATTTCAATCTTTTTTCAATCTTTCCTCTATTAGTTTGTTTTACATGGGATTTATATTGTAAAGAAGTGTGTGATGATTTGTGTAATATCCACCAATTTAAATTAGATTATTTAAATAATATATATCACAGTTTCATTCTCACCTCCAACAAGGGGTGTTCTTTTCATAACTGCCTAAAATGCTAAGTAGTTTTCTTCAGTAAAAATAACTACACCCATTGAGAATAAAAAGACTTCTTTAGTTACATCTTCAGAAACACATACAGACTCCATTTTAAATCAATCTGGTTTTATATCAGAAATTATAATTTTTCTTTGGATCCAATGTCTCGTAGTAAAAGATGGATTTTTGCTAACAAAGCATTACCTTTTCTAGGTTTTGAAGATGCCAAACATAGTCGTTCTTTTCCCAGATAGACATGTGGGTTTTGTTTCATTCCTTTCTGATAACACCCTCATGCTTTCTTCATTGCAGAAAAGCTAAAGTTCTTTCACTTTGTGTTTCCTGCATAACAATCCAGTTCATTTCTGATGCTCTCTGTTTGCTGGAAATAACTTCTACTTGTTTGCCTGGTGGCCTGGCAAACATTATTTCACTACTGGAGAGCAAGTCTATCAAAAATTTCAAATAGCATTTCCTCTTTTTCTCTTTATGTAATTAGATGATCATCTATGAAAGAGTGCTCATTCTGTACTAAATGGCATCCTCAAGAGCACAGGATGGCCACAATCAAGGATCTCTCTAGCCCAATAACCTGTCTCCAGCAGTGGTCGATGGCAGAGGCTGTCAGGCAGCTCCATAGCTGAGATGTTCCTCCCCTGATATGCTCCCCTAGACTGCAGAATATATTGACAGCAGTCCTTCATGAGCCAGGAATGTTATCTCCACAGCCAGTGATACCAGATGGATTTTCATTCCTTCACCTTATCTCTTTGCCTTTTCATCTTCTGCAAAGCTTCCAGTGACTGAATTCCCCAGTTTAAATCCCCAGAGGATAAAGGTGCCTGAGGGTTGCTTTGCAAAGAACTGTATAGAGCAATTGAGGAGGCATTGCATGGCCCTAGCTTGTTTATTTTTATTTTGCTTCTTTTCCTTTTTCCATTGCTTATACTAAGTGCAATTAAATCAATAAATAGAGTAATTTTCAAGTGCCCTTATTTTCAAATGCTGAGTCTTTCTCAATAGTGAAAGTGCCTTACCTTTCAGCTGTAGTGCCACTTGACTTACCTTCTAGTTTTGGCTGAGGTAAGGGTGGAACATAGATGCCATGCCCTTTTAAGTCTGGAACTGCATTGTCTGTTTCCCTCCATTTCTGCAGGAAATATAGTTCTGTTATTCTTTGCTTAGCTCTTTTGGAGCTTTCCAGGAATAAAAACCAGTAAGTTTTGCAAATTCTATATATTTAACCAGCTTCATTAGTTCTGGATGGTTTTTTAATGTCTAAGTCACAGAACTTTTAGGATGATGATTAGATGATGATTAGATGAGCTGCTAACTCTTGCTTCCCAAATTTCTATAGCTTTTTCATGTATGGAGGGCTTTTCATGGGAAAGAGTCAGAATCTTAAAGATGTATTCTTAAATATTTTCCTGCTTGTTTTCTGACAGTGCCTTCAGAATCTCATTGGTAGAGTGTATGGGAATTAACATATTGTTCAACATTGTCATGCTAATCTGTTTGAAATTGAAACTAACATTTGAACTGTTGTCAAGACTAGCCTGGTCTTCTGTTACAAACAATATTCATTTTATAGCTTCTCCTTTCCTTGTTTACCTAAGAGCTCTCATGTAACAGTCTGTTTTAAGGATGGCTTCATTATATATAATTGCTGAACCAAGAGTTTTGAAAAGGTATTTTTGACAGTAATTTGTTTCTTCTCCTTTCTCCGTACTCCTGCCATGTGAGTAGTTTCCAGTCATGTGATATGGATGGCTGAATTTTTTAACTAGTCTTTAATGGTAATGAATTTCTGATGTGAAATTCGGATCAAATAATAACAAACTACTAAAGTAAAAATATTCTAGAATCTGCAAACAGATCAGGAAGATAATGACTATCTGATTTGTGTTCCCCCAAATTGCTAGTCAGTCTCATATCTTTCATTTCCATTTTTATTTTACAAAATTATGCATGTCTCAATATAAAAACTCAAGAATCTACCTTAAATATATGTCACACATATTACATCTTTTTTTCCTTCAAAGGTACATTATTTTTTTTTCTGATTCTTGTTTTTTATGCTGTTTGCATTCTTTTGACAACTTCTTCCAACATCTGTGGAACTTTGCAGTAGGGCATCTAGCTTTTGTTGCTGGCTTCTTCTGTGAGTTTTGGGAACATCAAGCACCCCCAGATCTTTTCTCTTCTACCTTATTCTATCCATTCTTGTCTTTGCCAGCTCATAAGGGAAGTTCACTGAGACCAGTAGGTTTCTCTGTGTAGTAAAGGCACTGACATGGATCTTGATGGAGTGGAACATCTCCCATGATTTTCCCATCTCCTGTCAATGCTTAATGGAGGATAAATCTTGTAGTGCAGATTACAGGAACTGCTTGCTGAACAAAATTGCATTTTTGTTGTCACTGAGGATTGTACCTCAGATAAGTCCAGTTTGCAAGATATGCTCTAGCTGCATTTGTCCTGAAAATACATATGTTCACAGCATATAAGACTGTAATTTGAAAATGTAAGGTTTTTAAAAGAAGTGGCTAGTGATTGAGATTTGGAAATCACTGAAGGCATTGAGCTGATTTCATTGACTTAAGAAGGAGCCTTCAGCCTAGACTGTTTTTGAACATACTGAAGAAAGAAAATACTAAAAACATGGGAGGGAGTTGGAAATTCTACAAAAATGTTGCCCATTTCTCCAGAAAGAGCTTGTTTGCAACTCAGAATTTTCCATCACTTGCACGTATTTCAATTACTGAAATTTAGTTATGCAGTGAGAAACAATGAAAAAGGAACAAGAAAAAGTAATGATCATCTTTTCCAAGAAACATAAATAGCAGCATTATTGGGTTTGCATTTAGTTCTAGTTTTCTTGAATTCCTAGCAGTAAATAATTTAATCCTATAAAGCTATCATTAGAGTAACTGGCACTATAAATCACTGCTTTTACAATGGACATCTAAGCAAGCTGTTTTTACTGCCTCAGTATTTTGAATTAACTGAATAAAAGTTAAAAGCATTTCCCCTAGAGATTTACAATAGGATTGGGTTTGGCTTTTTGTAAACAAAATCAGATATTGTCATTAAAAAAATGTACTTCCAGCAGCTTTATAGAAATTACCACACACACAAATCTCAGAGGATTTCTCTTAAAATGTGAACTTGTAGCCTTCCTACCAAAGAAAGAATAAAACAAAGGGAATCAGGCCAGTGTGGTTGCCTTTTCCCAGGGACCACAAAAAAGCCTTTGGCAAGAGAGAAAAGAAAATAAATGGGAGAATAGCAAAAAAAGAGGTGTATGTTGCCTTATTACCCATATAACAGGTTGCCACCTTTTCCTTGGTGAAACAAGTTGTAATAAGTTATGCATATTTTTAACAGCAATTAAAAATTGTAAAAGTAGAAATTGCAGGATTCAATTGTAAGAAAAAATAATTTTGCTCATTACACATTCAGAGCAGTGTACAAACATGAGCTAATTAATCCTTACAGCTCTGGAGAGGTAAGCAGGAGCAGGTGTGACATTTTATTCTCAGTATAAAGAGGGAAGAACTGAGGTACAAAATAAACTCATCATAAAAGCATTCTAAGAGCAGACGGATTCATATCTTGGGCAACCAGACCTCCATTCTCTATGCCCTTTTTCCAAAATGTCCTTATTCCACCAGCATGGTGTAGGTATGTTTGTGTAGGACAATACAATGAGAATCCAGGGGCTTTGGAACAGGGTTTTTTCCCGTAGCCAGAATGCAGGCGTCGGTCCATAGACAACCTGAAGTCCACTGGAGCCCAAAGTAGTTCTGTGCCACTGGCTTTGGCAGAAACATGAGCCCATCACAGGTTGCAAAAAGAGCTGCAGTTCTTTGGATACCCACAAAGTTAAGAATAATAGTGTGCCATTTTCCTCCTCTATGTATTTTTTATTTCCTGTGAGAGCATAGGAGCAGTAGCTCATGCTGATAGCAAGCATACTCCCCTGGAAGAGACATTTCTCAGGAAAAAAGGCAGAGGATAAAATCCACAGGAAAGGTATCCTCATTAAAGAATTTCTTCTAGTCTGGGCAGATCCCTGAAAGATCTCCTTTGCTTCTTTTATTTGTTGTGAAAACATATCATAATAGGATTTCTTTGTGCACAATCACGCTGTATATAAAGCATTTTTGAGTTATGATGTATAATCTTATCAAGACTATAATCAAGATTTAAAATATAATCAAACTTCTTCAAGAGTCTCCTGATCAATGCACTTGCTATTCTGAGTTCAGAGTCAAAACTTAAGTTTTAGTCACACGTCCCTAAAGCTAAGTTAATTTACAGCTTAGGCAAGGAAATCAGTTATAATATTGACTTGATTGGTATTTTGGAAACCCCTAAAGTTGTTTAGTCTTAACCATTTATTACTTATACAGAAGAAACTCCCCCAGGATATCAATATTATTTGATTTTTTAATAATATTGAAAAAAATAGGCTTTGTATTGGAAAATGTACTGTCCTATGAAAAGTTAAGTCTGAAAGCCTCCTCTTGGGAACCTACTTTGGCAGTAGACCTGTGTCCTTTGACTCTAGGATAGTCTAGCTAGGAAAGTTATCAAGACAGCATTCTTATTCTGTATTTCCTAAGGCCTTTTCTTTTTGTAGAAAGTGCTGAATTATTCACACTATGCTAATAAAGTTCATTTGAGTCATCTGAGCAGTCTCCTGAGTTTATTAATACATTATTTTAAAAAGGAGTTAATTTGGTCAAGTTGTCTCTACAGTAAACTGGCCAGCAATATAGTGATAATCAGATAAAAAACCAAAGATTAATTACAGGACAGGAAACACAGGCAGAATTGTCCTGGGTAATGAGAAAGCCAATATTTCAGGCTGAAAAAATCTGGGGAAATTCAGACAGCAAACCTCAAGTAACATGAGGTGGTGAAAGCGTGGACTTTGATGTGGAAGAAAATGGTTCTGTGCGTGGATCCAGGATTCAACCAAGACAGTGGCATCACTGATATTTTCTGCTACAAAGCTCCACTGACATCCATGCCAGAGTGGGCATCCCAGGAGGCACTGATCTGAAACAGAAATAGATGCAGCTTATTTCAAATAGACATTCTGCAAATATATCTGTTTATTCTTTTTCCTGTGTGAAGTAGGTACTTTTTCCCCATTTCTTATAGTAGAGGAAATGTTTTGTATTTGAATATCTGTTTAGAGGCTTTGCCCCAGAGGTCCCGGTTGCCCTTGATGGGCTGCAGCTGCGATGTCCTTAATTGGGCTGCAGCTGTGACCAATGAAGATGACTGGGATAAAAGGGGGCAGGTTAGCCAGTCAGGGAGAGCCTTGGAGGAGCTCTGACCTGAGAGAGAGCAGCATGCAGCAGAAGGAGTCTGTGCTGTGAAGATCTGCAGCCATAAGAATGCACCGAGGAGGTATGGACTCTAGAAATCTGACAACAGTATGGGACTCTAGAAATAAAACAACAACAATTTCTTGCAGTATGGAGAAAATTGCACCCCTCTTTCCTTTGTTCAGCCTTCCTCGATGTATGCTTTCAACTAATGCACATCTCTAATCATGATTAAGAGACACAGCTCTTTCTCTCTTCACATGATCCAAGATTTTCATCATTCAATACATACAAATCTTGATCATTTACAGAAGTCACATTTTTTTCACATCCCAAAATATTCATTCAGTTATTATGTCCAAGGACATTTCTAGGCACAGCTAAGGAGATACCTGACCAAAAGACTGAATCTCTTGGCAGTTTGTGGTAGTATACAAGGAAAACAGTGGAGCTCATTGGTTGAAAACTGAGGTTCTATCTATGTAAAGGCCTGTTGAATCAATTCAGAAATGCATTGCCTACTCCACCTACTATGTAACCTATAACAGTTTGAGTTGGGTAAACTCTCCTAAGTTTAGTATGAAGAGTGAGAGTGTGCAGAGAAAAGAGAGGAGACTTTTTTTTTTTTTATGCTTAAATTTTTGGTGGGAAGTGAAAGAATAGAGTGTGAAATCTGAGAAGCAATTGTTGCATTCTCTGGGAAGGAATTTCATAGCCTTGTTTTTCTGTCCCTTGCTTTAGCAAGTTGACCCTTGCAGCTGACAGCCTTGTCATGCCTGCAGAACTTTACTGTGTAGAGATGTTATGATCTTCTGACAAGAAATGAATTCTTAGAAAACTTGGTCAAGTGCCAAAAGATCACTGTCTTGGAGGAAATGCAGTGTTCCCTGGGGAAGCAGTATAAGAAGTCTTGGATAAACAGCACTGACTTGCCTCTGAGTAAGAAAGCCATCAGTCAGTCACTGTGCTGAGTTTTCATTTTTACCAAACAGAATCACAAAAAATATTCTCAGTGTGAAGAAAAATTCTCATAAAAAGTGAGTCTGTGTTTTTGATAACTGTTTTAAAAACATTAATATATTGGAAAATCATGCATCTATCCCTGAGTATCTTCAAAATTCTGATTCATATCATTTTACTTGGGCCTAAGAGGAGATGTTAGTTGTTTAAGCAAACAGAAGAAAAACTAAATTGCTACTAAGGTTGTCCACCAAAAATTTCTAAGCAGGACTAGTACATGTTTTAGCATATCATTTTCTTCCTTCATCTATAGCATTAATAAGAAGGAAGACAAGGCATTCTTAATTTGTTTCTAATACTCAGGCAGATTAAGAGACCTGACTTAATAGGATGAGAGGTATCTTTTTGTGATGGTTACATTAGCCCAACTGTTGATTCTGGAGTAACTGTGATATCATTTGAAAATAGTGGGTTTGTTTGCATAATTTCTTTGATATATCCAAGGTAATTAATTCCTTTTAACATTCTTTGTGTTGCTTCAAAGTGCTTTAAAGCACTGATGTCAAAGCATCAATAAATTCATTCTGTTATTACTTCAACATCTATATTGAAGATCTGTGCTCTAAATACTAAGTCTGAAAGCCTTAATATTTAGGATTCACAACAATTTGTGATAATTTAGATTTTTCTTACAGCACACTTTCTACATTAAAATAATTGCTGAATTATGTCCATCATGTTGGACTGAATATAAATTTAAAGCACAGAGTATCATCAGCTGTTTGTTTTAATACTTGGTCTGTAATCAATGTTTTGACTGACAACCTGTCTCTGTTTTTATTCTTTGGTGTGGAGTATTGCCAACATTGACTGCTATGTACATATCAGTGTATATGGTCTTGAATTGAAAGCTGTATAATACATCACTATGTAGCTATTTACAATGAGGCATAAAGAACCTTTTTGAAACTGCAAGAGGAAAATTCTGTAAATGGGCTGAAAGTAGTCAGAACAATTACAAGCCAGGAAGAACAGCAAAAGCACAATTGGTCCTCAAGCACAGAAGAGCTCCTAATCACTTAAGTGAGGACAATAACTTGATATACAAGAATTAGCATCACCATACACACATACTTAGTGCTTCAGTTCACAAATTCCCAATATATCATTGAATTGGGTTTGCAAGGCCAGGTTTTGGTAAATGCGGGCCTACGGGGGTGGATTCCATGAAAAGCTGCCAGAAGTTTCCTCCATGTCTGGCAGAGCCAATGCCAGCTAGCTGCAGGTAGCAGGTATTTCCCTTATGAAATTTCTGTGGTGCAGACCATGGTAAGATAGCTGTGCCCCTGCAGACCATGGAGGTCCATGGTAGAGCAGAGATCCATCTGCAGTCCATGGAGGCCCTGCAGTGGAGTAGGTGGATGCCTGAAGGAGGCTGTGACCCCTCAGAAAGCCTGTACTGGAAGACATTTCTGGAAAGACCTGTGGATCCATGAAGAGAGGAGCCCACACTGGAGCAGGTTTGCTGGCAGACCCTGCAGAACCCCACCCAGGCTGGAGTGTTTTGTGCCTGAAGGATTCCTGTGGAAGCGACCCCCACTGGAGCTGTTTGTGAAGAATTGCAGCCAATGGGAAAGACCACGCTGGATAAGTCTGTGGAGGTCTGTCTCCTCTGGGAGGGACCTTATGCTGGAGATGAGAAAGAACACTTCTCCCTGAGGAGGAAACAGCAGCAGAAATGTGATAAACTGATGGACACCTGTCCCCCCACCCCCTCTGGATGGGACATAATAGAAAATTGTGAATGAATGAATTTAAGCTTGGGAAGAATGGAGGTGTGGGCGGAAGCTATTTTTAAGACGCATTTCACTTCTTATTAGCCTACTCTGATTTGATTGATAATGAATTCAATTCATTTTCCTGAAGTGAGCCCTTGATGGTGACTGGTGAGGGATCTTACCCTGTCTTTATCTTGACTCATGATCTTTTAATTATATTGCCTCTCCCCTGTCCAGTTGGGGAGGGAAGTGATAGAGCAGCTTTAGTGGGCACCTGACATTTAGCCAAGGTTAAACTACAAAAATGATTTATAATATCTAAGGAACATCAAACAGTATCTCTCCAATAGCTTGGTTACCTTTTGGGATCAGAGCCTTAAGACTGGCTGCAGCCTTGGGTTGAAGGTCTTTGAGCCTTTGCATTTTCCTCAGCACCTCTCAGCATTAACCTACACTGAGAACTCCCCTGAACTTTGCTGTCTCCAGTTTGAACACCTTTGTAGTTCAGACACATGAAAGAAGCCTCTACCATGCCTCCAGAACAAAGCATGAATTTACATTTGCAATGTGTTTTAGTTGCCCTGTCACTCCAGTTCTCCAGTTCCACAGTCTTGTATCAATATAAACCTTTATTACAGCCTTTGAACATCTAACAGGTTGTGAAATAGATATTCCTAACTACTGAAAATTTTAAAGGCCTCTGGATATTCTAAATCATATGGTATAGAAAATACAAGTATCTTCCTCAGTGAATATATATGCCAAATATTTAATTAATTAATATCTAGTCATGTAAAATGCTTCTTTCAATCCAGCTGCCTTCTAAGCTAGCTGACACATCCCTAGAACCATTCTTCTTAGTGTAATAACCCTATTAGTAATACTTCAGATTAAAAATGCATTCCATCTTCAAGTCTCTTCATTATAAAATAATTGTTACACAATCCATGCTATCATTAGGAGCACAGTATGAGAAGTAGTTTCAAAGTAGCATTTTTCTATAGGATTCATACACTGAAATATGCTTAGATATATATTTATTTGCTCAAAGCAATTTGCTAAGGGTTTTGAACATTACTTAAAATTTGTGAAAGCAAAAGCACAAAGCTTTTCTTATGATTTTATTTTTTCTTTGCGAAAACGTGTACGTGTTTCCTTTCCTTT
This sequence comes from Agelaius tricolor, assembly GCF_023055355.1. Lineage (NCBI taxonomy): Eukaryota > Metazoa > Chordata > Aves > Passeriformes > Icteridae > Agelaius > Agelaius tricolor. The sequence continues at coordinate 45,753,518 of NW_027269267.1, read as the reverse complement.
ACTTGTGCATCTGAACCGGGGGAAAGATGAGAGAGTATTTAAAGTCCTCTACCTTCCCTCTAGCACAGTCAACATCCCATCTGTTCCCCAGACTGATGTGCTTAAGCTTTATCATGGTGGACAGTTGCCTCCTGGCTGGCACACCACTCCTCTGGCACTCTCAGAATGAGGTCACAGAAACTAGGTATTGCTGCTGCACGGGGGCAAGCTGCATTCACTTTTATCTACTCTCTATGAAATTAGAGAGAACAGCATCATGCCCCCAGCAGCAGCATGAAGAGAGGCACATCCTGAGAAACAGGAAGCATTTTCTCAGGAAGCAATCTTTTAGCAAGTTTCCAAACTGAGCCATGCCTGTGCCAACTACAGGACCTGGTAAAATAATGAAATATGAAGAAGCTTACTAAAATAAAAAAAAACCAGTAAGCCTTTTTTTCCACTCATATCAAAGGATTTTTCTTTCTTTTGGCTTATTTTTCTACTGTTATTTAAACTGAAGCTAATTAATTTAATTAATTAAATTATTATTATTATTATTGTTATTTAATTGAAGTTAATTAAATAGGAAGCACTTTGATTCCAGACAAATTGGAAAGTGTAGTCATTTATCAGGAGGTGTTTACAGGAAAGTCAAAGATACTAAGAAAATTTAGCCAGATGAAATGCAAGTCAGACAACAGATCTTAGACAAATTGAGGCACAGCAGTGAATGACTTTCCCAAGGTCATACAGTGCATCAGCTGCAGAGCTGGGATAGAACCCTGGTCTCCTGATACACAGCCTAATCAGACATTTCTCAGTAACAAAATTTGCAAATAAGATACCACACACATAAAAATTCTGTTTATGTACAGTATCTCCTTAGTGAGCAGGAGCAAAATATAGGATCAATTATTTAAGAGCTTGTTTAATAAGGAGAGTATGTTTCAGTAATTACTGAGGCCAACCAGTGGGTTGAAGGTCTTATAAACTATACAATGTTTTCTCATTGTACTACAGAAGATGTTCTTGATTAGCCCTCTTGTGGTTTGTGTGCTGTGCCTCCCTGATAATGAGTAGGGTGAATGCACGTGGTACTGATTGACACGTGGTTCTTGCATGTTTAAAGCTGAATTATTTTCATTCCTGCCAGAAGAATTTTACTTCTCATGTTTATGTGAATCTTAGAGGGTGTTGATTTAGATGATTTGCTATTTAAGTGCTGTATTTAAGCAAAGGATGTTTAGATTTCTGTGACAATAGAAACATGTAAGACAGATATCCATGATCAAGTGATTTTTGGTTTTTTTCCAATTTATAAGCATTATATCCCCATTGAGTTTTATATGCTTTAAAAAAATCTTTAAAAAGAAGAATCTCTGAAGTTATCCAAGCTTTCTGAGTTTGCTTTATGCAGGAAAAAGCAGTGTAAAATTCTTAGGTCTGCACTACAATAAAACAAGTAGTAATTTTGAATGTAGGTAGGTAGCAGCAGAGTTCCCAGGTGACCTCAGTAAAAGGAAGTGATGGTCAGACATCAAGTCTCTTATTCCAGATAGAACTGACTCACAGGTGGGGAGTTTACAACCATGTGAAGGTTGAAGTCCATTAGTCACTTTAAATTTGGGTCAACTTGTTCTCTGTCACAATAAAGGATCTGAAATAAAGTCTTGGTAGGTTTATAGCCAGGCTATTAAATTACATCACTTTTTGCTGAGTTTCAGTCTGCCATAAGGCACCACATCATATAGGAAATGTCACCAAGAGGAATGACAGAAGGGCAGTAAATGGATGCAGTTCACATAATCTGAGTCTATCCCCTCTTTCTTTAAAATAAAAGCCAGCAAAGCACAGGGCATTTCCTTGGCATTGATGGTCAGAAGGATGTGTTGATGTGGTGGTCACAGCCAAAGCCCACTAGCTTACATTGGTCACTCAGTCTGCAGGAGTGGTCCTTTTTAAGGCTATAAATGGAAACATTAATGACTTAAGAGGGACATTGCTTACCCATTTACAAGGTATGGCCAGTAGCATCTCATTTCTCCTTCACTTTTCCAAATTACATTGGAAGCTGCTGAGGTGGTTTTCTTAATTTCCTATATCCTGCTTCCTTCCTCATCTTGCACTGCAAAACTTGTGCCTAACCTGGAATGGCCAAGCATCTCCACAGTTCAAGGAATTGAGATGTCTTAGTGTTTTTCTTTACTTTGTCTTTTCTCCTTCTGACAACCTCTGCAAAAGCAAGCTTTAGAAAATGCTAACATGCAGTGTGCAGTAACCTGCAAATTTTTCACATGCTATTAGAGAGTGTCACAGTTTTAACAAACTGGATGCTTTTTTCAATTTCCCTCTTCTTACAAAAATATTGTACCAGCAGCAGTGCATGTGCCACTGACATTCACTGCATGTGTGTTGAGGTGCTGAAGATTTTTAGGAGAGTCTGATCTTTGCAATTTCTTTTTATATTTCTTCCACAAATTATTATTCTACAAAAGTGTAGAAAAAAGGAAAGGGGGGAAGTGCATGGAAAGGGAAAGAGGAACGGGTAGAGGAAAGAAGAAAGGAGAGAAAATGAGCTGTTATCTCGGATAACTAACATGCTTAGCTATCTATGGTAAAACTCTGCTGAAGATAAATTCTGCTTCTTTGCCATCAGACAGCTGCATACTGATATCCTGACCTGTCCTTGGTGGTTTTTTTTTTTTTTTTCAATACAAGCAAGCAGTTTGTCTTGTATATTAGTGGTTCTACTCAGGACAGCTGCTGATGAATTTTAGTTATTCAAATATTACAAGAATTTCAACTCAGCTTTTTATTCAATCATCTATTCCAGTCTTCACAGTATACATTTGAGGAAGGTTTTTCTTGCCTTACTAGATGCCTATTATTAAAGTATCCATTTCTAGCCTGGCTACTCTAAATTGCCTTTACTGACAATGAAGAGAAAAAGAACATTTTTAAACTGTGATTTGTTTTGTCTTGGGTCAAATACTGCTTGCTGTTTTCTGTCTTGCCTTTGAAATGTCTATTTCTTCCTAGAGATTCTAGGAAATTTACAGTGACCATTTCAGATTTTGGGATGACTCTTCCGTAGCTCAGACCAGTCTGACATCTAATGGCAAATGGCTGTTCTGGCCTGCAGACAAATGTACACATTGCCTCAGGTAAAGGCTTGCTTTCTGTCCAGCACTTGAACACAACAAGTATTTCTGAAGAAATTAAGGAACTCAAAATCCCGAGGTTTTTAAATGATCCTCGATGGGCTGTGTCTTCCAAACTTTCAGGAAAGACAAGACTCTGGAACATCTGGGTTTTATCAGCTATGTCCTCTGTTTTCCCTAAGTGTCAGATGTCCTTGCCTCCACAAACTACAGCAGGCAAAACTATGTTGTATTTCATTCTCAGTTTCTCCAGGGAGACTCTAGTCCCTTCCTTGTTCCAGATTGGCCCTTCCTTTTGGCTGTGCTGGCTACCTTCCAACAAAAGCAGGGAAAATTGACTCAGTCACATATTCACCTGGCCCTGGAATTCAAAAACATATTCCTTAAGCATCTTAATTAAGCTCCTTTTCTGAGGCCTAACTCTTCTCAAAGTATAAATAATAAAGAAAGGCTAAAATTTTAACTCGGACACCTAAATTTATATTGGAAGCAAATTATGTGAGAAAATGCAGCAGTTTGCTAAATTTTGTTTGCACAGAATCACAGAACTGTTAGGGTTGGAAGGGACCTCTGGAGACCATCTAGGCTCTTTATTGAAGAGATTTGCAGAGTATTTCCTTGATACATGCTAACAGATTTTCAGTGCACTAGTGAAGATATTTAAAAGCCAAAAGATTTGGCATAAAGAGAGTAGTTTAGGAGGCCTGAGGAGCCTCAGATAAGGAGGGTACAGCTATGGAGGACTGGAGGTCCAGTGGTGACCTGAATTGGTCCTAAATCCTCCAGACAGTCTTAGGATCTGTCCCTGCTCCTGCTGGGGGCATGGGTACCAATTTCTGTTCCAGGGTTTCCATCCCATGACTCACACCATGTGAGGCTCCAGCCCCTGGGTCAGTTGAGAGCAGCCTGAGTCCTGGGTGGGACCCCAGCCCTGGCTCAGCCACCTGCATGGTGCTGGGCATGCCTGGTGGTGTCCCACTTCCTCCCAAAGGAGAGCTTTTGGTGTTTGACACCGTCTGTGTTAGACAGTGGCCAAGAGGCACCAAAGCCCTTGTTAATCACACAGCTCCAGAGCAGCTCCCTCCCTCTGTACCTCAGGCCAGTCAGCAGCTGTCACCAGGGTTTCCTCACCCTCTCATCTCCTGCCTCCAGAGCATTCCACAAGTGTGAAGTTAGATGCAATTGCCCAACAAGTTTCACCTACTGCTTCCTTGGTCTTTTGAGCTCATTCTGGATTAATCCAGTCAAAGCTTTAGTCAAGGGCTTTCTTACCTGAGAGATGCTTTTAGCTAGGCACTACCCCATGATACCTTGTGATCCTGAATGTCATCCAGTAATAAACAGCCCCTTCCCAGAAAAAAAATTAAAGATCCATTCCCTCCCTCTCCCATCCATTCCTGGGCAACAGGAAGAAATTTTCCACATCAAAAGCATAATTCTGCAGTCTGCAGTACTCAAGGGGATAACATGAACATGAATTACTACATGATTTACTGACAAAATAAGATGTAATTCTTATATAGGTGTTGATAGAGAGGTAATGGTTTATATCAAAAATTCTTCTCCAATCTCAATTTTCAGATGAGACATTTTTCCTCTTAGAAGACTGCCTTCAGGTTGACTACATCCTTAAACTCCTTTAATTTCCTTACAAGTGTTTTTGACACTTACAAACACGACAAACACTTTGTATGCTGCTAAGTAGTGTACATTTGCTAGAGGCTAAGTTACAACTTTGGTACATTTTTCCTATTATTAGGCACAAATCCAAACCTCCAAAGTCTGACCTTTAAAGAAGTTCAAATCTGATTTACCTTGAAACAATGCTGCTTTAGGCTGTCTCTGTTGGCGTGGTCAGGTGTTGCAAATGATCAAGTTAATGTGTTATAAGAAATTCTCCACATAGCTAAAACAGTGACACATTAAAAAAATCAAAATCAACAAAATTAGCATAGAACAGACTGTGATGATGCCCATTCAAAAGCAAAGTAGCATGTTTCCTAAGCTCTGATGCCATCTTCATTAAGCCAACTTGCCTGGACTACAGCCACACCAGAGTGCAATGACAAAAAGGGCTAAATACTGCATTTGTAACAGCCTATAAAGATTCACAGAAAATAACAGCTGGAATTTGTAAAAGCTCTGCTGTGCTGATCTAAATTACTCTGAAGGATTTCTGAGGATTACATGGGTTAAAGAATCCAGGACTGATTAGTCTTCTTGACCCTGCACTGACATAAGCCACGGACAGAAGAAGATAGTAAGAGCCATAAGCAGACTGCATAGTCTGGCATCATCTTTCTCTTTCTGTCCCTACTGGAGAAGCTTGGATGAAACACCATCAAAGGAATTGCTCTCTGTGTTCCTTCCTAAAGCCTTGATCCAATCCTGTGCAACCAGTCATTTAGGTAAATCTAACTACATAAGGTTTTGCAGAGTTCAAGAATAATTTCTTTTAAAAGCTGCTTTTTTTTTGGTGTTGGGTTTCGTTTTTTTTTTTTTTGGAGTTTTTTTTAATCAAACTAAGGCAAAGCTTTCAGAAAACCTCTATTCAACACAGAAAAGGAGTTATGCAGAATACTGGATTTTAGGCTTATCTGCCACTGCGTAGGTTGTCTCACTTGACGTAATCTGCTTTCCTGTGTTTTCCTGTGTTCACTGACATTACCCTTATTTATACACAAGCACTAGGCTGTAGCAGCTTCCCTAGCTTACTGCTTCCTGTTTCATTTTCCTTTCCCTTTGATCACTGCTGCTAGCTACCTAATAACAATTTTAGAACAATCAATCAGCAGTCTGTGCAAGCAAATAACTCACTGAACACTTGAACCCTGTAATTGTGTTCTGACCTTGGGTGTACTAAAGGTTAGAGTGATAGATTCTTTGCAGCCATGCCATGCTCTGTAGTTCTGTAAATGCAGTTCACCAGCCTCAGGTGAACTTTACTGCAGAGGAAAGAAAAATCTAGTGTGGCCACATAAAACCTAGCAGTACACAGAGAAGTCAGTGACAGCATAAAGAATGTTGGCAAACAAGGCACACTAATACCTAAATCAAACAAAGCTTGAGGAGGGAAGAAATGTCTGAGGCCACTGTGTAGGAGACTCAATAGTCCTTATTCTGACCTTGCAAAAATGTGAGAAGTTTAAAAATAACTTCTTCTTCACTTCAGGGTTTTGAAATATGAATTTAAGAAGATTATGAAAGGATTTGCAGTGAGATACTTCCACTCTCAACTTATGTTGTCTTGCCTATAATTAATAAACCAAGAGAGTTGTTCCTATAACAGTCTGTGATTCAGGTGTGATTCCTACTGACCGAGCTGCATTCAAAGTATAGAGATTTCCTACTGGAATGTCATTAAGACCCCACCTGTTTTGCAGCCCCATTAAGAAATGTGCACTATTTATATTATTTCCATGTGAAATATTTTGGGAGTTAAGACCAATTGGCTGGGGCTCATGGGCAAAGCTCTTTAGATACTTAAAGTCAAATAATTTGCCCTTTCTAGCAATTGGGATAGGAGATAGTTTTTGAGTTATTGCCAGAAGTTCTTGTAACTTCTGAACATGAATGGAGTTTGTGAGAGGAGCCTTGCAGATACAGTGAGCAGATCCACAAATGTGTGTGTGAGAGACAGACATGCTGAGAAGGCAGTAGCTGATAGTGGGCAGAGATGCAATTGCAAGTGACAGCACCCATGCTCCTACATGAGCCTGTCATGGTGATGGACTGCCCATGCTGTGCCCTGCCCAAATATAGAAACACAGACTCTTACAGTACATCTGTCAAAACAGGTCTCACATGTGAACATGGGCAAGAACTTGGGGGAATAGAAGAGGACCACAAGAGTAATACTGATTCTTTGATTGACAGTGATTAGGACTGAATTGTTGTCAAGCTTCACAACAACAACAACAACAAAAACCAGCAAACCACCTAAACCAAAAAACCCAACAAACAAAACAAAAACAAAAACAAAACAAAAAAAAAAAAAAAAAAAAAAAAAAAAAGAAAGAAAGGGGAGGAAGTTCTTTCCAGTGTCAGAAGAGGCATGACAGAAAGAGTGGAGGAATTTCTTTTAAAGTATTGGAAGAGGACATTGGTATTGGTATTTGATCAGTGGCATATCCTATCTGATACAGCAGCAGCTTTCTGAGAAGAGCATTGAGATGGAACAAAACTGTCATGATTTTAAAAGCCAAGTGCTGGACAGAGGTGAGTAATCACTAGCTTAATCTTCTGTCCTTCACTCCCAGCCCTCTGTGCAGTAGCCTCCCAGCCAGACTACAGTGCACCATTGGCTCATGTCACCTGAGTCCATGGAGATCATTACTGCCATTCCTCTGACCAAGAGATCTCTTTAGGCATTATAGTTCTCCAGACTTGGAGTATTTGTTTAACTGACACACTCAGGTTTAGTGATGGTCTGAGATATCTCATATTTCAGCCATTCTCCCATCTGCCGCTGTGGATGACCCAAAGGATCAGTGTCAGATCAGCCCTTTAAGAGTGTTTCATAAAGCCTGGGAGATCTCTGACAGCCCTAGTCACCAACAGCTAGGGAGAAAAGCAGATGTTAATCCTCTTGGATTTGCCCAGGTGGCTAACAGGAGGAGAGGAATACCACAGGGCAACACTGAGTGTTCAGTAGGCTGTGAAGTGAAAAAGAAATGGTCTCTGACAGGATGTAGAATAACATATTTCTAAAATTTCAGTCAGTTATAAAAATATGTTCAAGCTATGAAGCTTGAATTATCAGTAGTTGGCAAAAAGCAGGGAGAGGGATTGAGAGAAAAACAGATGAAATGTGGTCAAACTTAAATTATCAGAACAAACCTAAACCACCAGGATACTGATCTTAGCAGAAAATATGGCTGTCAACAGAGAAGAAAGCTTTTCTCCAGAAGAAACTTGAACACCTGGCACTGAAGGTGTAACTGGTGTCAGGAGCATGGAAAGTCAGTAAATGCAGATGAGCTTCTGATGGCTTCATTTGACATCAGATAAATGTCAAATTTATCTGCCATTTATAGATAGAGAATGACAAAATGAAGCCATCAGAATCTCATTGGAATAGGCCACTAAAGCTTGTTTCCTTTTGGGGATTTTCTGCAGCTGCAGACTTATCAATGAACAGAGAAGCTACAAGTGTTAGTGGGTGATCTTCACATCCCTGGTCTGCCAATGCATTTTCTAAGGCTTTGTTCTTCAGGGGCGAAGTGCTGGTGGTTTCCACCTGAAGTGCTTCTCACATGAGTTGAATGACATGGGCTACAAGATCTTGTACAAACTCTCATTTGTCTGACAAACCTCCTTTTCAGACATTCTCTCTTCTAGCTGCCAGTGGATATTTTATTCAGCTGGCTGCAATAGCAAGTGAGATGAGGCATCATCTTCCTGGTGTAGCACACTGACATGAAACCAGAAGCCATGGACATTATGTTATATCAGATAATTACCATGCATTAGTATAATTTAATCAAAATCAACAAGCACAATACATCTAGCATAAATGATCAAATGCAAACATTTGAATTGAATTTTCACCGTAAAGTATCTCAAAATTACAAAGTTCAATTAGTAATTCAGCATGATCATCAGTCAAATACCACTCATATTATAACCTGGCAGATATTGGAGCAAAATTTGACTCACATCTGGGAGCCTTGTTGATGTGAAATATCATACAGGCTTGATGCCAGATGTGAAATTAGCCTTATTAGGTATTTTTTCTTTAACAATTGTGTTTTACCACAGTGATTAGAGCAGATGGAGCATAAATTTTCCTCCTCTTGTGTTTTGGTTTTTTTTAACATACATCCTTTCAAAATCCAGTTACCGTAAAAACTTTAACTGTTTTTGTTAAATCATCTTATTTTTGAATCACACCTAGAACTTTTGTCTGGCTCATAAATGAGCACAACAAATTTTTTAAGTTCATCATTTGTTGTAAAAAACCTGTCAACAAGTCTTTTCTGGGGGGAGGATGGGAGAAAAGGAGTAATGTTTTTTTGGGATGTTTAGTATCAGCAGTAAGTAAACAAAGAGAGATTATTACAAGCCTTCTACAAAACAGTAAAACAGAAGGACTCCCAGCAGAAAGCTTGAAAATCTCAAACCATACTTACACAGACTTCTAACAATAAGTTTTAAAGGACGTACCTTTTCATGAAAATTAAATTCTCTCTGTAATTTCACAACACTAGAGCTTTGAATATATTTCCCTCTTTGTTTGAATGGGCCAATTCAAATCTTCTTTTATGATAACAACAAAAAACCATATTGTAGTAAAATACCTTCCCTTCTGTCTCCTTTTTCTCTTGGTTAATATCTATATGACTTTGTCGAGTAAAAAGAGGGACAGTGGGAGGTGTGACAAGTTAATATCTAGGAATAAAAAGGTGCTACCTAGCAACATTTCTCTGGAAATTAAATCTCATTTGTCAAGGAACTCTCAAACAGGGGCTGCACTGCCTAGGGGATTGATAATGGCAGATAGATCTTTGCATGGCAAATCACTAAAATACAAATGCAGCCCAGGCCAGTGGCAACTGAACACTGTTACCACCTGACAGCTGTTTAGTGGCCTCTATGAAGTGTCTTACTCTTCATCCAACTCCTAGTGAGGAAGTGGCTGTATCCCAAATAGCATTAATTGGCTCCCTTATTTTTAGCTGCAGCAAGGCAACCAAAGACCATGCAGAGCCAGGGAGCTAGGGCTGGAGGCAGCATGCTGTGACCCAGCTGACCAGCTGGGTCTCTGGTTAAACTGGACACTTTGACCACAGCATTCATGACAGGCTGTGGTTCAGTCCCTGCTTAAGCGCTGGGAATGAAGGGGCCTCCATGAAAATCCTTTGATTCCTGTCTCAATGGCTCACATCTCCTGTCCTTACACCAGGTTTTTTCATCTCAGACCTTACCAAAACCATCGTGTTTGAAAAATTAAGGGATTCTTTCTGTCCTTCTGCAGGGAAACAATCAATCAAAAGAAGCTACCACATTTCTCAGCCCTTTATCATTCTCTGTGCTTTCTTCTGGACTCTGCCAAATTTTTCTACTTACCTCATAAAGTACAATGAGCAGACACAATGAGCAGACACAATACTCTAACTGAGCCTTACCAACACTAACTGCAGGGTAGTTATTATTTCCCTTGCCATAAATTAATGCTCCTCTAACACAGCTCAAGATACAGAATCTCAGGTTCACTCATGCTTTCTAGTCCATAACAGAGTGCCCCTTGAACGCATGTGTTTCTAGTGCTTCAGAGTCTATTTCAGCTGGATTTCTAACCACTGAGGGCAAGCTTTTAGGTGCTTATGAATGGATAGTGTGATGGACCTAAACTCTCTTTAGGCTCTTTTTTCTTGGTTCTGCCATGTTCTTCTACCTCTCTGTTAAAACATGCTCTGTTAATTCCTAAATCACACTTCAGGTTTTGATTATGAAGAAGGCAAAGGTGGCACTGAATGTTTCTGCTCCTCCTGTTATTCACTGTCTTTCCCTGTTTTGCAATAAGCCCTTTCCTTGCCTTTGTGTCCCACTTCTATGTTGATGAAAGTTTCCTTATAATCTTGCATGTTCCTACTTATCGTACCATATCATAGAACATTTTGGATTGGGAAGTACTTCAAAGATCATCTAGCTGCCACCCCTCTGCCATGGGCAGAAATGTCTTTCACTAGACCGAGTTGCCCAGAGTCCTATCCAACCTGGCCTTGAACACTCTCTGGGATGGGACATCCACAACTTCTCTGGGCAACCTGTTCCAGTGCCTCACCACCCTCACAGTAAAGAATTTCTACCTGATAGCTAATCTAAATCAACCGTTTTTCAGTTTAAATCCATTCCAAATTATCCTATTACTACATGCCCTTGAAAAAAGTCCCTTTCCAGCATTCATGTAGACCCCCTTTAGGCTGCTATGTTGTATTTTTAATGTTGTGGTTTTACTGTTTTTTACTCTTTGTGCTGCTTTTTATCCTATTTCTCTTTTTCGTGATGCCTTTTTGAATGTCAGCAAAGAGCTTCCACTACAGCTGGAAATAGGCTATTGCTAAACTCAATTTTTTTTTTTGCAAGAAGATAACAAACTTGCTGTTGTACACTTGGTAAAGTTTATCAAAATAACTCCACCATGCTCCTTCTTCTTACTATTTTATATCAAGGGTAATTAACTAGATGTCTATAGTTTAAGTGAGCTAAATGACAGTTAGGATCTGAAAATCAGTCAGGCACCATTGAAAATGGTCTAAGTGACCTCTCCAGCCTCTAGTCACTGCTCTAAAAAGGCACAGAACATCTGTAGATCTGGTGCAATATCTGCCATGTTAAGGAAGCTTCCCATTCATGAGACTCTCTGGCACTCACACTACCAACACCAGAGAATTTCTGCTGGGACTGAAGCCCCTTCACCTCATGGGAACCCAGTGGATGCCCTGCTTTGCTCCCCACACACCCCACTCACACAGTCAGACCAGGTATACCCAGCAGTTCAGCCCCAGGTTTCCCACAGCAGAGTCTCAGGTGGCTCATTCCATAAAACCATTTATTCACAGCAGAGTAACACAGAAACAGCCTGAGCTGGTTCCTCCAAGGAGAGACTCCCAACAAAGGAAAAAAATTAAGTCCTTGGGCTTTTACAGCCTCACAATCTCTCCACGTGCCTGTCTCATTCTTCCTCCTGAGTCTTTGGCTCTTGGCCCACCCTGTATCTATCCTCCTCGCTGGCATCGCACATTTTCATCTCCTTCATTATCCAAAAGATTGGCAATTCTCAGGTCCTGCTGTGTCTCTCAGTGTCCATGCACCCAGCTGGGTGCCACCTGTCTTCGTGCCCTTTGTAATCCCAAAGGTTGAGAGTTTATGAACTCTTGTCTCCAAGTTATTCACCTTATCCTAAAGCAGACATCTATAGTGAACTTCATGGCACTCTAAACTTCTTTGGCTCTTTTGAGAAGCAGGTACATGTTAATTCAAATATCCAAATGCAGATATTTAGTGCTGTTTCGGATTTCATAGGCCCTAGCTGTCCTTCCAGAGGATCACAGACATTGTGCAGGTTGTTTGTCATATCTACCACCCCTGTGCAAGTGTTCCTGGACAGCTCAGAAATTTCAGTGCTGCTGCATACCTCACTGTGAATCACAGTAGAAAGATGGACCTCACTGGATCATCTTGAGGCTGTCCAGAAATTAGGCTTTAGTTCAGTGTGGCGTTGCAGATTTGGAATTAGGCAGTATTGTCTAAAGATGACATAATTCTTAAGAGATGCATAAGTCTCATTAAATATATATTTTTAAAAAAATGGTAAAGAGCCACATAATTAAAGAACACATAAAAATAATTCATACCCATATAAACTGATTGTTACTTTACCTCTTGTTGCACCACTACAGGTTCAGCTCATGATTTCTTTACAATCTCATTTCTCAGTGCACATTCAGAAATAGCTCACTATTCATACTGGTTTCTTAAGCTGAAGTGCATAATTAAGTTTTGATTTGCATACTGGCACAGCTGTGTTAGGTTATGTGATAAGGCTCATCTGCACCACTGCAAAAGAAGATTAGACAGAAAATGGCAGAAGGCAGCCCCAAGCAGTTCCCTGCCAGGCTACTCCCAGGCTTATCCCGGGGGCCATCAGCCCATCAAAGGCACATCCCCAAAAATCACAGAGGAGCAGAGGGGCTTGATGCCAGGTGGGAACCTAAATCAAGTACTCCCAAAGAAGGAGTGCCTTGTCCCAGCCCCTTTCAGGGCTCCTCCAGGAGACCCATCATTCCTGTGGTTCAAGTGTGGAGTCCAACCCCGTGAATCATCAGGAGCAGCTCTCCAGATTGTCCTTCAGACTAAAGGCTGTTTACCAGCAGCTGGGGGCACTGGGATCCAGAGGGCAGCTACTGGGCAAACTGAATGTCTGGATATGGCAGCTGGAGGGATCCACTTCACCCATGTACGTGTATATTCTCACTATTGAGCCTCCATCCTGTTCTGCTGGGGGCAGCAGGGGAGGAGGTTGGTGCTGCCTGTGCCTGGGTGGGTGCTCTGAATGTCTGCGTGGTCTGCGCAGCACACGTGGGGTAACTCTGTGTGTCTGTGTGTGTTTGTGTCTGCCTGCTGGGAATACATCCCTGCCTCACTGCCTGCTGGGACTCAGGGATTTGGCTGTCCTATCACATCCTTAAATGTCCTTCATGAGATCTTCAGATTAGTGCCAGATTCTCCTTGTGATCTCTGCCTTTTAGGTGTGTTAGCCTGCTCAAGTCACTAATCATCTAATGTGAGGAGCGGTTCACACTACAAGCCTTTTAAAAACCGACCTTTTATCAGTAAATCTTGACTGAAGAGGAATGACAAATAGCTCTAAAAATGAGACAAAATTGCTCTTTGATAGTGTTACTCTTATAAGCTTAAGGCCCTATTACAGCATTATATCTCCCTCAATGAAAGTTAAAGGAGTTGATGGAAAATCAAGGCTGCTAAATGTGTTTGGAAATGTTGAAGAAAATATACAATTCAGTAGCAGTGCCATCATTTAGACCCATCAGCTGGTTTCTTCTACATTTGCTGCAGGGACTTGCACAGTTGAATGCTGCAGCCAATCACCTATTTTATGGTCAGCACGAATAAAATGAAATATTCTTCCTTCACAGCATGTTCGCTTGAAATGAACTTTTACCTTAGAAGAATGATAGTCTGTCTTCTCACTCTGTGAGATTCTTAAAAGGCTCAGGAAGCTCAAGCAAAGAGGCTTTGAAACTGTTACTCTTCAGCCAGCTTGTGAAGCAGAGATACATGGTTTGCACTGTAAGCAGTCTCATTTTTGGTCTTGGACAGCGTGGTTTGATGCTCTGGAAGCCTCATGGATGTCATCTCTGGTTGTTAAAGAGTTCCTTATCAGTGTCAGGTCATGGTGATTCGACATGATCAAATTTAGACTCTGTGTGATGCAGTGGATCTTTTCAGCCACTCCTGAGAAGTGCTTCTAGGCAATTAAAACAGCTCTTTACTGCTGCAGTCTCATCAAAGCTGCATCCTCCTTCTCTCCAGCTGGTGTGAGAGCTGCTTTGCCTTCCCCTGTCCCACAACAGGACGCAGACACAGGTGGTGTGCTGATCACTGGGCATGCAATGAACAAGGACAGGTGCTGCAAGCTTACAGTCTCTGGGAGCTGGGAACACAAGATAACATCTTTTTGCATTAATCTTCTGAGTGGAAGTCAAGATGATTGGGCAGTCCCATATATAAATTTCTTGATTTTAGACACTGAAGTATTTCCCCTTTTGCTGCTATTTAATATCAACATTTTCTTCATCATTGCATCCGTCTTGACACATAAACTGAGAATGGTGTGGACTTTGCTGTCACTCTTCTCTGAACTGTGGCTGTGGTGCAGAAGGAGTCTGTGTGCTCCTTGAAGACAAGGCTTTGCCTCTGGAAAGGACTAATGATAACAGCTGTCTGGACTGTCTGACGTTTATTTCACTCTCTAACTGCATGGAAATCTCAAGCTGCTTACTTGGTATCACATTTGAAAAGCTTTTCAAATCCTCTATATGCAATAGCAAAGCTGCCGTTTTCACTAGTGGGAAAGCTCTTGCTAGTATCTTTCCACTGCCCACTGCTAATCTTTGTAGCTATCCTAGAGGCTGTACAGTCAGTGGTAGTGAAATTGGCAGGAAGAGTGCACAATATTTGAGAAATGCACCACCCTGAGCCTTGGAATAAGCCAACTGTTTTTTCTGAAATCAAAGATTCCTGAGTTCTCTGGCAGGAAAGAGGGAAAGCTGGTCTCAAGAAGCTGTGAGTTCTCCAAAATCTGTATTTTCTGGTCATGGCCGCTCCTTTTGTCTGACATTACTTGAGTTGAAGCATGTTAAGATCTGTGAGTTAATGCAGTGAGCCCTGGGTTTCATGGCAGTGCTGACCAAAGTCAGAGCTTGTCTGCTGGCTACATTCACACTGGTAGGCCTTTTCCTAGATGCCATTTGCCTTCCATCTCACACGGTCTTTTCCTGACATAGCAGAAAGTGAAACATTTTGGCCTCATGTCAAACATGCTGAAATCATGTATTAAACAGTGGAGTAAAACTGTATTGCTGCTCCCTGTTTGTACCTGACAAATGCTCTCAGCAGCCGAGATGCAGTCATCAGTCACTCGTGCAGACACACACAGTACAAAGAGGATTGCCTGCTGTGACTTGGGACAGGGCCAGAGCACATCTGAGCTCTCTCTAGTGCAGCATTCCCACTGCCACCGTAGCCATGGATCAGTAAATGGTACATTTCAAATATGTATCCCAAGAAAATGCCACCTCAGGTGTGTGGAGAGCTTAAAGATTTGCCAGGCCAATGACAAAAACAAATTTATCCTCCTTATCCCCACAAAAATGAATTGTAACATAACTATTTGACAGTAAGAGATGATTTCCACTTTATTTGATTGGAAAGGTAACCTTGGGTAATTTTTTTTACATTATTCCAACTCCATTCTGTTCCTCTGAATTACTTTACTAAGGATATCATATATCGGCCAATGAAACTTCCATTTATCAGATTTTTTCTGGGGGGAAGAGAAAACATCAGAAATGTTATGCCACAAATGGCAGACTTGGGATAAGGTTGTTTAAAATGACGACAGGCCACTTGTCTCTACAAATTTTTGTAGGGTGCCCCCTGGAACATCCTTCTTTTTTTTTTTTGTTTATATGCTTTGACTCTTCCCATTATTATTTCTCCATAAAACACTTTATTTCTTTGCTTCCCAAGACTCCATCAAGGGACAGATCTTGAAGTGGACTGTGGAAGATATTTCAAACTACACAATCACACTCATTTGACTTCTCCCAACTTAGCAATTATAAGACCAAAATTGTTCAGACAAGCTTTCTTTATACTGAAGTACATCATTCAGGCTCAGAAGGAAAGATCTTGGCCCTTCAGCACCCACTATAGAGACTTCTGCTTTCAGGTTTGCAGGTGCTATTTTTATTCCCCAAATCATAACAATAATAGCAGTTTTTAGAAAGCTACATTACTTTCTCCCCTCCTTTTCTCTGTTCCAGCCAGGCTGTACTGATTTCCTTCTCAGTATCAAATATAATTTAGTCATACTAAGCCTGAGCTGTCACAGACTCTAAATGCTGTATCTATATACCTGCTGAAGACTTGAACAAATTGCTCACAAGCAAGTCTGGTTACATTTGAAAGAAATGGCATTCAGTCATCAGCAGATTCAAATTAAGATACAACACTTATCATAGATACAGTATATATTATTTAAA
The DNA here is from genome assembly GCF_023055355.1 of Agelaius tricolor. Lineage (NCBI taxonomy): Eukaryota > Metazoa > Chordata > Aves > Passeriformes > Icteridae > Agelaius > Agelaius tricolor. The sequence continues at coordinate 45,737,086 of NW_027269267.1, read as the reverse complement.
ATTTAATGCATCTTCCCGAGCTCTTAAACCACTTGTAGGGAAAAAAGCCATTTCAAGCCTTTAATAAAAATCACATTTAAGAGAGGCAGATGTGAATGAGTATCATTAATATTTCAAAAATTAAATCTCAAGTTTCTTAGATGCAGATTTTTAGTGGGCAAACTATCTCTAAAAACAGTAGGTGAAAAACATGTGTGTGTATGCATGTGCATGCTTGCTTGTGCAAACAAATGATAAAGATATTGTCATAACTTTGTTAGAGAAAAATGTCACACCTCTTTCATGCACACCTGTTCTTTTCAACTATTCATATTTCCCCACAGCATGTTGACATTGCAGTTCCTTGTTTCGTGGCAGACTGACATCCTTCTGTTTGCAAATACGTACGGTAACATTTTATACACAATTTTGAAATCATTCAGTTATCACAATCTTGGATAAAAGGGAAAGATTCTAGTTGACTCCCTTATTTTCTCCCAGGACAAGGTTGCTGTAAAAAATCTACACTCCACAGCTCCCACCAGCTCAACTCTTGCTGAAATAGAGTTACCTGAGCTTACATTACAACAGAAACTGTATTGTTAAGACTTGCTAAGGGAGGATAGTATTTGAGAGATGGTTCACAAATGCACCTGGGTGATGTTGCAAGATAAGGCCGTGGCAGCTGAAGTGGCTGAGACAGCTCAGGGAACCTGTCTCTGTATACATATGAATTCTGCTTGATTTTCTGATCTTCACCTCTGACCAAAACCTTCAGTGTGTATTAAATCTTTCATTTTATGGGCAAAAGCAGCCAGAGCTAGAGAGACTGAACAAGACCATTAACATTTGAATAACCTTGTCTCACTAAAACAGGAGATACTGGTAGCCCCATCAGCTGTTAATAACCTTCTGCCTAAATCCTGGCAGAGGTCAGAGAGAAAAAAAATTGAGGTGTTCAGAGCATTGGAGCTGTTTTTTATGAAGATGTGGTCTCTTACATTTTGTTTAATAGCTGGAAGATTTAGAAGGAGACAAAGCAGCAGGCAGCCCGTACTTCTCAGGTCTTTGGTATTTCAGTAAGATGTCAAAGACTTTCACTTATGGTATGGAAGTAGAGTTTTCAAATATCCATATATTTGGAGCCTTTGCATTAATTTAACATCTAAAGACATTAATTTTCTGGGGTATCATAGTGCTTTTCCCTCTGCTTAGTTCTCAGCTGTAAAATAGTAAGGCCCAAAGGTATACATGAGCTATCAGTGAAACTCAGTGATGCTTGGCATTGGCCTTGGGGCAAACATCTGAGGTTCCAGGGTGAGAGCCTGACTCCCAGACCTAAGCTGAGGAGTTAGGCAGGGTGATGATAACCATTTCTTCTGTATTAACAGTGGGGAAAAAATGTCTTCTGCTGCCCTTTGAGTGCCTAAGTTCCATACTCAAACACTGCAGAGGTCTTCAAAATGAACACTGAAATACTGTCTCATGCCAGATATGCCCCTGTCTTGTGCCAGTGGAGTTTTACAAAACCAGCTAGCTGTGCAACCTTGCCTAAATATAAGTATTTAGGTAATTGAAACACTGAACAGAAGGAGCTAAAGGTAAACCTGCCCAATAGCAGCCACAGGCCAAAGTTAAGAATTGTTTCTGGGTAGCAGAACAACAGTCTTTAAACTCAGAGTCCAAATACAAGCAGGAAAAACAGAGGTCTGAAATTAAACCTCCAAAATCCAAGGTTAGTCCATCCCTAAGCAAAAGTGAGTTACTGGATCTATGCATTCTGTATTTCACTTTGGAAAATATTATCCTGAGTCTTAAAGCAAGAAAATAAATAAATATTTAGAACAGTGAGTGAAGACAGATTATTTTCTTCAGTCCAGAGTTCACAGGATATTACTCAAAGATTCTTATTAGCTATTTTGTTTGGACTTGACAATCTTGCAGATCTTTTCCAAACTTAACAGCTCTATGATTTTACATGGCTCCCTGCTTAGAATGATGTTTTGTCCTTTTGGGTACCTTCCAATGGCTTATAATAGAATTAATAAGGAATTAACATAATCAGGCATATCCACTAGACTGTGACTTCAATATCATATTTGACTGCTAGCTTCAACAAAGACTTTTTGCATGATCTCAAAAAAAAATCTATTTGCAATACAAAACAATACCTGTTTCAATAAGCAAGATCTCAGCAAAGGTGGAACAAAATCATTACTCCAGGCTGATTCAGGTTTTGCCCTTTAATCATCACGAACAACCAGACAGGTGGAGGTTCACTTGAGGGTGAGCCAAAAGCAGAGTAATACCAGTTTAAAATACCCCAAGATGATGTAGCACTCTATCAGAAAAGTCTGGGCAGAGGTGTGGTTGTTTCCCACTCACATGTGAGGACCACATTTGCAATTGAGATATCACATTTCAGTGGAATCCCACATACATCACTCTAATGCAAATAGAAGAAAGTCCTCAGGATAAGGATCGATATAAAGAAAAACAGATTTAGGCTGAGATAGCTTTGGTGATTATGTATTTTCAGAGATAATTCAGTAACCATTTTAGGATTTGTTTTTTCAAGAGATATGATTTCATGAGAATGAAACTGGAACAAAAGAGTGTAGTGTCAGAAGGAGTTCATCACTCCATAGTAGTATATAAGAAGCAAGGGCAAGGCAATTTTTATTTAAGAGTCCTGAACAGAGACTTGGAGATTTTGTGATTAAGGGAGGGAAGATTCAGGCTTAAAGGACAATGCCACAGAAAATGTAGAAGCTGAGAGCGAGATGATTAACGGGTGAAATTTAATAGAATTAACAAATGTTAAATGGGATTAGTTGGCAGATCCTGAAGATTTGCCTGCTTACTTTCCTATGACTAAGATTAGAAATACTGGCAAGCCAGTTCCAGTGGTCTTAGTAATGCATTCAGGTCTACATCACATCCAAGTCATGTTGAAATCTAGACCTTGGTCTCCTAATTAAATCATTAAAGCAAGCAGCATATGGAGAAATTAAAGAAAGAACACATAGAGATTGGAAGGTTGTGATGCAGTCTTTTGCAAAAACAAATGTGCTTTCAAATTACTGTACGTAACATAAATGGAGCATTTACAAAGACTTTTGTGGTACATTTTCTTAAGAATTCCCATTGCCATTCCCCCCATTTAGAATATTTTAAGTGTTCTCACTTGTTATTTGGACATGTATATGTGACATGATTCCACAAAAGCATCTTGGACAGCACTTTCCTGCTCCTTTTGAATAAGGAATGAGGAAACTGTATTTTACAATTAAATAGCACTAAAAAATAAATAATACAGCCAAAGGTGAGTGAGTGAATCACAGGGAAAATTTTGGTTGAAATGTTTTCCCTTTTATCCTTGCCATTGGAGACTAGATTTCATAAGAAACCTCAGCTTTATTGTCATTCAAAATTACTTCTGAAATATTTTTTGGACTTCTGAGCCTTTGAGTACCAGCTTTTGATTTTTTTTTTACTCAATAGACAGTGAGAGGGAAGATTTTGCATATGTTCCAGTGTGGTAGAGTGAGGCATAAGATGCTTCTTTTTACTGTGAGCATATTTTATTTTCCATATGGAACTTGGGAAAAAAAAAAGCCTTGTAATCAGACATGAAACAACAGATGACAACCCCACAGTCAGCCTGTTGTTTTTTATGAATGAGACAGTCATCATGCAAGCACACCAACTAGAGGAAGAGTCAAAACAGTTGAACTAACATTATGATAGAAAATCTTGCTTCCATGAATGAACATAACAGAGGGTAGAGGAGGCAATAATAATGTGTAGAAGTCTGGGCTGTTGGGAAAGCATAACTGGCCCTATATTTACCAATTTTTTTACAAGACCAGAAACCAACACCTGGAATGATGGCATCAGCTGGTTTGCACCCACCCTCCTTAGGCACATTTGTCTTAGTGAAAACTAAATTGAGCTGTAGGAAACAGAACAAGGGAACAAGCTGGGGGTGATCTCAGGCCTGTTGCCTTGTCCTCTTACTTGGAAATACAAATGTTTCCTTTAGATCATAGCTGGAAGACCTAAGGCATAGGAAGTCCTGAGAAAGAAGCCCCAAAACAAACATGCTCTCTCTTTTTTTTTTTTTTTTTTTTTTGTGCCTGAGAGATTAAAAATCTATCTTTAAATGAACATTGTAAATGAGAATCTCTTATACCAAGAGCAACAATACAAAACACAATCTATCATGTCAGGAGTGGGGCTGTGGTATTTTGCATTTCTGCACCTTATTCTGGGTACTTTTAAGTAACCATTTTCTGAAAAAAAATACTGGGAGCAAGGGAGAAAACTGAGGATAACTCATATGAAAAATTTTAGTTGAGAGTTGTCTGCTGGAAATGGTTTCTCATGTCTAAAGCCTGCAAGTGCTAGGTTATAACCCTGCCTTGGAAGGTTATGCCTTTTGTAAAGCTCTATCAGCTCTTTCCATTTCTTTCTACCTCTTTATCCCTTCCTATATATACACTACTCCTTTCATCCAGCTTACTAGTGGATAGGAGGATAAGGAAAGAAGTGTCAGAGCTTGGATTTATTTCCACCATGCACTACACAGCACTCCTACAACAATTCCCCACAGAGCACAACAGGGAAATGCAATTCTTCCAACACAGATAAATGAGCAAGATTATTGCCAAAGAAGATATGAATGCCAAGAACTTTTTAAATTATTTCTCTGTGTGGATTCCATTAGTGACCAGTAAAGATGTCATGGCTTACCCTGCTGTAAAAGTGCCATAGCATTAAACAAAAAGCAGGGACTACAATAGTGGGATCTTGCCTCCTCTTTGAAGCAGTGTTAGCCAACTGACATGGGGTGTCCAGACAAAGATTAAGTGTGAACTAGCCAGAGAGCTGGAAATAGGCCATCCTTTAGGTGAATTCAGTGTCTCTGACAGAGCAGATTTGTATTGTAGCTGCTTACAGTATTTGCAATTCACATTATGCAGGCCAGTGCAAATTGTAGAGGACATCTTGTACAATCAAGCTGTAATCAAAATTTACTTCCACAGCTGATTCAAACATTTCAGCTAAGAATACACTTTTTAGAGTGTTCTTGATAGTAAATTCTAAGCATCAAATTACCACAGCAAGCTTTCATAAAATGGTGTTGATTATGTTTGTATCCTAATTTAATTACTATTCATAGGAAGTATTTTTTGCTATTTGTTCAGCTACGATATGCAATGATTTCACACTGTTCCACATTTTACTTTGTACTTTATTATTTGGAAAGGCTAGCATGATTGAGTAGTCCATCTAATAAGAAGATAGGTGTACTCTTCATTTCTGTATCACAGAGGCATTTAAAAAGAATTAATACAAATGGGCAAAAAAGGAAGAATCCTTTGAATGTAAAATAATGTAAGAAACATTTGGGATTTGGTATTATGAGATACTGATTTTGAGAATGAAATATTTCAATGAAACAAGTGACAAGGCTCAACTGTCTTGTACTGCAAGATCCTGCACTGAACCACTTTTGTAAATTGGTATATTGTGATTATACATAACTATTTTAAACCTCATATTCATTTCAAGAGTATTACTTCACTGATATAGTCTCAGATATGTACTCAATGCAACAATTTTTTACCCTTATCATAAATTCCCTTATCATAAAGTCTAATACATTCAGTGCACTGTAACCAGATTTATTTTGTATTTTAATGCTCAGCATCAGTCATAACAGCTTGATTTGGAATTTGAACAGGAGCCACACATTCCCAATGGGATTCTATTGTTGGTTAATATTAATGTTCCCTTAAAATGAAGCAATACCCAGCTGTCTTTGTATTTATTCAGTGTGAAAGCCTAGCCTTCCAAAAGATAGGTTACACTGATGTGAGGTTACATCTTTTTGTCCTTAGGGTTTGGAGGCTGAACCTTAGAGCTGCCAGACAGATTTGGGAAATTTGATCTCACTGCTTAAGGCTCTGAGCCAGAGGATGCTCATCACCTGAGCCAGCAGGAATTCACCTACACAGGTCAGCCGGTAGGAGCCCATGTGAATGAGAACACTGATCATTGATGTCACCCCAGAGATGTGAGAGCCTTCCCTGCTGACAGAAACAGATTCCACTAGCACCAAGAGCATACCTCACTGATAGGAGAACTGAGATTTGTAGTATGTCATGGGGGCAGTGGAGCAAGTTTAAATAGAATACAGTGATGTCTGATTATTTGATAAAATAACTGCTGAAATAAACCACAAAGATGTCACATGCTCTGGATGACAAAATAAATTTAAAGCAAATCAAACTGGTTCATGAGTTGCATATACTTTTTTAAAAGTTAAAATAGGAAGTTTTTACCTCCCTTAGCAGTTTGTAAAAGTGATAGGTGAGCACGGGAAAAGCGAAGGAGTTTTTATAGCAGGTGATGCATTGCTTGATTGTATTATGACTAACATTCAAAAAACATTTTATACTGATCAGATCAGTCCAAGGATCTACTTCCATATCAGCAAAACAGAAAGAGACTCAAATCTCAAAGGGTGACATACCCACACAGGACCTTTCATCTGGAATTTTTCTGGGTGCTTTTTCAGATACATACAACCATACTAAGAAGAAAAAGAGATAACAGATTTTGTTTTCCCTTCTGAGATTCACAGTGTCAAGGAATTCTCTCACTGGACACTAGTAATAAACAAATTTGGGCTGATCTAGAGGACATAATAAGACATACAATTGTCAGCATCCCCTCAGCCAACACCTATTCGACTGAGGAATCAACACAGAAAGCCACTGAGGGTTCAGTGATAGTCACAACTTGTGTACTTCTCACCATCCAACACTGCCTCCAGGAGTGTAGCATATCCAGAGAAGGAGACATAAGGAGAATTCATTAACAAACAGATGATAGTCTCAGGTATTTGGCAGTCAAGGTGTTGTGGTTTTACCCCATCAACCAAGCCCCATGCAGCTGCTGACTCACTCTCCTAGCAACAGGACCAGAGAGAATCAGAAAAGCAAAAGTGAGAAAATTCATGGGTTGACTTAAAGGTAGTTCAATAGATAAAGCAGAACCTGTGCACCCAAGCAAAGTTAAACTTCAATTAATTCCCTGCTTCCCATGGGCAGGCTGGTGTTCAGCCATCTCCAGGAGGGCAGGGCCCCAACACAAATGATGGTTCATGGGCAAACAAACACCATCACTACCAACATCCCCCCATTGCCTCCTACTTTACCCCTGCCCTCTATATATTGAGCATGATGCCATATGGTCTAGAATATCCCTCTGGCCAGTTTGGGTCACCTATCCTGGCTGTGTCTAGTCCCAGCCTCCCCTGCACCCCAACTCCCTCACCAGCATGGCAGTATGGAAAGCAGAAAAGGCCTTGGCTCTGTGCAAGCCCTGCTGAGCAAGAACAAAAACACCTCTACATTATCAACCCTATGTTTAGCACAAATACAAAACACAGACCCATGTCAGCCACTGTGAAGAAAAGTAACTCGACCCCAACCAAAATCAGCGCTTAAGGCCACAGGGCACTAAGTTTATTTTACATACTTGTAGCATATAAAATGTCACATCAAAGTTTTATTTCTAGGTGTTCTGCAGCTGTAAACAGAGAAATGCTGGCCAGTTGCTTCTAAGAGTGTTATGCTTCACTTAAGAAGATCACAGGTTAAATAAAGTATTACATACAGATATTATAAATACAATATATTCCAGTGAAGTATCTCCTAACCTTAAAAAAACATCATGCCAAAAGGACTCTGTGAAGCTGAAAGAAAGCCTCATCATGTTTGCTAAATTTCTTGATGAAATATTTAGACATATCAGTGAACAAGAGCATAGAAAACTCAAGTATAGATAAGAACTGCAATATTAAATGCAGCATTTTGCCTTCCACCTTCCAAGATGAGAATTTTCTCTATTTCACAGTGCTGTCTGTATAGAATATGGAATAATTCCAAAACTTGAGATATACTGCCCAAAAGGCAGGTAGAAATTTGAATTGTAGATCAGAGTTAAGTGTTTGGTTAATTCTTTTGAGAACTCATGTTCAAAATGTACACCACAGTAACCAGTGGAGACCTGCACATTTAATAAATCCACCTATTCACACACACAAGACCAGCACATGCAAGGCATACAGTGAGTAATCTTGAACTCAACTGTCTTGTTAAGGACTCTGCTTGCATGTCATGTGTATTATTAGAACACAGTTTTATTTAGTAGGCAATCTTTTATACATTGACTGGTCTTGGCTGGAATATCCATTTGAATTCTGATAATAGTAATTTCAAAATGGAAACACCTAGCAGCACCATGATCAGGTAAGCAGGTAGCTGAAGAGGTACAGACACCTTTAAACTATAATTGTTCACAATATGCTAAGCTTTATTGGCCATTTACAGTACTATCTACCTTTGTCAGGTATTTTATGGCATAATTTCTTTCTCCCAAATGTCTTCTTTCAATTAAGAACTACCATTGTGAAGTTTTTTTTCTGGACCTCACTGCTTCTACAGTAATATTTTCTCACAGAGATGGACACAAAATTTGCACTGTGGGAATATTACCAGTACAAAAACTAGCCAATAACATCTATTATCCCAACAGCCTGAGTATATACAACTGTACCAGATCACACTACATGTGCTCTGTAGAATCAAAGATCCATTCATGTTGTTCCACTTGCTCCCATGGCTGGCATTGATGAAAATCAGTGAGGGTTTCAAGTTCATTGGGTTCTTTTTTGGCAGTCTCCTGAATTCTTTCAAATACACTAATAGTATATTTGAAAGAATTCAGTAATACACTTTCTCACTTTTTTTATTTACACAGTAATACACTTTCTCACGTTTAAATTAACACTAAAAAATAGAGAAGGGTCAATTTTATTGCAACATCATGAAAGGTTCTGTTGTAAGTCATCTGAAAAAGCCCAGAAAATGGCTGTCTCATTCATCTTTTGCATTCTTCAAAGTTCATATTTATTCATAGTCTTAGGATTACAAAGGACATTTCCATTGCCCTAGGGACATACACAAACAACCTACATTAGAATTCTGATATTCTGAACTATCAAGGAGCTACCACTGGAGTTTCACTTGGATAGTGACTCTTCAAGAGAAAACTGGGTGGAGTCACTTGGAGTTGACAGTGCTTGTGCTGTCTGGATTGGTATGATTTCTCCCAGGAGCAGAACAAGCAACAGCTAAACCTCTGTATGCTCTTTCTTGGGCAATCCTATGTGCCATCTGCTTGTGTCATCATAGCAAAACACAAGTTCAGGCTGGTGATCAGAGGTGTCACCTAATTCATACTCAATAGGAATCACAATGCCTACGGGTCTGCAGTCACACACCAAAAAGGAGTAACCAGAAGCAAGAGTGCTGACCAGAAGCAAGTAAGTAGTGGGTGGAGAACTCTTCATGGTTCTTGTTAGGAAGGGGCCACAATAGCTTATCTATTTTAATGTTTTTATGTTATTATCGAAAGTAGCAGCTTCATTCATTTCCATCTTTGTTATATTTACTACTCACACAGAAGCTGCACAAAGAGGCACTAGCTATAACTTCTATCAGTTAACAATTTTCAACTGAGTTTGTAAAAAAAAAACCTCAGAAATAATGGTTTGAGGATTTGAAAGAAAAAAGCATTTACTCAGGCACTGTACAAAAGAGCTTGCTGATAATGTCAGCTGGAAGGGCACAGCAATGATCACTAGCTTCCATGTCTGCTTTGCCAAATGGAATTGGTTATTATACAATTCTCTCTCCTTTTTTTGAGTGCTCCTCTTACCTTTCTGAATAAAATATTTTTCATAATACTAGTGGCCCTCCTATTATAAAAACATGAAATTATATTTATTAGGACAAGCTGAAAAATTGATTTCTTATGTGAGAATTAGCCAAAAGCCCTAAAACAGAATCCTTCTCTTATGCAAATCACTTAAAAACCAAGTTTTCTCCAAATTCTCATTGTTGTTGTTATTATTAGCAACACAACAAACAATTTCAGTGGCATAGAAGTGCATTCAAAAACAGGCTAGAGGTATAGATGTATATTTATCTAGCTTGCTAAGTATCCATCAAATTGAAAGGGGAAATATGGCTGATAAGCTTTTATTCAGTTCAGTTAAATGAGACACTGTTGCATGTTTGGTTTTGCATATTCCTCCTCTACCTTTCCTCTCTTCAGTGCAAATGTTTAACCTGCACTGAACTGCACTTCTTTTCCAATTTCCAATTCATTCACCATATACCCTAGAACATAAATTGGTTTTTTTTTTTAGGATAATGTTAATGGCACCTGTTGCGATATCATCTCACTTTGCAAACTATTACTGCTAAATAAAATATGGCCACCTGGCCCTGCTTGTCCATGCTACCAAACTGCCAGGTCATCCTTTAATTCTCTTTTTTTACTGTTCTACCTACAATCCACATCCCTGACAGAAGAGGGTAGTGCTCAGCAGTATGGAGTGGGCAAGTCTGTAGCACCTGGACATGAAGCCTGAGGTTATCCCTTGAACTACTTATTATAGTAAAGGCATAGAGTGTAGTAGTAAAGGCATTGGCTTAGAGTCTCTTTAACTTCAGTGAGGATATATTTAATTTCAATATTTAATTTTTATGCACCTTGGGTTGCAAGGACGACCAGTGCTGCTAAAATCATGCCTAAGTATTGCCTAGAGTTCACTATATGCCCTTAAGGACTTTGAGGGATTCAGTTGAGTCAGTCACCTTAGAAAAGGGAGATCTCCCAAAAAAGGAGGAATTTTGCCCAAATTTTGGACTAGAAAAATTGTCAGTTACAGTCTAGAAAGTTTATATTTGAGAGTACTGGGAAAAAAAAATTTATTACACTGACAAGAGTCAGATTAAATCTGAATTTTAATATTAGCTGTGTGGATGGAGCAAAGGCTTTTTAGAAATATTACAGAGAAATAATCTGCAAATTTCTTCTATAACTCTGGTCACAGGGATATAGCTGCAGGCAAAGCATTGGTGTTTCCCTCCCACTTCAGTGGTGACATTCCTTTAGTAAAGGACTGGAAGGCCTTTTTTGCTGTATCATGATTGAGGTGGCAGTCAGACATTCACAATGAGATGTGAGAAAGAGAACCTGGAGTTTGAGATGAGGCAGGGAAAAGAAAATGGAACAGGATAAAATCTCTGAACTGTCAAGGCTGAAGAAGCTGAGTATGATGTCACAGACCTATTTTATGAAAAATCCTTTCATTAGGATCTTTTCTCCTGAGAAGCTGAGAAGCTTCAGCTTCTCCATGTTTTGCTGCTTTGGAATGTGATTTGGAGAATTGTTTACCCAGCATGTGAAATTGTTTTTACTTGATGACCAATGACAGCCACCTGTGTCGAGGCTGTGAGCAGTCACAAGATTTTATTATCATTCCATTCCACTCTATTCCGTGCTAGCCTTCTGATGAAATCCTTTCTTCTATTCTTTTAGTATAGTTTTAATATATAATTTTCTTTTAATATAATATATATCATAAAATAATAAATCAGTCTTTTGAAACATGGAGTCAAGATTCTCATCTCTTCCCTTGTCCTGGGACCCCTGTGAACACCACCACAGTATGACATTCTGGATTTTGGTGCTTAAAGACTGGATGGAGATAGGCAAATCAAAGAGAAACCCCTGAGAAACACCAAAGTCTTAGAGTTCAGGAAAGCCCACCAAGAAGAATGGAAATGCTCAGGAACAATTTGTTCACCTTGGAGGCCATCCAGGAGTGAAGACAAAAAATAGTGAAGGACCATGACAGCCAAGAAGGAAATGGAGCATTGCTTCTGTCATCTGGGAGAAAAAGAGTTTTGGTAAAAGTAGGATTTGTCAAGTCTGTAAGTTCACCAATAGGTTTAATGGTGCTGAGTATCTTAACCTCATGAAGGCTTAAACTCTGGCCCTGACCACGCTGTACCCCTGCGTGTGGCCCTGAAGTTCCATGTAGATTCATGTCTGAGCACCCAGAGCTGCCTCAGCTAGGCTGTAGGTAGGCTAGTCTCTCATCTTGCCTTCTGCTGTTCCTGACTAAATGTCCTGGGCAGCCTCATGGCCTGACTTATTGCCTAGCCTTGACTGAAGGAGTGATACTCATTGCTTGCCCTCATTTGTCTTTTAGGTATAGTGAGCTTTGACAGGGCAATTCTGCTCTTCTGTTGTAAATTGGTACATATATCCTGAATCTTCATTACTGCTGGTGCAGCCCCTCCTGAAACTCAACCAAGATGCATTAGATTAAAAAACAAAACAAAACAAAAAAAACCCTAACAAAAAACAAACAAACAAACAAAAACAAACAAAACCAAACCACCGCTACTGGCTTTGCCCAAAATGACTGAAATATATAACACATAAGAGCACGAAGCCATTGATAACATCCTAGGTTTTCTTGCAGGAGGAGGAGACTAGAACCTGCAATTTTGGCTGAATTGCTATTCCACACCATGCACATCAATGCTGGAGGATGTGGTCTTGCTTTTTTGTCAGGAATAACTGCATGTCCCTGATGAGCAGCAGGAATGGCCACCATCTTGCCTTCATCTCAGTGGCCACACAGAATCAAGTCAAGGTGGTGAACATCTTTTGTGTGTAAACCACATTCTCTTTTGTATGCTTTTGTTATTAATATTGCTGCAGTTACTGTGCAATTCTTATTCCATCGCTGTTTGCTTTCAGTAAATTGCTGTTTCAACCCACACTCTCTGCCTCTGTCTCTCTCTCACTGGAGGGGACGGGGAAAAGGCGTGGCTTATTTGGGGTTGATTCCCAGCTGTTTTTAAACCACCACAGTGATGTTTACTACTTTTAATGTTCTACTGGGCTAGGAATAGAACAGCTTTTTCAGTTCCACTAAAAGTATCTGTGACTCTTGAGCTCATGGTCATTTATTTACTTGAAATCACCTTGGTCTGTTCTTTACAATAAACAGTCTGGTGAAGTTCAAAGATACTGTTATAGATATTAGTAAAGCTGCCTAAGCTGTAAATGACAACTCTATCAGGTATGGTATATTCAAGTGGAAAAAGTTGTAACACTTTTCAGCAAGGATCTGTACTGATCCCCATTTTTCAGTTGCTAAATGTACTATAAATGTAATATGAAGTACAGTTAATATAAATTTATTTTATCAAAATGGCAGAAGTCCACTTGTGTTAGGAAAATTCTGCTTTCAAATAAAAAAAAAAAGTTGTGTTTTTAAGTTCAAAAATAATGACAGTTAAAAAATTATTTCTAAAAATTTTCACAGAGAAACAATAGAAAAATATAGTCAACAACAGCTGTAAGCTTCAAGGCAAAATCTAAAAATAAGAGCCATGGAAGAGCAAATTTGCATTTCCTCATTATTTTACCATGTTTATGACAATTTAATCTGAAAGTATTTTCTCATTTTTATCAGGTACAAGAATTAAATATTTCAGTCAAGCTTTCATCCAAATTTTATATCCACTAAAGAATAGTTGACTACTGCAAAACTTGAGTCAGTATTACAGATATAAACACTAGATTTTACATCAGACAAAATCCATGCTAGTCACTCATTTTTCAAGTTAACAGGAAACTACAATCACTAAAACAAGATTTTAAAAGCTGATACTTAATGCATAAATCTATATGTCTGAACTTTAATCTATATGTGTCTCTGGCATGTTTTTCAAAACTGGTCATACCTGTTGTCTGTGACTCATTATGTAGGCAATCAAGGACCAGACCCAGGAGCAAAATTAAATTATTTGGTCATATATGTGTTTCTTGAGGTCATCATCAGAACTCCTTTAAACAGTAGAGACAGACAGATAACTAACACAGCTGGGCTCTTATCTCAGAGGGAGAAGAACCACCTTCTGGTCAAGCCCAGCAGAAACATCCATATGGCTGCTTTTAAACAATCTGAATATTACCTGTAAAGTTCTTAACAAAAATAAGTTGTTTTTTTCTTAGCTCAACTTCTAGCAGGACATGGTTGAAATTAAAAAGTATTTTCACAGATTTGTTGGGATATTAAGGCTTTCTTTCACAATGAGAGGTAGTACAGAAGTGTGCAGAGCTCAAAGAGATAGATTACTGATGTAGAAGTCAAATGCAAAATGCCTGAGTTACATACCCTGATAAAAAGCTCCCTAATGTCATGACCTATTCTAGCAATACGCAAATGTGAAGGAGGTGAGGGAAGGCCAAGTTACTATTTTTTACAAGAGGTAATTTTAAATTCAAGGGAGACATGAAGAATACTCTTACCCTAATATTTCAATCCAAACCAGAAATTATACTGCGAATTCTAGAACTAAGAGCTCAGAATTTATGCTTTTTTAGCAGCAGTAATTTTTATAAATGGTCATAATAATATGAGTGCAGAAAAATGGAATTTGTGACCATGCACTGTTGAATGAGGACCAAGTGTTCCTGCTTGGTTACCAAGGCACAGGCAGTGACAGTTCTTTCAGAGGCTGACATAGTTATGTCAATGTTATGCTCCTAAAACAAGTGCTCAGAGATTTACAGCTTGAATTCACTTGAAACTGAAGCTAACCTCTGTGCCAAATGTCCTAACACAAATATTAACCCAGGACTCCACAAGCTATACTATGTGTTAGTGAGCTTGCAGGTAAAGTTTAAGTTGTTGATTTTGATTAAAAGAGCCATAAATTAGTTTAGGACCTCACAGAGTCCATATTCACCAGCTCAGATAAATAAACAGCCAACAGCCTATTTGACAGGCAGTCTTTAAACTGACTTTATTTCCAAATAAAAAACATTAACCCTCAAGTGAGCCAGGAAAGAGAAAAGCCTGCTGCTCCTGCTAGTCCTTGTAAGTCTTATTTCACACCAGACTACATCTAAGGGGCTACTTGTATCTTTCAGCTTGGAATTGTTCTAGTTGATCCCTGGTACTTTAATGATTTTTAAAGGAAACAACGATAAGGCAGCTGCTTTTGTAGGTGCTTAAGTACTATTGTAAAACTTTTCCACCTTTTTCATCACTATTCACCTCTCCATGAAAAAAAGACACTTCAACAGCCATTAAGTCTTATGATTTCCTGAGAAAAGGCAACAATTCCTTGGGTAGTCAAGAAGCAGAGACAGGTTATAAATAAAGCACTCCCATCATTTTTATCAAGGCAGTATAGACAGAATAAGCACAGCAATCCCCAGCAGATGCTACTTGAGAGTTTCAACTGCCCAGGTGACAATGAGGCACTTATTTAGTATTTCAGTGTGCTCTGGAAGAGGCTTTTGGCTCAGACAACAATAACTATCATTCTCAAAACCACCTCCTTTGAAAATACCTGTGTGAAAAAAAATATGTTAAAGTCTGCATTTTCAAGAATTAAAGCATTAAAAAAATGTGCACACAAAATGCTGAAGTGTTTTGTTCACCACTAAACTCACTGTGGCTACAATTGCTCCAAACCTACAAATGTCAACATGAACTGGTTAAATGCCAATTCAATGTTAGATAGAGAAATTAGATGTAATTGGTTTTGAGTCTCCTCCTTCTATCCTAATTCTGAGACCACTTTTTTCTAATTCAAATAAGGTTTTTTCATTTTTCCCTCTTCAAATTTTCCAACATTTGAAGATACGAAAAGGAGCCATATATTGTGATTAGCATATATTGTGACTGAATTTAACCTGGGGAAAAATATGTCAAAGTAGTCTTCCTTTAAAATAAAATAGAAAACTTGCACATAATATGTTTCTTTTAAAACCATTATTTCTGTACCAAAAAGTGATAGGAGCACAGGAATTGCATACTGACAGCAAATCACTGAGCACCACTACCAGCAACAAGAAATCAGCTGGTAAAAATCATAGATAAAAATCATATCCTCCTAATTAAATGTTCAACATACTTAAAGGGAGATCAGCAAATATAAGGAATTAATGGCATCACTCCAAAGAAAGGCAAACTGCAAAATAACAATGATAGCTAGTTTAAAAAAATAAAAATAAGGGATCCTTGGAGCAAACCTAGAGGCAGGAAATCCAAAGAACTGCAGAATTCTCAAGGTTGGAAAACATCTTTAAGATCATTGAGTCCAACTGTTAGCCCAGCATCACCATGTTCATAACTAAGCCATGTCTCCAAGTGCTACATCCACAAATTTTTTTAACATTTCCAGGGATGGTATCTCTACCACTTCCTTGTGATACTTGGCCACCCTTTCAGTGACTAAATTTTTCTAATATCCAGTCTAAATCTCCCCTGGTCCATCTTGAGGCCATTTCCTCTGGTACTGCTGCTTGTTACCCTGGAGAAGACACCAAGCTCCTCCTCCACTACAATCTCCTTTCATGCAGTTGAGAAGAGCAATAAGGTCTCCCTGTTTGAGCCTCCTTTTCCCTAGGGTAAACAGGCCCAGCTCCCTCAGCTGCTTCCCCTTGGTCTTGTGCTTCAGACCCTTCACCAGCTCCATTGCCTTTCTCTGGACCCTCTCCATCACCTCAATGTTTCTCCTGCAGTGAGGGGCCCAGAACTGGACACAGGATTTGAGGTGTGGCCTGACCACTGCCACATACAGGGGGACAATCCCTGCCCTGGTCCTGCTGGCCACACCATTGCTGATACAGGCCAGGATGCCATTGGCCTTCTTGGCGCCCTGGGCACGTGCTGGCTCATGTTCAGCTGCTGTTGACCAGCACTCCCAAGTCATTTTCCACCAGGCAGATTTCCAGTAATGCTTCCCCCACCCTGTAGCATTGCATAACGTTGTTGTTACTCAAGTGCAGGACCGGTACTTTGCTTGGTGAAACCTCACAGCATTGGCCTCAGCGTGTCCTGATCCCTCTGCTGAGCCCTCCTGCCCTCCAGCAGATCAACACTCCTGCCCAGCTTGGTTTTGTTTGCAAACTTGCTGAGGGTGCACCTGATCCTCTTGTCCAGGTTGTCAGTAAAGGTCCAAATGCAAATATGAAGAGAAAAAATAAAAACTTCAAGAACCACTTCCTTTCAATGCACTGGTTATGAACAGCAAATTAACTTTGCTTTAATCCTACCATCCCAAGACACAGTATTTGGCCTCTAAAGGATCTGAAGATTTTTGCCAACTCCCGCAGGAACTCAGACTGCCTTAAGGAAAGTGAAGGGATAGCTAGGCCTTTGAAGGAGAAATGGTCATTTTAATTAATTTTTTTTTTCCCATGATGTCTCTATGCTTATTGTGGGAACCCAAAGGGATCTCCCACCCACGGCCCTACAGGCCCTGTGTGAAATCTCAGAGAAAAGCTCACAAAGCAGATCAGAAGAGGATTGCTATGGATAGAGGAATCCCTGGAGAGAGCACACACTCCAGACCCCATAGAGAGTTACTATGCCAGCAGAGAGGAGATCCTCAAAAAGATTATTTCCACAAACAAAGGTCATTTTTCAGCTGATGTAAGTGAAGACCCAGCAAGGTCCCTAATTAGTCCAATAAAGAGAAGACACAAACTAAAGTCCTGTTTTATGTCAGCCAAACGATGCATTTTCCTCTCCCAGAGGAGAGGTAACATGGTTTCTATCAATATTTCTGTGGTTTTGACTTAAACAAGAAGTTGCTTTTTCTGAGCCAAGCCATTGTTCTTCTTTATTGTTCTGGGTGGCTTTTGAATAATTGTCCTCTTTGTAAAAAATAATTATTTGTCACAAGAGGTGCTGTATTCTGTAATTGACAACACACACCCCAACAGGGAAAAGGAAGCAAAGCAACCCTTTTGTGTGAAAAAAAAATTGTCTTAGCGCACAATAGGATAGAGCATACTCATTCCCCCACCCCATAGTCAAGTAGGAAGTAACAATGACAATTTTTTCTAAGATGTAGCATCTGGTTTTGGTATATAATCCATAAAAGATTTCAAAATGCCCTTTAAGGAGTTCCAAATCTTCTAAAAATTTGAGTCCTCCATAAATCCTTTGTTTCTTAATCTGTATGACATCCTATAATGGACTGGTCTCAGTAAGAATTTCCATATGTCTTTGGCTTGGGCAGGAGGAGGCAAAAGAAGACAAGAGGAAAGGGGAAGCTTCAAAACAGAAAGAGAAAAAAAAATGTGTTAATATGTTCTGGGTTTTTTAATTAAACAAAAAAAAAAATTGTAGATGCATGATGGCTTTCATTGTATTTATATGGCTTTCCCAAGAGATTCAACCATTGTTCTAGTATTTTATGCAGAAGTTTCCCCTTTGCTAGAAGACATGAACCACAAAGGCAGTTAGGCTCATGTCATCTGAAGTAACTATCACTGGATCTAGCCTCACACCCTGGAATTACACCTTGAGGAGTGAATCTACTCCATGCAAGGTAAATGCAGACAACTACCTCATTTGAATTGTGGAATTTCCTACCAAATTTTCAAAAGGAAGGCAGGATGGTATGAGAATATATTTCAGAATCAGAATGTGTTCAATTGTTTATCTCAGAACTCTGCATGCCTTCCAGCAGATTGTTTTTTTCTCTCTGATAAGGCTAAACAAGATCCTATCATACAAAGAGGGCAAAAATAAATACTAAAATACTAAAGCTCCTGTTACTTGAATTCCTAATTATTCATTTAAATGAGCTTTCAGTTATTGACTTGTATTAATGATTTCATGAGTGTCCTCCCAAATACAATGCTAACTACGGGTTTTTCAAACATGGAACACTGTTCAGATGAGGAGAGAAGCTCATTTAGGCACAGATCTATTTCTTACAGGTCTGTAATCAGAATTTGAGTAATAAACCATAAAGAATCTTTTGGGGAGAAAGGCAGCTAGTAAAGAAAAATCAGAAACAGCAAGATTCTTTCAAGAGTTGCATTTGCTTACTAATAATATTTTTTAAAAGCCCCCTCCCCCCTTCATATTCCATATCTCCTTAATTGCCCACTAATGAAGTAAACTGGTCTAAATAGTAGACCAGTCTTTGGAGACTAGGAACTGGAATACATGCACCAAGAAGCAGAGCACTGCCTTGAATTACAACTTCATTTTGTGATATTTCCATAGGAGAAATTTCTACTGGATACACACTGGTGGATGCCTTAGGTCTGTCCCTTCCATCACCTAAGGCATGACCCAGGAACCTTTCAGATAATGGCACTACAGTGTGGAAATAGCTTTCCCTAAGGAAATCTCACTAAAAAAAGGTCTCTCTAGATGTGTTGCTAGAGGGATGACAACATATGCTGTTATGGAAGAAGCCTCTAATGAGAGCCAATTATGCCTTACACAGCAAGAAAAGTGAAAATCAGGTCTTTACCTTGTCTTTGCAGTTTCAGATATCCGTTCAGTGATTGTGAAATAATAGCAATTAAAAACATTTCTGTTAAAATAACCAGATGAAATTTTAGAATATGACTCTTACTTCCTCCACACTATAGCAAAGTGGAGGAATAGTTCTATTATTGGCAGTGGGGGCATTTCTTAGATTTTCCTTCAGTATGTTTGCACAAGCAGTATAAAATCATAGCCAACACTTTGGAAAGCTTTTTCTTTCATTCATGAGAAGAGAACATGCTGGTCAGTTTTCTCTAAATGTGTAGCAATTTATAAAAGCTGAATTTCTAGGACTGCCATTTAAGTATTATTTCTCTACACAAACTTTGCACTGATGACTGGTTATCTCTATTCAGGGACTACACAGCAAGAATGTTACTCATCTTCCTTTCACCTTAGTTTTTTTGCCAATTGGTAAAGACCACATACCAAGAAATCTATGGGAAAGCCTTAGTGCCAGTGTGAAACGACTCTCACGTTGCAGTCTTGCATTTTGATGTAGGATATCTGAAAGCGCCCCAATTTTCTCTAACTTTTTTAGACTCTGCATGTGTCAAAACCTTGACAGAATTTGTGAATTTCAAAGTAAGCCTTGAAAAATGAGAAATGCATACATTTTGGTATCACACCCTACTCATTCCTTTCAGACACATACATTTCTTTGTCTGGTTAGTTTCTGCTCTCCACCCAAAAAGTCTGCTGTTGCTAAGATCATAGTAATTGCATGTCAGTGACAGTATATTTCAACTGAACTAGTCACAGGAAAACATTCTGTGGGTCTGGCAAAAAAAATATCACTTTGAACCTTTAAAAAGACGCCTTATGAAGGCTTTTACAGAAGATCATATCGGAGCATTTTAAATTTGCTATTTATATTGTGGTTTTATTAATAAAGGGCAACTTTTTCATCATTAAAACTTTCTGTATAAAATTATGCTAAATCAAAAGACTTCTTCATTTTTACCATTTAAACTGAGAAAACTGAATAATCTGGCATTTTTAAAGGTACCTTGCTCCATTTAAAAGCTAACTTGTTCAAATGTATCCAATTAAAATACTCTAGAGAGTCTTTGTCTTCCAATTGTCAGTGGAAGAGATCTAAGAGTGACACAGAATATCCTCTCTGAAAAATGTATTGATGCAGGCTCTGCACTAGTCCAACTATACTCCCTAGCTCCAAGCTCAGAGGTGATTTATACTTCTGCCTTCCAGAGCATGGCCTGAATTTGCTTGCCTTTGACTAAAAAGTAGAATGTAAATCAAACTTCCTGTGTTTTCTTCGGAAATATTCTGTGCTCTAAGAGGATGCACTGATGTACTACAGAGCTCTCAGGAAACACTGGGTGGAAATGGGACTGGGGGACCTCAAAGTATGAAATTAAATCAAGGGAAGTGGAAGCTCAAATCTCAGCATCTCCCATAATAATGTCACTTTGGCTATCCAGTTCTTCCATCCTTTAGCAGTGAGTGCATCAGAGTGGCTTTTATTTACTTCCCAGAACTTCAGCATGGGTGTTGTATTTGCAGGGACCCTCGTGGCAGGAAGAAATTATTAATCTGACTCCATATTCTCATAATAAAATAATTTATTATTTTATGATACTATATTATATTAAAGAATGCTATACTAACTAACTCAAGAATACAGAAAGGATACTTACACAATGCTAAAAAGATGATAAGGAAAACTCGTGACTCTTCAGAGTCCTGACACAGTTTGGCACTTCAGGTCGGCTGTCTGTCTCTGCCCCGAGATGCGTGGGGTGGTTCTGAGGCAGCCTGCACTCCAAAGAATGAGTCTGGACTCTTCACTTTTCAGTCTTCAGATTGTTTATTTTTTCTTATCTACAAAATTTTCTTTCTGCCCAGCTGAGGTCTGCACAGCAAGGCAGCCACAAGCACTCTGACCGCCCCTGAGGCAGAGTCGTCTTTATATACTACAAACTACGTATAACATATTTACTTTTAATTCCCAATACCTATCACCTATGTTAGACATGCACTTCTATTCTAAACCAATCCCCAAGTGCCAACATCACAGCAGAAAATGGAGAACAAGAAGAAGAAAGAAGAAGGACGAGACATGCCCTGATTCCTCCATCTTGTCTCCATAACTCCTATACCAAAAAACCCCAAAATCTATATTTCCACCCTGTAAATACATCATTCTTGCAGCATTTAAACCCATGTGGCTCTCATGTCCTCATACACAGGTGACAATTCGCTGGAAGGATCAAAGTCAAGCCACCAGGTGTTCTGGGCAACATGCCAGGGTGTCCGAGCCCCCCAAGAAGGTTTTTCAGCAACTCTGGACATCCAGAGGGATGTGCTGAGTTCCCACAGGCACTGATTGGCCAATGAGTCAAAATAATTCATACCAGAAACCAATGAAACAATCACCTGTGGGTAAACAATCTCCAAACACATTCCACATGAGCAAAACAGAGGAGAAGCAAATGAGATAATAATTGTTTTCCTTTTTCTGAGGCTTCTCAGCTTCCCAGGAGAAAAATCCTGGGTGAAGGGATTTTTCAGAGAATGTGAATGCAACATGTGGGCTGTTTCCTGCCTTGTTCAGGAATTTTTCATCTACAAAAACCCAAGTCCTGTGGAGTGCTTTGCCCACATCAGGGCAGTGGAGCTTTTGGCTGCCCTGAAGCACTTCTCTCACACATCAGTAACTCAGGCTGCCATTCAACAAGCAGCCCGTGTAACGCTCCAAGGCTCTGGGGCTCCCACTCACTCCCTTACTGCAGGGAGGAGTGCCAGAAATAACATTTCAGCTAGCAAAAAGGAATTTTTCAACTTAAAGATTTACGAAATCCAAGTTTTTCAGGACTGCTTGCTTTCTTTTCTGTCTCTGTGAAGATATTTTTTCCCAAAAGAAGTCATAGTCCATGTCATGTCCACTGGTACAGAGACATTCTTTTCAGCCACTTCACTTTATTTAAGTCAATTAATGAGCCTGCTCAGTTTGAATAAATTTAAAAAAAAATCTGCAGAGAAACCTGAAAAACAGAAGAAAACATGTTCAAATTGAGATATTTTTGTAACTTGTAATGCAAACCTCGTACTCCTGGTCTAAGGAATTTTTCTATTCCTCCCAGGCAATCCCTGTAACAGCTGTGATCCTTGGGCATTGCTAGCTGCAGAGTGCTGCAAAGAGAGATACATGATTTCAACTCACTTTTCACTCCACTGCCTTGGAGAAATGGGCAGGCTGCCACAGAAGTGACTTCTTGTGTTAAAAAAAAAAAAAAGGCTCCTTGTATCACTTGCATCCTGTGACTTCATGCTGGACGCAGCAGATTTAGGGAAGTGTCAGTGGTCCTGTCAGCTTTCCCAAGAAAGGAAGGAATAAAAAAAAGCGTCCTTTCCTTCACATTTCTCTGTACACTAAAGCTAATTTTCCATAATTCTTGGAATACTGGTAAAGTTCCAGATGGCTGAAAGGAACAATTATGCTGTGACAATATCTTAAAAGCATTAATGAAACCTGAGTCCACAATCAGGCTGTCAGCAGGACTGCAGTTCATGGTAAAACGAAACAGGAAAAGAGAGAACTTAATTAATACTGCATTAAAGGAGCATAATGCAATTAATGCCAGTTGCCCTGGATTTATGGAAAATAGATTTTGTCAGAGAGAAAATTTCTTATCTTTTTTGATGAGGTTACAAATCTGACTCATTAAAGTAATGGTGATAATGTAATATACTTAGATTTCTGTAAGGCATTTGACTGAGTACTACATAATATTTTGATCAGGGAACTTGAATGATGTAAAATCAATATAGCAGACACAACATTAAATGAATTAAGAGCTGGCTAACTGATAGGTTTCAAAATGTAATTGTAAACAGGCACCCACTTCCATCCAGGAGAGTTACTGATGGACTCCTGCACGGACTGCATTTTGGACCTTTCGGGAACCTGGTAGGAGAAAAAAAAGAAAACAAATAAAAATCATTGCTGATCGAATTTGCAGATGACAAGAAGATTAGTTCTCTGAGAAATAATGAAGAGGAAAGGTCAGAGACACAGAGCCAGCTGACTCTCCTTGCAAAATAGATGGAAACAAAGGATATATGCTCTGGTACAGTAAACACATAAAGATTTAGAAACAAAGACAATAAGCTTTATAGATCTATGAAATTTTTACTCCTTTCCAAGTGTTAAACTTCACATTTTAATTAGACCACTAAAATGTGTAGACAATGGTCTAAGCTGCATCCTAGTGTATACAAGTGATAGGCATGAGTTCTGGAGGCATCAGGTAACAGTAATACTCTTTGCATGACTTAATGTTGTTTAAATATAATTTGATTTTTCATAGACTTGTTTAACTTTTAACTTCCTTAGGAGTAGAGGGGGAAAAAAACTTCCCATGCAGAGTCCTATTTTGTCCAGAAGTTCCTATTAACTTCCTAGAAGTTCCTAGTTTTTTGTCCAGAAGTTCCTATTAACTTCAAAATGTAGCTGTGAGCTCTGAAACTAATTTATTGAAAAAAAAATAATGCTATAAGATGACACAGCCAGGTGGGGTTTTAATGGAAAAAGAAAAGGATTCAGTTTAAAAAGTTACCAAAAAGCTCATTAGAGATGTGCATCAGAATAGAAATAAGGTGCTAAGTATTAAAACAATCAGAAGTTATTTACAATAAATATGCAGGAAACTGATGGAAAAGGAATAAGTTTAATAAGTTTCAACTCTAAGGAAATTAAAGTAAGTGGTCAAGATGTGAAATAATAAGAAAGTTATGCTGCTTCCTAGTCCTGTTATAGAGGTGACAAAACCAGATCATTAGAAACAGAAAATTACTTTGAAATGCTACAATTATTTTTTAAACTCTTTGCTGCCTAACATGATAGACTAATTAGTGGGTGATCAGAAATTGCCTGTAGGCCACCTCCAGAGAGACACTCCCTTTCTGCAGTCTCCAGCAGGGCTAGAGAGAGGCTGCCAGACCTGCCACCTCCTGGTTTGCACCTCATGTTTGCAACACCCTCCCTGTCCAGCTGAGGGACAGCCAAGATGCTGAAAGCTTGAGCAGCCCTGAAATTCATGAATTGGATTAAACTCACTTGTAGAATATAATTTAGAAATTATCTGGACAGGCTGGCTCTTTTTCTTTATTTTCCTTCCCCTTTCACCCCAAACAGAAGTATTACATTGTTTAGCTTCATGGAGCTTCACGGAAATTGGAATTTCCACAACAAATTTAAACTCAAATTTTACAGCTCCAGTACACTGCCTGCTACCAGAGGTAATTCAGGTACATTTTTCCACAGTCATTGTCAGGATGTAGAAGACTTTTTCAGCTCTTACCTAGCAAGGCATTCTGTGCTTGCAGAATGTGGGACAGAGGGAGGAATGGTAAGATGAAGATCTTGGCAGCTGAGGACATTCAAACTGAGATTTTTCTGGAAGCTCCTGAAACACAGATATGTATATATAGCTATAGATATAGATATAGATTTTAGGAGACATGCATTAACTATGTATTTTTGTAGCAAGAATCACTGTGTTGATATTTCAGCAGTTTTCAGTGTTTCTCAGTCAAGCCCTTTATTAAAGAAATTGGCCAAGCCTTGTAATTTCAGGTTGCCAGCTAACTTGGGAAAACAACATTGTATGAGTTTACATTTGGCTCATATTTTTAAAAGCTGTCCACAAGTGTCAGAAACAGAAACCTTGTACAGTTTTTTAAGGGAGAAATAGTTTCTCCAATGCAGTTTGTTCAGATTTAACTCTGTGAATGAAGAAAATGGAGGCATTTTGTTACAGTGTAGCTGAATTATAGTCCTAATACACCTTGGAAATACACCTTCCTAGTCAGACTTTTGTCTTCTCTTCTGAAAGAGCATTTGGTTAAGAACGAGACAAAGTACTTAAGAACCTGAAACATCAAAACATAAATGTTCAAGCAAATCTGCTGCTTTTGTCTGCTTTTTTCTTTGGCAAGCTTGGGAAAGTACTTTTCCTTTGAGATCATCTGTTGCTGTTTTGATTAATAGATACTGCCATATATAACTTAGTACTAACCTCTCCATCTTAAATTAGTGTAATCCTTAGAAATATGCAATTGAAATTGTTACCAGCAGTGTCATTACAGATGTTTTATTTGACTGAGGAGATAGTTTAAACCAGCTTTGCTGCTGAAGAAAATATTCACGCAAGTACAACTAAATATTACAGAATAAAATTCTGAAGGGCTTAGAAAAATAAGTGTTTTAAAGACAGATTCCAGAGACTCTCAGGCTCTCAAAGTCAAGTTAATAACAACGACCTTATGTTCCTCTTCTCTGTATAAAAGGAAAAAAATCAATCAAGCCTAGAAGATTATATATGCTGAATATGCATGAAGAAAATGGAGCCTCTCATTATCCTGAGGGACAAAACATAATCACACACCCTCTGCTGAAAGCTCAGATGGTCTACTGGGAACCCAATCTTTGCATATATAACACTTGCAAGCCTCTGGAGCCTAAGCTGTGTCTAGAAGCCCTTAAATCCCTATGGCATAGTCCTAAAGAGTACATTCTCTGTCTTGCATATCTCCAGAGATCAAGAACTCAAAATGCAGCTGCACATCCCACGAAAAAGTGCCAACTTGTCAGATTCTTCTCACATGCCAGTAATGGGAACCCCATGTGTTAGCCCTTTAGTAGATATATGCATAGTATACAGAAGCTTTGGAAGAAATTGAGTCCCTGCTCCTTTTACTTAAAAGACAAATTATACGTTGTTACTGATGATTATAAATCTGCCAAAGGTAGAATCCCACCCATTTGATGTGAAGTACTTCACACAGATGTGATCTGTCTCTGGGAATCTCCACAAGCAGCAGCCTTCCCCAGTGATTGGACAGAGATTCAAAGCAACTCAGTTAGGGGCTTCAAGAGACACCAGAAAGCTCCTAGTACCTTGGTCAGGTGGGCTGAATCCACCCCTAATGCCTGAAAACTGTCCTTCACTTTATCTCAGGGTTTCCCTCAGGATGTGTTTTTATTGTTTCCCTTCTACACTGCTGAGCTCCTGAAGCAGACATTTCTTCTTCCACTTAAGCTGCTAGAATTTGTTCGTTATTCTTTTTTATCACCTTCTGGTTCCTCTGCCAGGTGACATCTTCTTTTGTGCTGATCTGGAAAAAACACACCCTGGGTAGGTGGCTGTTGCTTTGGTGGCCTGCTGCCTGTTGTACCAACTCTGAGTAACAGCTGCTGCTCATTGCTTGAAGCAATTATGCTTCAGTGATCCTGCTCAGGCTGACATGCAAGGAGACAACAGAAAGGATAAAAAAACGACCTCACCAAAACAGAGTTGGCAGCTTTCCAACAACATAGACATGACACTCACAAGTTGCCCCTCACTCTCTACATCCTCCTTCCAAAAAGAATTATATGTCCCACAAGCACTACTCTCTTAGATTTATTTAGATATGGAAAATTTAGGTCATGGTACTCCTTACTTCTCTCTTCTCCAAGCTCTGTAGATATTTTATTGACTTAGTAAAGGCTAACAGGGCTTTCATCTGTGCAGTGCCTGAGAGCTGGCACAGCTCTGCTTAAGCCCCATGCTTCCTGCCAACATCCCTCTGGCATAAGAAAGGGATGGTAAAGGGCCTTTAGAACGTCACAAATTCTTCACAACTTCTGCAGACCCTTATGAATGTAACTGGTGAGGTACAGAGGAATTGAAAACACCTCCAACTATTGACTAAAGACTAAAGCTACCAGTTTCCATGGTCATGGGGGCATCACCCACCATTCACCTACTGCCACATATGTAACAACACACCTCTTTCAGGTAAAGAGGGCTGAATGTGCATCAAGGTATTAAAAACAAACAAACAAACCCCAAAAATTAAAAAAAACCAAACAAAACAGAAAATCAGAAAATCTAGAAAGACAACAGATACGTAAGAAGAAACATGCATAGAGCTGGTAAAAGAGTTTAAAAAATGTACATGCAAAACCTTCTTGAAAGTATGTGAAAGTATGCATTACTAGGGAAGTCACAGTACAGAGAGAGTGACTATACTACATATACGTATAGTTGCATACTTTTTTCCATATACTTTTCTCCAAGTTTTAAAGTGTAGCTAGAAACTTCTAAAAATAGAGCATTTCTAATACAAAACCACAGGCTAAACTTCAGTAACTGTTATATACAGGGTAAATCATATACTATGATGACTTAAAAACGGGAAAGAACGAAGAAAAGAAGCAGGAGCCCAACTGACTGAAGCATGACACAGGTAGGGGTCCCAGCTTAAAATTCTTCAGGACTGTTTGAGCACACAGTGGAATGCTCCAAAGTTTTGTTTATCACATCTTTCTGCAACATCAGCTGTTTTTCTACAATACTAATCTGTGCTGTTTAAGAAAAAGTTTGGCCTTAGCAACTTAAATCTTTGTCAAAATCCCTTGTTTTTTGTCACCACAGCCAGTCTTTCAGGAATATAACTAACAAATAAGAACATCTCTAACAGCTAATGGATCAAAACTGAGATCGTGAGATCGTACTGCTGTTCTTCACAGAAATTGAAAGTTTGATGAGCTGAATCAAATACCATTTTAAAAGCTTTTGTTTAAGATAAATACTTAGAAAAAAGGAAGAGGCTGTTGTAATAAAACACAGAATTTTTTCCTTCTACAGAGCAGTAACTGAACATTTTATGACTTACACAGATTCCATCAGCATTTCTAATGACAGCAGAAATATTTCTGGAACAAGATAGGTTTCCCAAGAGATTTGCACTGTGAGATGCGTAACCTTTCCAGATGAAAAACAAGTATGCAAATAAATATGTCTTTAAAAAAAAAGTGTTGTTACCATCAGAATAAATTTGAGACTAACATTTGAAAAAAACTGAATACTAGGTGAACTTCCAAGCCCATGAGCACAAAATGCTTGCAAAACATATGCACAGAATAAACAAGACAAGGACTCTGTGTGAATGAGTTGTTCATATTTGCTATATCAATGTTAAGAAATGAATCAGCATAATACATTGAAAAATGGAAACTAAAGCTTTGCAGATTATTAGAAGGATAAATAATACCCCATTTCTAGCAACCTGCTATAATTTTCTGCCTCAAACTATGAATCTGAATTATTGAACTGAAGATACCCCCATGGGGCTATAGTAAAAAGTTAAATCCTCTCAGTTATTTTTAATCACTTTTTAGATATCAGGTCTTTAGATGATACTGTGTGAAAACAAAGCTCCTAAAAGTGATTATCCTATGGAGTGTCCAAAATGTTTCAAATCAGGTTTTCTAATACTTGGACTGCTATCACACTGAAGAACATTGAGCCAAGTCAGAGAGAACAGTCACATGACTTTTCAGCGCAAGCAGAAAGAAAATTACATCTGTAAATTATGGTGTGATCTATGAAGCAACACAGAGAATAAGTAAGAAGTAAGAATAAGAAGGGTTTATGAACTTAAGTGTGGAGGGATAGAATGTAAGAAAGTAAAGATAGTGCAGAAGGCAGTCTCACACCTGAGAAGTTGCAGCTGCACTAATCACCAAAGATTAGGAACAGGCCTGCCCTTAGCAGGCCACAGCTGTGTCCAATAAGATGAGGGCTACAAAGAGTGGGTTAGCTGGGTGAGGAGAGAGATGGGGTTTGCTGGCTGTGCTGTGGAGAAAAAGGAGTCAGTGCTGTGAGGAAATGCCCATTAGGAATCACTGAGAAGGTATGGGACTTTTGAATCATCTTTTGAAATAAGATGACAATACTTAAGCACATTTCTACTTACATCATGAACAGGTTCAATATGGTGAACGTACAAAGTGAAATTAGTAATTATTTCTACAGAAAATTAAGTCTTTTTTCCTAAATATGTTAACTGTTGAGGGTTTTAAAATTTTTTCAAGTGTCACAACACATAGTGCTGCCTAATTAAGTGCTTCCAGTTCATGTCTTCATGAGTAAGACTTCTACATATTTGAAAGTGATCCGCAAAAGGAGCGGAAAGCAAGGTGACAGAATTCACTATGTTCTGCTCCTGTCTGAGACAGATGATGGTACACCCAAGCACATTGTCAGGTTTG
Organism: Agelaius tricolor; assembly: GCF_023055355.1. NCBI lineage: Eukaryota > Metazoa > Chordata > Aves > Passeriformes > Icteridae > Agelaius > Agelaius tricolor. Next base: position 45,707,783 of record NW_027269267.1, on the reverse strand, counting down.
TCCTCTGACATTTTCCAGGGTGCTTTCCTTTGGGAGCCATATCATAAGAAATTTAGCTGTAGATCTGAAGGCATTAACAATCTCTCTTCAACAGGCTGGAGTGGCAAGGGACCAAAAGATATCAAATATAACAAATCAGTAGGAGCTCTACAGGTGGGAAGGGGAAGTGTGGGCAAGCCAAAGGAGGACAAGAGGATAGGCTGCACAGATACCACACACAAATATTCATGGACATGACACATCACACACTCAGCAAAGAGGAGCTGGTGGAACCAATGCTAGAGCTAAAACAGTGACTCACAGAAAAGGCAGATAAGGGACTGTGCTGTGGTATCTCTTTATGGTTTGAGCTGACCAACTGATTCAACTCTCAAGGTGATATGAATTTCGTCTTTACATCAGGAGTTTTTGCTTTTGCCAAGAATGAAAAGATCAGTTTAAGCATGAAGCTATAGGCTGGAGTTCCTCCCCACTACCTACTGCAGCCTTGTGTCAATTCCAAGCTTGACAACATGTCTCTAATTACACATATAATTTCAGAAACACTGTATTTCATGTGGAAACTAATGTAGGCAGGTAGGTAATCAAGCTTTTCAGCAGACCAGGCAATGCTCTCTACTGCTATAAATACTCTTTTGACAGCACAGGCATATTATATGTACATGTAGGTCTCAATCAAGGTTGAAACTGTAGATATCAAAGCTTTATGTTTAGTAGTTGCAAATATCTCAGTAGTGCTGGATTAGGCTTTTATCTGAATTGAATCTCTTTTATCTGCTGATAGAAACTTAACAATGCTTGCCTATAACCAATGTTAAATTTTATGTTAAATTTAGTGAATGTCTGTGGGCCTGTCCTAGCCAACAATACTGAAGCTGTGCAGTGTTCCAGTAGTCAGTGGTCAGATTCTTTACCATAATCAACCAAGGATGAATGAGTGTTCTGAAGATCTTCCTATCCCTTCAGGGGCTTTCAGTAAATCTTTTACTCAAGTTAGATGGAATAGCAAATTCTTCTAAGAACAATTGTATGCCAGCACGGCATACAATTTGAATTTTTCCCAGATCCACTCTGAGAACAATACTAACTTGACTGTAGAATTATACCTAGATCCAATAATTTAACTTTACAGATCTTCTTAGGAAGACAAGACTATATGCATATAAAACAAATATCTCTCAGATTCATATGCAGCTGCCCTCTCAGCATGATGGACCAGAAGGAGGCAATGTCCAGTCACCTGTAGGCAGAGTCATGTAATGATTCCCACTGATTTCCACTTAGACCACTGTATTTCCTATACCCCTTTTGGTGCTTACTTTAGATAGTGACAGATCTTCCCCAGATGCAATACCTTGAGTTGATTACGCTAAAAAAAACCCAAAACTGTTTCCAAACATTTTCATGAGAAATAATTGTGTCTGAACAGCAGCAGCTGCTGAAACTTCTTATACATGTAAATGAGTACACATTTTCTTCTCATTCTTATCTTTAGATATTTTTCAGGTAAGACTTATGCCACTCTCTGAATCACAAAATCACTAGTTTGGAAGAGACCTTCAAGACCATTGAGTCCAACCCATGCCATAACACCTCAACTAAACCATGGCACCGAGTGCCACATCCAGTGTTTTTTTAGACACAACCAGGGATGGTGACTCCACCACCTCCCTGGGCAGCTATTCGAGTACTTTCACGCTTTCCATAAAATACTTTTTCCTAATATCCAACCTATATTTCCCTTGGTGCAAATTATGACTGTGTCCTCTCATTCTGCATTCTATCAGTTGCTGCCTGGAGAAAGAGACCAATCCCCACCTGACTACAGCCACCTTTTAGGGCATTGTAGGGAGTGATAAGGTCACTATACTAATGAGGAACTGCCTTTTGAGTGTCCCACTCAAAAGAAAACCCTCTTACAGGCACACTTCAAATGAAAGGGGGTAGCAGGGTTTTGAAACTTTAACAGCAAATGTTTAGTGCCTTGTAGGAAATGTTTGCTACATACCCTTATATCATTTAAAATGTGCTGAGCTCAGAGGATGAGAAAAAGATGGCGTATTATCTGCAGGGTATTGCCCACAACTGCAAAAAGGGGACATTACAGGGGAAGTTCTGCTTCTGTATGCTATATACAAAATGATAGAAGAACTCTGTTTTCAAAAATCCTAATATCCTACAATTTCTGACTTTTTTCACATTTATGCTGTAGAGCTGCACTGCAGTTCACTGCACTACAACAGCTGGGATATTCCTGTATATAAGTGGTTTGCATATCTTGGGATGACAGAAACCAAATAAAGAATGTACTTCAAGAAGAGAATTCCTGATTGAAGATGTGTTTTCATTGACCTCACTGGACAATGGACCAGACCCACAAGCACAATTAATCCGAGAAGTAAGGTTAATCAGTTAATGGCATTCAAGACTTTTTCAGAATTATTTCTTTTCCCACTGCCTTCAGACCTTCTCTGTTTAGAATTTGTTCACATTAAGGTGTGTGCTTGCTTGTTATCCCTTGAGAAGATCTCTAGAAAGCATGGATTTTCAATAGAAAATTACGGGGACACCAGTCTTCCTCACTTGCCTTTGGTGGTTTGTGTAGGACCCTGTAGCTGTGAAGCTGTCCCAGAGTCTGTTGCTGCATTCACCCTCATGTGAATATGGCAGGTTTTGTGATGTGAAACAAGTCCTGGTCATTTATTTCATATCTTCTCTCATGTAAATACTGGAAATGTTTCAGATTACATCTGAACAGAATGGTCCCAGACATTTCCCAAGTCAGCTTTCCTCTGTCCTCCAGAGATTTCAGGGTATCCTGTGTCCAATACACTTTACCAAGTCTTGTTCCATCAGCCAAAGATATCCTTCCTCCAGGCAACCCTGTTCTCCCTTCGCAGGGGGAAGCACATCAGCAACTCATTCACCTCTGCTTCCCACATCCTTTGCTGCTAGTATTGCATTTGGGAGCCTCTGTGTCTAGCTGAAGAAACACATTTTGCACAGGACTTGGAAAACATTACAGTTAATGAGAATTAACGCCTTCACATAGATCAGATGAAAAATTCTTTCCTGGACAATGACTATTAAAAAGGTACAAGTAATCACTGTAGATCATCCTCAAAATTCAGTGCTATAAACTTCCAAGTTACTACAAGCAAACAAGACTTCAAAATATATCTAAAAGGCTACCCAAGTCACCAGCATTTTAAGAATAACGTGGGAGCTCTAGGTATTTAATAGGAGTCCTTTAATTTTGGGCTATAATACCATATAATGCAGCCTATAGCTATAACTGGGCAAGCATTCTCCTCTCTCTGCTCATATGCACTTTTTGTAGAAGAGGATTTTTGTACAGTGGTTGTGATAACTGTGAGTTACCAGAATCCCTGTTTGGCAGCTCAGAACTCCCCATACAATGTCCTGCCCATTCCCTCTCTATCATTCCTGTGCCATGATTTAAGTTGAAGCTTGTCAATGTCTGATACTTCTGCACATGGCCAAAGGCTAGAAAACCCCAGGTAATGCACAAGATTACCTGGAGAAGTAGTTCTAACAGTTTGTATTTCAAAAATGGCATATAATTTCTTTCCCAATCTACAAAGAACTGAAATAATTATGTAATGCTTTTCAGAAGGGCACTTTGTACAAGCTCCAATGTCTGTGTTATTAAGGCATATAGATTTAAGGAGCCACTCAAGAGTCAGGAGAGTAGTACATTGAGATTCAAAAAGTTGAAGAGGTTTCCTATTGAAATATTGACTGAATGAATCTAGGATGAATTAGAACTATCCCACTTAATTTAATTCATTTTCTAGGAGGTAAACATGGTAAAATTTCAACCTTAACCATTAAAGAAAAACAACCCAAATCCTTTGTTCATTATTGGCAATTCCATCCACACAGAGAAGATGCTGTAGAACTGTAAAATCACCTCAATAGTATCAGTGATAAACAGAAATCTTACTCAGTCTAAGTAAAAAATAACTGATTCCTCCACAGAGCAAGTCATTGCAGCAGTATGAACTCCAAAACTTAGTCAGAAACCAGACAATGCTTTTCTTCGTATTCCATCCTTTTCTTACTTGTAATTTCGTTCTTAGAGGCATTCTGTTCTGATTCCAATAATAGTTTCTTACCCTGTTTTCACATGGTTTTATCCATAGAATGGATAATTAATATATCCAGGAGTGTTCAGAAGATCAGTTATCTTATTTGTGAATAACAAAAGGACTTGATGTGAAAGCCCCTGGAAAGGAAAAAGACAAGCTGAAAAAAACCACAATCCTCTGAAAGCACTGCTTATCCTGTGTGTGCACATTCACTGAAATATAAATATTCATTTCATTTTTCTTATTATACTGACAAGGACAAACCTTGTTCAGAGATAGGTAGCTGATTTTTATAGAATCATAGAAGGGTTTGGGTTGGAAGGGACCTGAAAGATTATGCAGTTCCAAACCCCCTGCCATGGGCTGGGACACCTTTCACTAGACCACATTAATCAAAGTCTCATCCATCCTTGAACACTTCCAGGGATGGGACATCCACAACTTCTCTGGGCAACATATTTCTGTGCCTCACCACCCTCAGAGTAAAGAATTTCTTCCTAATATCTAATCTAAACTTACTTTCTTTCCGTTCAAACCTATTTTTTCTTGTCCCACCACTATATGCAAAAATCCCCCTTTGAGGCTGAAAGGGAAGCAACAAATAGATGTGCCAGTTCCCTAAAACTGTAAAATAAACGAACAAGTTTTTAGACACAATGGTCCTGGGCTTGATCACAAAAAGGCACCAGAAAATTAACTGCAGCTGCCAGGGATAACTACTCAATGGAGTTATTCTGGTGTTGAGAGATTGCTCATCACCTCCACATTGATCCTTCACAATGAGGCTCGCACCTTGGTTTAGCAAGATGAAGTTTCTGTTGCACCAGGGAAGGTGGAAGTGATCACCTAGTGCTGAAAATAACTCAGGAACATGCACAACCACAGTGAAGATGGACAAAGTAGGCAAAAGAAAGTCCTGCAATTGTAAGTGGAAGTATCCAGACATTTTGCTCTTCTCGGTCAAAAATTAAAATATTGGTGCAGACACAGACGTGCTTGCCAGACTTCAGTGGCTGGAGAGGTTGTACTTGCTTATACCTAGCATTAAAAATAGCATAAGAAATTCACTCTGGCAGGTACTTTTAAAATATCGTAAATGCAACAATTTATATATATATATATATATATATATATATATATGTAGGTATACACAAATATACCTATTACCCAAAATACTAATATATTTAGGTATACACAAAGAAAATGAGGCAAGAAAGGGAAGGGAAAGTGTGCTTTTTATTGTAGCACACAGATGCACCTTTTATTCCAGGTCCTACTGTTTTCTGCCTGCTCTCCTGGGACTTCACACTCTGCTGGACAGAATGCCAGCTTCCTATTGTTACTAGACAGCAGTTGTGCCATACTGTGAGTTTAGAAATTCATGAATCAGTAATGCAAGACAGGGACAGCTTTTCCCTATTGTATAACTCCAGCACTGCACAAAGGTCACAACACCAAATGCCTGCTGGAATTAAATGGTGTCTTTTTGTTTCATTTTAAAGCACTGAGGGGATATTATAATACTAAATATTAAGGGATATTAAGAAACAATCAAAGCTATTGTTTTTTACAAAGCCAGCAGCCCAAGACACCTAAGAGTGACTGGTGTAAAAGAAGGGTCTACTTACAAGATGTTCAGCTCTCCCCAGGAGGAAGTGCCCAGATAGAGGGAATCAGAGCCGTGTTAATCTGGGGCTTTCTGCCCTTCCACCTAAGGCTTTCATCTCTCCTTCATTCTTTATCCCCAAAACTCCTTACTACACTGTTTTCCTTACCTGATGTAAACTGGACAAGACTTTGTTCATTCTGTTCAAGAAGAGACTTCAATGAGTTTTGATACACAGCAGGGCCTCTCTCACATCCTGCATTGTACACTGCAGCCTGTCTGTATTTTTCTCTTCAGGGTTTGCCAAGCTTTCAGAAAACAACAATGTTTAGGACAATATAACAATAGGATAATATACCAAATGGGACTCTCTGTAAGAACAAATTAAAAATATACATATAGTCCTTTACAACAGAAACCAAGTGTAACACTTCCATCTACATCATGCCATATAATCCTGACCATATTTGCATAACACTTTGCTATGCTTGAGTGACTTTTTATCACTGAACATTTGAGTGGTCTAAAATGGATAATATTATTAATTTAAGGACACTTTGCCACAGCACTAGTTATGTGAGACCACAGAGTGAAGACTAATTCAAGCCTGGGAAGCCAGAATACAATTTCTTATGCAACCTTACCACAGAGACCGTCCCAATGGCTCTAGTGCCCCAGGCAACCAGAAGGAGACAGGATACTGTTATAATGTGTTATTTCCTTCACCCTGGCTCATCCTACGCTGGGTACACAAGGATATGGCAGTGTCAGTGACCCCTTTTGCATCTGGGATCTCAGGGACTCATTTGCTGCTGCAGCTCAGCCTCACTGCCTTCCACTTCTGCCTGAACCTGGAGCTCCTACAGCCTTTTCTGAAATGCAAAGTGGGTGACTTTGCCAAGGTCACACGGCGAGTGCATGGCAGAGAATAAAACAGCACTCTTTACACACATAACATCAGATGTCTTAGCACTCAGATGTTTTCAGACAAGTCCTGGACTCCAGCCTCAACACTGTGTTTGCTTATTAGCTAGAAAGCTGGAGAGAGTGGAAAGCCCAGGGAGCCTCACACGGACCTGGTGGGAGATATCAAGTAGGTCAGTTGAGCTATTTCACTGCTGTTCTTTGTGTTCTATGAAAGATATTACATGTGGTGGATTAAAAGAAAGACCATACTTATCATAAAAGTGCACTTGTAATTGTAAAAACCTTGGAATTATGGCATGAAATGAACAAAGAAAGTGCTGACAGAGAAAAAAAAATAGCTTAGAGTCATAAGACTCTAAACAAAAACTTATTCTTTATTAGCACATGTTTAATTTCAATGCCTACTAAAACAGATGACAAAATCTATGTCAAAAATTCAACACCTTTTTCTGTTGGGCAATCCCTCATGATTCTTTGCACTTACTGAGAAGGAAAAAAAAAAAAAAGAAACCAAAACCATTAAAGAAAAGATGCATTGCAAGAAATACAACTAGCTAAAATTGATACAGATCAAATAGGATAAATATGATAAAGCCCTTCCAGATCCGCAGCTGTCTGGGTAGCAGGACTCCCTTGAATATCTTAAAGCATGGGACCAAAGTAACTGAATCCTTCTAACTTAGAGGAAAGTTGTTAATGAATCCATTTTCTGTGCAAAGTTCTGTGAGGAAAGTCTAGCTTCAGCTACACAATCAAGTAACAGTATTCTTCTGCTGCCTGTGAATTTTTTTCTTAGTTTTGGATTATTTTTTATTTTATAAATTTTATCCAAGTTAGAAATGTTAGACAAAATTTGAAAAGCATAGCAGCATTTTTTTACAACTTCATGGAAGATACAGAAAAAATACCACTTCTATTCTGCCATAGAAGGCAGAATAGCTTGTTATCACATGTACCATCTGGAGAATAACAAAAAGCCATGGGATATGGAAAAATTATTCCTTTTTTTGTAAAATAACCTACAATGTATGGAAAAAATATGTTCAGATTCACCATGAGACAGCCAAAATGAAACAGAAAAACAAAGATAATGTCCCTCTTTGGGTCTGATAGAGAAATTAGTTGTTTATAGCACTAATTTGTACAGTGTCTATCACCTATTTCCACTAGGTGTTCTAATTTCAGAAAAGTAATGATGCAAAAGTTGCTAAGCAAATGTTAAACATGACTAGTGCATATTCTGGAAGCTCTAAAGGGCTGTTAGATTAAAGTACTGGAAGACAGAAAGAGGAATTAACTCTGCAGAAGGGAAGGAAATTCTGTGGATAGAGTCTTAATCCAGAGCACAGTGTAGAAACTAGGGATGCCATCCTTAATATGAGGCTTACCTGGCAGGTCCAGGAATCTATGCTATTATTTATATTATTAACAGCATCATTTAAATCACAATAGTTCTCCTGAAGACTCTAATTGGTATCTATTATTATCTCTAATTGGTATCTATTATTATCTCTATTACATTTGGCCTTGAATAGTCATGAGGGCTTAGGGCTTCTCTGACACAGAATGTGCCAAGTGTAGGAAAATATGTTGATAAGTGCATTGAATAGATCCTTCCTTCCTTCCTTCCTTCCTTCCTTCCTTCCTTCCTTCCTTCCTTCCTTCCTTCCTTCCTTCCTTCCTTCCTTCCTTCCTTCCTTCCTTCCTTCCTTCTTCTCCTTCTCTTTCTTTCTGTCTCTCTTTCTCTCTCTCTCTCTTCTCTGTTGTTGTTTCTCTTGGCTGACAGCTACCAAGACCAAGCTATTCTCAGCCAAGCAATGGAGGAAAAGGAGTGAAATGGGACTTCTCAAACAACCAAATGATCCACAGAGCACTCAAATGCAGGCAGATGTTTTCTACATTAAACTGAGCCTCTAAGAAAACAATAGGGCAACATATCAAAATTCTTATGTAAATTTCTCTGATTCAGCTCTTTCTCTGAGGCCTGGGGACAATTAAAGAACCTGAAAGATAATTCACATGCTCATCCCAATACGGTACTCATCATGAAAAGCTCATCACCATCATCCATCAGGATTTTGCCAGGCTGATTTAGTCTTCAGTAAATAATTTTAAGCCTGAAGAAGTTAAAAAAGGCATTTAATCAAAGATACTTTAAAATAGGGGAGCTATCTTAGCTATTTCTAGATGGTGGCATGTTTGTGCCACATTTAAAGAGCTCAAATATTTCCTTTTTCCTCTGTTTACTTTGTGACAGCCTTCACAAAATCTTCACAGTACTCTGAGGCTGGGATCTGGCTGCTCTTGGCAGAGCACCCCTTTTGTTTTACCAGGTGAATCCAAGGAGTTTCAAGTGTCTTTGTTTCTTCATTTTGAGAATTTGCAACCAGAGAAAATACGGGCCAATGGTATTTCAAGTCCCAGGTGTGGTTTACTTCATATGCATAAGAAAGCACTGAGATGCAAGAGGTGAAAGAGGCAAATTAAAGCAACCAACCAGCCTACTTGCATGGTTAGCTTGTCTAGACCACCCTGTACAGGTACAATAAAACACTTTCATTTGTGCCACCAGAGATATTTCAGTGTTACCTTTGCATTATTCTGAAAGACTCAGAGCCCTTGAATTATGCCTCATGTTATTCCTCAGGTCTCTCTAGTATCTTCAACAGGAAATGTTGAAGATAAAACCACTTGAGGTTTCTTTTCTTTTTCTTTCTCAAAAGTTGCCACAACTTGCATGTCTTAACTCATCTTCAAGTTATTTATCTCTGTAGAATTATTCCTTCTATCTTTGAGCTTTCTTGTTTCTCAGGACTTGTTTCTGGGGTTTTTGTGTTTGCTTTGGGATGCTTTTTGGGGATCATTATCATTTCTGAAAAGTTAGACCTATCAGATACATCTCCTGTGTTATTAGAGAGAAACCACGTGTATGATTTGACACACCACTTTGCCTGTATGTGAGGCTTCAAGTATCTCTGAGCCAGCCAGGATTGTTTGGCTTTCAGGGAGTAGAATTTGGCTTTGTTTAACCCATTGGAGCACACCTTGCACTCAGGCCAGGCTCCCTCATCCGTCAAAAGCAAAAGCTGGTGACATGACAGGCAGCCCTCCTTTGGGCTCTTTTGAGCAAGTCTGATGCTGCCAAACAAAATAAGAGATGGAAAGCAAGGTTTCTGCAAAGCAAACACCATGCTGTGGGAGGAATTAGTGCATGTGGTTTTCCTGGGACACCATGCCTCAGTCAAATGCCTATCACAGTGACTCGGTATGAGAAATAATTTCATCATGTCCCACTTACGTGTGGCCGAGGCGATTCTCCTCGACAGTCTCACACTTCCTTTGAAAGATCCTGTCAGGGTTTCTCATGGAGTGACCTGTCACCATTCTGCAGGAATCTGCTCTAGGAATCTCCTGCAGGAATACAGATGGATACAATGGCAGGCCCACTCTACTTTTCCTCAACAGACAAACACAGAGTTCGTTCCATGCCATCAGCCATGTTTGGCAAAAGCACAGGAAAAAGGCAAAAAGATAAGCTGTAAAAATTATAGAGGCACAGCATTCTTTTCTCCAGTTGGTTTTTCTACAAAATCAATTCCACATCCCCAGCTTAAGACACTGTCAGATCTGTATCTTAACAAGGCACAAATTTCAATTAGTTCTTTTGTTTCCCTAATTACTGGGACTTAAAAATACTGTAAATCTAAAACCCATTCATGCCAAAGATAAATCCTAGCGTGAACTGTCATTTCCAGACCCCATATGCAAAAAATATGGCTTTGGAGGAAAAGAAGGAAATATTTTTGTGGTAGTTCTTTCTGTTCTATCAGGAGAAGAAGGAGCTGTTTGACATTTTGACAGAGGTTTGGAATATTAGAAGTAATTCCAGTAGACATTAGTAGGCAAAGTGCAACTAAGGAGTATGTTCAAGGAGGCAAATGCACATAATTTATTTCATGGTTCCATGGTTTACACAGAGAAAGAATGCAAAGACATAATATACTGCTTTGCTTACAAACCACCACCATTATTGAGAAATAAAATACATGGCTTAAATTATGGCAAAGGATAATTTTCCTCCCACTTTTTTTCTCCATTAAAAAACCTTATTTTTATGTAAGTAATATTCATCAAATGGAAATTCTTACTCTTGCTGGCTTGGACTACTTCAAACCATTGATTTTTCTAAAACTGTTCTTCCAGTGGGAAGTGTGTGGAACTTGTTTAGATTGGGGAATTTGAAGGGAGGAGAAAAATAGCTTTTAAAAAAGTCGTGGTTTTCAGCAACCCCATTCAGACAGGAAAATTGATTTAATTCTTAGAGAAATAAAGGCAGCAAGAAATTAGTTGCCAACTGGCCTCTCTCCTCTTCCTGGATTACGCAGCTCACTCCAGCCCACAGGTGTTTTTCAGCATTGAAATCAATGTTTCTGTGCATGCCTCATAGCAGAAGCTGGCATATCTGTCCTACCTTGATTTTGCTAGCACAGATAAAAATCAGTGGCAAGATGCAGAATTATGTACTTTTAGGGCTACACCACATACAAACTTGACAACATTGTCACTTGTATTGGTTGTTACCGTGGCTGTTGGGATTACATTAGCATGATGCTCCAGCTAAAGCCAGGATCCTGCCTTAATTCTGCTGTGTAGATGCACATGACAGGGCTGTGAGAGGTATTTGGGTGCTCAGTCCCATGACATATTTCTAGATGTCTGCCTATCTGCTAATGGCTTTTGCTAACAGACAGCTTCAAAACATGCACTGCACTTCAGGGCATTGATTGACTAATTCTTCAGCAGGAGATAGCCAAGATATATATCCAAATTTCTTAATTAATGAATAGGGAGTTTAATATGGCATCAAACTTAATTGCACATCTGGTACATCACCTAGGTAATGCCCAGTGATACAGCCTCTGTTTTCCAATCTGTCACAATGTTTTTCATAGGCAAGGTCTGAACACAAACAGGGATGGCAGATGCCTCCAGCCACTGCTATCTTGGAAAGTGTTAAGTCCTGAATTTTATGTAACTGTTAAAAGAATAGCAGAATTTAGGCCCTACTATCTAGTGAATAAACATAGAACCAGGGGTTAGGTTATGACCTATGTAAAAAACCATACCTGAGGCAATTATTTATTTGCCTTGTATTGAACATACAGAACTGGTGTGTTGAACACTAGTTTTGAAAGGATCTTGATGCATTCCCAGGTACACTTCTCTACCAGGAAGCAGCTGAATTTAAAATCTCTGGTGGCCAGAAAGAAAGGTGCCAGCAAAACTTCAGCTCCAGATGTGAGGAGATCAGCCAGGAGGGACAGCTGTGTTGTGAGTGCATCATGTAAAGCACCAGTGGCCAGCTGAAAGGGAGGATTGATTGATTGTCCTGCTCTGCTCTGTGCTGCCATGGCCTCACCTACGGTGCTGTGTACACTTCTGGGCACCACAATATAAGAAAAATATAAAGCTATTAGAGAGTGTCCATAAGAGAGCTATGAAGATGGTGAAGGGCCCTGAGGGGAAGATGTATGAGCAGTGGATGAGGTCGCTTGGCTTGCTCAGCCTTGAGGAGAGGAGACTGAGGGGAGACCTCATTGTGGTCTACAACTTCCTTGTGAGGGGAAACAGAGGGACAGGCATTCTGCAGGCCCAGGAGTGGACTCTGATGTTCTTTGTGGGTCCCTTCCAACTCAGGATATTCTATGTTTCTGTGGGCATACCAGGGAGAGTCTACACTGAGATAACAGAGCACTGGAATGAGGCTGTCAAGCCAACAGAGGTAGGGTGGGGGAATCTCCATCACAGGGATGCTGGGATTACAAGTTGTAAAAAATTCAGTCAAGATGTCAGCAAAGTGATAACTAATCCTGTAACTTTTCCAGCTTCAGGGCAGGAGGATGAGCAGGGATTTTATAGAGTCCCTCAGAGATATTTACTTTTCTGTGATTGTAGGAACCAATCTGTAGCTGACATCATCAAATCCTTCTTGTGTACACAAGCCCAGTGTGCATATAAGATATACCCTGCTGATTAGAGGTCTTATTGTTATTGAGCCATTGCCTTTCATCTGTTAATTACTAAAGACAGCTCAACTGTGGAGCATTAATAATTCTTATAGGTGGTAAAAGCCATGGCTACAGTTGCCATGGCTTCAAAAGGAAAAAAATCTAAAGGAAGTATTTTGTGGGGAAAAAAAGCAACTCCCCAGAAATAAGAAATTAGTGGCATCCCTTGATTAAAAAATATATGGATTATTCAGGATTAACACCACACAGAGCATTGCTCTGACTTCCAGGAAGATAACAAGGTTCTATACTTTCTATTCCCCCTCTCTTTGATAAAAAGGATACCATTTTATTTTGTCTAGTGGAACCACTGATGAGACCATAGTATTCTCTGCAACCTCACTGCTTTAGTATCTGCATATGTGACTCCCAGGGAAAGTTTTTACTGGTGAAGAGCTATGGTCTGGAGGAAAGCACAGTATTATATGAAGTATTATGTGATTAGTTGCAAGCAAACCTTTTCTGAAAGCATTCATAGGAGCCCTGCGCACTGTGCAGAGGAATCTCAAGGGATACCCTTAAACATCACTGGAGAAATCATGGAGGCTTTTTTTTTTTTTTTTTTTGGCACATTGACTGATCTAGCTGGGCAAATGTCCTGCTAGAAGAGGAAAATGCAGCAGTGATTCCAGATGACTTGCTGCACTTCTGACTTTTCAAATCCCAGCTGTCCAACAACAAGATTCTCTCTGCTATCACAAAAAAAAAAATGCACACCAGCAACACTATCTGCTTTGCCTTCCATCCAAGTAGACATCATGGTTGGAAATTCTGAAGAAAAGCAGAAAGAAAATATTCTGCTTGGGGTGGAAGGGAAGACAGAACTTGGAAACACTAGTTTCTCTGCAGCATTATTTTCTCTCTGGTTTGGCCAACACTTCACCCAGGGAAATCTGATCCCATAGTGTCTTATACAAAGATTTACTAGCTGATAGCAGAATCTGTGGGTGTGTGAAAAGCCTGACAAAAACAGTAAGAATTTATTTATGGCTGCAAATATTACATCCATATGGGAAAGTTCATTTGTCTTTAACTTTTTTCAGACACATTAGAGACTGTTATTGATTTAATAGTGTAGTGGAACATAGAAAGAAAAAAGTATAACAGGAGAAAAGTAATTATTGTAATAGGAGCAATACATGTATAATTCCATTTTAAAAATTAGTTACTTCTCTTTCTGTATCATGATTTTTCCCTAGGCACAATTTTCTGTTCATTAGGAGATAATTACCTTCACTGCCAAGCAGTTTATAAATGCACTGTTTATAACAGGAGAGGATTTGAGAGTTACATTTCTTGTCCAAAATGTTATTGCTATTGAGGCAGTCTTACTGTATTATATCCAATAGGTCACTAGACATGCAAATGGATCCATGTGCACTTGGTAATAGTTCAAAATTATTTTATTCCCAAAGGACATATTTAAAAAAGATGGGTTTGCTGATTAGTCTTTTCATTCCACACCAATACTACCAACACACTGGAAGACATGCTCTTTACTTCATCCTTGTTTTCAGATACAAGCAGCTTCTGAGTGATGTGGCATTCCCCACACATTAAAAAGTGGCACTACAGAAATAGAGCACTAAGCTGTCTTGCATTTGAGGAGTGTATGCAATAATTAAACTTCACACCACCTTTGCAAGTTAATTACCATCATCCTTATTTCAACAGATGAGAAAATGAGAAACATGGGAAAGTGAGACCACGCAGCAAGCCTGAGCTCAAGACCCCCTCTTGCTCATGTTCATCATTAATCCTCCCTTTTGAACTATGGCTCTGCATCACAACTGCTGGCTGGCAGGAAGCTGGAGAGAGTGTACACAGCTGCATGGAAAACTCTACCTCAGTCACTGGGTTTCTGCCCCTTAGCCCACTGAGGACGAGCACCATGGCAAAAAGGAAGCCCCAGGGAGCAGGAACCCTTCTTCAGCCTTCTCCTTCAAGCATGCAATAACAGGAAATAGGTAATGTGGTCCTGATTTGGCCAGCTAAGTACCCAAGTGGCTCTTTTGCCTCCCTGGATAGTCAGCAAAGAGTTTGGTACATCCAGAAGAAGATTCAACATTCTTGAGATCTGAGTTGCCATGCATAAATAAAAAAAATTTTATATCCTCAAGGAAATAGCCTGTCTCCTGGTTAAAAAATTTAGTGACTCCAATTTTTCCTCTCTATTATATCTCCCCTACTACTTGCTGAAAGTGCTGATTTGGCACTGGCATCTGAATTTGCACATCGTAATAGTCATTAAACAACAGTAATGTCTAGTAATCCCTTTACCATAGACTTTCTAAATCCTTCATTTCCACATGCTCCTGGAAGGCCAATGCTGTAAAGCTAGGATATGCTTCTTACTTGAAGAATTTGAAACATTAAAAGAGATGCACAGCACACTATGCAAAACAGCCCAGAAATTATTGCAAAACTATTTTATTTTCTGTCTTGTACAATAAAGCATGACAGATAGAAAAAGTTCCCAGAAAAATGGAACAATGGAGAGTAATATAATCTGTGGGGTTTGTGTCCTTCATGAGCTATTTTTAATGGGCCAGACAATGAGGTCATTATTTCTGATATTGAAATTACGATTTTACAGTAGAGTGCTGTTAAACAAGGACCTAAATAAAGGGATTTGGTCATTCACTCTATGGAGAAAAGAAAATATAAAATATTTGTTTCTCCCTTATAAATTTCCAGTGGATTGGAAGTTCAGTTGGAAGCCAGATGTATCCCACAGAAATTACTTTTCTTTGGTTCAACACACAAACTAAAAAGTTGAGGTTGAGGAAGTAAAATGACAATTTGAGGGGGGAAAAGCATCACAAAATTAATAAAATGAGGTTTAGATGAAAAAAATAATGAAAACTTTCATTCATGTGAAATTGATAAGTTTCTTTTTATTTCCAGATACAGAAGAATTAAAAAAAAAAAAAAGCAAACAAAAACAAAATAAAGAAAAGGGAAAAAAGCATGCATGAAAAACTAGTTCTTGGAGCCATTAAAAACACCACAAAAAGCACGCGGCAGCATTTGTCACCTCTCTCCAGAATAAGCTGATTAAAGCACTCATCTGGGACCAATTTCCCCTTGTCATGAAACTTGGAAGAAAGTCTTGAGGTCAGGTTTCTCTCCTCTAGACTCCCAGCCTATGGAGTCCCCTTCTTCAGAGGGAATATTTGTTTATAATAATAGTTCAATAACTAAGAAGCAGAATTTGATTGTTCAGTCAGAAAAGTCTCCTTAGAAGAAAAATATTCAAACTCCCTTTCAAAATCAGATAGGGTTTTAGGGTCTTCAACATGTTGGGCCAGTATCCTAATCACCAGGATTATGAGAGCTGGAATTACTTCAGCAGATGCTCCTTTTGAATTCAACTCAAAACAACTCTAAGCACTGAGCTTGGAGAATGCTGAAACTAATCTTTTTGACATTGCCAACATTTTTTTTTGTTTGGTGTTGTTTTCTTTCTTTTCTTGCCTTCCTTCAGTCAGAACTATTCTTTCACTTTGACCTAAATTTGCCACTGGTTTCAAGTAGAATTGTGAATGTTTAATTCAGAAACAGAAAGTGGCTAAACTGGAGTCAGGGCTGGTCTCAGAGTACCTCTCAGCCCAAACATCCTTTGCTCCTTTACTCTCCATACCAATCTCCAACCCTGCTAGAGCTACAGATCTGTGTCAGCTTTCAGACACATGCCTCTATCAGAAATTTGATTTTTATCTCACACTTAGGCAGTTAAGGAAAAACAGTCTAGTCTAAAGCTAAACTTTTGGCAAATTTCCCATGAAATTCTGTAAAAGCTTGTAATGTATTCTTGAGTCCCTTGTGCATGAACTCTCTTAACTGTCTACCTGAAGCCATCTCATGAAGTGAGCAAATAAAGTTGCTTTGCTGGCTGTCTAATATCAGAAGAAATCTCTGTAAGTCTGAGACAACTCTGAGAGTCAGGATCTGTTGTCAGGGAAAGGGGCAGTTCAACATCCAGCCCATCAGAGAGGACCTGCATGAAAGACCCAACCCTCTCAAATGAGCATAGCAAGAGTGATTTCTGCTCAGCTCTTTTTGGTGCTTCTCTCTGATCTTTTTCAGCACTGTTTCTTCCATAAGCTTTCTGGTGTCTTCCTGTTTTTTGAATATCCTGGGACGTGAATATATGTATGTATTATGATGTGAACATCAAAGGCATGGAAGTGGCTCACTCTCTGTATCTACAGCTGACAATGGGGTTGTAGTTGTGCTAGCTGATTTCAAGTCTGTAAACTATCAGGGCAAAAGCATTTAACCACCTGCAACAGTTTAATGGTACCCACAGTTAAAAGGCTTTGACTTCCCCTGACTTTGCTTCAGCTCAGCTCTAGCAAAGGAATAACAACCTCTGAGTTCTAGCAAGGGATTATATATTGTTATGGGTAGGGCTGGACCTCCTGGAAACTGGTGGGTGTAACCATCACCCCTCAATGGAGAGAATTTAAAAAACTCTTATGGTATTCTACAGAACTGTTTACTCAAACATCAGAGACCTTCTCACCAACTCTGCACTGACAAATTATTCAGATATTTGTCCAGGGATCAAGGCTTTTAGACTTGTTTTACTGGAGGTATCTATCCTTGAGAAACAGGAAAAGTACAGGAGAACACAAAGACAAGGCATAAATTGCATTAAAATGGTGTCCCACAAATGGGAGAATGAGCATGATAACAAACCAGAAAAAGCAGTGTGATGCACAGACAGATAGTGCTGGGGAACAGGTTTACTATGCTGGAGAACACACATTATAAAAAGACCAAAAAAAAAAAGAGTTGAAGTGACACTAAGTATGAAAGAAACTAGCTATGAGGTAAAGCAATGTGAGATAATAGAGATATTTGAGAATCAGATGATAGATAAGAATGTGAATTGAAGTGCTGGCAATTCAGCTTCAAAACAACAGATAGGAGATGTGCATCAAAAGACAGGAAGAGAAAGGACAAGACATGCATATCAATATCAGGAAAAAAAGGAGAAAATCTGGGGTCTGGTCATGATTGTAGGCTCCTTCATAGGAGATCCATCAAGTCTGACAGAGAAGCACATCCAGGGCACAGAGGGATGTGCAGCCTGCCAAGAGGACAGGTACACAATGTGGACCTCAAACAAAGGAACAAAGGGACTGGGAAGGAGCAGCAAAGATCTGCCAATCATTCTTCATGCTGGAACAAGTAATAGTGACAAAAATAAAACCAAATAAAACTGATACTATAGACCAGCCTCCCAAAAGAAGGAGTATGCTGCAGGAATGTGGAGATGCAGAGCCTGGGTTTAAGAAAGTGTCCGCAGACATGTTTTTATCATTGCTGTCTGTAACACAGGAGGTGATTCAGTGATGTTGGTAATCTCACTGCTTCCAAAATCCTGGAGAAGAGGCTGTGGAGGCAGGAGTAACACTGATGATCCTGGGGTCTCTTGAAATTGATGGCAATGATTTTGCAAGGAGATCATGACCCATGAGACACCTGTCTGCAGTTTAGGCATGTAAATATCCCCCAGTTTAAACCATGTTCTCCCACTAGTCAGTAGAGAAAAGATGCACTTCTAAAGGATTCACCTCATCTGTCCTGGGTGCCTATTTTAATATGGAATGACTTGTCTTTTCAGAGAGACCTCTCTGTCAGATATAGACAAAACTAAATGGTTTAAATTTAGACAACACTAAATGGTTCAAATTTAGGCAATAAATGCCTACACAGAATTTTATTTATATATGTATATGTATGGATTAAGGTTTGATTTAGATATAGATTTTGCTTCTGTTTGAGACTGTAAATAACAGTGTCAGAAAAGCTACTTTATAATAGACTTAATATTTCTAGAAGAAAACCTCATCGTCTGCATGCAGTGTTACTTGGCCTGTGTAGAAGGAGCATATAAATATTTTTGTTTTCAATGACTAAAGTTGGATGGGGAAAAGGAGTGAGAAAAACACATTGAAATATTGGGATTTCAATGTTTTAGTTGTTATAAGATCTGACCTTTCAAGTGCTAAAAATGTGAAATTTGAGGCTATTTTTGCTACTAATAATATGTATGTTTACATGTCACATTTGAAGCTCTCAACACACGTACAGAGAATGTTAAGTATTGCCAATAAGTATTTCTGAATAAATTCCTGAAAAAGAGGTAATTTAGGTTGGAGTCATCTGCTGTAATTTAGATGCCTACCATTTGGACATATGAATCCAATGTACTTACACTGTGTTCTTTTTATGTTTGCTAATAGACCCCTTTTCCTAAGGGCAATTCACCTTTGCTAAGAAAGGCATTTATAATAGGCCAGAAGAATGGCTTTCCACCTATTTTCCTCCATTCAGTATCAATCAAGCCTAAGGAAATTGTCTCAACAATTATATATATTAAGTGTATAACTTTTCAATATCCAAAATGAAGGAAGACAGTCATACTCTAAATATCCCAGAAAGAGTCAGATCTTTCAAGTATATGGTCTCCCCATCCCCATGAGGTCAGAAAGTGATGTTGGAGCGGAGCTGCAAATCGAGTCCAGCATAACATTTTCTGTGCTTTGCTGCCTCCTGTTCCTATCCCTCTGTTTACAACCACAAGCAAGATCAAGCCCAATTTATGTAGCTATTTGTATGCAAATTAGAGGATATTTTCAGATGCATTCAGCTCCATGTAGGAGGCAGGCAGCATTTAAAAATGTGGTTTTTTCCCAGGATGATAGTGAAGTTTTCAGTTTCTATTTTGTTCATCCTGCATTTGTTGGCAGGATGTTGTTCCTGACACTGATTTATAAGCATTTTAAAGCCCAGTGTGTCATACACTTCCTTGCATCCAACAGAGTCTCTGTGTAAGTTTCCTCTCTTTCTCTGAGCTCTGCATCTTAGCCTCTCCATTCTCTTTGCTGGGTTCAGATGTCTCCTGTGTCTCCCCACTCACAAGTCTCAAGAGCCTGCTCCAAACTTGGCACACACATCCAATGCCTTTGCACCCTGTCTTCTCCCATCACTGCCTTACAGGCTCACTTGCTTTATCTCCCCGTCCATTATCATTTCTGTATTTCCAGGTCTCCCATCTGCCGTCTATGACAGTGCTGTATCAACCTTAGCTTTACTTCTGCTAGATCTTAACTCTTTTTTATGTATATTTCTACTTCCAGGATCACTATTTCCTGCCCCAAACATCTTTGCTCTTTCCTATCCCTTCCCACATATCTCCCTCACAAGATAATTATTCTCTTGGTTCTTCTGATGTTTTCTCTCTCATATTCTTCCTTACATTGAATTTTAGAAGACTTAGTAATAAGCAGGAGAAATTGGACGTTTCTTTTCCAAAATCCAAATGTAAGAAACTTTTTTATCTTGATCACACCAGAGTGAATCTAAAGTAACCTCACTGAAGTCAGTGGAGCTACACCAGCAGGAAATAAAAGTAAGATAGTTGTACAGATCCCAGATACTTGCCTCAGCCCTCTAAGACTCCATGCATAAAATAAATTAGTTTCTGTCAGGAAATGGTTCAGGGTAATAGAATTCATCATCTCCCAGTATTGTTGGAGCAGATCCTGGCATGGTTCCAGTACAGAATAGCACTCTCCCAAAATAGTTCTCTTCTGAGCCTAAGTCAGGAACCACGCTCAGTTTGAATGCTGACACCTGGTTTGGAAGCTAGAAGGTTTAATTGTATGGTCAAAGGCCATTCCATGCCAGCTGTGTGGGAAAACTGTCACAAACACATCTGGTGTTCTTAAAGCTGTATCCTTACAGACACTCCACTGTTTCACACTGTCTCTATTATGGTTTACTAGGTCTGTCTAAGGACAGACCTTAGTAAACCATTCCACTCCAAGTAACAAATAGTTGTCTTGGTAAGCACATATCAATGCAGAATAATCTACCCTGATGTCTAGATCCAGCCTGGTTTGTGGCTTGCCTACACCTCAGCCAAAGAACATTTTGAAGCACTCCATTATTAGTAACAAAGACAGGCTAAATATGAATGAAGGGATGCTGGGAAGTCAGGGACTGGCTCCTCCTGACCACACAGAGGAAAATATGGGAGCCTTGGATGGCAGCTACGAGGTTTCTGCCCCCTGCTACCACAATCATTACATCCTTTCACAGAGATTTCAAGTTCTTCTCACTTTGACATAGCCATCCTCCATCCTGCAACATCCCTCTAGTCATACAACCAGAAGTAGGAGTCCCATGACAGGGCTCTACTGGTCAAAGGCATTGTCTGTCAGATTTTTGCCAGTCATATTTCCTAATTACTGCAGATAAACAAAAATTATCACCCAAAGGTGAAATTTTTATACATCAGTTCCTATAGGCTATTATTTACTCATTGTATTTACTTTCACACATTTGCATGTTGTCTTTGATACCTTAATGACTGAAAATAGCCAAATTATATGTGTTTTGTTTTGCACTACAGACTTTAATTTTCTGGTAGACTGAAGGACCAGTCTTACACTGGTCAATAACTTACAGGTTCTTATTTAAGTATTTCCACCAAGAAACAGTTCATTTCAGTAGTTAACAAGCACCCAGCAAAGTGTCCTAAGAAAAAGCTAAGGACAAGTTAATGGTGTAATAAATCAGTCATTACATTAAATGATCAGTTTCCACTGTACAGTATTATTGCTTTATTGACCCCTACTTAAAAATTTATCACAGTAGTATTTTATTGTGGTTACAGGACACATGGTTGTAGTACTACTGGGTGTAGTTTAGCTTATGCTTCTGCTTTACTTTTAATTTCATTTAGTGCTTGCTGTGGACAAAGAGCCAAAAGTGTTGGAAGAACAACATATGAGGACAGAGAAGGTCACTTTTGCTAAATGGAAGCAGAACAGTAGGCACTGGGGGAGTGAAGGAACCAGAGGGATGCTTTTTGCTTGAATCTGAGCTGTAGAGCAAATAGAGGACTAATGAGTCTGTAGACAAGGACTACTTCTGCAGTTTTCCCTGTGCAAGAAGTATTAGCCCCAGCTCCACAACCAGGCTATTTCCTTTTCCTGTCTCCACCAATCAAGGGTTACTGTTTCCTCCTATCTGACTGCAGATCTACTTTAATTATTATTTCCTTAAGTGTTTCCATCAAATTGATGCCAGGTTCCAAGGAAAGTACTGTGCCAGTTCTTCTGGAAAGAAATTGACTTGTTTTGGCTGTCACTAAAAAGATGTCATCTGCATCTGTACTGGAAAATATGAGACAGATCATAAATAAAGCAAGGGTGGCAAAATAGAAAATAAGGCTGTAAAGCAAGGCAGCATCTTGGCAAAAGTGAAGATGTCCTATATCTGAAGTGGGAGAGAATTTATTTCTTTATTACCCTTTTTAGGACCCTTTCCCATGTCAGATGGCCACCTTAGAACAGCAAGGGCCATATATAATTTAATTGTGCAGATGTGGCCAAAGTCCCCCACCTCAAAAAAAATTAAATTAACCAATAGAGGAAGTTAGAAGCTCACAGATAACATCATAGTTGGCTACTTGGGGAAGCGGTCAGTGTACTGGGAGGCAGGACTTCCTCTCAGGAATCTTAGCCAGCTGGGAAAGCAGTCAGGCAGGAACCTTATGAAAGTCAAATGCAAAGCTGTAACTTTGGGGGAGGGAAAAGCCCATGCTACAAAACACACTGGGGATTCCCCAGATGGAAAACAGTTTGCAAAAAAGGGTAACATCTTTATGGACACCATATTGACCACTAATGTCCCCTTGTGTAAAAGAAAGCCAATGTCTTTGCCTACATTACTGGGAGGTTGGCCAGTACATCTCAGGAGGTGGTCTTTTTCCTCTGCTCAGCCCAGGCAAGACACATCTGGAGTGTTGGGTCCAATTCTGGGCTCCTCAGTGCCAGGGATACATGGGCACCCTGCAGTGAGCACAGCAGAGGAGACCAGCCTGGCTGGGGGCTGGAGCACAGGACATACGAGGAGAAACTCTGAATGTTTGCCTTGAGGAAAAAGAGGTTACTGCTGCCTACAACTACCTCATGGGAGAGCCCAGAAATCTTTGAAGTTGGTCCTTGGAGCTGGTCCTGCTTTGAGCAGGAGGTTGAACTGAAAGCAGATGTCTCTTCAACCTGAGTTATTCTTTTTTCATATGACCCTGCTGTGTGAAGGCAAAGACAGAGTGAAAACCTGTGTGCGTAGAGACACCCCATCCACGTGGTGGAAGGAGAAGTAATCTTCCCCTCAGCTTATTTCCTCCCCTCTGCAATGCTAGGCCTGTGGGCAGGAAGATGAGTTGATAAACAAGAGTGGATTAACAAGTTCATAAACTCAGTTTCTGTGAAGAGCATTGAGAGGGCAGAGAGATGGAATTTGCCCCTTTGTTTTCCCTCAAAAATAATGTGGAAAAGTTAGGAGGCCAATCTGAAACAACCAGAGGAAGCATGGTAAGCAGCTAAACATGGTCTCAAGGCCTGTAGAAAGGCATAAACCATGAACCTTCCCTGACTTCTCAGCAAAAAATTTTGGTCAAAGAACATCCTAGAGATAAAAGAAAAACAGGCAGGGAGGGAGGGTGAGAAAGAAGAGAAACAAAACGCTATTTTCCAACGGGTGAAATTATA
The DNA here is from genome assembly GCF_023055355.1 of Agelaius tricolor. Taxonomy (NCBI): domain Eukaryota; kingdom Metazoa; phylum Chordata; class Aves; order Passeriformes; family Icteridae; genus Agelaius; species Agelaius tricolor. Next base: position 45,684,493 of record NW_027269267.1, on the reverse strand, counting down.
TGGGACAAATTTGTCAGCAAAAGTTGCTCAGTTCCTTCACAGGTATTTTGCTTTCTTGTGACATCAGTTAGAAAAGACCATTTAGAAAAGGATGACATCCTGGGACACCCTATGTAGCCACATGATAAAAATGCTGATGCCTGTTTCTCAATTTTTGCCTGTAGACAAAGAGATACAATGAGCAACTCCACTAAGTGGTAAAAAGGAACGAGGAACCAGGTCTTCAACATATTGAAGGGAGGCAGGCAGTAAAACTGGCATTTTGGACATCATCATTGTTACATAATATCTCTATAAGAGCATATATAAAGACAATTTTTAAATTTACAGAGTAATTTAGTGGACTTTTTTGCTAGTCAGGATCCTCAATTGCAGTGGTCAAAACCATAACTGAAATACATGCACACATTATTTTAAACATGCACCCTTCTTTTAAACTGGTTCTGTCTGATAGCAAAATGTACCCAACCACTGAGAAAAACATTCTGGTGGTTCAGCCTGAGCTGAAAACCAAATTTCTTGTGCTTTGCTGGTAATCCTACCCAGAAGAGACGTTTAAAGTTACCTTGCAGTATGTCTACATGATCAGCAATCACAGCAAGGGATGTTGTGAAATGCGGCCCCACTCAGCTCCATGCATAAGGGATTACCCTTTTATAACCCATTGGTGGCAAACAGATGTTATCTCCACATGCACTCCACATCTGGATTTTGCTAATCTATGAGTTGAAAGCTTCAGATCACACCAGGGCCAAAATATAGGGAGATGTCAAACCAAGTTATCACAGCAAGACTTTTGTCATTATTAACATTTCATGGTACTTGGGAAGAGAGACATAAATATTCAGTAAAGAAACTGGAAAAACAAAACTAATTCTCTTTCTTTATCAATGCTTCATCAATTATTGTCATCTTTACATTTTATCTGACATACTTTAGTCCTGTCTAGAGGGAAACAGAGAGAAACAGAACAGCCAAAATATTAGGGTACTTTATGTGAAATATCAAAGTCTTAAAAAGAGTGATAGTGTATTTTTAGCATGTTGATCCAATGTGCACAAAATCTATTAAATTGGTACTTTTTCTAGCCATTCTGTATTTGCAAGCACATTTTCACTCAAAATGGTCTCTCTTTGCCTTAATTCGCTTCAAGGATGCATAAAGAAACAGCAGCTGCTACAGGGAAAGAGTTCACATAATGTCAAACAAAATAGTTCCAATCCTACATAGAAGCAAACAGGAGAAATATGTGGGGTGTTCTCAAAGGGCCCTCCAGTGCTCTCCAAATTCATGGAGTAGAACTGGTCAGAAAATTGGACAGATTGTTGGATTGTTTTCAACTTTCTTTGAAAGACCCTTTTAAAAATACCTTTCTCTTAACGAAAACCTTCAGGAATTTCAAGCACAGAGAATTCTTTAAAAGAAATTACCATGATTTCCATGGGGAAGCATACATTTCCAGTAAAATAATTTAAAATTATTAAAATAAACAATCACTATTGTTTAATGGAAGTACTAATAATCTCCACAGGAAAAAAAAGGGCAAGATTTTTAAAAATTTGTCTGAATGGCTGTTACATGGCATCCAATTTTCAAATCCTGTATATTTTCAAACTCTCTGGGTTTGGGACTGGTGTCTTATCTCTGGATCTCAAAAGCAGACATTCCAGGTGCAGACCTGCTGCAGAACACTCTTTCTAAGCAGCCAGAGCCCAGAACCCAGCCATCTGAAACAGCTGGATCTCATACAGTCAGCAGGACTTCTCCTTAATCCTTGATGGCATGGAAAAGGAAGTAAATACATATTTTGTGAATGTGATCCTTGCCAGTGCACAGGCCCACACCTTATTATTCACAGGCACAAAGATTATGGTCCTTGGCTCCTGGTCCCACTCCAGCCTGCAGGCAGCAGTGTTGTGTGACTTTTCTCCTGACAATGAACAATAGAAAAGCAAAATCTTGTTCTGCCCGACTTCTTGGGGTCTCTGTGGTCAAGATAACCCTGAGGTGTTAGAAAGTCTCTTTTTCCCAGCACCGAGATCGAAGAAGGATTCAGGATTCTTTGGCTGTGGTTTTCAATGTTGTTTATTCTTTGTTATCTATAACATTCTTTTTCTGACCTGCTGAGGTCTGTCTAGCAAGTTGGTCTGAGGCACACTGACCACCCTTGGGGTGGTGTTATCTTTTTATACTAAAAACTACATGTACATTATTTACAATAATCTTCCAATACCTATCACCTGTGTTGGACAGTTTGTTTCTACTCTAAACCAAACTCTAATCCAGAAGTGACAACATCACCCAGAAGATGGAGGCTAAGAAGAAGAAAGAAGAAAGACAAGGCATGCCCAAATCCCTCTGTCTTGGCTTCTGAACCCTCATTCTAGAAACTCAAAATTCTACTTTTCTATCTTGTAACAAACTATCATTCTACTTAAACTCCCATGGCTTGTGAATCCTCATATAAAGTTGGTAATTTTTCCATGGGTTAAAATCAAAGCCGCAGGTGTCTTTGGCTTTGTGCCAAGGTCTCTGAGCCCCTGGCAGGGTCTCAAGCCATCCAGGGCAGCCAGAGGGATGTCCTGGGTTCCCACACAGACTGACAGGCAGAGCAGAGTCATGGGCAGTGGGTGCTGGCTGTGCTCACGGGCCCAGGCAGGGTCAATGGCCGTCACATTATTATTTTGCATATTGCCTGTAAATTCTGCGCTACAAATTGTCCGTGGCACTCTGAACTGTGCTGGGCTACATGGATGGGTTCAGATGGACAAAACACACCACACTCATTCTGCCTGTAAGACAGATACAAAAAGTGAAGGGAAAAAAGTCTGGAAACTATACCTCATATTTATAGCTTCATATTGTAGCGTGTAAGTGCCCATGTGAAAAACCACAGAACCTTGAACAAATGCAATTTATAATTCACATCTGACTGATTTTCTTGAATTCTGGTCACTAATCCATCTTCCTTGGGAGTACCTCTTAATGTTTCAAACTCTACTCAGCTTTCAACAAATGGTTTAAGAACAAGTTTTCTATCTCCCCCTTTAAATGTGGGCTTTATTCCATATAATTACACTTTTCTGGGGTCTGGAATGAGTCATATTTAGTTCTGGAACAGTTGAATATATTAAATTCAACACAGTACAACTCATTCAGGCTGCAAATTTGAACTCCATTACATCAGAAAACTAAGAATTACAATTAGAACATACCTAAGCATTTTAATTTCTTCCTTTTCTCAGTGCTATATTTTAGGTATACGCTACAGAACAAAAAAAAAAAAAAAACAGTTTCTATTCTGTATGGAAAACCTAGCATCATTTAAATAGTTACTAGAAAACTTAAGTCACTGAAGCCTGGATATCTGGTAGTAGGCAAGTCTGCACAGATTCATAGTTTGCATTGCAACATTCCACAGCAGCCAAAAAGAGAAAGGAACAAAACATCAGTCATTATGTCACTGTGTAATTTTATAGTGCAATCACTCCTGTCACCCCATTTCCAAAGCAGTCTAACAGAGCTATGAAAGGTGGGGAAAGGGGCAATATGGATCATCAGAGAATGAAACAGCTCCCATATAAAGGCTCATCCCAGCAGATTATGTGAAGCATATAACAAAGGTTTGCAAAATTCTAAGTACTATGGAACAGATTAAATAAGCCATGAGACTTATTATTTCTCATAAAATAAGAGCTAAAGAGGTCCCAGTGAATTTATCCACAGCAATTTTGAAAGTAAGCAGAAGGAAATGCTTTCTTATACAGCATAGAGTAGCATCCTGGCATTCACTGACAGGCTGTGGAAAGAGACACCACAGGAAAAAGGGTTTAGAAAGTGATTGACTGAGTGCACATCAGATAGGTGACACCTCTGAATAATCATCTGCATGCAACTCACATCTCCAAAGCCCCAAAGCAGCTGATTTCTGTGAGCTGAAGGGTTCAGCAAATTCAAGGTCACTCTGTTCACATCCTTATCCTGTCACCCTTTCCCCTAGCATCTGTCACAGGTCGTGATTAGAGGCAGGAGGAGAGATTTCTGGGCTGACCCAAACAGCAGCGTTTAAGACTCAGAATGCATATTTGGTTGATCGATGATAAAATTATTTTTATGTCAAGTGTCTGAACACAGAGGGAAGGATAACGTAGTAGTAGGAACTACTCTGGAAGGGAATGGAAAAGGGAAAGTGAGATTTTAAGCTCCATTCTCTCAATTCACCCAGGGACAACTTGACTGCACAAGGCATTTAGGATGGTACTGGAGATTTATATTTGTGCACCTGCATCCCTTTCAAAGAACACAGGATACAATACATGCACAGAGAATATGTATGAAGCATTCTTTTGGGATGAGATGAACAGCAGATACGGCTTGGACAACCTAAAAAATTATCATATATTTTATCTCACCATCCTGTAAAAACATATAAAATGAAGCAGATACAGGAGAGGTGGGAGGGGAAGGGCAGGGTTTTACTGCCAGCTTACGTTCCAGACAGCCACCAGCAGAAAACACAGCAAGTTGCAGATTTGAAAATGGCTAGTTCTGCTGGCTGAGCTGCCAGGAGGACTCCTGCCTCCTCCACTCAAAGGACAAAGTTATTCCATGCTTTTCCCTGCTCCTACCTCCCAGAATAATTTGATGGGGCCCATGTGTGCTGTAAAGTCAATAAAGCAGGTGGACTGGTGAGGTCAGGTACCAGAGAGAGGTATGCACAAACAGAGCTGGTTGATGGCTCCAATTGCTCCTCATTTTCCCAAAAGTCAGTGGAGGCCAGTTAAAATAAGGCTGACATGATGGTGAAAGAGTGATTACCCTGTTTTCTGCCAGCATCCCTGGAAACGCAGCTCATAAAACATACTGAATCATATAAAAGTCTTCAAGGATTCAACAAGAGATGGGAAAATTAATCTTTTCTCCATTGGCTTTTTTTTTTTTTTTTTTTTTTGCTAAAATGATGAAACCATACTCCTTGAGTTCTTCTGAAAGTTAAGGACTTTTATTCAAAGAGGACCTGACTCTGCAATCCAGTCATGTTGAGTAACATTTCAAGGGGATTTTGCTGTGACAGCTTGAACAAAAATATATTGTTTTCCTATGAATCAGGCCAGCAGAACGGGTCTTTCAGCTTTTGTCACTGCTGTTGCAATTTTCAAGCTGGCAATCAGGGCAACATGAAGTGTCAAGTGAAATATTTTGTATCCGTTATTCAACAGTATTCTAGAAACTACATGCCATGCCAGCTTAGGGGATCCATTTCTTAGAGAAAGAAAAGGGTTACAATAATAAACTTTACTTCCAGCCTAAAAAAAAGCAAATGCACAGCACTCCACTGCTAGAATGTTGTGGAAGGAAAAAGCTGTGAGGTTGCACAGCATAAAGCTGCCAAAATTATTCTTTTCAAAACCTATCTTCTACTGTTATAACCTCCACAGTCCTGCATCTCCAAAACCCAGAAAAAAAAAAAAGTAGTTTCATAAAGGGCTTCTCTTTGCAAGTCAGGTAGAGATGTAATCTGAGGCTCCCTTATAGACTGTTTAAGAGATGTTGTCTCAAGTAAGAAAACTTTCCCCTTGGCTCTTTTTAAAGACTGAAAAACATTACATTGTAAAAGCAGAAATAGCCTTAACATGGGTGTTCTGAAGGTAGGTAATTTCCTCTAAAGCATCCCATAAACCCATGCTACCTTTTCCTGTAGTGCTCCAAAGAGGCATCTCAGGGCCCCTCTTGTGGAATGAACCAGGAAGACTTGGGTTGATTTTAACCAGGGCAGTGGTGGTGGCAGTAAGGGCATAATACTTGGGTTTCCAGGGGACAAATGGCAGGGTTCAGAGACAGAAAGGGTCACTCTGCAGTGCAGGGGAGAGCACTGCTGCTCTGCTTGATTCTCCTGGGAAGGCCAAGTTTATGTCCGCTCACCTCAGCCCCACAGGGGGAAAATAAGAAGTCCAAAGCACAGCGCAGCAATAAGAATATTTTTTCAGACAACATATTTCCTTATAGGCTCTGTGGCATCTATCTGTGTCTTTTTCAATGTCCTTGGTGTTTAAGGCTATAAAATTCCTTATCATGAGGTTTTTAATGCAAGACAGACTTTTCTACAAAATGTAGAAAAGTCACTGTTCACCTCATAAATACATGAAGCAACTGATATTTTATGGTGCCATCCATGCCTCATCAAGCATTAATGTATTCCTTGTAAACACATATTTTTTATTTAGTTAGGACAATAACAATGCCACGTGCCAGACTCACCATTAAATCCCAGTTCTTCGGTTTGTAATGGGCTGCAGCAGATGTTTTATCCTAAAAGAATATCCTTCATTCCATTTTCTGTGGTAAACACCCCAAAAATCCTGCATTATTGATCTGTATCAGTTTTCCCTCATTGCCTTTCAAATTATCACACAGAAAGCATTTTGCTGCAGCCACGTGAATAGCTGTAGGTGAGTGATTTATATCCTGGCACAAGAATGACTGAGAATCACATCAATGATTTAAAATGTAGCCAGTGACAGAAGGTGGGAGGGTGGGAGAGGGGAAGAGAGCGAGAGGAAAAGAAGGGAAAAACCCTCATAAATTACAAACACATCATCATAAATCTCCCCCAGGCTATAAACATCTCACACTTTAGCAGCCTGAACCAGGGCTGTTTCAAGAGCTGGATGTGCCACCTCTGCTCAGGGCAGCCACGTGCCCCCAAGTCAAGGGTGGGCTGTGGCCAAGGCTAGGCTTGAGGTACAAGTGCAGGGATGGTTTTGAGGGCCCACCAACCCTCCATGCAAATGCCACCTTAGCCACCCAAGTTCTTCATTAAGGAAACACAATTTCTGTCCATTAGTCCCATGAACATGCTTGGGTGCTTGCCAGAGCTAAGGGTGGGCCATGAGCTCTCTGCAACTGCCTCCCTTTTTTATCCTGTTTTGCACACCGTGAAGTGAGACCAGGAGAAACCAAATAAACTGCAGTTCAGTTAGTTTCATTTTATTTGGTTCTTTTAAGAATAATGGCATCATATCTTCCAGAGACTACTGCGTGTAGTTCAGCCAGGGGTCTAATAAACACACATCCTCTCCTAAGAGCCTACCAACAAGACAGATGAACCAACCTGCAACTTTTGATCTGGCACAAGCTGTCCACATGAAACCTTGTGCAGCTTGGCTTAGAGCACAGTTTGTGTCCAGCCTGCTTTCCAGAAAGCTGGTCTGCAGTGAATGCACAAGTTTATAAAACCTTGTCTCTAATACACCACATAAGCCACCAAACCCATTGGCCCACGCCACCCTGTCTGTACATGCCTGTACATCACCCTGTGGGTGAGGCAGAGCCAGAATGTGCCACTAGGCAGGGAAGAGGTCTCTTTCTGTGCTTTTAATAGGTTTCATTGAATAAAGCTTTATCTGCAATTGGGAAGCTGAAATGTGAATAAAAATAACCCCTCTCACAAATCAAGCAAATAGATATTTCCCTGGATACTATTAGTGGGATTCAGCTCAGTAGAATAAACCCACAATAAATATAATCAGAGATACACAGAGAATGTCTGTTGATAAACTGCACTGTAATTTTATTTGATGTTTTCTTATAAAATTGTGGGTTTCTACCTGCAGTAGTTTGATTAAGGGGTATATATATTTACTAGCAATGTTGCATTTCATGTCTGTACAGCTTTGTGGACATCAGGTGAGATGTTTCTCATTCCTGTGCTTCTATGATTCAGAAAAAAGAAGTCTGTTTTCTCTATTAATCTTTCAGACAAGATGCTAATTGATTTTCAGGTTACTCCTTTCATTTTCCGATCCTTTCTTTGACTGTACAGAGTTAAACAACATTATTTGTTTTACTCTGGGTGATTTACAGGTAAAAATTTTATTGACCTTGTTTTTTCAAACCTATTTTCTGCTGAATGTGCTGTACTGACTTTTATCCTGATTTGTACTAGACAAGTTTAGATTTCACATGGAAACTACATGTGCTTAATCCCATATTCTTGATACTTAGATGAATTATACACTACACAGGATAACTGCATCCTATGTAATATGCAGTATCACACATGGCAATGGGTAATGTTGCATGCTGTGATATGTAATTATTCAAAAAAATGCTGAATATATTGCCTTGTGAGACTGCTAAAAAAGGCTGTGTTACTGGATAACAAGTTCTCAGTTCTCAGCTAAGGGGCAGGATCTGGAGGGTCACAGCCGTAGTTTGGAAATTCATTTAGGCACAGCTTAGTCTCAGTCACCTCATCTAGGCACCTCACACCACTGCCAAGCCAGTTTTGCCTCGTTGTTTGTCAACCTGTGCCATCCTTCCCACTTCCTTCATGCAAAAATGGCCCCATCTACTCTTATTCTAAAGAAGTTTTAATTTTCTCTGTCCTCTCTCTAACCATAAATCAGCTTCCTACCTTCCTATTAATATCAGCATCTCCAGCTTTGGGGTGCTCTGATAAAATAACTTGAGATGAGACATCTATCTCACTTTCATGGAGTAAGTGATACCAGCAAGAGATTCTGAGTTCTGATTTGGGGGCAGCTGAACATGTCCTGATTCAATTCCAGTTCAACAAAGCTTCAAAATAAAGGCTCAGTTTCAGGATCGGTCCTGATATGTGGAGCAGTTGGTAAGGATTTTTATCTTTGTTTGGACTCAACTGCTTGAGTCTAAAACATATTCCTACTGAAAAAGACAGTTCTGTGTCCTGCTTTTGGGACATGAGGGGATTTCTGATTGCAAAATTACATTTGCTAATGCATTGAGAATCCTATGGAACCTTAATAGTGGTGATTTTGTGCCATTGTGAGTTTAGAAAATTATTATCATATCCTTTATTAAGGTAAACCCTTAAATTAATTTGTGAAATTTCCATAATAAAGTGTGTTGTTACAGAGGAAATAAAAAAAAAGCCCGAAGTCGCTGTGTGTACTTTCTGAACAAAATACACTGAGAAACCATAGAATAAACCATATATTCAGCAAATGAAATTCAGGAAATCAGTTGTACCAAAGGCTGTTTTATGGTGTTAGGCGCTGAAATTATGGCCCTGTTAAAGTCCATGATTGCTTTGCCATTAACTTCAAGTGAGCTGGGATTTCATCCTCTTGGTCTTCCTACTGGAGATAGTCTATATAGGTTTGGGTGCTGACAACACCAAATGTCAGGGAAAATAAAAGCTCAGTTTTGCTCTGAAATTTTCATCAAATCTCAGCAGCACCTCAGTATGGAAAATGAGGCTCATATTTTCTCAATACAAGACCAGAGGCGCTCACTTTCTGCTAAAGTAGAAGAGGATGGGAATTTCCATCTTGTTGGCCTGCTGAGGCTACAGGGATATTTGTGCTTTGTGATGTGGACCAGCTGTTGGAGAAAAACCACTGGTGTAGTGTGGTACAGGCTCTCTTTGGCCAACACAGACAAAAGGCTGTTCATTTTTCCATTTCTTTCAGTTAATCTAACTGGGGACCAGTCCAAAAAATGAGCTGTCTGCCATCGTCTTCTACCCATCTGAATGCTGGAAGATATGATAATCATTAGCAAGATACTATACCTATTAGGAAGTTCTGCTAGGACAAAACAGGTAGAGATGGGGAAAGTTTAGCAATTCCTACTTCCAGTTCTGTGCTCAGTTCCCCTGACCAGACCTCCTCTTGTCAACACAAAATGGTCTCTCAGTGCTGATGTTTACAGCCCAGATGTGTTCAGAAGCCTTGCAAATCTGAAAAGAAAATTTTCTGTGGTAGAGAGTGATACAAATATATTTTACTGCAAGGAAACCTTTGCCATTTATTTTTTTTCCAATTTGGAGAAAAGAGGGGGAGAGCAATAGTCTTCATAAACTGGGAAATAAATTGAGAGAGCAACACCCAAGTTAAGTCACCAGGGCCAGCCAAGTATGTCTGAGAGATGAAAACCCTGGGCCAAAGGAAGATACAGCCTTGCAGAGTTTAACCTCGAAAAAGAGCCTGGAGACATCAGCATAGTAACAAAAACAAACACACATGCTGCATAAGGAATGTTGGGTATGAGAGCATCTCAAATATGTGTCTAAAGAGCACAGAAAGTGCAAAAATGAAAGAAAAAAAAAGTTCTGTTAGCTGTGGTTTTCTTTTAAACATTAATGCATATCAAACCCAACATTTTTTACAGTTTCTTCCAGTCATTAGCTGTGGATGCCAGGAATGCAAACGAGCAGCTGCCCTTCCCAGCCCCTGTGTTGGATTTTACATAGTTGAGAGAATCTTTAGACCTTAGAGCATATTTATTCTTTGATTTCTTCTGCTAAAACAGACTGCAGCCTGGGTAAGCACTGAGGAGGGCATGGAGCCAAGTGGTTTAGTCTACATAGGCAGCTTTTTGTTTCTCCAGCCTTCACTCAGACTTACAGCTGAGCAGTTAGAAGAAGTGGATGCACCCTGGAGAATCACTTTCAACCCACGCAAACAAAGCTGAAATCTGTGAAGTTTCCTTCCCACATCCAGATTCAACTAGTTCAATTGTCAATATGTATCTCAGACAATTTGGGCAACATATTAAATAATCTGTCAAAAGCACTTGCCACCACCCCAGTCCCATGAGGCCCAGGTCTGATCTCAGTGCACTTTATGCTAGCACAGGTTTTTTGGCACTAGCAAAGTTTCTTCTGATTTATGTCAGTATAAAGTTGAACCAGAATGACCAAGGGCCACAGTACCAGCTTTGACTTTGCCTATCTCAGATAAATAACTTGCTATACCATTCCTCACCTGTAACATTGGCTTGAGCTCATACAACCCCAAATCACACTAATAATTCCTGTCTGTTAATAACCCCCTGCCCCAAGTCTGAAGCAAGCTGACAGAAACCATAGATACTGAAGTACACCAAAGTACATAGCCCACATTTTATGGATAGCCCCTACTTGTACTGCAGACAACTTTGTAATGGAGAGGAATCAAATATAAACAAGATAGCTAACTTTCAGGTTTTTGATTTCAGTAATTTAAATCATTTTAGTGATATTTTACTGTATGGTTTTCTGCAAAACAGTTCTGTATTTGCAGAGCTTTCTTTTAGGAAGCACTGCTGTAGCTCCCTACAGTCCATGGGAGGTCTGAGTAATTACCTTTTCCATTGGGATAAACCTCCTATTTTAGCTTTATTGAGAGTATAAATAGAAATCAACTGCTGATCACAAGCTGAATTTTGCCCAGCCTGAGACAATGTATGCCTGTATTTAGATGGGTGAATGAAATATACTTGCAGAGTATCCACTTGTTTTATTTTATTTGTATGGCATATTACAGACTGAAGCTACTCAGAAGTTTAGAGGAAGAGCCAGTGGTGAGGAGTAAATGAGTGGTGAAAAGCTGAGACTGTAAATCTGGAAGTGTATTCTACCTCTCCCTGAATGACACACAGCACTAGTCAATCTGGAAATACTAAAGACAAATATATTGGCACTGTCTAAAATGAGGTGAAGCAGTGAAGAGTTCTACAGCATAGGCATCTTTAGGTTCTCTATTTGTATGTCAATATGTGTGCCTAAATGTATACCTCTCATTGCAGTTTTGGGGGCCTAGGCTTAATATTGTTACATAAAAGTTTGGAAATTACAGAGAACAAAAGGAAGAGGCAATTTACGTATCATTTCATAAATTCATATGTATCATATCTACATGCACACTACTTACATTAAAATACAGGTTTAGGACTTCTTTCAATCCAAACTATCTTGAAATAATAAAAAAGGTCTGCTTATTAAATTTTTTGTACAGAAAAATTTCTTTGATAGTCATTCTCTTTATGCAGGCATATCTGGTTATCTTTTTGGCTTACACAGTAGGTTGATAAAGTTTTAAGCATGGTGTAATAAGATAACAGAAAGCCTAGTACTGGAAACACTGTATGAATAGGGATGGAAAAGAAGGCCATATTTCAAAAGGCCTTTGAATATTATTTGTGTAATAGATTTTCAGCTGAAGTAAACTAATCCTTAGTATCACCACTATAATGATTGTATTTTCCTAAGGCTTTGTTTCCTAGAGCCTCAAAACAAGTCTGCACTGTCATTTTCCTGTTTGCCATGAATAATGTTAAAGCTGCAGTTTATCACAGGCTCTTATAGAGCAAAATGGTTGTGGCAAATGTGCCTAACCTAGACTATATCTCCATGAAATACATAGCAGAGCAATAGTCCTCCTATTCTAAGCTTGAATCCATATTAAGGCACAAAATCAATTTTTTTATTAATCAAATTCTTCCTAGTAGGTTATGCCCTTTGATAGACCAATATTACCTGCTTTTACACCACAATGGATCTACACTACATTAGGATATATCCAATGTTTATCATAGGTTATAAGCTTGCACTCTTTAGCACAACTTTCTAGTAATCATTTTTGCCAATTTTCCTCCAGGGCAATTAGGCTTAGGTCACAGTAACTGACTTTTATTTTGTTTTAGAAGCTACATCTGCAGTGTATTTAAAGCAGAGGTCCAAGGCCAGTTTAGATTTTCCTGTAATAATATCCTCACATGAGAAAATGAAGACTTTTGCATTAGCTTGAGCAGGACCAGCAGGACCTGCCTTATGGGAAAGTGAGACAGGGAATAAAAAAGGAAAAAAACCAAACCAGGCCTTAGCTCTCTGCAAGGCCCTGGTGTTCCAGAAGGCAAGATGTATTCTATTACCATCTGTATGGCAGTTGTCTTTTGTCAAGTGGGCAGTTTGCCTTATCTCTTCCACAATCACTCCTTCCTCAGGAGGGGACATGTGCTGATAACCGGCTATTGAATGTCACTGCATGACTGATAAGAACTGTAACATCCCATTGTGAGATGCTCCGCCCAGAGAGAGGAGCCAAGCATTGCTACCCAGATATAATCTGGAGATCCTGGAACATCAGCACGGCTTCTCCACTGGATTCCCCAGATGAACAGCAGCTGCCTCTTCTTCCACTGGATCTTCAGAGGAAGAATACACCCTTTTACTACAGGATCCCTGCTCCAGCAGAACCACACCTGACACTTCAGGAGGACTGCAGCCACGTTTCCAATTGGACTGCTACCAACACCCCACAGGGTGTCAGGTTGCATTCAGACTCTGTCAGTGTTGTGCTAGTGTACTGCATTGTTTATTTCATCCTTTTGCTTCCTTCTCTATTAAAGAACTGTTATTTCCTGCTCCCATATTTTTTTGCCTGAGAGCCCCTTAACTTGAAATTTATAGCAATTTGGAGGGGTGGGGAGGGTTTACATTCTCCATTTCAGGGGAGGCTCCTGCTTTTCTTAGCAGACACCTGTCTTTCCAAACCAAGACACCTGGCCTCTTAGAAAGCAGCATAGGTGCAGCCAGTCTCAGTGTAAAAATAAATTGAATTGTACAGCTGTACAGTTGCAATGCAGCATGGACCCACAGGAAGCACTGGCTGGGATCCCAAAGCACTGCAGGTGGCTGGGAGCATTCAGCAGGGTGGCCTGCATCTCCTGGGCTGGAGCTCTGCACCCCAGCACAGCTCCTGGGCTCTGCTCAAGTTTGGGCAGAACAAGCCAGTACCTGTCTGCTCTGCCACACAGACACAGCCCAGGAGTGGCAGCTGCTTTGACTCCTTGCTCAGTCTCTGACTGGGAGACAGAGAAGCCTTTGAAATTATAACTTAATGCCAAAACTGCCAGCAACGGCTTTTAAAAATCTTGCCAAAAAGATGGGTTTTTTCATATGCTTGGGGACACACATTTAACAGAAGGGAGGGTAACAAAGAAGATGTGAAAAAAAGAAAGAAGATGCATCATTTTTTCCCTTCAAGAAACAGTGAAAGTGATTATTCTCAGGTTGTTCAGCAATTCAGGATTGCATCACTTACAACAGTTTCAAAATCAATAGAAACTGTGGAAAACTCTTATATGGACACTGTTAGATTTTTTTAATTAGATGAAACAGAGCAGACAGATACCAACTAGAACATGGAGAGCAAGAACTACTAAATGTACCTTCTAGTGTTTCATTTTTTATTTTATTTTTGCTCTGATTAAGCTGGGCTCCATTTTGAAAAGGTGCTACAGTAAATAAAGTCTTGTTAGTAAATCTGACAACTCTGTAGTAACAGCTTTTTCCTTCTGGTTAAAGCTGTTGGAGTTTTTTTCTCTCTATAGCATTTATCAGCAGAAGAAAGATATAAACGTGCATTCTATTTGTTATAAAAAAAAAATTCTTTTTTTTTTTTCCAAAAAATAACATTTGATAATAATGTCTAATTGAGACAGTACAAAGTTAGGACACAAGTTAGGATCTTTTCTGCTTGTCTGCTGTGTTCCTGTGAAATAATATGTATCATCTCTGCATTCCTTAGTTTCCTCTGTAGCCTAATTTACAAAGTGTTTGGAAAAGTATTGATGGAATACTTGCATTTTGTCTTTACCTGAGAGAATCAGGTTGGACAAATGTCACTGGTGTAAAAATTAGTCTGTCGTACCTTTGAAGGAAAAAGATCAGTGCTGATATGCAAATAAGTACAGTTATCTTTTGAATCTCAGCTGAGATCCTGGCAGCTGGGAAAACCAAACAAACATTTGTTTTGAAATGAAACTTGAAAACTAATGAAAAAAAATCCTGGATCACTCCAGTGCTATTTATACTATTGCTTCTCAGAGTAAAAGCATATTTTGGGCCATAGGACATGGTGAATTATACCTGCCTCACGTTATAAAAGGCAGGGAACCCCCAAACATCACATGAATGCACAGAGCAGTACAATATGCTCTCACACATCTTAGTTCAGGAAGCTAAAATTGTATTGCTATTCTCCCCTGTGCCCTTTATTTTGCATATATTTAGCATCAGCTCTGATTTCTCACTTCTGCACAGGTGAGTAAAAACAGATTTCTAGCTGGACCTTAGGCCTCGAAGGCCTTAAAAAAGCTTCTGCACCCTGATCCAGACCAAATTCCCAGTGTGATTCTGGGGTACAGCAGAGCTAGCCCAGGTGGCTGCTGCTCAGCCAGTTCTGGCTCTCCCCATCCAAGGCACACTTCCATCTTGCTTCCCTGGGCTGGCATATCTCTAGGCAAATGGACCTAAACCAGCAGGAAAATATTCCTCCTGTTATTTCATTAGTTACTCTGCTACCAGATGAACTCCCTGAACTGGCATGCCACGAGATCATCAGTTTTCTGTGCTGGTCAAAAGGCACAGTGGGATGGGAAGGTGGGGATAAATAAGCTCTGTCCCTGTGGCAGCAGCTGCCAGCACAGTTCATCAGCACACCAGTGACTGCACCCTGTGTCCAGCCACCACAGGAGCTCCTTAACCCTTTCCTGAGGCAGCCTCCTCCTCCTCTACACCACACAGCCCCAGTGGGAAGGACAAGGACATAAGCAGCCCAGAGGGGAGCAGGTGGGGATGGGAGAGGGAGGGAGGCAGGGAGGAACTTTGCCTTCCAGGGCTCTCTTTATTCCACCAGCAGATGTGGTTTTGAAATGATGGGGTCAGAAATCTTCGTAGTTGTGATTGTAATTACAAATACAGTTTGTATTTTGTAATTGTAATTATTTGTAATTGAGGATTTTTCTCTGATTTTCTTTCTTTTTTTTTTTTTTTTTAAAGTGTTGCATTGCTGAGTACTAGATTGTCCTCTATGACTTGAAATTATTAATATGTACAGGTTTTTAAGATTATAGATACTTTTTGCTGTTGAAAAGAACTGTTCTATGAATTAGTTCATTTATACTCACAAAGCCTAAATATCTGAAACAAAAATTTCCAAATCGCCCAACCCTTTTTTTTTTTTTTCAAGTTGTTCCACCTTCCCCACAAATTTTCACCTGTTAATCCTGATTAAGGCTCAGAAAAGGATCACAGATTCTCTTTCAGGCATGCTGCCTGTGCATCTCTGGCTCTGAAGCAACATTAGCAGTAGGTGGTGTCTCCTTGTTCTGCTACCCCGTGAAGGGACCAGAAGGAGCATGAGCTACATTTTGGATGCACCAGAGCCCCTGCAGGGCTCTCTACAACCTTCACCACGTCTCAGAGAACACCAGTGTTCTGGGACCTGATTCCCCAGACAATTTTTTAGCAGGAGCCATTCCCCACTGGGAGAAATCTGAAAAGAAAAATCCTCGAGCGAGGACTTAAAGAAATGCATTTATCCCTTGTTTAAAAAAGATGAAGTGCTGCAGGGAAGCATTGGTCTCTGGTGGGCACTTTCAAGCTGTGGCAAGTTTTCTTTGTACTTAGGTAGTTGGCAATAGATCATCTACTGCTGTAATAATGTGATTCTGAAGTATGATCCCTGATGCTGGCTTGGAGTTCATGGAAGAAAACCCTTGCTTAGTTATTATTAACACTCTCCATATGTCTTAGAGACAGATGAGAAGTACCTTTACAGATGCAGGTCTGACAAACAGTCGTACTTGCTATTTGTTGTGCTGCTGCTGCTGAGACTGTTTGTATTAAAGCTGGCCACCCTCAAATTCAGGAAGAGAATTAATTTCATATTGTTGGGGAGAGTTGTTCCAAAATCAGTGGCATATTTTACAACATATTTGAAGTCCCTACTGCTTACAATTAGACTGGAAATTCATTGGGAAAATACTTAGCTAGCACGACAGACCAGATGAGGGAAGAGGCATTCTTTTATCTCTGCTGTGAATTATTTTACATTTCCTTACATGGGTGTCATCCTCAAGGTAATGGAGTGAAGGAGAATGGTCCTCTTTGTCACAGCTGAAGAGCAGGAAGTTGGGACAAATAGAAATTTTGCCCAAATGCCTGTCAGGGGCACAGACACATGCAATGGAGGGAACCTTGATGTCACTGTCATGTTTTCTGTAAAAATCCCTTCGCCAGGATTTCTTCTCCTAGGAAGCTGAGAAGCCTCAGAGAAAAATGAAAACAATAATTACCCGATTGTTTCTCCTGCATTTTGCTGCTTTGGAATGTGGTTGGAGATTTTTTATCCAGCATGTGAATTGTTTTTACTTAATGACCAATCACCATCCAGCTGTGTCGGGACTCTGAAGAGTCACAGGTTTTTCATTAATATCTTGTTTAGCCTTCTGTAAGTATCCTTTCTCTATTCTTTAGTATAGTTTTAGTATAGTATTCTTGTATATAATATAGTAACTTAAAATAATAAATTAGCCTTCTAAGAACATGGAGTCAGATTCATCAGTTTCTTCCTGCCACAGGGGACCCTGAAAATACCACACCTTAACACACCATTATATAAAGGAGTGAAAGGCTATAAATACTAGGCAATCAGGTTTTCATTTTTATGGCTCTACACATCTATCCATTCCTTGGACACAGGACTTCATTATTTAAAGAAAAATGCTGGACAAAATCATAAAGCTCTAAGCGCTTTTCAGTTGCCTCAAAATTCCCTGACTGATAATAAAACCAAAATAATATAAAAACAAACAAACAAACAAACAAAAAAAACCTGAAAGGAGACTCAGAAAAAAAGTGGCTAGAAAAGAGCTGTAGCCTTAGATGACCCCATCAAGTGCTGAATTATGATGTTTGATAGGCTAGACTTGTGTTAGAGAGTGCTAATAAATACAAATAGTCCAAGTAACAGAAACATGTGGTGGGCATCTCTCTGGATCAGTCTCAGACCAAACGTAATATTGAGCAGGAAACTGTGGAAAGGGAGACACACCTGGCTGAAACACTTCTGGGCTCATCCTCTGAATATCACCATTGATGCAGCTCACTGTCAGCTGGCAGGCAAAGAGAAGGGAATCAGGAATCCAGCAATGTCTTGATCCACCTGGAAGTTGATGCTAATCCACGAAATGAATTTTCAGACTCAGAAGGGTGAATCCTGTGCTATTGGTTAACATTCTCCTTGAAAACTAAAGCACGCCTTTGCCTACCTCTTCACAAGTTTCTGAGCAAGTGAAAATTAGGATTCATGTGGGTAAAAGTTCCTTATTACATTCATTTTTCCTCCTGAGCTCTGCTGGTCAGTTCAAGTTTCACCATAGGTGTTTGTACATATGCAAGACATTTCCAGCCAAATTTCCCTCAGCTTTCCATCCTTCAGGTTTTCTGAGATTATAGTGTGGCCTGAGCAGAGGGGAGGGAGGGGGTGTGGCTGTACCAGCAACCAGAGAGATGCCTTGGCTCAATCTACTGGCATGGATTTCTCCCTTTCTCCATCTCTTCTGTCACTTCAGTGACACAAGAAACACACACCTCTATACCATCCATGCCCTTGACATGTCATTCTTCACCAGTTTAAAGCTACCATGGCTCAGATATTTAACAGTGCTCAGTAATGACAGTAAGTCCTGAAAAGCTACCCCATAACAAATTGCAAGTTTGACTTAGCAAGCAGAGTCCTGGTTTATTGCTTATGACAAAGCTTGTCCTAAAGCTGGGCAAGGAATGATTTTTGTTTTGGTGTATTTCAATGCAGAATGTCTCAGAGTACTGAGTGGCTGCTACTATGGCTTTTGAAACGTACTGCCATGGCAAGACACTTGGACATAAGGGATTTTCTCAGGTTCTTTCCCCTCACATCCACTTTCTCATTGTTTGTAATTTCTCTGGCAGATGAGCGGATTATAAAAATCATACTGCTGGAGAGAATATACTGTACATCTGTTTCCAAGTTCAGAAATTATTGAGATCATATTGTTTGTGGATCTACAAAGACATTCCCTTGTTCTAATAAAGACTAATGTCAGTTCCGTGCTGCTCCTGCTGTACATAGTTATATTATTGCTATTTATATTTCCCTTATTACTTTTGAAAATCATTGCACTTCATCTTGATCATCAAATTGGTGTGACACACAACACCATGTAGGTGCTTAATTATGCATGTGAGTGTTCATTTCATCAAAACTACAGCTTTCATGAGCAATTCTCTAATAAGGAAATGACTCCTGTGTAGTTTTTCTGTGAGACACATCGCTGCATGGCTTTGCAGACAGACACACCACAGTGTTACAACATTTACATCATAGCATGCTGCAGTCTGCCATGACATGCAATGAGAAAATAGAAAAACACTGCTGTTATGTCATGCTGACACAGTCTACTGTAAAATTTGCAGCAGCTACATTTTCCCAACAAAGCACAAGACTTACCTTCTCAAAACCAGCCTTATCATGGAGACCAGAAGAGAGGAAACCCTTGGGGGAACTTCCAGCCACTACAAAGCTACTGTTGTTTGTCTGCAGCTTTGTTGCCTTCAGTGTCACACCTTTGCAATGGCACTGGGGTAGAGGGAAAATCTTCCTCTTTATCAAGGTCACGAGGAATTACTTTTCCAGTGCAATGACTCTGAATCCAGACTGAAGTCAACTGACCTTCATACCAAAAATCACCCCAGATGACACTCCTGGTGGTTTCAGCATGCAGCTAATGATTGAGTACTCCCTTTACTCCAGAAGCTGGCTCTGCAGATATGGCAGGACTGCCAGAGTCTGTACTCTAGGCTCTGTGAGGAGACAGTGAGTCATTCTGTCCAGTTGCTCCCTACAGCTTGCAACATTATCTGATCAAAATATAAAGAAAAACCTATGTGATTGTCCTGTAACTTCTGTAGACTGAAGGATTACTTGTCAACTACCTCTGTCTCCTTCGATTTCTGAATTAGATAAGTCTATTCTCTTGGACAAGAAATGTTATGCTTCTTAAACTATGCTTCTGCAAAGAAGACCTAAATGATTTGCTTCTTTGGCTCATTAGCTTGTCCTTGCACTTGAGAAAGGACAGCACTGCTTATGAGTTGAATGCCCACTTCAGCTGATGAAGAATGGCAAAGAGATTAGCATGGCTTTATCTCCATTCTCTCCACACTTCATATTAAATTTCCTTGCAGATTAAGAATTATGTAAAATCCTTAAATCACTGCAGAACATTTTTTTGTGCTGTCCCGTGGGTAGTAAGAAATAATACTGCAAAAGGCAGATGGACAGAACAAAGAGCTAGAATATGGCAAAGATGGGCAGGGCAGTGACAAAGTGATGAGCAAAGCAACAGGACAAGAGCCTGTACATCAGTTTGGGAAGTAAGTTACAAGGAAGCAAAAACTCATTATGAATATGTCATTTTCCTACAGATGAGTGTCTGAGAACCAGATTAAGGACATTTTCCAAAACAATGATAAGATTATTTTTGTAAATAATGGCATAAGCCAGTTTTCCCATATCTTTTATCTGCTTTTCCATGCACAATGACAGCAAATGAAAGAAATTCCTCATATGAGGTGAGTCCCAATATTCACCAAGTTCTAGTTCTGGACCTCCATTTCTTCTCAGAGCCAGGCCCCCTCCTATGCTCACAAGATGTATTGGGACTCTGCCTGCCAAGGACTCATATTTTACATTTAAATCCCTGTAATTTTATGTGTTACCCCAAATGCCTTATTTTTAATAACTGCAATGGGGTTTTTTTGTTTGTTCGGGGGTTTTGGTTGTTTTTGGTTTTTTGTTTTTGGGTTTTGCTTGTTTTGGGGTTTTTTGGGGGTTTGGGGGGTTTTTTTGTTGGTTTTTTTTTTTTTTTTTTTGTTTGGTTTGGGGTTTTTTGGGGTTTTTTGAGTAATTACACCAGCTATGCACTCATTCCCATTTGGATAGAATTTAATCACCTAAATTTTGAACATCAATATATATATGTCACTCTTTCAAAAAATACTGCTTCCCCCTCTTAACATTCAGTCAAATCTAGCTCTAGTTACTTCTGGGTTTGAATTTTGATAGCTTTGGTGTCCATAGTTTTAGGAAATTAGCATATCAGATGGATTATCTCCCTTTTTCTTGGCCTTTGTGTAGAATCCTTTCCTATTAAATACAGAAAATCAGGATTCAGTACTATCCTTATTACTTAGACTATGACAGCTGATTAGAAACACAATTTCTGTCTCCTTTTGTTCCTCTAAACAAGAAAATCTTCCCAGTTGCTAGAATGGATTTACAGTGATTCATAATGGACTAATCATTCACACAACCTTACCCATTAACAATATTACACCAGGGATTAATTTGTCTTGTGACATTTAGGGCACATGTTGCACTTACCAAGGGTGCATGCAGGTACACATTAACTCCATAATCATTCTGTTATTAGCTCAAAGTCTTCCTCAAAGTGAAAATCCACCAGAACCCATAATCACTTGTGTAGAAAACCATCATAATACATATTCTCTGTGAAGTTGCTGCCTTCAGTATTTTACATAATAGCTTCCCTGGTATTTTATATCATAAAATGTCCTTAGCCATAAAATATTGCCATTTTCAAATACTTCTGTGCATCAAATCAGAATGTGGGGGGTGTTTCTACAAGACTGCACCCTTAAAGCTTTGATCCTGCAAAAGCTTGACTTTGATGACACTTGAATGTGGCTATTACTCATGTTTCTAAGGTTAAGCATATTCATGTCCACCGGATCACTCCTTAGCTCCTGAGCATCTTGAATCAGGACCATTGCCTAGAGATGAGCATACCCCTAGGAATAAATTTTCATTGATGTGCTTCCACGCACAGTGTATAAAGAACCAATGATGTATGTATTTCTTTTCATTTAATGAAAGTAAATCCATCCTGTGTCCTCAGCCAGACTAGTTTATCGCCAGTACATCACAGCTAAATGAGTCACAAGTCAGCTAAGGCCAGGACTGCCTCCTCAGGCCTCACCTCTGTGTCCCGTGCTGGTTTCTACCCACAGGAAGCACAACCTTTAACAGCACTTTATGAGGACTGACTTAGAGGAGGACATGATTACAAGTTCAGATCTATGTGTTTCATTTATTTCAGGCAAATTCTGTCCTATTTTTATAGAGTCATGCTGGGATGGAGCTCAAACAGGGAGGTTTGAATTAAACGGCTGTGGCAGCAGCCAACCCAATGAGTACAGGGCTTGAAAGGACCAGGGCTATAGAAAATATTAGTCACATATCATTATTAAATAGTGTTTCAGAAGAGCATACCTTGAGTTCATTCTTGCTAATTCAGCAAAAGAGAAGAATAACTGCAGTTTGTTATTCTTCACATGGGCATTAACCATTTCTGAGCAACAGTAAAACAGGAGAGGATTGGGACTGCAGCACATGAGCAGCAGAGCAAGAAACACACAGGTTCAAACAATCACAGCATTTTCATTCACACAAGAAATATTTCTGTCTACCCAAAACCACCGTTGAAATCAGCAGCCAGGATCACAAAAATAAAGTTATGCAACTGGGCTCTTTGTTTCGGAGACAAAAAGCCACACAGCATAACCTCCAGTACAGCACTGCACATACACACACATGCAGACACAGTCCTGCAGTGCCAGTTGTATGGACAATGCCAGCTCTGCACCTGCCTTGCAGCTAGAGAGTAGAACCAGGGGCTTCAAAGATGAATTTTGCATGCACACACACAGAGAGAGAGAAATAACAAAGGTATGGCTCAGAAATCACCCTGAGCTCTTGGGGCACAGCTAATTCACCCCAAGGCTCAGTAGCCTGAGTCACCCCATCAGTGCTGCAGTGGGGGGAATGATGCCACACTCCTGAGAAGGCCTCATCCCATTCCAAAATCGCTTCAGCTTCCCTGCCACCAGAAACATCCCTGCTGTTGCCCCCCACAGCCATGAGCATCCTCCCCTCCATCCTTCACCCCAGACAGGTCCCCCAGCCGCGGCGCTGCCGGTGCCCTCCAATCAGCAGATATCCATGGCAACCGCTCCCAAGCACCCGGAGGAGACAGCTGAGCTGGATTGAAAGCCTCCCTTCTGCTCCTGCCTCCATCACGTGCTGCGAATGGGCAGGCGAGCGCTTTTCCTGCTCCCCCAGGTGAGGAAACGCGTTCCTGCCTCCCTTTGTTTCTCACCGGACACCCTCGCATCGCCACGGATGCTCACTTAACCACGACGCTGTTGGCTGGCACTCCTCTCACACCCTCCCAAAATTAGCACTCAGTGGGAGAGCCTGGCAAATTGCTGACAAATACAGAGCCTCTGGCCATGCCAAGGTTTTGTTGCACTGCCCTCAGAAACCAGGCAGCCACGCAATAAATACGTTCTTGTAGCACAATTAAATTGGGGGAATCAAATAACTGTTATCATTATAAAGTGTTTGTTTTATCTTGCCACAGATATTTCGGCAAGATAACAGACTGCACGCGGCTTTGCCTCTCCTGGCCAGTGGATCCCAGGAACTGATTTGCATGCCATGGCCCCATGGCTCTGCAGCTGAGCCTTGGGAGGGAGGATTTCCAGCAAACCTGTGGGCTGCTCAGAGAGCACACACAGACACAGCCCTTCCCACTGACTCCTGTGGATCTGAGCTACTGACAGCCCTGGGCCAAGCCAGGCTGCCAAAAATTTTGAACTCTGTTAGGGAAGTGTTTCCATTCTCATTTGTAAGCTAATATTTTTGGATATCCAGCTAAGTCTGACTTGCAGTTTGGCTTTGTGATCCTTGAATGCAACAGTTTGTTTTTTTTTCACTCTGTTGCGCTTCTAGCCAGATCCTTGGAAAGAAGAAAGACAAAGGAATTTGATGGGTGCAGAACCAGCTCAATCCTGTCCCACCTCTGTTGCAGCAGTTCAGAAGCTGATGCTAAACCTCTGCTGTGCCCAGGTTGTTTCTGAGTGTTGTATTACCCTAAAAGGAGGCTGAGACAGGCATCTTACCTTATTTTTAACATGGAGAGACCACTGCCAAATGTCTCTGGATCTGCATTCACAAGAATCTGCCTTCCCTTTGGCCGATGCTGACTAACCCCAGTACAGCTCTGCAGCCTTACAAAGGTCTTTCAGGATAAGTCACTGAATACACAGTCCATTAAAATGCCTTAGAATATACCTAGGAAATATCTCTGATAAATATAAGTTGTAAGAAAAAAGCAGCAATTAGTAACTGTTTTAAATACTAAAAATTTGGGTTTTCCCCCAAACACACAGACAATTAAGAGAATCTGCAACATATGAAGAATCTCTTTATATCCTCTTTTTGAAACCCAAATTCAAATGATGATAGAGGGTGTGTTCCAGTTAGCTGGGATGCCTGAGTGGTTTGGGGCACAGACATGTTTCAGGTGACTGATTGACCTAACTGGCTAAGATGGTACCAACACATTCTTCAGCCTCACTGTGAAAATAGCAGCCTACAGCAACATCAGAAACCTCTGTTTTCCCTAGACAGATGCAGTGGATAGGCCACATACATAGCATATTAATACATAGAGATGATATATACAGGCTCTTTGTCTCATCCTTCTAAAAAGGTTATTAACTGTCTTTCTTACATCTAAGGGGAGAGATTGGCCAGAGCTGTCATATGTTCCTGTCAGATTTTTCATACCAGCACTGCAAATTAGGGCTTTGGGGAGTTAGCAAAAAATAAAGATAGGTGGTACAGAGCCAGGTGGAGAGAAATGTTGAATGTTGTATTTGCATAGGGTTTAACACGAACAGGATCAGAGTGAATTCATTCCTGTTGCAGAGGGCTGGCTTGAGACCCATGAAATATCCTATTAACCCCTGATGGCTCCACAGCTGAGGTGGAAATAATCCTTTGTACAGACAAAATACTCCCCTTAAGGAATAGCAGTGGGATGCAAAATACTCCCCTTAAGGAATAGCTTGGATGCCCACTGTGTTTCCAACTCGCTCCAAAAATACATAAGGCAGTGTTGGAAAATACCATCCCACAAAAGCCATAAGATACAGCTATCACTAGAACCTGGAAGGGGAAATAAATATATCATAGCAATTTTCTCCAAGGCAGGAACAGCTATTATTGGCCAGAAACACAAGAGCTACAAAAGTGATGCATTTCTGCTGTAGAAGTCCAGTTACAGGAATTCTCTGCTTTGGTGTGATTTGTTCACTGCATATGTTTACAAAATCACTACTATCAGGTCTTACTCTTTCATGTTGGTTATTTATTTATGATATTGTACAAGCCATGTCACAAGCCTGGGTATTTCAGAGGCTGCCCCAATATACAATGCCTTCATGAAAGAGAGGGGGAGAAGGACCACACCTGTTCCAGCCTGTTCCCACACTAGAGTGAGGCATGCAGTGCTGTGGTCAGAAGAAAGAGAAACTGGCTAAAAAACCTGAGCAAATAGTAAGTATCATTAACTGCCTGCATTTGAAGTTCCAAGTACAGAACTACCACAGCAGAGTTTATTTCCAGCCTCACTCAAGCTTTACTTTTTTCATTTAGATGGTTCAGGGCAGCTGGAGGCAAAACCTCATTATTTCATTGCTCCAAAAGGTCCCATGAACAGCTCTTTCCCCACACATACAATAGAGCACTAATAGTTATAATTGCAGCAATGGAAGGCTAAAGCAAAAAGCTTCAAGACCCATCCCTGCCCAGTAAAAAGAAAAGAATTCCAAATACATAAGTGTAACTACAAATAAGCATTATGAGGGTTTCCAGGGTTTGAATGTTTCTCAAAAATCTGCTGTGCATCAGTGGAAGACTTTGCTCACTAGGAGAGAGATAACAGGGTTTGTTCACGCAGCTAGCAAGTTGATTTTAACTATTTTACTCCCATTGTTTTGAAGATATTAATGTTTTCTTAAAAAAGAACTTTCTCTACCCAGAACTGGGCTACTTTTGCTTGGTTATTCAGTGAAGTCACCATAATTCTTCTTTATGGTTCCAGGCTGTCACCATATAAATAATTGCCATGTCACAAATTCAACATCATAACTTTATGGTGAGATGAAGCAAGCGGAAACAGGCAGTGGGGTTAAAAATACTTGGTGAAGCAAGCCTTTGAAAGCAGCTTCTAAATGCCTTTGAAAATAGCCACAGAGGCTTGACAGAAAAAGATAAAACCACCTGAAAGGTAAGCAGATGTAGGCAATGACACAAGTCAAAGTGGCCCCCAGTGTGAAAATTCTCCTGCACGAGACAAATGAGAGCATTTGGGTCACAGAGCAGTCACGTCTGTGTGAAGGGTGGAACATATGGAAATTTTTGCTGTTAATTAGGGTGTGCCTATGGCAAGGCCACTGCAGTTGGACTTGCTTCAATTCAGAAATGTTCAGCTCAGCATAATGGTCTGGTTGTAATTCAGAAAAGAAAATCGAGGGTTGTGGGTTTTTTCCCCTTTTTGGTTTTTTCTTTTCTTTTCACAAATACCAGAACAGACTGTATAGAAATCAGGAGGAATAACAGCACAAGGAGTGCAGGGATGCCCAGAGTCTGAGCTGGGAAGGTGATGCCCCAGGTGAGACATCCTGTTTTGGGATGCCAGCTAGGACAGAGGTCCCATGCCTTTCCATTCTGCTTAGGGTCAGTTTCTGCCCTCCAAAAAATGAGGATAGTGATATTTAATGGCCTCTGTAAAGTTCACTAGGTTGGGATGAAGGGGATCTGGACTTTGTTCTTGTCACTTCCATCACTGATTGAGTGATGCTGGGCCAGTTCCTTTGCTCTACCCTGGGTTTCTCAGCTTAATCAGGGGTAACAATACCGACCTCATCTATAAAGAGCTTTAGAGTCCAAAAAAATCTGGATCTTATTATGATTGGCAATCACATCATGAGAGTGGGATTAATTTTTTCAAAATCAGATGTTTAAAATATTTTAACTCCTTCCTAACAAACCCAAGATAATTTTACAGTCACTTTAGAAATTAACATTCCCTTTGGTGTTTGTACACAATATTTAGGAGACTTGATGTAATCATCAAACATAAATGCAGTCCAGAATATGAACTACGTTTAGACTCACCTTTTGAAGGAACTGTTGAACACTCAGGAATTGAAAACTTTACCAATGAAGAGAAACACAAAGAAATGTGTAATGGATCCAGCTTTTCCAGACTTATTTTCATTACCAATGATTTAGTAATAAAGAGAAGTCTTACTTGTGATTCTTAAATAAATCAAAGCCATCCATATATCTGATAAGGTGATGGCTGTTTCTCCAGTGAAATGGGATTTTTTGTCACTTTGCTCTTCTTTGAGCTGAACTTCAACAAAAATTTAAATTCAGGACCAATGGTAACATAGAGTTCTTTGGATATCCAAAGTCATGGACTTTGGACTGTTGTCATTATATTGCAAGAGTCCTATTGTCATTACATTGCAAGGGTTCCATATTGCTAGAGTTTCACACCTCCTTGATGTTTCTTGTAGGCAGCTCCTATAGGCACTGACTCTTCCTTGGCCTCACATCAGCCAACTGACTCCAGTTCCCCTCAACCAACCAATCCACTCTTTTATAACACTCTTCTGATTGCCTATAGGTGTGGCCTGTTAACATCAGGCCTGCTCCTAATCTTTAGTAATTGGCTCAGCTGCAACTCTCTAGGGGATAGGATTACTTTCTATACTACCTTTATTTACTTATGTTCTATCCCCCTACATTGGACAAGGTTTGTGGTGAACTACAGCACTGTGTCCTCACTGGGCCTCACACAAGTATGAACCTGTGTTTCAGATGACCATCCTTGTCACAGCACCCATGATGTATCTCATGGGCCTGACACAGTGTGACACTCTGATGCTCAGGGGAAAACATCGAGTTTATTTAATATACTCCCTCCATGCTAATAAAGAACTTAGGAACTGATAGAGGATTTTAAATAAGCCTTTAAAATTATTCTCTCTCACCTGGGCATGAATAGTTCCAAATTAGCATTTTGAATGAGATAAATTGCTGCAGATCCAAGCAGGTAATCAATCACACTTATCTAGGCTTTTCCAGGGGTAGGGAGGGTGAATGAAACTGCAGTATTGAAAAGAAAAAGGACACAATACACCAGCCATGCCTCCCGCCCACTCCAGAATAAAGAGAAGGAGATTTTAGAGAGTCCCCACTACAAGGGGATGCCCCTTTTTGTCAGTAAGCTTTGTGGGGAAAAAAAAAAAGCCCATTCCTTTCATTTCTTCTTTACAACCTGAGAAATGGAGCAAGCAAGACCAGCCAGTTGCATTCCAGACTCCATTCTTATGGTCCATTTCCCTTTGACATTTTCTGCTGCCCATTTTCTGTTTCAACAGCACGGACTCCCTAGTTTGTTTGACAGCCTCTGCTGCCCTACACATAGAGCTGGTGATTACATCAGGTTCATTGAGGTTCAAGAGCAACTCAGATGGGAAAGAGAGGCCTCATTTAGTTCCACAGTAATTTTGTAAATGCTGCACAGAGGTACCTCTAATTTCCCGAAGGACACATTGACCCACAGACACAGGGGGATTTTCCATCATTGTTTCAGGGGTTGAGAACTTGTAAGGGGTTTTTTTTTGTTGTTTTTGTTGTGTTGGGTTTTTCTTTCTGGAACGATTAAACAATGGAAATCTACATCACATGAGATCTTCCAAATATAGCCTGTACTGATGAGAAGAGATATATTTATCTGCCTCTGTACTTTTCTGAGACCACCATAGATACAAAGAGTAGAGGTTATTAATTCTGATGCCCCAGCTGATGTCCCTTTCTATACTGCAACTGAATACACAAAGTTTATTTATTGAAAACAGGTATCCAGAAAAAGATTCCTTCAGTGAACTGGGGGAAGAGACAGGATTGAGGAAAAACATATTTCAATTTTTCTTCAATGAAGAACTTGAAAAAAATATGAAAATATACAGCAACAATGAGATGTTTTCCACTGTGTAGGTATTTGCAGTCCACTGTGTCAGAAAGTCATGAAATTATTCATGGGCTTTTTCTCTGAGATAAATCAGTGAAGAAAGATAATATCTCCTCTCAGCTACTTTCTCCTAGGCTTGAGATAGCCTCTGATGTTGACTGGCTTACTCATATGGCTAGAAAGATCAAATAGAAGACAAAAGTTGGATGCTTTATTCAGATAACCATCCATTTGTTGGCTTATTTGAAATACACAGATAATAGCTGTAAATTTCCCAAAATATACACACAACATCTCAATAATTTCAAGAGTCGTTCTTGTCATATGTGGGAACACTGTCTACAGTGAGACAACATTATTCCCTATTTATGTTCATTGCTATCCTTACAGAGGACTCTATTTATTTGTTTCCACAGAAATTTAATGATGGTCATTCACTCTTGCCTGTTTTCACCTCTGTTTTTCCACTTGGTACATGAAGGACAGAAGTCTTTCCAGAGCTGCTTCTGGCACAATCACAGTTGTTATGTTGCAAGCAACAAATTCCATATTTTCTGCTACTCTCCCTTCAAGGTGGGCCACATTTGTAGCAGTATTTAGGATTCTATTTCACTGATAGCCATGTCCAAGAAGAATATAGTTTATTTGAAAACACTACGTATACTTGTTCAGTCAAGGAGTACAAAATAGCATTTTTAGGTTCAGCTGAGCTGCACATTGCTTAGGGGCAAAGTCTTAACCTTCTAGTATGGCTAACACCAGAATTTGGCTTTCCTTGGCCAAATTCCAGAGGGATTTTTTTCAGAGGGATTTTTTCAAGAAATCTAGAAATGACCACTTAATTTACTTAAGCCAGAAGGAAAATTACGTATTAAATAAAATGGGGTTTGATTTAATCACATTTCAGAACTGACTTCGATGGTCTGGAAAATCCAGGAGGCAGTGCAAACACCTGCATCCCGAGGCCAGTGTGAGCAGTAGCTATACCACCCCATAAACCGTGCTCCTTGAGCAGTTTTGCAGCCAGAGCAAAACAAGGTAGCATTTATAAAACTTCAGCTGGTCTTCTACTTTGAGGCTTAAAGACAATTCTTGGGGCTTCTGTGGCAAGAATCCCCAACCCAAGTTAATTCGGAGGATGGATGAAGAAATACAGATGAGTTATCTGAAAATGCAGTTCAGTATCTGTTGTTGTCACTGCCTGCACTCCATATGTGTGACAGACTACAAGAAGTGCCAATACATTATTCAAACAGTCCATCCTACTGAGAAATAGGCAGCTGTGGTAAAGGGATGCCTGGACAAGCACTCTACATTGGATGGAATTCAAAGCAAAAGGACCTCCCCCAGCCACACAGGAATCACTCTACACAAGCTTTGTTTTTGAGTGAGAAATACCACAGCTGTAAACAGAGGGCCTGGATAGCAGGTGTGATCTACAAATGACTGCTCTGACCATCTCTTTTTCCTTGCCCACAGCAGACCAAACAACATCTGAAGGCAGCCTTGCAGTAACTGGTGGCAGACATCTCCACCTCGCTCTGCCATTTGGAGCATGTTGCCATTCTCTCTCCACAGGCTGCCCACATGTCTGGTCTCTGTCCCAGGCCCACAGATACTCATCTCTGGGCTATGAAAGCAGCTGCAGACTTGGATTTACAGAGCAGGTGGCAAATCCTTGATCCATGCCAGGGCTGAAGGGATTTTGTTGTGAAGGTGGTTTAGACCTTTACCTGCATTCACAGACACGGCAATGGTTATACAGCTCGCAGGATAAAATAAAACCTGCTGTGCTAAATCCACAGATGCAAAATGCAGACTTTGGCACCATGGCAGAGATCTCAACAGAGGCACCAGAATAGAAAAATGTGAAAGTGTATATATGATGAAAATAGGAAAATGTGAAAGTGTATATATGATGGAGATTGAAAATGGGTGGAGGCAGCTGCCCATCACATAGCACAGGAGTACACAGTGTATTGGGCAATGGTCACAGAGGCACAGGGGGTTATTCTGCTCTCACTCTGTCTTCTAGACAATCCCTGCTAGGTGGCTACATCCCAGTTACTAGGTTTCCCCAAAACAACTGGAAGAGCCAAGGATCACGTCTTAGCATATCAAGTAAAATCTATTACTTTTCTGAGAAGAAAAAATCTCATTAAAGACACCACTCCCCATATAAAAGAACAGCAACATCAAAAGTGCCATATATCTCCCCACTTGACAGGCAAAACTGAGAAGCCCTGCCAGGTTCCCTTGCTTATGAAACAAAAAGTCGCCTCTGCCCCAAAACAGGAGCCAGTGCTGATAATATCTAATAGGTCAAATCAGAAAGACATGCTTGCATGCTGGTTGGTTTACCAGAATAATTTATGTTGTTCAGCTAGTTCCTGAGCAACAGCAACAATATTCACTGCTTACTGAGAGACTAAGAGAGACTGAGATTAATTTTTGACTGAGAGACTAAGTCTGTAAGGGGAGTAATTTTCCCCATGAAATATGTAAGCAATCAAAGGAGCAGAGATGGGACTGGTCAGTTTTTACATATCAGATATATTTTTGCTTTGCTGTAGTGACAAAACTTCAGGGGAGAGTTGAAGTGTCAGGTGTGACTCAGTTTACACATCCATATGTGTCAAAGGTCCAACACAGTACCTATTTGAAATGAGCTGCTTCCTGCTACAAAGGACTGTGTTCCCTGTGCCAGGGGATGGAGTCAGCCCCGTAGTCACCTTATTTCCCCCCTCTTTCACTTTTATCAGCTCATAAATTCTAAGCATACATAAACACAGACAACAGGCATCAAAAACAAGGGGGAAAGATGTGTTTTCCCAGGGCTAGGTGGCTCAAAGGATTATACAGCTATAAAGATCTACTCACAAGGGGATTCACATGAGAAGACACACAGGATATAAATGGTGGGAATAAAAAAAAAAAATCAAGGCAGCTCACAAGGCTAAGAAAAAAATAAAACATTAAAAAATGTAAAAATCCCCAAACCTGATGCATTTCAGGTTCCTAACTAGTAACTGCTGAAGCTGTGAGAAGACAAAGATCATTGAGCTGAAATATTGGTGGTAGTTTTTTCACAAGGGAATGAAAGGTCACAATGACGTCTTCTCTCCAAGATGTAGTTTCCTAATTTTCTCCCCAGTATCAGGAAAGAATTCACTGAGAAAGCTGTGCCCTTGTGGAAGGCATGAAATCTTCTGCTTAATATTTACATCTTTTCTGAGTGGTAATATGGAAAACAGGTTCAGGGAGTGTAGAAGCAGGCAGCTTGGGGAATACTCTGGCTTGGTCTGAGGCTCTGCAGAGGCAGACAGCCATCTACTGCCAACAAATGAAATAGAAAGCAGCCCCACAGGCTTCCTGAGAGCTGCATTTACAGAAAACCATGCCTCACAGGAAACAGCTTTGCTTGGCACATCAAGCTATCCATGCTAGCCAGCATCAGGACAAACCTGTCTCAGGAAATGTAATATTTTCTTCTCCCACTGACATGTTCGTGCTGCATCTAGGGGAAAAAAATCAGGAGCAGATGATGGAATGGAAACCTTTTTCATACAGATATGCTGCAGGTTTTTGGATTCCATTTGTGGAAAATCCCTTCTCCCCCTCTCTCCACCCAGCTCAACATGCAGAGTCAGATTCACAATGAATCCTCACAGACTGAAACGCTCTGAGCTCTGACAAGGGAGGGCAGCGAATGGAGGCCAGCAGTGCAAATTGGAGCACTGGGAGCACACTGCAGGTAGCTGAATATCAGATTATCCAGGCTCCACAGACTACAGCTTCCACCTGGAAGGCAGAGAAACAAAAGCCTCCCTTTGTGTCCCAGGGTTTTGCAGGAATTAAACACAGCTCCTCTTTGTGGTAGACCCAGACTCTCACAAGGAACAGGGAGCAGCCAGTAAACTCCCAGGCTGTCCTCAGGGAATGGACTATTTTAAGCCTGCTTGCAAACATCTCCCTGCATATGTGCTGTATTTTCACGGAAGAATAATTTAATCTTCATTGCCATCATTAATTTTTGACAGAGAGCACCATATGACATCCTGTTTACAGCCCACTAAATCTCCATTATGAAGCCATGCTTACAGAAAGAAGAACAATCTGAAGAGCTGTGTTAACTTTTATGATTATATTTCAGCCCTGAAATACAGAAACATGATTCAAGTTACATGCACACATACAAAAAAAAAAAAAAAAATTAAACCAAATTTTATCTTTGTTATGCTGTTTTCAGGATCCAGGGGAAAAGCTTCTTGTTTAAATAACCAGTACTAATACAACAGATACCTTAGAAAGATCTGTGTAACATATTGGAATTCATCCTTATGCAATATTCACCCTGTTGTTTCCAGCTGTGTTGAACAGCATAGGTAAGTTCTGCTGTTCAGAGAGATTCCTTGCCAGCAGGAGAGATTTAACCCTGGTGAGCAGGATTTTGTTAATACTTCTTGTACTTACATTCCTTTCATTTGGTAATCTAAGAGTTTTGGTGAGATCTGTTACTTTTCCCTGGGGTGTAAAGCCACTCAGAACTAAAAACCACCATTGGCAGGGAGAACTGAGGAGAGCCAGGAGCTCCAGAAGGCCTCTGACACAGAGGCCTCCATCACAACCACCAGGGTTCTGAGAGGGACCCCTAAAACCATGAAGAGTTCAGCAGCCACAACACAGCATGGCACAATTGCACCAACAGGGAAATCCCACAGTTTAGGCCTAGATTTACCCAACTAAGTTAGGCACACCCAATTAATTGAACACTTCTTCAAAAGTCAGTGAAACAAGAGAGGTCCCTCCAGGGAGTAATTCTAGTCTTAGGCTAAACTACTTGAAAGATAACATAAAGCCAGGATTATCCTCTGGAGTTCTCCCACTCTTCCCCTCCTGCAGAGAGTGCATAGAAATACTCAAATAAGTGCCTAAACAGTGTGGGGTAAATGTGGCAAAAAATGTCCTCTAACACACCTCCTTGGAGATGAGACTCTCTCTTTGCAGCAGTGAAGGACATCCAAGACACAGCCAAGATTTCTAGCCCTACCTAACTATTTCAGGTGAGACTATTCTCTTCCACTATCTACTTTAATAAGTATATATTCTATTAAGCATTTTATGAAGCATATATGTAATACAGTACTTCCCTTTCAATCCTGCTCTTAGCAGCAATCATTCTTCACACACACCCAATCTCCTTTGGATTTAAGAAAGTTGAGTCATGGCTTAATACTCTAAAATGATTTCCCATTAACATTAGCTCCCAGTCATCAGTTTCTAAGGAAAACCTCAGTGGCAGTATTGAAGCAACAGCTCATGAATACACAGGGCAAACCCCAGGTTGTGTGGGTAACTCTAGTCAGCAGGAATCCCTGGAAAGTATTTATCTGGAAATCAAGGTAATAAAAATGAGGCTCTACAGCCAACAGCCCTGTGGTTAATTAATCTTCATAGATTACCCAAAAATTTCTATAAAATTTTATTATTCTGTGTATTGTACAAATTTACAAACGTACAAAGCCTGGGGTTTCGATTCATTAGTCTTTTCAGTCTCCAAAATCTAGCAGCAATTGCATGTAACTCTCTTTGTTAGAGGAATGAGTGAAATTCTGGAGATTTTTTTTTGTTGTTTGGTTTGTTTTTGGTTTTGTTTTGGGGTTTTTTGTTATTATTGGTTTGTTGTTTGGTTTTGGCATTATTTTTCTATTTGGGTGATAGATACAAATTAAAAAATTTAAAACAACAGTTTTGACTGTTTCCTATCAAGTTCTCTCACAGTCAAGGGTTTTACAAAAAGAGCACAAGATGCTTTTATCACTGTCATCAAGTACTCCATAGTGCAAGACTACTGACAGCTATCAGATATGACCATATTTTTCATTCTTTTTTTTCCCCCTATTTATTTATTTTTACTAGTAGTACAGCCTGTAGAACTTCACACTCCAGTGAGGGCACTGCACAGCCTTCATCTGGGAAACACTGGTGTCCTGTTTGATATGTCCTCCATGACCCACAGGTATGCTCCCTCAATTCTGTTTTTTGCCTCCCCCATCCATTTTCTTAAAGAAAGGTTGCTCTCTTCTCTCAAAGCTTAATGTTCCCAGCTGCCTCCTGCCTGTTTCCCATATTGACAAGGGCCCTCCCTAAGAGACAAGGGCCCTCCCTAAGACTTCTCCTTGAGCCCTCAGTACCTATGCTCCTTTTCCTTAGAGCCACATTCCTGCTTCACAGCCCTATCTCAGCCATCATCAGAGGGCTGCAAAGAGCTGGTGAAAGAGCAGGGGAAAGTTGAGGAGTGTTCCTCAAGCCCTGAAGAGCCCACTTTGCCTTGGCTGCCCACACTCCTCTGTGGAGCTTGCTCTGCTGCTGCTCCACCACCACCCACACCTGCCCCTTCACTTCAGGTTTCAGGGCTGTAGCAGAAGGAGCAGGGGGCAGGAGGCAGACAGGGAGGGCACATCTACATGGTCTTGTTTTCTCTGAAGTTTACATCACATCTCAATTGCCTGGCTCATCTCTGTCTCAGCCTGATGCCCTGCCCCTCTACCCCTCCCTGCCACAGCCCTGGTGAACCTTGCCCTCTGTGAGCTACCTGGCTTCCTTCTGTCTTTCCCTCCAGCATGCAGAGCGCAGGGAAAATAAAGCTTTTAGTGAGGGCTGTGGTCAGGAAAGAATTGAGTGAAACAGTTACTTTTACTGACATTTCTTTATTCCCATGGCTGTTGGGGGCAAAACTGAATAAGGGGATAGGATTGGTGATCACATCAGCTCTGCACTGTGGTTAAAGGGCTGTGAACCCTGCTGAGAAACTGGTGATCTTCTTTTTCCTCCCATCTATACCTAATGCATTTCTATCTAATTGCTCTGACATTTACCTAGTGGAGATCAGATGTAGGATTTAGATGAGAGAATATGTTTCAATGAATGTAACAATTAGATTATGTAAATGAGAAGAGTGCTTAAATACTTAGGTAGCAGACTTTGCAGAAAGCTCAACATCCCAAACCTTTGCAAGCTCAGTTAATCCTACATGGTTTAATAGCCATGACTATGTGTGGCTTTTCATGTGAAGGTGAAGGGAGTAATAAAAGCTTCTGTAAAAGGATGACTAAAGGAAGCTACTCTCAGTACACAAGTTTTATTGGCCCTGCAAAATCAAAGAAATATGCTACACATCCTTGATTCCTCTGTAATGAAATTATATTTTTCATTTACATGCTCAGACCAACGTATATTCTGACATTAAAGAAAAAATAAAAGTTCAACAACCAGACCGTAAGGGTGCTGTTACACCATGAGGGTTATAAAAAAGCTAATGCCAAGGAGGTTGTGTGCTCTAACTGCTTGACTTGGCATTTGGATTTTCTGAAAACAAGAGTTCCCCTTCACCTGCAGGTCAGAGGCCAAGCCAAAGAGATGCAGGGATTTTGTGCACTGGATCTTTGTTCAGAAGCTCACCTCTTCCTTTTCATGACTTCAGAAGTTTTAAGTGAACTTTCTCTTTGGGAAGAGGAAAATGTTTTCAGTGTTACAGTAACTGTGTTTGTGGCAAAACTTCATGTGTGACTTGGTTCCTGTGGGAAAGGAACCCTGTTTGTGGGGAGCAGTGATTGTGGGTGCCATCAGCATGCTTTAGGGCTACAAAGGATTTTGTTGGTAGGTTCTTTCTCCTCCCTACATCCTTACTGTGAAAGAGCAGTAAACATTCTAGCTTGACATGTTTACAGCTTGGAGAGGGTTGCTGGCAGAGCTCTAGCCAGATATCCCAACCCAATTTGTGACTCCAGACCTTATGGGGACAGGCACCTCCAGCAGGCAAAGAAAAGTGGCATGGGTTTCTCCTCACATGCCTAATGCAATCCCAGCCCTCATCCTCTCCTGCAGTATTTGTTCCTTCCTTCTCTTCTCTTTCTCCTTTTCCTTCCCTGCCTCTGGGCTGTTCCGCTTTTAGTTGTGTTTGAAGTGGTTTGCTGCTATGCACACACTATGGATGGTGATAGAGCACACATTTATTTTATGACAGATACATGGAAGCAGGCCCTAAACTCCAGTATGCTCTGTCTACTTGAGGCAGCAGCAGGAGCAAATCCTTCTCCTTCGCCTTTCCCTGCAGCCCAGGCAGCAGCAAATCCTCCTTCACCTTTCACTCCAGCTCCAGGCAAAGTTTTATTGCTATTCATTTTCCTATTGCACACAGGATGGACTACAGTTTATTTCTGTGTTCAGAGGTTTACACTGAGACTCTCTTCAGACTCAGAGTCCCCTAAGATGAGGGGAAAGAAAAGGAAGAAAATAAAAATAATTATAAACCCTCCTGAAACTACTAGCTCGGATGACATTGCAGTTGAAGAACAGCAGTTTTGGCATGTGTGGAGAGACAGTGACAGCATCACACTTCCCTCTTCTCATTTTCCTGCCCTCCCCAATGTGGTGACTAGAGATCCTAACTTTGGAGTCTGGGAGCAAGAATGGACTGGAAAGTCCTATCAGGACTGAAGCTCACACAGGGGAGGGAGCACACTCAAAGGAGCAGAGGATCTGCCATAGCCTCGATAGCCTGAGGGTTCATGTTTTGTTTAATAGCATGTTCATTATAATTTCCCTCAAAGCATGTCAGAAATGGGGGGGGCAGGGGGGTGGGAGGGTCAGTACTTGATATCCTTTGAGGGTTCAGTCCTGCTCATGATTTAAGTATAAGAATAAACAAAGAGGCTGTGGAAGCTGTCCATGTTATGTTTCTGCTGCTGGAATTTTTCCCAAGATGCATTTTTGACCAGAAACCATGATTTTTGTTTTCTTAACAGTTGTGCTAACCATTAGGCTATTATATAGAGGCTGTGAAAAGAAGTGCTGCACCTATACTTTTCTTGCTAGTATTTGCAGTGGATGGGAGAGAAGGAAGGAGTAAATATTTTTGGACTCATCATAAACAGAATAAGGTGGACATCAAAATTAGATGAGTAAGATTTACTCTTTGGAGGTGTCTCTGAAAAGTCACTGTCACCCAAAAAGCTTGATGAAGGTTAAATCAAATCATCCCACCTCTACAGGCACATACAATACAGTTGTACATTTGCCTAAACTGACCATAATTACTCTGAGCTGATGCTGCTCTTCTCAACTCCTTGAATTAATAGTAAATTTTTGGGACAGTGTGCATCTTTTGCCATCTTATGAGATTTGTGTTGTAGCATCTCTCTAGGCTCTGTTACATCACAAATAAATATAGTTTCCTAAATCAAGGGTTCTTCTCGTAGCAGCTTTGCACCAGTTGAGTGCTTTGGCTCTCTAGGATGCTGTGATCATTTCAGGTGGTCCTAGGAAAAATATATACTTTTTGTAAGGGGCAAGTAGGACAAATGTCAAGAGGCCAGAATTCCTCAAAAACTGATGTGGTATCATGAGCTTTGGTATAAACAAACTGCTATAAAAGAATAAATGTTTGTCACATCTCCTTTATGATTTCCTACCTTAATTCCATTTCTTCCTGCCCTCCCACACACAACCACTTTACACATCTCCATCCCCCTCAGCTAAAGTTTCCTTCAGGGATGTTTAGTTACATTAGGCTGTCTTCCATTGAGAGACAGCTAGAAATAAAAAACCTAACACCTTCATTTACTAGGGGTGTTACCAAGATCCAAACCCCTGGACCTTTTAATGAAACATCCTCCAGCATTGCTTATGCACAATTTCTGAAGGAGCATGCAAACTAACCCCCAAGGAACAGCCAGACAAGGCTCTCTGCCTTTCCACAAAAGATGGAAAGCAGTGTTACTGTCCATTGAGCTGATGGAAATACAATTTTATTAGGAATAATTTTTAGGAAAACACACGATCCTGGATGCTATGTTTTTCCAGCAGGTTGAGGTTGGTAAGAACATCACCCATAAGTCAAGGAAATGGGTCAGAAGGGTCACTCTTTGTGAAGAATGCAAACAGGACTACAGTGGCTACACATGTGGGGGCCAGCTGGCCTAAAGGGAAAAAAAGATCCTATCCTCCTGCCAAGGATATAAACTACTAAATGCAGTTATGCCACTGTGAGCAGTTTAGTGGCTCAGCATTCCTTGTTTTCCTTCCCATTTAGAGTAGGAATGATATAGCTTTTACTTGTCTAGGGCAAAACACGATAAAATTATGTTCTTTCAAAAGAACAGCTGCCTTTCCTCCTTCTACAACATGCAATTCCAAGAGTCAGTGCAAAAATACCCATTTCAGCCTATCAAAGCCCTCTGAAGTTTTCAGGATCACTGCAGTGGAAGAGGACACAAAGGTCACACATTTTGGTCAGGATGATGGCTTGACAATGCATCCAGCCTCAATAGCTGTGACTGCTCAGCAGGCAAAGGGCTGCAGGGAATCACTGCTCCCGGAACTGTGTAACCCCATGCCTGCCACCAGGACCCCAGGCTATGCAGTACGGAGGCATACTGGTCACTGAATTTTTAGGATACTCTCTCCCTCTCCAAAGCCTTAAGCACTGCTGAAGTTAATGCTGTTCCTAATTATATCTTAAATAAACATGTGACATCAAAAAATTACTCTATAGATTCTCCCTCATCTATATTTACTCAGGCATAATAGCAGCTGCCTACACGATTTTTGTCTTGCTAATGCACAGCAATAATCATAGAACCACCCACAGCCCATCTATTTTGGTAGAGTGCAGAAATAGACATTAAACCTATAAATGTCAGAACATGCCTTCGTTTCAGATGTTAGTATTATTTAAATTAGCACTTGAATGATGTTTCCACAACGTGATAGCTTTTCAAATGATGGTATATTGCACATGAAGTGCACTAGCCCTGCTTTAAGCACCTCCAACCCATTAGGCCCATCTATAATTTGGTGCTTTTAGAAAAGCAAACGCATCGTAGAAGAGCTGAGGTCTTTTTTGCTTGTGCCCAGTGGTCCCCAGGGAATTGCTGATGCCATAATTACCTGAGCATGGCTTGAACATGGGGCTCTGGTTGGGAAGTAAACATGACTTGTGCTTGGTGTCCAGATGCATTTGGGAGCAGCTGTGTCTGGGTGGTTGGAACATCACATTATCTGAACATGTCCTCACATTTCAGGGCGAGCACAGTGCTCACTATGAAAGCAATGCCCTTGGAGGGGAAATGTGTTAACTGGAAAATGGAAGCAGCAAATCATGTTTTCTCTGTAGATCTAGGAAAATTAGGAGCAAATCCCCCACCTTCCTTTTAATCACTAAAACCAGTAAGATAATTAAAAGAAAACCAGGAAAAAAGAACTGATTAGTTGAGATTTAGTAGACATGAGGAAGCTTATTCTAAGGAAGCCTTGTTTTAAAAATAAAAAAAAACAGGTTAAGTGTGAAATCAGACAGCAGTTAGACCAGATCAACTCAATGCTGCTTTCAAGAAACAAATTCTGCTCAAACAGAACAGTGGAAAAGATGACACCTGGGATCAGATTGATGAGAAAAATATATGCCTGTTCAAGGGTGAAGTGCTTCCATAATTCTCTTACATGAGAGCGAAGATTAAACACTGCAAGACATTGATTTCTGAGAAAGCCCTGTATGTCATTTAGTAAGTCCTCTCATTATAATAAGTCTTTGACCACGAACATCACACTTATTACAAACAGCATGCAAATAGAGCATCATGCTTCATCAGACAGAGGGCCAAGTTCACACTCCTCTCTAAAGTAAGAGCCACAGCAGGCACCAAAGTGTCACACACACACGAGCTGCATATACAAAACCAATAGTGACACCTTGTGGGCAATAGTCAAGCACAAAGCTAATAACTACAATTTCTTCCAGAACATCAACTTTAGGAGACTGATCATTAAAAAAAAAAATGAAGGCATATGATCTTTTGCAGCACTGGGGGGGAAAAAACCCCACCTCTTACTGGAGAGGATAATGCAGTCAGCCCAGCAGCTCCACACAGAACTAGTCCTGTATCCTGCAGGAGCAGCACCAAAGGAGTCCTGACTGGCACTGGGGGCCTGCCCACAGCAGCAGTTTGAATTGGAATCAGGTGTGCACAAAGGACATCTCACCCCTCATCCTGCTTTCTGCAATTTGGTTTGCATCCCAGTGCTGTCCCAGCATGTAACACTAAACTGGAAGAGAACATTTGGGAGCATGAACTGCACTGAACAAACGAGCACACAGAGCACAGGCTTGGCCTCAGCTGCAGCAAGGAGCCCAAACATGCAGCATGGAGTGATGGCCAGCCGGCCCAGAGCCTCCACAGGCTGCTCTGGTGTTTAACAAGCCAGGCTTTGGTGTCACTGTGGCGTTACTGTGGCTGCTTCTGGGCTCCAGCCAGCCTGGATCTGCACCTCACACTGTCCCCAGGGTGCCTCTAGTCCCCATGTCTGCTGCTGGTATCAAACTAGGAGGAGCTGTGAGCTTCCTCAAGGGTAAAAGGACATCTGGATAGACTACAGAGCTGGGCAATCACTGACTGAATGAAATTTAACAAGTGCTGTGTTTTCTACCTAGCATGGGGCAATTCTGGTCATATGTACAGACTGGGGGATGAGAGGCCACAGAGCAGTCGTGCAGAAAGTAATCTATGGGTTTGATGGCAAGTTCAATTTGTGCCAGCAGCAGCCATGACAGCAGAAGGGACAACCACGCTCTGGGGTGCATCAGGCACAGAACACTTTCCCCCAGCAAGTTCCAGCAAGAAATTATGTATGGTACTCGTGTCATCTCTCAGCACACATTCTCATCAAAAATAAAACCTATATAATAAAAACCTTCTTACTTTCCTTTATCAGAGTGAAGACTTGAGTAAGTTGCAATTTGAGCACAGAAACAGTCTAGACAGTCCAGAAGTTTTTTTAATGGTAAGACTACAAACAATTCCCAAACCTCTTGTTAAAGGTGGCTGCTGAGCAAGAGCTCTGAGGAGAACAGTTAAGGACTGGAAGACTTCTCAACTCAAAGAAAACACCAACAGAACATTGTGGTAAAGGAGCACTGCCAGCTGCTTCCTTTGGTCCACAGTTAAGGTCAACATTAAAGTAAAACCAAACAGACCAAGTGCCAATCTGTGCAGATTCTACGACACAGCAAGCCAGTCAGCACACAACCTGTCAGCTGCTCAAGGCACGCCATAATCTTTGCTTCACTGCCCAGCTTTTTAGTCTTACTGCATAGCTCAACACACTTTGAGACAGAGTGAGCTAATATGTTTAACATTAGGCATATAAACTCTCTCTTGGACACTAGAGTGAGGATATAGCTAAACATTGGGTATGCCTTTTTTTGAAAAGAGCATTAAATTTTGTTTTATCTAGTCACTAGAAAGACTGAGGAAGGAAAAGTACAGGTTAAATTCAAGAGCCAACACTGACAGTAAAAGATGAAGCACAGAAATACAGAATCAACTACAATTCTTCTAAAGGATGGTATAGCCTGGCATAAATCTTGAGATGTTACAGCCTGCACATGCCTGTCAACACCCATCTATGACTACAAAGACTGACTGGACAATCACTGTTAACACTGCCTGGGGTTATTCACCTCAGCACAGAAAATACCTATGTGGTTTCAGGTTTAGATTAAGTGCCCAGATGCAGACCCCCTGGATCACAGTAGTAATACCAAATTCTTGGATAAACTGCTGAAATTCTTTTGTATGTTACAAATTGTTCAGCTTTCTTGTAGTGATACTGAGCTTAGAAGTGTCATGTTGAAGAGGGCACAATCAAACCACTTAGGATTAACTAGATTTGTGATTTCAAGTAAGGCTGATTTTCGGTAATATCTGATTATTTTAAAATGAAAGTGAACAAATGCAACTTTCAGGCACCTTAAATACACAATCAACTTCTATGGAGAGAAATAAATACTCTACTTTGTAGGAGAAGAAAAAAATCCCGACAACACAACTTTCTGGCCAGGTTTTCCATCCATCAAAGAAGGGAATACCAGTCTCCTACATTAGCCCTGCTTACCAGACTTATTTCAGCTCTATTCCTACTAGTGGTACTCTTCACTTACCAGCCAGTTTGCATGCTAGGACATATGTGTTCCCAGACTTCAAAAAAAGCCCTCTCCCAGCAGAAAGCAGTCTGAGTCACCTGTTCCTGAAAACAGCAGAGTTAGTTCTCCAGAAGCTGAGAGCAAAAACTGAGTGCTCTGTTGGGCTTAGCTCAGAGAGAACAATAGCTTTGTTCTGAAAACTTTTTTCCCCATCAGAAAAACAAGATATAGAAATAGAAAAACATTTTTTTCTGATCCCAGGAAATGCCCCTTCTCCCAAGCAATTATCTTTGCAGCTCTGCCTCTGGCCCACTGCACCTTAAGACATCCCTCCTCACAAGCTGCACGAAACAATTGTAAAGCTGTGTTGTCATTTTATTGCAAAATTCCCATACCTTCTTGGTGATTTCTCATGAGCAGCTCCTCACAGCACTGACTCCTTTTTCTTCACAGCACAGCCAACAAACTCCAACTCTCTCCTCACCCAGCTAACCCACTCTTTTGTAGCACTCGTCTTATTATTGGACACAGCTGTGGTCTATTCAGGGCAGGCCTGTTCCTAATCTTTGGTGATTAGCACAGCTGCAACTCCTCAGGGGTGAGATTGCCTTCTGCACTATTCTCTTACATTCTATCCCTTCACAAAGCTGTCTAT
Organism: Agelaius tricolor; assembly: GCF_023055355.1. NCBI lineage: Eukaryota > Metazoa > Chordata > Aves > Passeriformes > Icteridae > Agelaius > Agelaius tricolor. Next base: position 45,641,309 of record NW_027269267.1, on the reverse strand, counting down.
ACCAAGCACACATCCAGTTCAGTCCTCTAGATGATCTTGCTAGTTACTCATCAGAAGATGGTCTGGAGGATACCTGCTTGAGTGAAGCCTTCAAGCTCCATGGCCTAGAGATGCCCAGTTACAAGGCACTCTTGGGTTCAGCACACAAACATTATCAGAAGTGTCCTGATGTCATGAGGCACTTACCCCACTGTGGTTCTACTTCTGTAGTTTATTCCCATGTGTTGTTTCACCCTCCTCCCCCTTCAAAGCTAGATACACAAAGTTCATCAAATTACTATTCTCAACATGCATATATACTAACTGAACTGCCACAGAAAAAAATACCTTTAAAAATTTCATCTTCAGTTAAGAACAGTGTAAGATTATTCTCCCCAAGAAGATCTATCCTTGTACTCTGTGTACTTTTACAAATCCTGCAGGTTTTCTTCCCCACAACTAGAAACTAAAGCCGGATCCTTTTCATATTTCATGTGAATGATACTATTGAGAATGAGATTGGTACTTGAAGGGTAGAATAATAAAACTAGCCAGAGGCTATGGGAAATGCAGCAATGACATTTATTGGAATTTCTCCAGGCATTACATGAAAAAAATTTTAAGTGAAACAGAATAAAGCTCATTCAGTGCATCTTTAAAAAAAAGATGTATCTGAATAATCTCGATTCTTTGTAAGAGATGCTGCTGCAGTTCCTGCGATTAGATTTTTATGTACACATCAGCTAAAACTCACTCTGAACCAAACTGCAAAGAACTGCTTTTTCACTTGGCATTTCCCCATCTAGTACAATACGACATTCTTGAAATATCTAGACAGATTCCACATACTTTTATACACAGTGTTAAGACCTTTCACCCCAAATGTAAAAAGAGAGACTGTTAAGTAAATCAGTATCTTTAATCAAATAAAACATCATGGAAATAAAAAAAAAACAACAACAAAAAACCCAGGAGAGCCGAAGCCCCTGAGTTCCACAGCAGTGTGCAGCAAGTAAGCATTGTTGTTCCTCACTTTTATGGTAACATAAAGCATAATACTTAGAGAGCAGTGATATTCAGTCCTTGCTTTCTAAATTGGACAATCTGATGTGAAGACACTGCTGGATTTGGCACTTTGCTTAATTGGTTTTCTTACTAAAAAGAATAAGTGTTTCCTGAAATACAGTATAAACAGGAAGGGGTAACGTGAGCCACTGTAAAATGCAATTAAGGGTTCAGACATGCACTCCAAAATACTTGTCTATTTCACATTTGTCTAAGCTTTCTCAAAAATTCCACTCAAAAACATTTTCAAATCTATATGCAACTTTTTATATCTCTATAAACATAATTTCTCCCTTGAAATGATCAGAGTTTATCCCACCTTTTGTCCAGAACACACAAATTCATGACTTTTGTTTTAATAAAAAGACCACAAAGTAGTATTAAAACAGGAATAGCCTGGAAAGTGTTATTAAAACTGTGCCTGTACTTCAGGATCCCCTTTGAAATGTATAGCCACTGTATATGTGTGTGAAAACTGAAAGGTACATAATATCTGAGACTTGCTTGGTCCTCTCTTGTGCACTCACACTTAACTTCCTGCAACCCACCTCAATTTTCTTCTCAAACAAAATTTAAAACAGCTTTCTGCATCCCAATACAATTAGACAAGGCTTCTTTCAGCATTTCTTTGGTTAAATGAGAGCCCCTGACACACCTAACTCTTACACAGGCAAGTCTCCCGTGGAAAATTAACATCAGGATAAATCCCATCCCACTGTTGTGCTTCCTTTTTCTCCACCAACCATCACCACCAAGCCCAGGGCAGGTGGAAGCAAACAGGCCAGGAAGGAAGCGGCAGTCACTGCTAGCTCTTGCCTTTGCAGACACGATTCCTTAGCTCTGGGGGCAATGGAGGTGGAGCTATGATGCGCTGCTTGCTCGTTTCCAGTTCCAACATGCACCTGGAATTGCACTGCTGACCGCTGCAGCCCAGGCAGCGGGTGGCACTACAGCTCCTTCTGTGCAAACCGTGTCATGATACTGGTTCTGCACTACAGCTCCTTCTGTGCAAACCATGTCATGATACTGGTTCTGCACTACAGCTCCTTCTGTGCAAACCATGTCATGATACTGGTTCTGCTTATTGGTCTGTGCTCACAATGTCAGTAGAACTAAAAGAGAGGCACGCATGAGTTCACACAGGTTTTCCACAGAAGATGTGAAACATGCTGCTCTTTGGAGGGAAAATTACATTCTCTTTTCTTTTTTCTTCAAGTATTATTCAACATATTCAATATACATATATATATAAAGACACATTATCCTCATTTCACTACAAGACAAGCACATCCAAAATGAATTTGCAGATCACCATTATCTTTGTCTTCTCCAATTTCTCCTTTCCTTTAGGTCAACTCTAAATATACATCTACTCATCATAATTACATGTGAGAATCCTTTATTTCCCCCTTGTGATTTATTTACATAATCATAAAAAAATTTATAGCCTGAATTTGCATTCTGACACTTGAAGGCCCATCTGTAGCTATGGAGTGTCCCAGCACTATTTTTGGGTAATACCATTGCCTATTGCTAAGTAGCTATTGAAAGCAGCATACTCATTTTTTCGTTCCCTTTTTGTTTTTGAAGATGTGCTGCCTAGAAAACCCTGGTTTATGGCTTACTCCATATTTTATTATTTGGGTTGTAGTTTACTTCCTTCAGGAGCAGTTCACAGTCAGACAACACTTCTGCTGGCAAGTACTTCACTATCTGCTCAAGAGTCTTTTGATATGTTATCTTCTCCTGTTCCAGGGACTGAATTACAGTCTTCATTTTGTTCTCTCGTGTCAAAACAGTCTCCAGGCTGGCTTCCAGACTCTGAATTTTAGCGTGAGCAACCTGCAAACAATAACATTATCATAAATTGATACATTCTGAATAGTTTTCTTTTAATATTATTATATTATTATATAGTATCATAATATTAAAATTATGATGTTTTTACATAGCTACTTCTAAAGACATCTGTGTAGGCAGACAATACAAGGAATGCATACTGTGTATCAAAAACAAAATCTCCTCATAGTGACCAGATCAATCTGAAGAATTCCTCCGAGCTTTACAGAGGGAAGGAGACATACAAATTGTAGCAAGCAAGGGACAGCTGAGAGTAACAAGGAACTGGAGCCAGAGGGAGAAAAAGGAAATCAGCAGCTGAAGTAGCACTGGAAGACACGCAGTGTCTGAACAAGGGGAACCCTCTGTGATAAAGTAAGTTAGGATGAAGAGACTGGAGGGAAGAGAAACTCAACATTAAGTCTAGAAGCAGACTGTGTTCCCTATTCTCCAATTAAAGATCTACAGCTTCCTCTGACTAGTCAAAGAAACCCTGGACCACAGCAGCAGCAGTTTGCTCTGTGGGTACTGGAAGAATTCTGACTGCTCCTAGGAAAGGGTATAAGCAAAGGAATGAAGAAGTTATGCAAACAAAAAGGTGAAGAGGTTAAGCACTGAGAAAGATGCATTATTGCAGAGCACTCTGAAAGAGCAGGAAAGCTTTCATAGAGCCTTTCAAATTATTGAGCCACTCAATATTTCTATGCCTTCTCAGCCACTCAATTATTCTTTGCCTTTGGTGCATTTTCAGAACAGGGCTAAAAGCCACAGCTGCAGTAAATAAATAAAGAAAAATAAGAAAGAAAAATCAGTAGTAGTAAAAAGTTCAAGTGATTCCTGTTTTCAGTATCAAAAGAACAAAGCACCCTTAGCCTGTAAACACAAAAATAATGAGGACTTGATCTGCCCTTTTTTCCTACCATTTTTCTGTTTCAGAAGCTCAAAATGCTTTCTGAGCTCTTTGCAATGCTTGTTCAAATTAACAAATATAGCAAGAAATAGCCTGATGATGAAAAAAACAAGACTTTCTCTTTCAAGAAAATGCAAGACAATACAACATATTGCAACTGAAACAAGTCTTGGCCAAGCTATGAGACAAGGGGAAAATAGTGAAGGAGGAAGGGCTTTTTTAAAGCACAACTTGACCAGGAAAAGTCTGGTGGGCTTTCAGATGTAATCAGGTCTGCAGGGAGAGACCTCACCTTCCAAAGTAGGACTATGAGCTTCAGCAGAAGGAAACAAAACAACACTGCCTAAAAAGGCCTGGACTAAAGAAGTCTGCTGTACTGTGGATTATTTCTTAAACCTTTCCAACAGGGAAGCAGAGAGATGAAGGGACAGAGAACTCACTTTTCAGAAAGATAAGCAAATTTTGCCAACAGATTTTATGGCAGATAAGGGTAGAGAGATATCAAGAAGGAGAAGTCCAAGGAATGACAAAGGAGTTAGAAGTATGCCTAGCAGAAATGAATCATTGTAATTAAGAGAACTGCTCAACTCCACAAGGTCTTGCAGTAAGAAGACTTCTCACATACACTTAAAACAATACTTTTTCCTCTATTGGCTGAATCACAGAAATTATTTCACCATGAGCTTGTAGCCTAAGTCGTTTACCTGTAGCTTCTCCAACAAATCCATGTTTTGCCTCTTCAGATGATTGTTTGCCCTCTCCAGTTTCTCCAGAGGTTCACCTTCGTCACAGGGGCTCACATTTTCCTGCAGTTCATCCTGAAGAACATGATACTCTACTTCATAGGCATGGAGCTGTTTTGAAATATCCATCTCAAACACCTGCCATGAGAGAAATGACCATTTTTAATTACAGTAGGGAGGACTTATTCCATGTGAATGTTTGACTAAGAGTCAACTCTCCTTGATTAATGCTTTTCCTGTTCCCTTCAAAAAAGTATTTTAAGGTGATGTCTACAGTAAGAGCATTATAACAGAGTTGTAGCCATAATAAATCATAGACTTCAAAATAAATTGGATCATGCCTTGCACAATTACCAATACCATATCTTACTACAAGATGTATCATCAGAAAAGTCTTATGCAATGCAAGAATTTTATAATATGACAAAGTTTTATTGACTGTTGCTCAGGAATATTAAGAAGTTCAAGACATAATTTTTAAATCTGGGATTCATCAGATCTCTTTCTTCAAAACTGGATCCCTTGACTCCAAGAGCTCATTTACAGACTTCTGTAAAAACATTCTTCATGGTTACAGTTTCCATGTGCTCTATCCCTGCATGATGCCCGCTACTTTCTTATTGGGATACATCAGGGACAAAGCATTGTGAAGACCACAGAACTGAGTTTCTAAGAGTGAGCAATACAACAATGGGACATAAGGCCCTGATCTGTTTACAAATCTAGTTACAGCCTCTCAGCTTCAGAAAATTATCAAAGATTTTAGACTAGGATTGGAAGGATGTCTACAGTGACATCAATTTTCTGTTCCTTATCCTAGAGATCACAAACATTCCACCAACACAAGACACACACAGATTCCCTGACAAAACAAGTCCTGTATTACTTTCACTGTTCTGTTGTATTTAAATGAGATAAAACTTCAAATTATGTTGTGTTCAAGCTCAGTAAGTACCATTTTCCTCTACATAGCTACCTGATCAATCATCTGTGCATTACTGATCTGCATAATATCAACATTTTTCTTTCATTTCCCATTATAAGGGGATGGTCCTGGGAACTGTAAGACTGAGCCAAACAACTGCCCCCTGCAGCCAGGCTAGGTAGCAGCACAGGATACAGGCAGAGGATACAGATGTGGAAGGCTGCTCAGCATGAGAGCACACCCCAGGCCAGCTGAGCTGAGCTGCCCTGCCCTGCATGTAACCACAATTCAGCTCTGCAGGCATCATAACCCATTCTTACTCTATCAGACCTGGCTTTGCACAAAGCCATTTCTACCCTGCCCATACAGCAGGGCTGCTCTACAGCCCATGCAGAGCACTGAACAGATTTAATGTCTACGAGTATTAAAAATGTTAAACTACCATCTCTATTATTCCCAGAATCAATGAGTTGTGAAAGTCACCAAAGTGCCTGACACAGGTTTAGCATGGCAATGACTGTCAATGAAATGAGGAAATCAAGATTTACATTGTCTAAAAATGAATTCTTATCTAACAGCACCTGAAAGAGTCAAACCTGAACAAGCCACAGGAATGCACAAGTGTTTACTCCACTGCTGCACATGGACATGGTTTTCTAGAGCTCTTCTGTTATCTCTGAACTCCCACCTGAAGGGGGAGCGCTGATTGCAGTTTCACAATTAAGTGCTAGACAGGCTCACTCTCAATCTGCAGCTTCAATGCAGAAGAAATTAAGTTACAGATATGAAGATTCCAGCCACTGACAGTATTTCTCAAGAAGCTTAACATATCTTCTTCTGTGAAGACTTTTGCCTATAGTGTAGGCATTGTTCTTTTAAAGTAAACTAAATACAGGGGGAAAAAGTAAAGAGAAAAACATCCTTACCTGAGTAATAATTTTTTCCATTTGAGGTTTAGTCATATCTGGAATAGTGGTTTTAAGATAATCAACAATGTTCTCAAAACTCTCACATCCCATTATAGATGTTTCTTGACTGCTAAGTAGGCTCAGTGCTACTTTAAATATTACTTCTGTTCCTTGAAGAAAAATAATGTCTAAAAGAGAAAATAATTTAAAAATATTTTAATTTTGAAAATGGGAGCTAGAGTCACTGGATTAATACATATATTTACTGGGATGTTCTTTGTAATCAATCACAGTGCAGATGTATTCAGCTCAGAAGTGCAATCTGTCTTATTTCAACATGAGGATAAAGCATGAATTTTCTTTCATCCTACAGACGTGAGAGAGCATTAAGGAAAATACTGCATGCTTATTATGTCTGTAGCAGTTATCTGCAATAAGCATTTCATCACTGAATGCCAGAGACTTTATCCAACTGCTAACTGGTTTTAACTGCTCCTGTGACTGAAAAGCAGTTGGGGGTAGATCACAACACAACTCTTTTCTAGGCTGAAGCTAGTCCTTAAAAAAAATAATTTTGATTCCATAACCAGTTATATTATTTTCAAAATTCATAGTAGTGCTCTTACTGACTATAATCCAAGTCCTAAGTCCTAAACCCTTACTTTGAGGTACAATTACATGGATAAGAGAGGAAAGTCTGGGCTCTGCAGGTCAGTAGATACTGACTGTACAGAAATGGGAATCTTGAGGACAGTAAATAGAGATTCTGCCTCATGATCAGTGGTGGACTTGAAGTTACTGAGATGAAGGCAGCACATGGGCATTTCAAATAAACCTCCTGAGCTGTTGGCTCTGTCACACCACAGGGTGTTTGTTCAGAGCTACACAACTGAAGAAATTCAGTTCCTGATCCTGATACTCAAGAGGTGATCCCTGGCCTAATCCAGGATCACACAGCAGCACAAAGACACTGATGAGGCAGCCATCTCCCTCAAATGCAGCTCCTGAAATTCTCCCTTCTCAAGGCTATGATGGACATTCAAACAGCATAGATATAAGTATATAATTTGTGAAAGGTAGACAGTAGCCATTTGTTCCTGGTATATGACAATGGCCCATAAGACACTGAAAATTCAGGAACTCAAAGCATTAAGAACTAAAATAACACAGTAACTTTTCAATTTTAAAATGGGAACATGACTTGCTCAGCTTATTTACAGAGAAGTGAACACCATACCTCCTTCCCATCTTCCCCATCCATAAAAAATTCATTTAGGAAAGAAAAAAAAACAAGCAACAAAAAAGACAGAAACATAAAATGCTCAAGTGTCCCAGAATTCAGAAATCCCACTGGGAAACAGATATTCACATGACTGGTACACCACTGAGAAAGAGATACACCAATCATTTGTTCACCCAGACAGCAGCCAAAAAGTGTTTGCTGTAAATGGAAAAAAACTCTCTGCAACTGAGAAAGCACTGGGTAAAAAACCAAAAAAAAAAAAAAATTTAAAATCTTAAAAGTAAACCTAACTAACCAAAACCCTCTTCCTACCCCCAAGCCAACACACCACACAAATTGAGAACCTAACACACTCTAGTATTGAAACATGAGACAAAGTCAGGTTGAATTTCCTAAGAAAGGACAAAAGGTGCCCTATGAAAACAAAGATCAAAGGGGAAAAAAGTATCTGATTTATGAGGAAGCACCTTACATGTACATTTAGATTCTTGGTGAGTATACAAGTACAGTGAGTTTTGCATTAAAAAATAAATTTAAATTAAAAGAAAAGGTGCATCACTAGAGATTTGACTAAGCTGAAAGTTCTTGTGGATAAGAAAAGAACACAAAAATAATTACTTGACATTCTGACACTGTAAATGCTACCAGGAATAATCAATATTTAGGCTTCTGTACTAGACGTTACCCGAAGAGAAATTTTTAATGAAAAAACTATCTAAAGGAAATCAGAGGCATATTATGAATTGGAAATTGTTCAATATGTAAGTGAATACCAAAACCAGCCTTTAAGTTCAAATTTGCTTGATTTTTTTTAGAAAGCAGTTTAGAATGAGAATTCAGAAATGCATTTTCTTTTTTTCAGTTTGCAAGTTTGGCAAGATGAACTTTTCTATTGATATAAACTGAATACATTTGCATAAAATACATTTGCAACAATAACCTTTCTGCTGTTTACACTTCAGAAGTCTCTTAGGTAGTAAGAGAAGATATAATTATTTGCTAAAGTCTGATGTTTCAATAAATACCTTTTGGATTTTCCTCTTACAAAGGAGCTGACATCCCACTGTGAAAAGTGTTGCTACTTGCCACACACAGCCATCACCCCAAATGTCCCCAGCATGTAGAAAACTACCCCTGGAGTGCTTCAAAACACAATGGATATTGTTCTGTTTATTATTTCAATAGAATAAACTTTCTTACCAAACACTCTGGCTACAAATCCTAATGAAAATTGAGATGCGAACAGCGTAAGAAACCACGGTGCAGCATAAAGACTGGGACTGATTTCATTCTCTTCAAGATGATTATACAGGTCTCTGTGATAATCATGTAGAAGCCTTGAGAGCTGATACATCTGAATCTACAGAGCATGAGGGGATTGGAGGGGGGAGAAAGTAAAGAAACAAAAGTTCAGCTTTACTCACTTTTCCAAATTATTCCTATTTCATTCAAGGGAAATTAACTGCAGTACAGATGGCACAGTAAAATGAAGCTTAATTGCCTCCCGGGGCCTCAAGTGGTATTTACTCATGTATAAACAACCTGCCACTAATGAATTAAAACCAACAGGGCAGTCAATAACAAAGAACAGTTTGAACCTGATTACTAATGAAGTATATTTCAGATTCACAGGCTTAAGGTAAGAAGGGAATATATTGCTTCAACTTTGTCAACAAACCAGAGCTTCCAGCCTTGCAGCAATGAAAGTAGTCGTACTTCTTCCAAGATGTCAAAACCATGAGTTGTGACTAAATTTACACATTTCAGCTGTTATTCTTTGAATTTTGGCCTTATTTTTACTGCATTTAAAACTCCAGTGCTACAGTCATCACAACTTTAGACAGTTTCTGTACCCACAGAATACATTTTACACAGAGATTTCCCAGCACATCTCCCAGGGGTCCTGTGGAATTTAAGATACTGATGCAAAATAGTGTTGCTGTACAACCTATCAAAGGTTGCAAGGGAAAGTGGTTGAAAGGTGGTCTTCATGGCTAAAAATAGCACTCTGTGGTAAGTTATTTCCTTGCAATGCTTCTCTCAGAAAGCAGAAGATAAGAAGCAGACATGTATTGATTAATTGCCAGGTCCAATTTTATTGTCAATAGCGCTTTATGCTTAAGGTGAATCTGCTCCTCAATAAGAAAACGACTTCAGATTCAGCTATTTTCCTATTTTAGAGTTCATGATGGTTCCCTACCAAAGTTGAGTGCACTTGAAGCTACCTGTTCATCAGCACTGCACACAAGCAGAGGGATCACTTTCATTTAGGCAAATCAGCTAAATTTGTGCATGCATTTGAGTTCTTGCTTTAATTGTGTAAGATACCAATTAAGCCCAGTTTGGACAGTGTCAATAAAAAACACATGTGTGAAGTCAGAATTGCATCACAGAGCAGTAAAACAATTGGGATAGTTCATTATGGACTAAGGATCTAGATTACTACTTTTTCCAGACAACAACTAAAAAATCTAAATCTAATAAGTTTTCATTATCCTGAAGAATTATCCAACATTTTTCTTCTACAGGACTGAAGCCAATTCTGCCTATAAGCTTGCTTGTGTTTCAGTGTTGTAAATGCAAAAGAATTTGCAGTACTCTACTCCTATTAGAAAACAACCCAAATATAGTAATATAGTAAAATATAGTAAATTTCTCCTGAGCAGACAAATCTTTCCTTTAACAGAAGAACTGCCTAGAAGCAAACTGTGGGGAAAGACAGCTCATTTAATTTAAAAGGCAAACAGTACTACAAGTGGTAAACTTTCTCAAATTTAAGTGTTCTTACTAGGAGGTTCTGCCAATGAAACAGTCGCACTCATTTGAACTAAAGTGTCAAATCTTGGACATGTGAAAGTTCTAAAATCATCAGCTGTTGGAAGTCTACAACTGCAGTATAACACACACTAACTTAGCATCTACTAGGGGAAAAAAACCCCACAAACATGCATTTATCACACTTTGACCCTCACAGGTTTAAAACATATTTGTGTGGGGAAATGGAACAAGAGGAGGTAAAACAATGCTTTTTATGGCTGTTCACTCTTAACTTATCAACAACAAACTTGTTATAGCATACTTACATCCACAGTCCTCTAGTGTTTTCAGAATAAGCACATACAGTTTCTTTAACTACAATCTATTCCATTGCTCTGGACATTTGCCAAATAAGCACCCAAAGTGACTGGCCATGAAAAGTGGGATTAAACTTTCACTTTAGTTTTACTTAATTATAAATGTTTGCTATGCAGGGAGCATGGGGAAAAAAGGAGACTTTTCTTTCTGCTGCTTTGTTTTCTCTTCCTCCACTGTGGATTATACAAGGTTTAACTCATCAATGGTGTATTCCTTTATAATATAAAGGGTTTAGATAATATTATAATTATTCAAATCGGGGGACAATTGCATGCCAAGGTGAAAGATGTCTCAAACTTTAAACCCTAAAATTTATACAGATCGGAAAAATTTTTTGTATCCCTCCTAAACAGTCTTGAGTAGCTATAGCTAGCTGTTAAATAATATTGCAGAGCATGCATCATTGCATAAGATAATTAAACGATTAAAGAGTCATCTGTTTTCTCTCTCTGTTGAGGGTGATGGAGCAGAAGACTACAAGAGAAAGAGCTAAAATGAGGAGTCAAGGCAGAGCAGCCTCAAGTACAAGTGCCTGCAGAATACACTGACTGGCCACTGTGTGTCACTATTGACTTGACTTGGCCTTACAAGAGAGAAATCTACATGCAAGTGCTCACAGACTGAAGAAAAACAAAATCTAATTAGTTTTTAAACTCCATCCATATGTGACAAAGAATATCAGTTTTTTTTTCTGGCATAAGGAAGAGAGAGCAGTGAGGAAGAGAAAAAGAAAGGCAAAACAGCAGAAAGCAGAATTTCTGGAGAGATGACAGGTCTGTGTGACAGGAAAAACTCTGCAACTTTTAAACTCCTCTGTTTGCAAATTGAAAGACAGAGAGGGGCTTGACAGTAAAATATACATGTACCTCAAAACCTCCAAAACAGTATAAAAAGCTTCATAAGGCCCTGGAGAACCTAAGCAACCCCTACAAGGGCTCAAAAGTAATTTAAAACTCTGGTTTGCTCCAGAAGGGCTGACTTACCTGTAGGGACATCATGTCTGGTCTGTACTGTTTACGGAAGCCAAGGTCATACATGAGGAATTTCAGCATTTCAAAGGCCTGCTCTTCACTCATATGTAGAAGCAGCACTCCAGCTACAAAACTTATACCTTGACAATAACCAACTTCTTTGTCCAGCAAAGAATATGCTTTCAAGAGATTAAATAGTGATAGCTGTCCTGCTCCCAGGTGCGTGGAAAAGTAAGGATGTGTAGGGAATGTCCGTCCTGATGTAAAAAGAGAGGAGTAGTTGATACTCAATTTTTCTGAAGAAAAACCCCAGTCCATCTGACAAACAGCATTTCTCCTCCCTCAGCTTCTCTTTGCTTTCATATGCAGTTTGCCTTCAATCAGATCAATCTGTATCTTACCACTGATTTTGGACTGTACCTTTTGAACCCACTTAATATTCTCATCTGCACAGAACTTGCAGAAGCAGTTGCTGATTTCTCTTTTCAGACAGATGGAGAAGGGCATAAATATGAATGGCATAGCCTAAGAGATCATCTGCTTCCAGGACTCTAAGTGGCATACACAGAATGTGTCCTGATGACATAGAAAATGAAGCTCATAGAGCAGCATTTATCTTCAGCAGCAGCTTCTATTATGACTGGTGTGTTTATCACTCAAAGACCCACAAACTAGTGGGAAAGAACAGACTTACCTAGATCTACAAGGATGGCATGTTGTTGAGCAGTCAGCTGTTTCAGAAGTTCTTTGTAAGAGATGTCAGGAGGCTGCTGCTTGTTTGGCAGCCTGTGCCTGACTCGGTGTTGCACAGCCAAAAATTGCCAAATTTCTCCCCGACGACTTTTTGGTACACCTGCAGGTCAGCCAAAAAACAAGAGGCCTAAGCAGGGGGATGCTTTTAGTGCTACAACAAAAGAATTTGCTTTGTTATAATTTTGGCTGAACCACTCTGGAGGATCCCTTACAAAGTGAACTCCACTCTTCAGTGTGTTCAGTCAGTAGCCACAGCTCAGTCCAACAAACTAAATACGAACTACAAACTTAAGGGCAATTATACTGAGCAGTATCCTGGGAAACTGAGGTACAGACATCCCTTGCTTTGCCACTTCTGAGCTGTCAGTCTCCAGAAGGAAAAGATGTACAACTACACTCAGAATGTAGAATGACCTGTTTAGAAAAGCTGAACTTAATTCAGAAGTGTAAAATTCGGGGAAGTCCAACTCCTCTTTCCTTTTGCAAAGGACTGCCCATGTCAGTCCATAGATGTGGGGAGATACATCCCCCTTCAGTATCTGACTTTGTAAACCAACCTCTGAAAGTCAAAATGTCAACTCTGCTAATACCTTCCAGGTAAACAATTATTTAACAAGAAGACAAGTTAATAACCATATCCTTGTTCCCAACTCTGAACTGCAATCCAACAGTAGAAAGCAGGGTATCAAGGTAAATAATTTGTTGGCAGACTTCTGCAGGTCACTAACAGGAACTGCTTTATATCTACAATAATTTACTTTGGTAGCAATTTAAACTTCCCTTCTGTACCATAGCTAGATTACACCGAATTATTTTTCAGCATCTGTAACACAGACATGAGATTCTATGGAAGAGAGCAGAGCAGTGCAATCAGGCCCTACAGCTGCATTATACTAACAAGACCCTCTGGATACCCTCTTGGCCTATGGCTAGTCCACAGGAATATCTACTTCAAGACAAAATTCCCAGCCTTTCACTCCAGGAAATGAAATACAAAGTGACCATATTCCAGACTCTCCAAAACTTGGCTCTGATTCCTCTAGGTTTTGAGCACAGTCCAAAGTAGACATTATGGTCTTGCTGTCTCAGTAGGCAAGTAAACTCAGAATTAGATCCACTGAGCAGAAACCAAAAGGTCATAGCATTGGCTGCAGAGGCTCCAAGTTCAGTCTTGAATGTAATGACACATGGAAACAAGATGCTACTTTCAGGAGTATGACTATACATGTTTCTGCATTGCTGACATTGCAACCTGCAGACACAGCAGAACCTATTTTCTGCTCTGCAGGAGAAGGCAGCACCTTTGTGAAAAGAAGGCAGTTTTTTGCTACTGCAAAAAGTGTATTGCTGATTTCTGTTGTTATCAGAAGGGAGCAAAAAATATGATCTTGAGACTTCAGAGCTAAAAGCCCTCCTACATAAATACCTTCTTTTAAAGTGGAATGAATATCTTCCATGTCACATCGGATTTTGGCTCTGCAGTTTAGTAACTTTTTATCCCAAATATTTATGGCATCTTTCTGACATGTGCCAACTTCATCATAGTCCAGTTTTACTTTTCTTGATTGGAGCTCATCTCTGCTTGCTAGAACACAGAACAAAAAGGAAGAGCACATGGAAAACCAGAATATCAGAAAACTACAAGATAACAACAAATACACATAAGCCCATTCAACGTAGATATATCTATCCAACAATCTGACTGGTGATAAATACATCTAGACTTCTTTAGTTTATAGCTTAGTTGGTGACAGTTGTCATAAGATGTTGCATATAACAATTTAAATTCTCTTGCTGGGTCATGAATATTAGCAATTCATGAAGCACATCAAAATATTTTTTAAGCTTGAGGAAAAAAAAATCCACTAAACAAAACCCCACAGCACCTCCTCTGCAAAAACACCTTTGATCGCTTTATTCTTATTTTTATTGAACATTACAACTGTTTTGAGTATGGAAAGTCCCAAACATGTGAATGTTTGCATTAGAGATTTAGGCAAGCAGGCTAGGCAAATCTTCTAAACTGAAGTCAGTCAGAACTGACTGATTCCAGTTCTTACACGTCCCTTAAGAGAGTGAGAAGAGCTCTTGGCACTGGCATCATCAGGCAGACCAGTGCAAACAGAATGAACCAGCATGAACCATTGGTGCTGAAGCACAGACTCTTGCTGTTATAAACTTACAAGCTTTGCTGCATAGGACTACCTGGTACAAAGTATTTATTATATTACTTCTAAAATAAAGCTGCATTGTCACCTTAGCATTTCATGGAGAAGCAGTTTTCATTTCCATTACTAAGAAATTAACTCTGAGTATTTTATTATTCATGATGCACATGCAGAAAAACACTCCAGTTCCACTAACTACTGGTACAAAAAACTGAAACCAAGACTTGAATATGTCTTAATTTAGAGAGATTTGTTTAATTGCCACTGGAGTGAACTGTACATTCTACAACATCACCTCTGAAATGCAGCTGAGTTTATTCCAAATTTGCCTTGATCTGTGCACACTACTTCTTGCAGAAGCCCCCATTCTCTTACAAATGCATCCCCTTTCCCACCATCACCTCTAGGTGAAAGCAAACTCTCACTCACATTTTATACATCCTGCAAAGCAAGACCATCTGTTCCTTCGCCTACTCATCTCACTTCAGCTAGAGTCAATATTGGATCAATCCACAGGATCATTGCCTAGTCCACTCCAAAAATGAGAAATTATTTCCAAAACCCCAATGTTACACCTCTGAGATCTTACCCACTCAAGACTACAGGGGCCCCTGCAGAAGCAGGTATTATGCAAAGAGCAGTGCACTGCCATAAAAATGGGAGTGGGACCTTACCACAGGAATTTGCAGTTCAGCTGGGGCGATTCCAAATGCTGCCCCACTGCTGTATGATTTCACCCAAGAATTCTCACTCTTGTCAGCAGCATGCAACAGATCCAAGCCAGCAGTAAGATATTTCAGTGTGACAACAAACTCCCTCATTAACTGTGCAGTTCAGTTAGCCCTGTGAAAGCCAGCCAGTGTGCCTGTCAATATACGTGCTCTCCCTACTACCCCATCCTTCACTGTTTTCAACCACCCTTGTTAACATTTTTCCTAATCATTGCTAGGTGGCCTGCTACTTTTTGCAGCTCTTATATTTCTAGATGACCTACTGGAAAAAGGAGCTTCTAGCTTCTCAGAAAAAAAAGAAAGTGAGTTTGTGCAATTGACAGAACTTACCTTCTGTAAAATAAAGAACTAATAGCATTCAAGTCTCCTCGACAGCAAAAGGAATACGAAAAGAGGTTTTATTAATATTTGGTACATAAAAGTCAACAAATGATTAACAGAAATCCACTAGAAACAGTTTCACAGCAATTCCAGTCTTAAACCAGTCTAATATATACAGCTAATAAATTCCCAGCTAGGAACCTGACTTCAAGTAAAGAAATTTTTGCATTTCTGTTACTACATTTCCCTGTCCTGAGATCTACATTTAATTGTAGGCTAGGATGCAAAGAACCACCCAAACCTATACTTGTTTGGAATGTATCATCAGCTCTGCCCATGTCCTGTCCATAAAATGGCCCATGTTATAACAGACCACTGGAAGGAAACCTAGAGATAGGTGTTAGAACAGTTTACTTTTCACCCTTTTAAAATAAGATGATGAATTCTAGCTAGCAAGAGCACCAGTTTCAGCAGGGCTACTCATGAACCTGAATACAAGAATGGAGACATGCTCCTCAGAGCACAAACCAAGAATGTGGGCTGGCAAATGTGTGCCAGTTTGGCATCTCCACTGCCAACACTCCTGTTTTCACCATGAACGATCAGGTGGGAAAAACTTGATTTCTACATGTTACAGAATGGAAGCAACTTGTAACTGAGTCTTAAGGAACTGGAGTGATTTAACAGTTTTCAGTACCCTCAGCCACACAGGGTAAGTATAGCAAAGTGTTTATCCCTCAGCAGCTCCAAGTATCAGAGGGAATAACATTAAATTAGTCACCACAGCAGATCTCCAGCTTCCTCACCCCACAAAAATAGACTATTTGCTAAAATGGTTTATGAAATGAAGATTTTGGCTGAAGTTCTCTCTAGACATTCCCTATGAATCTAGGAGTTTCTACAGAACTGTGTGTCAACAGGGAGACAAACTGTAGAGAGAAACAGCACTGAGAAATACACTACATGTGTAGGAAATACATTCAAGGATATATGCTTGTAGGGACATCGAAATACTTCTGTCCTGATGCTTTTCTTTCCTCTCCCTGCCTTCCCAGTAAGCTAGCCTAAAGAAGGAAAAAGAGTTAACTGATCTTAACAAGATCATTATGTTTGAAGTAGTATGGTAGTGTGAAGAATCAGACTACCAGATAGGTTATACAGCATAAAGGAGAAGATGAAGGCAGCAGTTGTAGAGAGGACACTTGGAATTTTCAACTTACACCAAGAGCTGGTTAGTCTATTATACTGTCTATTATAGTGAAGAATTATGTATGCTAGGATAGACATTGCATCCCATCTTTTATTTGTGTGAATCTTGACCAGCCTTAATAAAATATCCGAGCCAGAAGCTGAGGCAGTTGACAATCAGAATGGTCAACGTTAGATCCCTCACTAACAGCACTCAATTTTCAGTGTACAGTGCTCATGTTCCAAAAAACCAGACATACCTCAAGAGAAAGTTGCTCAAAAATCATATTTGGATTCAAGCATTAATAAATTACCACTGTGATGTGGTTAATGAAGAACAAAAAGCCTGGAGAGAAAGGCCATGAGCTGCAAAGGACTGAAACGAGATAGAAAGGGTAAGGTTTACCATACCTATGTGTTCACACAGCACCTGTTCTCCTCACTCCATTTCACATTAGAACTCCTACACTCAGACAGATACAACACAGACTGCGGCATCCTTTGTCTAACATGCACCCAAAGAGGAAAATTTAATCACTTTCTTCTGTCACTAAGATTAGTCATTTAAAATCAGGTAGACAGAGAACGTGGTAGACTGTGAGACAGGACTAGGAAACCACAGGTTTTTTTCTAGTACTGTTAACTAAAAAGTTACAGAACCACATATCTGTTTGAGGTGCCCAACACCAGAACAATTTCCATCTTCAGGCAGCAGAATCTGCAATAGCTTTTAGGGGTATTTTCTAAATAGCTAACCTTCCAGCTTCTGGTTTTCTTTTTCCATTCGAAGTAACAGAATTTGTTGATGGATCGCTTTTCTCCAAAGACTTTGTAGTTCTTCTGAGTTTTTCCTCTCTCCAGTTTTATCTGGACCATCCTCATTTTGCAATACTAGAACAAGAGGGTCTTCCTCCAGGGGTGGAGCAAGAGGGGATAAAGGTAACAATTCACTTCCATCATGACCATCTGCAAAGAATCAGAGAGCTATTACAGGAAACTCAGATTGTTTGACATATCATGAAAATCTGTCATAACAGAACAATAATAGCTGTCTTTTACATTCAGCAGTGACTTGCTGCTTCCAAAACCAGAGAAAATGCAGTGCAACAGTAGAGAATTATTTTTTAAGTGTTTTGTTTGCATTAATAAAGTTATATTTAAATTAAGTAGAGTTAGGTAAAGGGTCACCCAGTATTTCAAACCTTTCCCCTGCCAGCTCCTTCCAGTTACCACAAGACATGTATCCATAAAGCCTCCTTTACAGTTGAGCTTGTTTACTGCTATGATATACCATGGGTTCTACATTAAAGCTACTTTTTCCATCTGCTAACTGCACTACAGAGAGTGCTATAGCACTTTGTGGTCACTAAATATAGAGCTTACCATTTGCCTATGGTTTTGATTTCTGCCAAATGGAAATTTATGAATAGCATGATTTCAGCTGTTTCAGGAGTTTCTACCTCAAACGGCTTAAAGCTGTAAGAATTATTAACACAATCAACAGGTGCTATGTGCACTACAAGGACAAGATATAAAACTTACCAAACACTCCTATTATGTACACAGGTCAGGGTAAAAAATTCCTAACTGTTAAAAATATTATCTTTGTCAGAAAGAGACCTGTCTTAGTTTCCTTTGCTACAGCAGCTATGGCAGATTGCAATTCATTTAATTTTGATGCCAAAATCCTCTCTTCAAAGCAACAAAAACCTAAATAGTCTAAAGCCAAATGAGCACAACTGATCTTTGGCAAGGTTCTAGCATGAATATTGTATCACACTGACTCCCTTCTCCCTTTCTTATTATCACATGCTGCAGTTCACTACAGTATTAAGTAACAACTGCTTGTTTATTTTCTTTAAAAGCACACACAGACCTGGATGCTGCATCTTGGAAGGAGATTTATTCATAGGTGAAGCTACCTGCAGGAATATTCTCCGCCGCCAGGAGATGCGGCGAGGTGTGAGCGTGGCCCCCGCAGCATTTAGAGATTCACTGCTGCAGAAGGTTGATGTTCTTTTCTTTCCCTCCCCATCACTGAAGGAAAGAAAAAGCAGATGGGGTATTTAAAGTCAGTACTCCTTGTAGAGGAAAAAAACCCTTTATTAATTCTGTCTAATGTATAACCAAACCTGCAGGAGCATTTGTGGGGAAGCTTAAGAAGGCAAAGCGTGCTGTGTGTGAGCTTCACCTTGAATGCTGAAGTGCCCAATTGTTTTCTTGTGCACAGTGCCGTGAAGTTAGCACTATATACCACCAGGAAGCATTCATAGCATTCATACAGGGCTCAGCTGGAAGCTCACAATAAAAGCTTAACTTTTTGAGAAGCTAAGAGAGAAATATGGTAATACTTTGCCTCTAAGTTTGACAGCAACGGGTTTTGTTTTGCTACACATCTGTCTTCTGGGAGTGATCTGATGTAACACCCCTAAAAGCAGAGATGGTGTTCCAGTGGAGCACAACACTCCATTTAGTGCCATTTTAAATGTCATGCTGAGCTCACAGGTGAATATTTCATTGGAGACAATGTTCTGCCTTCCCATATAGTCTCTTTCCTAAGCCTCAAGAAGTGTATGCTTCACTTGGATAAATGGGGACACATGTCCTCATGTTTCATCAGCTGTAGGAACAGAGACCCTGCAAACAGAGGGCAAATCTTCTCCCCAGATGCCATGTAGAAATATAATTGCACATTAATTTTAATAATTAATAATTTTATCTTAGGCTGCTGGAAGAAACAAGGAGAGGATACAGGAAAGCTTTACAGGGAGGACACACCAAATACACCTTTCTACTGATTATTGCCAGAAGACATTTAGCTTTTATAAGTATTTTATCCAATTTCAGAACTATTTCAGAATTTTCCATTTGTGGCAGCAAATTAGGTGCACAGATATTGTATACTAATGGGCACATTGATTATCTGCCACTAATCCTTCCATGTAAAGTCAACAGCAAAAGGTACAATTACAACCTTTTAGGAAGAGAGCATCAGAGGGAGCTGTTTCTACAGCTTCACCTTCATCACAGGGAAAACTGCTATATCAAAAGAGTAGCTACACTTAAACCTTCATCCTGTAACCAATTTCAGTGCTATAGTGCAAGGATCCTAAAAAGTTAGATGAAAGGAAAGCCCAGCACGTTCATTACGTTTTTAGAGGGAAGGCAGTTGCAGGTGATGGTAGTTTGCAGCTGGAGTCCATCCCCCCACATCTGGCTTGCACAGGAGAGATCTGCAAGGGAGGACTATGAAGTTTCAGCTACACCAATCTACCAGCTACACTATCTTAATCATCACTTCATAACTAAAACTCTGTGCTCAATGAATGTGCTGAATTCACCAAGCTAGGACTGGCCTTTTTGGTCACCAAAGCTGTCACTATGCAAATGACCTACAACAGCTCCCTGATATTTGTCAGCCTGAGTGACCAACCAGACTCACTATCATACCAAGGTATCAGACCCTCCTTCTGTACCCTGGCAGAGAAATAACCACCACTTCAAACTCAGCTAACCAGCACAAGGCACCAACCCCTGCTCTTCTCCAAGAACAGCTCTACCAGCTGGGAGCCCTGAATGACACATGGTCTGAACTGTCCTCCACTCCTGATTCAGCTTCCATAGTGCCCCAGCTCCCTGCAGCATCACACTATTTATTGGTGGGTGGTCTAAGTAGATCCCCATGCTGCTCTAACCTAAACAGCAACTGTGACAATCTTCTTTGTCTAACTCTGTGTCTCTGATGATGATGGGTCACCACTGCTTGTGGTAGCCAAACACAGACTACTTAGACTGTAACACTCATTCTGAACCTGTAGGTGCTGTTTCTCAAAGGTATTTCAGTCCAGCTCTTGGAAATGGGGTACTGAGTTTGGATATATATAATTCTAACTTATGTTTCTATAAATAACTGTAACAGAGCTACTTCTTACTATTTCAAGTCCTACATATCATCACATGTTATAACACAAAAACTGAGTCATTCCAAGGCTTACCAAACAGATGCTACATAACAAGGGAAGGAAAAGTTCTTTTCTACTGCTATGTACAAAAATCTACATTCAGCTACCTGTGCTTCTAGACAGTCCCAGGAATAGTGTTCAATTTAAAGTAGCAAAATTCACAAAAAAGTCAGAATAAGAAGGTGGCTCTTTTAGGGTATGAAACTAACCTGTTTACAACATTTGAGTCATGGAGGTTACATTGGGATGAACTAATCACATACACTACCTCATGAAGCATGCAAATCATACTGCTCTGAAGACCTGTATTTCTCTTGTTAAATCCTCCCTTCAAAAAAATCCCCTGTCACTTAAAGCAACTAATACTAATCACCTTCTCTTTCAAAGAGCAAGTGATTAGAGGAAAACTTTTGCAATGCTCAGAAACACGCCTTGTCATATTAACCCAGGAAAACACCAAGCTTTAGAAAGGGAGGGTTGAAAGGGAGCAAAGAGAGTTTCCTCATTTCAAGACAGACAACTCCTAGCTTAGTATCAGATCTGAAGGTGTGAAAAAATACCCTAACAAAGCAAAAGCAGGAAGAAGTCAGAGTAAAATGGTAGTCTCCCACCCTAATGAAAAGATTCAGGAGGTTGGTGCAAAAAAAAGTTTCTCTAAACAGGGTGGGGGTAAAGAAAAAGAAAAATAGCTATCAGCTCCCACAAAATGAAGAGGTTTATTAATATGAGTGGAGAGACTAAGCCAATGAATCTCCAAAACAGGAAAAACAACTTCTTAAATAGAGCTCAGTCATTGCCACGGAAAAGCAGAGCAGAGTTTTCACTACCACCTACACAGACACCTTAGGTGGACATCTTCCCATCTACAAGGGAAACATGCTGCAAGGTCACCTGATGGAAGAATCACTGCAAAAAGATAACAATGTAATATTCTGTATTTAAGACACATGTATCACAAGTCAGTTTGGAGAATGATGGTTCTTTGTAGGGCTACTTACCCTACACTTCTGACCCAATACAGAAACCAAAACACATTTATCAGCTTGTATACAATAAAAAGTGAGCAGCTGTAAATTCAGTATAATGCCTCAAATATTTCAGTCTCTACTTTCACCCTGAAGCTGTTTGAAGCAATACCCCAAGTACTCAAGAGTACACAGTACTGATCATGTAAGGTTTTATCTCAGGTAACTGCAACTCAGTTTCACCCATTCACTATTCTATCAGATAATGCACAGCATGAAGATGAGACAGCTACTTCAGGGGAAGAAAATAAAAAGTAAGGAAAGAAGAAATCTCAAAAAATTGGTCAGATTACAAATATTGCTTGGTTTTAATTATCTAAATCTCTTCCCAAAACCGTTCTTCAAAATGCTCCCGAAGACTGATATTTTAAAAACCACAATGTTACCCCCCCCATTTCTTGTGAACTCTTTACATAATACTTACCTGAATTATTTTGCACTTGAGCCCATGAAAGCCAAATGACTTGAGAGTAAATACTGTTGTTGCTCATGCCAAGACTTGTATTTTTCCCATTTTTGCTTTCATTTCAATGTCTCTTCTTGATTGCTCTAAGTAGCAACTGAATAAATGCAACCTACTTTACAATTTGGAGGCTGAGATGGTACAAAATCCCCCAGATCAAGTACAGAATTCAACTTCCCAGCACTTAAGCTGGCAGACCTACATGTAAGACTACTACATGAAGCATTCCTCCCTTCTGGGAAGAAGAAAAACCAGTTTATATCAGCTTACACCCCTCTGTTGGTTCTCACTCCATCATATATTTTTATTCTGAATAATTACTTTCTGCTATTTTATTTAAAGAATATTCTCAAGTATTTTAGTTCTTTCACGAGACACAAAGCTGTTTTAAAAAAAGGAATCTGTTCAAATTCAGCTTAAATTATCCTTGCACAGCAACACAATGAACAGAGAAATTGTGGGCTAGTCAAACCTACACTGAAGATTGTTGCTTTAGTGTTTATATTAAAAAGCTTGTTTACCTTTATGTTGACCAGATTTTTTTTAATCCTTATCTGCAATTCTGTTCAATGTTGCACACCACACTTGTCAAAAGTCAAGATTATGTGGAGACCATTTCCATCCCAGCCTTCTCTCCAGAGAAATATATTGACAATGCCATAAAAACATTCTGAAGGCTGAAACATTCTGAAAGTATTCATTTTGGCATCAACATAAATATTATGATGCCAAAATTCACTATACTGTTGATTTCTTAAAGAAAGGAACTGTATGGGGAGGCTGTAACTAAATTATGGTCCCTTCCTACCCAAATCATTCTGTGATTCAATAAAAAAACTCTAAAAAAAATTAAACAAAGAAAAGAAAAACCAACAAAATGCCATTCTATAACATGCTATTTGCATAAGCCCATCTGACTGCTACGGTTCAAAAATCTTTCTAAAATGAATTCCAACTGAAACTGTCTCTGCTCTTGCACGTTGAAGTTTGTCAGAACACCAAGAAACGCTGCCTGCTGCATCATGTGTAATCTCAAAGCTATATGATAAAGAAGTGAGACTCTGCAGAATTTTCCTCCTGTGCAATAGGAATTCCACACTTCATGAATGCATAGTGACCAGGATTATTCTGGAAAATGCACTGAAGTTTTAATTAGGGTTCCTAACAGTCAAACAGTTTATAGTCTGCAGATTGCAAAGCACTGACACACTGTGCTAAATTCCAACCTATCATACACTCACTCACATGAGAATGCCAAAAACACCTCACACTGATCCTATTGGGGATAGATGGTGGTCCTCTCTGAGAAGAAGAGCCAAAGGAAAAAAACCCAACGAACCAAAGAAGAAATCCACAAGAAAAGACACATTGCAAAAAATCAGAACTTCCCCTTATTCCTAAACCTGACGGCATAACATATATTTGCAAGTTTTGGCCACTGTCAGTTGGACATTATTTTTCATTCTCTGTTAGCCAGTTGAAGTGATGGATTACCTCAGTGATCCTTATCACATCAGTATTATTCACTCAGCACTTCTTTCTGACTCTATCTGCCGCATTCCCTTCACAAACCCAACTAGATGCTACCAGTGTACTCTTGCTATTGCCATTTCCTCACCATGACAGTTCAGGCCCACTTGCTCCCAGAAAGACCTGTAGCTACTGAGATCCCATTTTCACAAGAGTCTCCATACAATTTAAAGATCAAATGGTAACAGAAATGTGTAACCTGTAAAACCTTAGTAAAAATATGGGGGTCTTCTGGGAATTACCCCTTGAAGATTTCCCCACCCCAAGAGTTCAAAACTCCACTATAATGAAACACAGCAATTGAACTGCCTGCATAACCAATGCCAAAGGATGTGTCTCAGAAATTTCCAATTTCAGTTTGGCATTAAAATACAGTTTTCATACAATACTCAATCCTTCATTCCCAAAACCCAGAAAGCTGGGTTTAATGTTGTCCATTGCCTGCAGAAACTGAGTTGGGCATTGGTTCAGCTTGGACCAACTCTGCTGTCTAAAGGGAACACAGAAACAAAGCTGGACTGGAACCCAAATTAGAGATAGTCTGTAAAAGATGGGTTTGGGGGATTTTTGCCACTTTTCATACCTTTGCTTCTTCCCAAATCCTCTTCAGCTAGAAGTTATTTGTTAATTCTCTCTAAACATCTCACAGTTAGTATCACCCAGTTAACTTGGTGTTTCCCCTTCCTCATGCACAGGCATCCCACATTAGTACTGTACACTTTTCACACTGCTCTTTTCTTATTTTCACATGCCAGTGATCATGGCAACACATGCTGGTTTGCATTCAGCAAAGAAAGCATTAAATTGGCATAACACTCCTAAAATCCATTGCATTTCATGTGACGAACCAATGCAGCAGATTTGCAACATTGCAACAGAAATAGGTGGCAGCTACTTGATGTCAGCACAGAAGCCTCAAGTTTTAACAGGCTTTTTGATCCAAAAGCCTGTTTGCCCTTTTGCATGACGGGAGTCTGTTAGAAATGCAGGAGCACAAGGCAGAGTGGGAGAGATGCCATGTGCTGCATTCCACTGGGAATCCTGCTGTTAAGCTAGTGGCACTGGAAAACTAGGCAGGAGACAACGCTCTCACCTCTTGGAGAGGTCACTTTCTGAGTGCTGGAGCAACCTTCCTGAGCCCTGGTAAAAGGTTTTCAGGAAAGAAGGGGCAGAGAGAGAGGAGGGGAGACCAGAAGATGCAGATTCACTCTCACTGAGAGCGCGCCGAAGCCCGACCACAGGACTGTGCAGGCAACAAGAGAACACAGCAGATGGGTCAGCACGGATTCAGATACAGCAACAAAACCACCAGATTAGAAACACTGGCCAAATACCTCATCTGGGCTTACATTAACTTGGTTTCCCAGAAGATAAAATGTACCACCACGTGCATTCCTGGGCAGGCTCCCTGGGGATAGTGATTTTGCTGTTAGAGCTGATTTCTATTAAAAACTTTTCAATGACATTGCAGAACAGGGAGACCACCTTATTTCTTTAGCTTTGTTTATTCCCAAAGCATATTCAGAAAAGGAATCTCTTAAACATTCAGAAAACATCCTTAGAAACCTTCTTCCAATAATATAAACCGCATTGTTTCTTCCCCTTCAGTTTTCTTTTACCTTTGTAAGCAACACATTAGGAAGTAGAGATTATGTAAATGCAGTCCTCCTGGATAAATTTTTGTGAAGTAACTAAATTAGGAAAGGTAGTCCTACTCCACAGTTAAACATTACTTAGTAGCAGTAACAAGTACTGGAGAGGACATGAAAATGAATTCAGTTTCTTTTGCTGAACATTTATGACTAATCCTCAAAAGGAAAGAATGAAAAATCCCAGCCTAGAACCACGCTGCTACATACTGTTTTGACTAAAAATCTGCTGATGCCACTTAATCAGTGACTTCTTACAAGTTATTACAAAGTAATACAGTCAGCAAGTCCTTCACTTTGAACTGTCAGGGTTTCCTGTTTGCATACAACACAGTCAGTGGGGAAAAAAAGTTTATCTCAGTAAAAAACACATTATTTACCTCTCTAGAAACACAGTGTAACAAAGGCTACATTCTTACTCTTCACTCCCTTCCATTCCCTTAAAACAGAATAAAATCTGTTGCCCTTCTCTACTAGCTGGTGCAGCATTCACGCTGATATTTTAATGTAGACATCAAATAGATGACAAATTACTATTTAAAGCCATTTTTAGAAAGAGCCCACAAACAACAGCATTACAGCCAAGCACTGAAATAGCAAACAGGTTGGAGAATGTGATCCTCCAACAGCAAAAAATTCAGCTCATCTGGACCTGAGTTTTGTAAAGGGTTTGGAGTTTGTATAGTCACTTACTGCAGGTAGCCAGCCTAGAGGAGAAAAAGAAGGCACAACCAAAGAGGCCCACAATGAACTGTGGAGACATCTGCTGAGTGAAGGAACTCCTGAAGGAACAGTGTTCCATATGTTAATAGCTGGAGAGTCTCCAAAAAGGAAGCAGAAAGAAGTTACAGAGGGAAGCTACAGAGGGAAGCTCTGGAGAAAGGCAAATAGGGAAATCACATGCCTCAGAGTTGAGTGGATGTGCTTAATCCTTGTGTCCTTTTGCAAGACTCCTCACCAGTTTTAATGCTGGACGTACTCTCTGTGAGATTTGACTGACACGACTACAGACATCTGAAGCTGTTAGTGCCCTTTTCATCCTGGCATCAAAGTTTCAGGCTGCCATCTCTGCCACTTAAAGCACTGAGAGCCTGTTTTCCAAAAGGTCTGACTAACAAGACTGCCAAAAAGGCTCAAATAAATAAATAAACAGATTGGCGTGGGCATCTGGCTGAATCATCAATTTGATGGATTGATGCCTCCCCTGAACCACTAATTGAGGGACTATGAAGTTACTGCAAGGTACCAAACTACTCAGAGGCAGAGAAGACAGGCTGAAAATAAATAAATAAATGAACAAACCAACCCTGGAGAAGTGCAGAAACCCACCTGAGCTAAGCTCCTCTCGTACTTTGCCAGGAGCAGGGCTGCTGCAGCCTGCCCAGGGTGGGCAGGGGGCCGCGGGCGGTGGCACGGCTGCCCTGGCTCACTGCCCTGGCTCACTCACCTGGCCGCCTCCAGGCCGTTCTGCCGCAGCAGCGGGGAGCGGGCGCTCTGGGACCTGCCGTTCTGGAAGGTGATCCTGCGTCGGGCGCTGCTGGGCGGGTGGCTGAAGGTGTGTGCGCGCCTCCTGAACTGAGGCGAGTCCGAGCCCTCCTCGGGAAACGTCTGCCAGGCCGAGGACACGGGGGACGCTGGAGGAGTTGCTGGCGGGGAATCGCCCGGAGAAGTGTCCTGAAAGGAAGTGCTGGCGGAGTAAGGCCTGAGGCTCTGTGCCCAATGAGAGCTCTCACTTAACCCACAGGCAGGCAGCAGCGGGGCACCAAAGCCTCTCCCCTTTCTGGGTCATGGCCTATTGTATGCTAATTATCACCCAAACCAGACATCCTCTGAGAGTTCACTCCGAACCAGCAGCGGCCTTCTTCCAAAAAGTGAAAGCGGAGAGAGGAATACAACCGTATACGCAGCACAAACAACATACAAACTACTCCAGGCATCCTCTCACAGGGACTGGCATTCCAGCTACCAGACTTGTGTCTCTTTCAGGAAAACACAGGAATGGAAAAGGCTAGGGAAACTGCTTTTAGCTAGTTTCCTCGACATATCGCGAGCATACTTCCTGTACCGTCACAGCGACATCCTGGAAGAGAGACTGTTATTACACAGCCAGTTTATGAGTAACTGTAGCAGGAAAACCAAAACAGAATCTTCACCTCCTGGGAACACCAGCCACCAACCCACATGCGAGGTAAAACTTTAAAAACAGGAAATAAAAAGAAAGTGAACAGAGTTCCACCCTCTTGCTACCATACAGCATCCCCAACAGCTGGGCTTAGGTCAAAAATTCTTACTTCCCTAAAGCAACTATTACTTACAGAAAGGATTCTTCACCTTCAGAGCACTTCCTTTTGTTGAGACATGACCTTACTTAATTACTTCACTAAAACAAGGCAGAAACCAGAAATTCCTTGCTTTTTGTAAAAGCAAGGGAAGTGTAGGAAAAAAGGACTGGCAATCAGATTAAAGCTGAAGCTTCGAGTCAACATAAACCCCAGCTTTCTTACACCCTCTGCCTCCCAGTGGAAACATCTTTGAGTTTTGTAAGTTGATGTGCTTTGTTCTACTTCCTCCAAATGAAAGCAGAGTGCTGTATTTATGCTGCACTGAGAGCCGTGTACGAGTCTGAGCTAAGCTCCTTACGTACTCTGTCAGGAGCCAGGCTGCTGCAGCGCTCAAAGCTGTCCACGCTTCCCAGGCGGCCTCGCATCCTGTTGGCTCCCTGCGAGAAAAAAGGCAAGAAAGTTCATCTGGTCTTCTTCCTCTTTTTCTGAAGGTTAGGCAAAGATGGCAACACCTGCACAGGTGAATACAGGCAACAGTTCAGGCATGTGACATGTCTGACAGAGGACCAAAGATCATGGGTCAAGCACTGGTCTTGACAAGAAAGAGACATCTTTAGCTGGCCAAACTGCATCTTCTCCCACATTGCTCCCAGAAGTTTTAACCCTGCACTCCATTGTTTGAGGCAAGTGAGTATTTCCTGACACTTCTGAGGCAAAAAAGCTAAGTTGGCTTAAACAGCTCAGTTCAAAAAACTCCAGATTTCAGTACTGTGAAGCACTGCTCCTGATGGATGCTCCTGACACACTACAGTCCCATGAGATACAGTTTATCAATATCTTAACATTTCAGACAAATTAAGTCCACCTGGGCAAAAGGAGTAAAAGTACTAAAACTGGGGAGAAATGCTCTCTCGGCAGCAAATCCAGCAAAATAGCACCAGACAAGACAAGATTGTTCATTTATAATGCAGATAAGACTGATGCAAATTTGCTAGAAATCTATGCTAAAGGATTTTTGCTCAATTTTTAACAGTCCTTTAGTTTCACAAGAAAAGGCAATAGATCCACAACACTTTTGAATAGCTTTCTCTCCTAATGTTAATTCCCTGGTTATGTTTGCTGTTGGACACTTCTGACTGCTGAAGCAAGTTGCTTTCAGTACTTTATGAAGAGAAAAATAGCCTAGGTTTTAGGAAAATTATAGACAAAGCTCCTCTTGGTATGCTTGCAGCTCCAGGGGAAGTTTTGTCAACATCACCAGAATTTATTTAGCCTACTTTTTCGCAGTAAGAGTTATTTTCAAGACTTTGAGTGCCCTTTAAGTACATTATCCCACTTAAGTGCATTACCAATAAATACTCTGCCTGAAACATCTCTTCACTGAATCTCCCAAAAAAACCAAGAGCAAAGTGTAAGTTGGAAGTTTCTCACTACTTTTGAAAATGCATACTTTTGGCACTGTAAGAAGGACTTTTTGGTTAAGAAAGAACAACAACAGAAGAGGTTAGTGCAGCATGGAGTGGATGAAATCTGTTCAAGAGGTCAAAGAAAGGTTATATTTGTTTCTCTGAGGTACCTCATTAGAAAGCCTGTTTTTGGTTCAAGCCTCACAAAAACAAGATCAGTCCAGCAAAACAAACAAGTGAAGAAGTGACATTCCTCTGGGACTATGTGAAGCCAGGGCACAGAAACCAACAAGTTTCCTAAGGCAAGTAGTGAGTGGCTTAAAATGTCACTTGATGCTATTTACCTAGCTAAGAAGCCATCCACTAAAATGGTTCCTAGTTACTAGTTCCTACATACTTCTTTCTTTCTAACTTTCCTGAGATGGAGACTAAGACTCTCCCCAACTTACACTGACGTCAAACTTCTATTTAAAAAAATTTATCTATAAATGATGCTGAATGCCACTTTAAAAAAAACCCATCAAAATTAATTTAAGTTCTTTCTTGGTCTCTCTGTTACTAAATGTACACTTAAATAAAGACAGCAACTTATGCATAATTAAGTATATTGAATCATACCATCTGCATCTGGCTTAAGGAGGGGAAAACCCACTACAGCAATAAGTATTTAGTGCTTAAATACTGTTAGAATTAACCATGACCTGTGAGGCTTGCTGTAATAGCCTGATGAAGAATAAGAACTACTGAAACAGTCATTGTCTATCACATGTATGCACATAACACACAGCACACCTGCACAGAGACACTTGTATGTACCTGCTTTAAACAAATAATTAGTGGTTGAGCTGCACTCCAAGTAATTTTTCTTGGTCTTGTGTTGTGTAACCTTTAGGAGTATCTACAAGGATGAACCCCTGTGTGTATCATGACTCACTGCAACATACTGCTGTTCCTGATCTATTGTACTGTCAAGGTAAAGATGAGAGGACCTTTCTCACAATCACAAATCCACTTCATAAACAGCCAACTTGAAATGGCCCTAGTTCAGATTCAGGTGTCCCCTTCTCTTGAATTCAATCATGAGCTGTGGTAGAGCCTTATATTATATTATGCAGCATGTCTCAGTGGCCCTGGTGAGAAGAAACATACTATACCAAAAACCCTCTAGCATCTATTTATAAGAAATTTCCCTTCAGAGATTTTTCAATTTAAGCAGTGTATTTCATCCAAATTACTTTTCCTTGACATGACTGGAGTGCCAGCATGGCTGTAAAAGCTTTATTTCAGTGATGACTTCTTTCACAGTCACCACAGGGTTAGTGACCCACCACTAGAGTTAGATCACTTGCCAGTCACATGTCCCTTAGATGTGGAAAAGAAACCAGACACATCAAAGGCACAACTGTAGCTGTCATCCTTTGATGACATTCCAAACTGCTGAAATTACCCACATTTTCTGACTGCCATCACTCTTTTGCTCTCTTTTACATAGAGTCACCTTTCTCTCTCTCCATATTCAGACCAAGTTCCTAGTTTGAAAATCTGCTACACAAGAGAGGTCAAATTTGACCAGGAAAGTTTAATGCTACTTTTAGTCCTAGATCAACTTGACACCTACCTGTAAGTTCCAAGGATTCTCTCTGGCTAAGAGTATTCTGTTTCCTTTACAGGGAACATCCTACATGGCATCCTACATTTGTTGGTTACTTTATGACATGTCCATGTAAACTGCAGGACAAGTGCAATTTAGTGCTTTTGAAGTTACTAGTAGGAGGAACTTAATGTCACTGGTCCAAATTATCCTGTGCTCAGCTCATCACATTTCCTCTGTAATGACACACAGGCACACAGCCTTGTTCAGGTACTTCTCTATATGCCTCTTCTCTGACTCACCCTTCTGAGCAGAGGACACTAAGCAAAATTTGCCATTCAGACTTCTTTACCAAAAGACTACTTAATATATGAGAGTCTCAGTGATTATCTGTAATTTCACATCCTATCTGGCTAGGAACATTAAAATTAAGCAACTCACTTTTTAAGACTATTGCTTTTTTTTCCCTGCAAAAGGAACTTTGTCACTGATTTCTAAAGATTCTTAGTGCCTAATACGAGAAATTTTATCTATGAGCTGGAAGGTATTGCTTCTCTGAATAGAGAGATTTCCCATATATGCAGGCACATTTATTTACACTTTGCAAAACCAATAACATGTCTCTTTATGGGACCATGCAACCATCCTGATTGAATTCTATTCTGAAGCAACACATGCAACAATACTCAGCTAGCTCACTTGCCACCTACAATGAATGTTCATTATTCAGAAATTTGTCCTTTTTTCCCCCTCAATATGTGTGGCCTTACAGAAAACTTTCTTAAAGTTAAATCACAATCAACCCAGCTGTAAGTTTCAGATTTCACAACAGGGGTATTGCTTCATTAAGCATTTATCATATTGAGGACAAAACAAAGAAAAATCTGATAGGTCTCTGCTGTCAAGGATACCTGGGACAGCTGATGATAATGAGTTGTTTAACTTACCCTTGAGAAGATATTTTCCAGAGAGCTAGTCAAGGATTTCTTTGCCTTGTTTTTCAGAATGTCAAGTTTAAACCGGCCACCACTGGTGGTGCCTTCTGGAATTGCACTGTTAGAAATGACCTGTTGAAATGAGCAAGGACACCATTCAGCTTTGGCAACTCTTTTTTTAATTGTGAAAACTATTTCCAAAGACTAGAGCTGAACCAAGTTACATAAGAAACAAAATACCCTTGGCCTTATTAAAAAAACCACCACAAACACACTACCCTCCTTCCAAAAAGAAAAACCCCAAACAAAAAACCAAAACAGTCTCCCAAACAAACAAACAAACCCACAGTTAAAGGCACATTCCATCTGAAGGACTATATTGTAAAGGCATATCAATTTAACAACACTGTTGCCCATTCCCTTTGCAAGATAAGTTCATAGTTTAAACTAAAACAAATGCCCTCTTCAGTCCTACGCTTCCTAGATATTATTGCTTGGACATGCAGATCAAAAGGGAAAGAAAAAGAAGAGTTATCCTCACACTATAAGGAAATACAGACATAAAATTAATTGGTTGTCTTTCTTCCTGTCATGTCCCCTCAACCTATAAAACTCAGGCAAGCCACTATGAATTAAATCAGATTTTTTTTCCTGTATAGTCCTTTCTTAATTATAACACCCAGCTTCAGGTACTCCTGAAAAAATTGAGCAGTGGTCCTACAAGTAATTAAAACAGCATATTAATAGTCTGGAAAGGGGAAGAGGAATAATAAAAAACATTAAAGTAATAATGAATAATATTAAATAATAAAACCAAGCTTTACCGATGGTGCTTCACCAATGTGGATGTGTGTTTTCTGCTTAGTCTCACAGAGCTGACGGAGGTGTAAGATCACAAGTTCATTTTCTTCCTGGTCATTTTCAGGCTTCATTTTCTGTCAGTAACAGCAAAGAAAGGAGTTTGTCTTTCAAGTCATGATTTGCTTATCTTTCCTTCCTAGGTAGGTATTCCTTGAAATTAATATATTGATACACCAAACACCAGAGTCCACTGTTATTATGTCAAATTGCAATTCTGTGTGCCTTCACACTCCTGGGCAAAATAGAACAAAAACTGAAAAATATTGCAGGCTGTAGAGAGAAGGGAGCCTTACACCCATACATTTTGTTTTCCAAGCCTGTTACTATACAGCCCTCTAAGTGGCATAAGGAAACCAAGCCACTCTATTCTTCAGGAATCCAGAGGGGAGCACATCCTTTGGAAGCCTAAATCATTGTATACCTCATCCACTAGATTACATCAGCTTACACCAGAATGATGTGCCAAAATAAATCAAAAAGACAAATTCTG
Organism: Agelaius tricolor; assembly: GCF_023055355.1. Taxonomy (NCBI): domain Eukaryota; kingdom Metazoa; phylum Chordata; class Aves; order Passeriformes; family Icteridae; genus Agelaius; species Agelaius tricolor. The sequence continues at coordinate 45,608,236 of NW_027269267.1, read as the reverse complement.
AAGATGCCAGACAATTTCCTGATACCCACATGTCCCTCCTGCTCTCAGCTTACTCCCACATCACTGTCAAGCAGGGAAACTTGTTTACAGGTGAAAAACTAAGCTCAGAACAAAAAAAAATAGTCTACATAAGAACACAGAATATCTCAGCAAATTTGGGAAAGAGAACTTTCCAACAGAGGTATATCACACATGCGTTTAAATTGGAGCATGCTATTTCAGAATGATTTTTGGTGGAAAAATAATAAATTCTAGATCAACTACACAACAAACCAAACAAATCAAAAGCAAAAATATCTAGTCCATTTTATCATGGTCTTCCTCAAATTAGGAAGAACAGCTTCTAAGGTACTACCTGAACACGTTCAAAAATGTCTGCTTGCTCATTGTCAGTCAGCGATGACAGATGTCTCTGAATTACAAGTTTGGCTCTTGGTGGATAGAGTCCTAGGAAAAGAATGGACCATTAAAGATTCTCAAATGAACTCTCAAAACACTTTTTGAGCAAAATGACAGTAGAAGATATAAACCTGCCTTTGAGTTTATACAAGTTAGATGTATGACAATTGTATATCCAACATATACATGATACAAAATAATTGAGGTTTTGCTAAACCACATGGCTTTGTCTCCTTTCTTTAGCAGCAAAAATATAACCAGCAGCAGCTAGGTGGCTGGCTCCTGTGTAAAAGGTTGTGCTCCCTATCCCACCAGTAGCTTCTGTCCTAATGCCAAGAGATCACTGACAGCTGGAAGCCTGACAACTGTATGGGAGAAGAGGAGGAAAGGAACAGATCAAGGTTATAACAGGAGAGATAATCAATACACAGGATACTTGGAAGTTTTCAGATGATTTTAACTGAAAAATTAAGAATTAGGAAAAAAATGAAGAATAAAGGAAAGAATTTCTGGTACTCAACAAAGTGCACATTTTGTCACAGAGGTACTTCGAGGAAGGAACAAAAAATGTGAGTGAAAACAAACCCCTTGAACCAGATGAAGATTTCTTCCATCCAAGGTAGGTCTCATTCATAGAAAATTGCAATCAGAACAAATAAAGTATTTTTTTCAAAATAATGCAGCTTTAGGTTTTATTTTGCTAAACTTCTAGACTCAAAGCAGATGGATAAAAGAAAGAGACATTAAAATAAGTTTTTCAGTCACTAAGTAAAAAGTTTATGAAACTACTACTACTACAGTACTCTAGTTGTTGTCCCAAGAGAAGATTTTATTTTGGTACTGGGTACTTTTCAAATTACTTACACTGTCTTATACAGCAGCCTCTGTAGTTTATCATCTACAGAAAACTTTCCCAGCTTAGCCTTACCACTTCTGAATACCTATTGCTATTCCCAGCAACTATAAGTCACAGACTAGGAAAATTTCACCCCACTAAGATTTTACACTTGACTTTTCATCCACCAGAGGGAAGCAAGTGGCAGCAGTGACTTTGAACGAATGGGAGAACTGTAAATATCGAGCACCACCTTAACCACACCAGAAAATATTTGACTATTTGCTTTTTATAACATACTTACTTTTTGGTTTTGCATACAATGCTTTGCAAGAACACCTAGCAGAATGATTATAAAAACAGGATCCTAACTTTTTATTTTAAAAATTCTGTCTTGTAAGACTTTTTGCATGTCTTCTAGCATACTTCACTTCCAGAGACATTACAAAAGTTTGTCTACTCCTACCTGAATGGAGGGTGTTGTCTTAATTTTCTTGATTAGATATAAATCTCCTAACTTAATAATTTATTTTCCTATAATATAACTAGATCTTGAAGTGTGTGAGGGAATAAATACAAAGAAGGAAAAAATAATCCCACACAGGAAAGAAGGAACACAGGAAAGAAAGATCCTTTTTGATCATGATTGTCTTTTTATGAGTCATTTTGAAAGCATGCAACTTGAGAAAAAAAAACAACAAGAACCTAAACAAATGAAAGGTCAGCTGGTTGGTTTTGCTGCTCTGCTTAAGAAAGGTATGATGATGAAAGAATATGTATTTATAGCAGAAGCAACATTATATTCTGTTGCAGTATCATTACTGCTAACTCTCACCTAAATACAAAGAGTGCAAAGTGACAGTAAGAATTGCATACTGGGATACTTCTACCTCTGCTCTTATATTGTCTAAGTTATTCCTCTAGAAAAATCAGCAAACCACAATTAGAAGATAAACTGAGCTGCTACCTTCAATTCTTTCACAGAGTTTGTGCAATGAATGCATAGGGCAGGCCTCACACAGTTTGATCTGTGTCTTGGCATTTTGCAGGGCTGCAGCAGTGCTGAAGGCTTGCTTCAGGGTCAGCATTACCTCATCAACCTGTATGGGAAGGAGGGAAAAGAGTATATAAACAAAAATACATGCCATATACACAAAATTAGATTTATAAATCACATCTCAGACAGATGCTTTACTATTAAAGGAAAAGACAAAACCATAGAAACGCATTTGCTGTTTTTTAAAGAGATCAGGGTTGAATTCCAGCTTTCTGCCTTTTTTGTAGATGATCACCATCTTTAAGTTCTGCCAGACAGTGTAATTTTGATGTCTAACTGCAGCTACTCAAGCTTGCAGGGAAAGCACCCACTATTTTTTGAAACTATAAGTGAGAATTTTTGGCTTGAATATATGCTGGGTAAATAAAAAGCATTAATTTCTTTAGTTTCAAGTCTCTCCTGTAAACTGCACATGTTCCCTCTTAAACTCTGTTGTCCCACCACTAAACCATTTTAGCAGCAACCCTCACAAACCTATCCCTGCTGCCAGACAGGAGCTTCCCACAGCAGTTCCAGAGTGCCTACCAGCTTCATCACAATGACCACCCTGCAGGCTGCCCTGATCCTTCCTCTGCTGCTCCCACCAACACAGCAGTGCTGCTATGTTCCCACACACCAGCACTAGAAAAGCTCAGCTTGTATCTAACAAGGCTTGAGCTCACAGCATTTCTCCACATTCATTCAAATATGCTCCCAGACCTGGCACACAAAGCACTTGGAGCTCCTCTCTCTGTATTTCAGGGGAATACAGTGCTTATTAAAAGCTGTTTGCTCAGTCTCAGCATTAGCAAGGAAAGAGGGAGACAGCAGCCTGAGAACAATTTTAGGAACAAAATCAGTATTCTACTTCAGAATCAGGTTCTCGCTCTGCTTGTTGCTTTGTTTCATGTGCAGCAAGAATAAAACTGAAATATTTGAGACCAAAACCACGCAGTTTAACATTAAAAACATACAGACTTTTTTGAGGGTCTGTCACTTGGGGGACAAAAACAAACAAAAAAAAAGTAGAAAAGGAACTTGAATATAGAAATTTGAACTAGTTTGCATCCCAGTATGTGTAGATTTGTTTTGTTTGCTTTAAACCTCAAGGTTTGAAGCATTACCAATAATTTCTGGGTGCTTTCTCTTAGCAATAAAGCAGAGCATTGAACAGTGAACATCCATCCTGCAACATGGACTGGTAAGTTTTTTAAGTTGGCTACTATCCCTCTCCAATGCAAGATCCACAGAACAGTGCTAAGCATATGGACTTATGACTCTCCTAAAATCATAAGAACTATAGCACAAACTGTATGTAGGCTTAGAGCAAATATACACAAGCCTCCCAGCACAGCCTGCCTGGCAGTGGAGAACCTGGAAAGGTCTGCCCTGCCACAGTCAAACTGCCACCAGGGTGCATCTGAGTGATTGCATCCAAAAGTAGCTCAGGAATGTTTATTTCACATTGCAGTGTGGACACACACAAACCAATCAGTACTAGAATAAGCAAAGAGGTTTATAAAAACATGGGGGTTTTATACACCACTTAAGCCTCTGAATTATGCATGGTCAGATTTATCAATAGGTCAGATATAACATTTTCTGTTATTACAATGATAAAGCTGATCTCATAGCAAGCTCCCATTTTGACAAAAATGCAGCTTCAGCTGCCATGGTACACCTAGAGCTGTTAGCTGTTTGAAGTTTTATTGATGCAAATCTATTCACTCTCAAGCTAGGAGATTGAATGGATTAACAAATTACATATTCAGCTAGCTAAAAAAGTGATTTTTAAGTTTATCTGAGAAAGAGTTAGCAGCTGTTATCAGCACCATCAAACAAACACATTTCAGAACAGGAAACAACTTCTTTTAAAGTGTCACAGTTTTAAAATAAAAATGGAATAGTCAAAATTATTTCCTGTGTGTATTTCACACTATTAAGCTACCTGTTATCAGTAAAATCAATGATATCTGGAACTTTGGTTAATTGATACATACTTCATACAATGTTCAATGAACTTTTTTATAGTTACATACATCCATGAATACTATGGTTTTCTTCTTCTGTGATCAGATGCTGCTATTTTCTTCTCCTGAGGAACAAAACAGACTACAGGAAAAAAGCTAAAGCCAGATGTAGGCTTAAGACACATGCAGGATCAGCCAGTAGTTTAAACCCTACCCCAAAGGGTATGTTTGGGTTTTATCATCAGGTTTGTTACTGATTCAATACATGTTTTTTCATGTTTAATGGGGAACCAAGTCTCTCAACAGTTAGAACTGGAAGAGTTACAATCAAATACAGAGCCCAAATACGCTTACAGTCACACACCCATATGGATTCATCTATTTGTTGCTGATATCTGCATCAGCAGAGTAGCAGGATATGGCTGTGTATGAACAGAATGTTCACATTTCCTACTGCAAATTTGCATATGCACAGCTGATGTCCTGCACCTGAGCAGATGTGAGCACTGGGGCCCAGCTGACACAGCAGGATGACAGAGACTCCTATTGTTCAGGAAATGCCTTGGAAATGCTCTGATGAAATGGTCAGGATCATCCATAAATACTCACCAAAGACTCACTTGCACACTGGAACACATAGCAAATATACTGGCTTAACCCACCTTCCACAGATTCTCGGCAAATAAAACCAAAGTGATCAACGTGTTTTATACCCTAAAAGAATTAAAAAACAGCATTAGTGGACTATTTTATAAACAAGTATAGTTTCCAAAAAATTGAATAACTATAAATGCATACCCCTAATATCTATTTTACAAGTAGTATAATTATCTTGAAATTGCTTTTTGCATTTAAGTTATGTAAAGATCTTTATATAATCAAAGCCAAAGTTATACAGCAATAAATCTGGACCAGAATTTATTCCGTCAGCAAAACTGAATTTTCAGGGAAGCAAACTAAAGACTTCTAGGTTGTATTTGGAACCCCAAAACCAAAAAATAAACAAACCAACCCCCCCCCCCAAAAAAAAACCAAACCAACAACAAAAACAAAGCCAAAACAAAAAACAAAACAAAAAACCCCAAAAACCTAAAAAACCCCAAACAAACAAAAAAAAAAACAAAAAATGAGGAAATGAGTGGCAACCTACAGAATTCCAGCTAAATTCTGAAATAAATTCTTTGAGACTGAGTTACATACCAGAAGTTTCAAGACTTACTACACATTACTACTGACACTTTTTTCCAAGATCTTAGTATAACAGCTTGACAGGGAACACTGCCTTGCTAAAAACAGCACTGAGAAGATCAAAGACAGCTGCTTCCTAAGAAGCACTATATTCCCAGTCTCAATTCATGGAACATGACTCACTATTGTTAAAGCTTTTGCCAATGTTTTTATCATCTGAGTATGGAAATAGTAGATTTTCTCCAAATGAAAGCCTAATTCCTCAAGTTCAAATACAACAAAAATCAGAACATGTTTGCTTGGATCCATCTCCAAAGAAAACACCTATATCATAAAAGAGAGGAGGAGGCAAAGCAACTGCCTGTCACTACAGAAAACACTCTACACAAAATTGGAAATCCAGTACGTGACAAACTAAACATATTGTCACTACACGCTGTTGTTTTTAAAAACAAAATTCCAAAAGTCACTTTTGTGCTACTTAAAACTTAAGAGGTGCAGAGGGTTGCTAAGAGGACACAAATGGCATTAGCTGAACCATAGTCCAACTAATCTTGACTTCGTTTTCTCGTGACAGATGAAGTCTTCAAAGGCATAGAATAAAAAAGGTCAAATGTATACACATGTTGATCTATAGAAAAGTGAAGTGTTGAGCTCTGTTTTGCAAGAAAATGTAATTATTAAAGGTGGTTCGGTGAGATGCCAGTTCCCTCCTTACTGACAGTGCCTGAACAAGTCTACTGCTGTCTTGACTTCTCAGTCTCCACAGGAGAACATTTGAGGGGGGAGACAGATGGGACACTTGCCCTACTGAAGCAGAAATAGGACAGCATGTTCCTAAATCAACAGTACTTCCATCACATTTCTTTAAGATAGAGGCTTTAAGAGGTCATGACAACAGAGCCAAGTTTTCTCTTGTTCTGGGTTCCCTCAAGGGGAAGGCTCCAACAAAAAAAACTTCTAAAGCTATTTGATATCTGAGTTTAGACTGCACACACAGAGCTTTATCATCAATTATGTCTGCTGCTTGACAATTATAAGGAGTGTGGATAATTACATGAATGCAGCAGCTCAACCATGCTTAAGCTATAGGATAAAAAATACCTTTATTAGACCAGACTAAGAGAATCCAGAATGCAAACTGGCAATGACCTCTCCTTTTCATTGTTTGTAAAGTTTGGAAGGACAAATATTCCTAAGCCACAGTCCCACAATACATAGTAAATCACTGCCCTATAAATCTGCAACAGAGAAGCCCTGGGGCTAGCACCAAGTTCTTAAAGGAAGTACTGATGAGGTTTATGCAACCAATGCTTAGTCTTGAACAAATTAATATTTTATTTCTATTGAATACAGAGCCCCTGGACTTCTCTAAAGTAACTGTTTCACGTTAAAAAAAAACCCCAAAAAACTAAAAAAACCAAAAAAAATCCTCAAAGTATTGTGACTGCCTCTTTGAGTTATTCACAAATGCAAAGTAACAGAGAAGCTTTACTCCAAATGAAAGTGAAGGGGTGGAATGAAAAACACCTCCAAAATCCAACACACAGAATTACCTGACACTATTTACTGTACAAAGTAATTTTCCTGAAGGAAAGCTGGGCCTTGAAGGTTTTCCATGGTCTTATTGGTCACCATACTTTAAAGTCAGCAGATAAAAGGTTGTCCCAGCTCAGGACTGTTTTGTTTGACTATTTTAAGTTTGTATATACAACCTAGGAGCCCAGTACCTAAAGTTGATGTGTCACTTCAGTACACCCAAAAAGCAGAAGATCCAAGTCATCTACAAATTCTGCTTTCCATACCTCTGCTTTAAGATCATTTTGATCTGTATTTATTATAAAGTTATTACCACATTGTTTGATTATATTGTCCCATTCTGTATTTGCATCAGCTTTTTTCCTCTCTCAAAAGCAATACAAATTGTAGTTAAAATGTAGAATCAATTTAAGGACCTGGACCTTTAGTTGGTAGCTCAAGACTCCACTTGAGTTACAAGTATTGCCTAATTCCTAATTTGTTTAAGCATTGGTAGCCCAGTCATGCAAGAGCAGACTGGTTATTGGCATTAAAATGAATGTATTTGGGGGTAAAATACAGGTTTAGAGAATGACAAAAGCATACTTTAACTAGAATAATCATGTTTAAGTGTTGTGATGGTGTGATGATGTGGCACAACAAATGAAGAGATGATAAAGTAAGACCTCAAACCAAAAAGTGTCACCAGTGCTGAACAAGAGCAAGATGGAAAGGTGAACATCTTAGCCTTGACATTTAACTATACAAGAAATAATTACTTATTCCTGAACATAGCTAGGTACACCTATCACCATATTGACCAGAAGAAATTATGCAGGTGAACTGCTGTCATTCTGAAGGGTTGATTTGCTGCTCTCCTCCCTTCATTCTGAAGGCTTTCAGGAACTTGTATGCTCAGAAATAAACAGTATACTCAGAGCATCCTAAATGGAGATTAAACTGCTTCCAAAAACATACTTAATACTCTCCCAAAGCAGAAATAGTTTATACTTTGTTTGCTGATGAGTGATTAAAATTGCTGCTATTACACAGCCCAGACTGGTTATTTTGCACTCATATTTTCTGGACTTTTCTGGAAAAAGAATTCTACATTTCTTTTTTTCTCCTGCCTATAGACCAGCAAGGCAACACAGCTGAAGAACAAATAAAATCTTTTTTCTCCTGATGATCTACACATTGCTTCTTATTAATCCTTACCTGAGAACATGAGGAGATATCTTTAAAATTCTTTTCGAACACAACAGATTTGGTATCTGGGCTGATGAGGTTAACTTCAAACCTTCCAACCTAAGGGAGAGAAAAATAAATCTAATTTATGACTGTCTCAGGGGTATAGCATTTACAGCAGCAAAAATGTCAGAATCTTGCCCTTTCTTGCTCACATGGAGTATCTTTTGGCACAACAGCTTACTCAGCAGGAACAAGGGTGCCAGGGTACTGTAATTCTGCCCATGTTGAGTAAGAATATTTCAGCAAGCACAATACACTCAGCTGAATAACAAAAATTACTTGGAAAAAACACAGCTTTTCTTCCCCTCCCCCACCCTTTTTCTTCAAGTTATTTTAGTCCAAAGATTACATGTTTGTCAGACAATACTAAAACCTTTAGGAAATAATGTGGCTAAATTAAAAGCTGGGGAAAAAATGGGAATTCTTGGTTTTTAAATTATACCATAGATTAGCTGAGAAACTAAGATGATACTTTTTGGTTTGTAGTAATTCCAAATGAGAAAGAGTAGCTTCTGCAGCAAACTACCTTTTAGCTTTCCCAAATTGCTTCTCAAGCTCATGGAATTTATTCTACAGACCTCGGATTTTTTCAGCTAAATCCTGTTCATTACTAGTGATAAGCTGTGCCTTTCTGAATGGAAATGCATTCTCACTTCAGATATCATTTCCACAAGAGAATAAAAACATGATCCTTAAAACAAATGGAAAGACAAAATCCAGGCATTTAGCCCACTGTTATTTTAAGGTCCAAAGATTTTTCCTTTTATGGGTCATCTCCTTTATGTGTCCTTCTCTTTTCTCAAAACAAGTTCCAAAAATGTGAAATGCACTTCAGGCAAGAGAAGAAATAACCACTGGAGTCTGAAGGAAGAAGCCCTCAGTGCAGAGATGTTTGAATACTCGTCTTGTAAAGAGGGGACATTAATACAAATTATCAAAAATAGGCTGGCTCAAACACAAGGCTGTGGAAGTCTCATGTGAAGTTTTTCTTTTTAAGTGCACAAAAAAAAGAGGCTTTGTTTGCATGGTAGCTTTCATTGATTCTCTTCTTGAAAGAATATTCATGTTTTTCAGCTAGGTTCTAAATATCACCAACACAGACAATCCAGAACGGTACATAAAATATTTATTTCACTAAAAACTCTGCTCCTTTAATTTATGGATTACTCCATAAATAATTACTTTTTCTTAAAATCTGCCTGAGCTCATGAGTTGAGGTGAAAGCTCAGCTACTTGTGTTCCAACCATTTATGAACAGATACAAAAATATTTGCAACAAATCGTGAAGCCATACTGGATCCATATTAGTTATCTTGGAAAACTTGTCTCAAACTGCACAGGGGAAGAAGACATGGTACAAGAGCAACAGTAAATTGCTCGCCCTAGAACCCACCTGGAACAACATTGTCCTGTTCTTCTCAGAGTCAGAGGGCTGGACGTGACTGGGAGCACTGGCGTGCCTCCTGCGGGACTGTGCTTTCAGGTTTGTGTCGTGAACCCTCCTCTGCATCACTGCAGTGACACTGCTGCAGCGGGAGCGGAACTCCTGCTGCTCATCAAAGCCAGAGTCCTCCAAAATCCTCTCTGGAAAGAAGCCACGAGTGCTGGCCAGGTTGGTCAGGTTGGTCTGGCTGCCAATTGTAAACATTGCAGCACGCCCTGCTGTTGGGGTGCTGTTGGGGCTGTCCAGCTCCTCAAAAGGGCTGTCCAGAGGAGAAGCTGGCACATTTTCCTCACACAGGGGCAGGTCCAAACTTGACTCGTTATTGCGCTGCTCGTTTAACAGTTTCAGGCGCTGCCGCTCGTGAAGGCTGAATTTCTCTATGCAGTCGTCAATCAGTGTGGAGGGAGCTTTCTTGTGAGCCACTGTCACCTTCCCACAGTACAAGACCTCAAATTTTTGAGAGTCATAGAAGGCATCTTCACTCTCCTTACTTGGTTTGGCATCTTCTTTCAGTGCTGCTTTAGAGACTTGTCTTATGCTGCTGATGACATCAGGAACCTGAGGGGACAGTGTGAAAGGCCTTTTTAGTAACCACAAATGAGACAGCAGAGACAGTGATGCATCAAGCATTTGTTAAGGTAAGTATTTACACAAGCTATTTCTCCAGCAGAGTGCCACAAGCTTCTTGGCAAAGAATATAAAATCAGTAAAATCTAAATTCTCTATGGACAATTTATGTAGTGGAAGCAGAGCAAATAATTTCTAATTTTTTTCCTGGAATGTCTCCCAGTACATAAGGTTTTAAATTACCAGAAGGTCGACTGGCAAATGTTCACATCCTTTTTTTTTGTTTGTTTTTACTGAGACTGCCTTCTCTTTCCCATTGTCCTCTGCCCACATTGGCATGTTTTACTGCTGTGCTCTGTAAAGGGTCATCACTGCTCCTTTGTTTTTATTTTGCAGAGACACTTATTCTATTCTTAAGACTTTCGGGAACAGTTTTGTGGACAAGAGACCAGCAATCTCCATCAGTTTCAACTGACAGAGTTGAAACTGCATTAGATCTCACTTATTATCAACTATAAAAACCTTGCCCCATCCATCCTGTGACACAGTTCACCTTAAGGTCACACTTCCCTGCTGCCTCAGTCGTTGTGCCGTAAAGCAGCACACACAAATCTCTCTTCTCCTCTGCACAAACCCCTGCTATACCCTGCTATGTAGTTTGTGGGGCCAAACTACACACCTCCAGAAGAAACTCACAATTTCAGCCCTGTATCACACAGTCTTTCAAAGACACCTGGTTCTTCCTCCATTTTATCCCAATCACCCTGGGAGGAGTCTGGTTTAAGTACCAACATATTTCATATGTGAGCACATTTTTCATTTTGGCTTCACAAAAGAAAACAAGGACTTCCCCAACTCTACTAACTGCAGATCAGAGTGGTAATAGTTGCTCTTTTGACAGTACCTACTCTTCTGAACCATGCCCTCTTTTACACATGTCCCATTTCTCCAGAAGTATAATGAACGGCATCACACTACATGCATTGGGGAGGTTACTAGTGACAATGAGATAGAGAGAATAACAATCCAATTTTCTTTGCAAGAGAAATCAGTTCTCAACATTCAACTAATCCAATAGAATCAATCAATGGTTTTTGTCTATACAGCTTCCCACTACAATATTTAATATTTATCAACAGTTTTTGTATTCTATACGGCTTCCCACTACAATATTTGATATTTATCAACAGTTTTTGTATTCTATACGGCTTCCCACTACAATATTTGATATTTTTCAAATAATTTTTCTATTAAAAGAAGGTAACCTTAAAGTCACACCTTAAATAATCCATGCTCTCTACAGTATCTCTTTCTTTCACACGATACCAGCTGAAGCTTGCCACTGAGGCAGAAATCTCATCTACCAACACTTCTGCAAGTCAGAGTGGAAAATTACCTCATCTTAATCCCCATCTCCCATTACACACTCCTCATCCCTTGGGCATTCAACTCAAATCTGCTTCCAGTTCATTTATTGCAAAATGAAGTTCAATTACCCTAAGGTCTGCTGACCTTTTGGCTTCTATCCCTTTAGACGTCACCATCATCTCAGTTTTCAGTGGGGCTAAAAGCCAAGTCTAGATCTGGCACAGATACCAGAGTGGAACTGTTCTTCCCTCATTTTCACTGCCAGGCTGCTTTACCATCACCCAAGGTGCACTTCATCTCAGCCATGGCAGTTCAGCTGGACATGCAAAATCTTCACCTTGCACTTGCATGTTTGTACTCCAAGATGCAGCTCTTTTTCCACTCATTGGTCTCTTATTCTCTCTATGGCCGAGAAAGAAGGTCTAGAGATTAAATTCCTTAGTTCTCTATTTTAACAAAATTCACAAACTAGCTACTTATTAATTAAAATTTCCCTTTTTAGAATCCAGAAGCTATTACATGGCAATTCACATACATCTCTATTCAAAGTACAGTGAAAAATGATAATTCTATTCAAAATGCATATATTTTACAAACAATCAACTAGAGTAACCACTGTCAGCTGCTCAATCAGCAATTTAATTCTTTTTAGAACTGTACCATCACTTCCACTCCAGTAACCAGGTTTTTCCTCCTGCTCATCACCTCTAAGACAAAAAAAAAATGGATATACCTAAGTCTTTCTAAAAATACTCAATAGCTTCCTAACACATCCCTTCCCTCTCTCTCCCCCAGCAAATGCCCAAATAGGCTGGGGATAAGACACTACCAATTCTATCCCAACAGTAATACCCATCCATTCCCTCTTCTGTCAGAGATCTCCCTCAGAGAGATCTCCCTCAAAACACACAGAGTTTTAAGTAATTGCAATTTTACTTAGAAAAACCCACAACCCTGCCATTTATCACTTTTATTTACATCTTTTTCAGATTGTGTATGCTCTTCAGACTAGTATTTCAGCCACAACTATTATTTCAGCATCTCTGCTCCTTAAAAAGCTTTTGCAGTACATAAATTCCTACAGTATTTTCACTTGTGCATAGAGGGATCCTAGCATTAGATCAGGGGTTTCAGCTCATACAGCCCAAACAATCCTTACTCCCTGCTTTGTTTAGGTAAACTTTTTAATAGGCTATGTTATTTTTTGGGTGCTCCCTCATCAGCATTCACTTTTTTTCTTCTTTTCAACCTATAGACGGACTAAAACAAAATATCAAAGTGAACATTTTGAGACCTGTTTAATCTCTGTAGATATACTTTCCTTATATACATATGAAAAAACCACAATGTAATGCAATACAGGGATGTCACAATTGATAAGTAATACCTATCAGACAGCCCAGAACCAGTTCCAGATGCTTGTTATTGTTTCATGGGTACTCTCACTAGCATGGTGTAAAAAACAGCTTCAACTATAACAATCAAGACAGATACTATCACTGCCAGGCTATGAGTCGTGCACATGAATTTTATTGGTCCTTAGTGTACAGGAGTAACTGTGTGCTGCTGCTGATGTACTCAATGACTGACAATGTGCCAGCCTGTGCTGTTAGACCTGACCCTCTTCACTCTCAGAATGACTCTTTCTTACCAAGAACCAAAAGCTACTTCTGAGATGTACCTAATCAAAGTAGTGTTTTCATGTAAAGATTTGACTTTGAGTAAAAATCCCTAAGTGGGATCAATTGGAGCCTAAACAACATTTCACATCTGTGTTTTCCTGAAAGGCAAGATGAAGAAAAAGTTAAAAAAAGTTACATAATTATCAATCATACATCCCAGTATGGCTTTTTACACATTTCTTTGACATATACCATTGGGTTTTGACATTTTGCTTCTCTGTGTATCAAGAAACCCCAATCAAAAATTTCACCATCAAAGTTGTGTAACTTTTGGATTTGGATATTAGCTTATTATTTCTTAATGTCAAAATTGCAGGGCAAAGTTAGACAAGATAATAAGCAAAATGAAGCTTTTAAAATACTGAATTACCTGGATGAAAATCCTTAACTACTTTTAGAAATCAGTTTAGGAATGATATACACTCCTGAAACAGTCAAAACTTACTAACATGTTTCCAAGTCCTAGTATTTCCCTGCAGAAGTCTCATTAAATTAAGCAGCCAGAGAGGAGAAATGGGATTCTTACTCATGAAACCCACAAGGCCACTGACAATCTTCCTGGAGATCTACTACCAGCTGTTACAATAGGGCAAATGAATTATTGTATAGGTTTTCAGTATTCACCTGAAAATAAAGAAATTAAACCCTTCAAATGTTTAAGCAATCGATCTATTTGACATACTCAGATTTTTTTTTCAAGCCTTGAAGGTAGTTACATCAAGAAGAAAGACTGGATGAGACAGGGCAACACAGTGTATTCTCATGGTGAGAGAAGCACACTTCCAGCCCAAACAAACTCTATGGTGGGACAATGCAAGAAGACTTAATTCTCCCAGACTTTGCCTTTCTCAAATCCCTTAATCTAGGGGCCTATCATCTTTTTCCAAATATTGTTGGAGAGAAGGAAATGACTATGTTCCAAAGGGAACATAGTCTTCATGGGCTTCTCAGTCCAGAAAGGTAGGAGCTGATGGTGTAGTGCTGGTACACCAGATCTCAGATGCAGAAACATAACGTAGAGCATTATTATAGGTTTTATTCATGAAGTTTCCCTATACTGCTGAGTAGCAGCAGACTGTTCCATGAATCAGAACAAGGAAATCACCCCCCACCCCAATACACCTCCTCAAATGTGCTGGAAAAGCACACAAAGCTTTCTCTAATGCAGCAGTGACCTCATGCTTGAACAGCAACAGGCACTCTGAACCTTCTCAGGTATTAATAACCTGAAACCAAACAAAATGGATCTGAGAGCTTCACGTGAGCTTTCTTCTCCTCCAGGATGTCAAGAGCATCCATGCCTGTCAGGAAGAAACAGCAAATGTGTACTTTAAGACCCTTGAAAAAGTGCTCACAATAACTCAATCTCTGAACAGAGCCAAGAGAACTCAAGAGTAGAAATCCTTCCTCAGGCCTGTTCCAAACAATGCCCCCAAATGCAAGAGGCCAATAAGACAAGGATGGACAGTGGGTACCATAAGTACAAAACTAAACCTGTGATACTAGTTTGGCTCTCCAGTGTGAACAACACTAAAAAACTTGGTTGAGAAAAAAGAAACCAAAAAACCAAACCCCAATACCAAAACCAACCAAACAAGACTGCAACATAAGAGCAAGTAACAAGTGCTTTATAAAATCACTGAAGAGAAATATTTTCCTCCAGGGAAATATATTTGATCTACTAAGAGTAATTACAGAAAAAGAAAAAAAAAAAACAACCACACACTTGGGAACCCACATCAAAATTTTTATTCACATCCGAGTAGTCTAAGATTGTATGAACCAGTCGTCACCCAAAGTGACCAGATTCAATGTGTGGCGATTCAAAAAGGAAAAGTTAGCTGCACTCAAATGAGAACAGGTGGCACTGGCCAAGCTCTGCATCACCTACAATTGCATCCTGATCTGAAAAAGCAACATAGTAAATAAAGCATGACACTGACACAAAATTCGTTTACCACAGGCAGTAGAGTTTTGATAGTCGAAACTAATGGCAGCAGCAGTTTTAGCCAGATAATTCCCAATCTCCTGTATTTGTACCATACACCTATGATCTTGCTTAGAGACCTTTTGAGCTATTGCAGCACATCATCCATTTGGCCAGGTACTGTAGAATAAGGTGGCAGCACTCAGCTAATTCCTGCTCTGCAATTCAAGAGCTAGATGTAGTTCTGTCCCTTGTGACTAGACCTGCAACAGTGTTAATTCATAAAGGACAGCAAACACCTTCCTCATGCATGAGTAGCACACTGCACAAAGGGCGTGTGATTAGTACTGCCAAGAAATATTCTACTATATATCAAGACACTCCACTGTGTTCTACACAGAATAGCATCTTCATGATAGAAAGGAACATCACTCTAACTGGTATAAGGAATGCAAGGTCTTTCCTCTGACCAAAGTGTAGATTAAAACCAATGGGAGGATTGCAGAAAAATAATTACCACCAAATTCATCTCATGTCATGTAACAGATTTTGCTAAAATTAATTCCAACTGCCACAACCCTTAAAACCTCAAAAACAGAACTTCAGTTATGAGTGTTTATCACCAATATCTTTAAGTTGCAAAATAGAGAGACTGTTGAGCCTACTAAATCATGCCTGATGCAGCATAACAACAGCACATTTTGTCACAAGTCTAGAAAGGGCAGAGCATCTCCATTGTAACACTACATGCTTTCTTGAACAGCAGTGACAGAAGTGGAAGCATTTAAAACAACCAAAAAACCAACCCTTTCACTTTACAAGAGCCTCCAGAGAACAAAGGTGGATGTCCCCTTTTGGCTGGAGGGATAACTTTCAAATGATCCCTCCATAATTACTGAGCAGTGCTTTCAATTTTAATCTAAACTTAGAACTTGAATGCTATGGATATTGCAAGGAAGAACAAAATCCACTGGCTGGATTCGATTATTTCCACAAATGAACAGAATTTCACTGTGCAGAGAAGCTGCAGCTTGTCCTAATTTGTGCCTAGTTTCCACATGGAAAACTTTAGTCTGGAATTTATTAACAAAGCAAAGCCCCTCTTCATACCATAAAGCTTATAAACATAAGAGCAACTGTGAAATACTAATCTAACAAACATGCCTAACAAATGTGGCTACTTCATGACAGCATTTCTAGCAAGGCAATTACTTTCAAGACAAGGAAAAAGCTCAACCCCTCTCACTCCATCACCACGCAAAGTGCAGTGGCAGATCCCTTCCACTGTACAAAGGGAGCTGAATGAACTTCCCACGCACTCGACAGGAGCAGACAGTACCTTCTGGTGGGAGATCCAGCTCAGAAGCAGAGGCATGTCCAAGCAGAGCTGTCAGCAAACCTCAGTGCCATGAACACCAAGACTCAGGAACAGATTCCTGGGATAAGAAAGTGCAGAAAGGATCTCCCTCTCACAAAGGGCTGGCAGTGCTGTCACAGCACTTCCTCAGGCTCGTTTCATGATATCACAGCAGAGCCAGAAATCCGTGCAGCAGCCGTTATTCTTCAAAAGCCAAGCATTTCCTGACTTGGGGCTGGAAGCATCCGCACTGCTGGATTTGAATAATGCACCCCACTCATCATCAAGCTATGTACACTTAAAAACGAACAAAAGAGAAACAGGATACTGCTCAGAAATCAACACCCTGTGCTTTGCTAAGTACTGGGAGTTTGACATCTGTCAATAAGAAAGCAACACAATGTGAGAAAAAATTAGGAGCAACTGGAATGGTTCTCCTTTTAGTTAGTGTTAACTTGCATATCCATGAGATAGGAGAACCCAGCCACAGCAGTGAAACATGAACAGAGATAAAACAAGCTGCATATAATATCCTGCTATGTACCAGGCATTTGTCAAGGAGGCACAGTTCTTATCTTAAAAAAACCCCACAACCAAATGCCAGCCAAAGTGCAGATATCTGTAACTACTCTCAACCAGAAAGAAGGGTGGGAGAGGGAAAAAGTTGTTTTCCTTTAACTGCTATAAATGTTTTTACTGCCATCCAGTTAGTCCAACACTGATCATTCAGACCTGTTGTACTTCTAAAACTGCTGCATTCTGCTGCTTTCCACTCTGCTGACAGAGCTCCACTTCCCGGTTTTCACCATTAAAAATGCATCTTTCCAATAAAAAGATAAAAGACCAGCTTGATGTCATTCAACTTATGCAGTCACACAAGCAATTTGCTGACTTTGTTTATGCTATAGGTATTTAGAAACTAGAACAGAAGAATCTGCCTCCATCAGCTGACTGACTGCTGAAGGAATACTGATATCTTTGTTTTTACAGAAATAAGGAGGATTTTCAGCCAAGAGAAATGCTATCCCAAAGAGAAAGGAGTAACAGCCAAATTACTAAGCATTTCTATAACCCATCTGCACTTACTGTACAGTCTAAAAATAACAGTTTAGAAAACTCCAAGTCAGGTTCTCAGCAGGCACTAATAAGCAGCTGCCATCAACTCCAAATCATTCTGCTGTATGTCTGGGCCAACACAACACGAGCCCAGTAGCAGAAAGCTGGAACACAGGGGCTGGCAGAGAAAGTTTCAGTGAAAGCAGTTTTTGGAGCTTTAAGCTAGCTGCCATCCCTGGCTGCTAGTGCTTTCACATTTCTTCTCTATAGGCTCATGGATTCAGCCTAAACTTAAAGCATCAGAAAACACATTAAAGGATTGATTGCCTAGAGGAACATTAAAGGATTGCATGGAAGAAAGTTTTGCTTTCAGGAGACAGTCTTCCTCCTATTTGCCTGGCCTATATTTTTCCCAGATGACTGGTCAAGACCCAGCTAGGTTTGCTTCTCAAGAGCTGCTACAGAGCAGTGCATGTATTTTACTCTGACATTCAGCCTCATGCCACATACTGGGGAGATCACATACTCCTGCCAAAGGCAAAGCTGAAGACTACTACAACACCACCCTAAAGAGAGATCTTTTTTTACATCAGTAAGCTAAAATGAAATCAAATTCAGTTTTCAAAATAATTCTTATTCAAGACCAACCCAGGAATTACTTACACTGATGAGTTTTGATACAGTCAACAAGCAGAAAAAAGTACCAGAGTTGCACAGCACACATTTAGCAAACCATCACAGTAGCTAATTTGCAGCTGGAAACTTGTGGATCACCTAACACATTCCATGTGCTACACACACACACAAGGTGCTTCTACGCCAAATATCCAAATTTAAGTAAACAGTATAATGATAGAAGGTGGATCAAGTTACTTAACAGGAAAGAATGTCTAAGAGTTACAAGATGGTTTAGATGCCTGAGCAGACAATAGGTGCCTTTCTTAACCAAGCACCACTGTCAAGTGCTTGCATGAAGAAAAAAAAAAAAAAAGAAACCAAAAAACCAAACCCCAATACCAAAGCCAACCAAACAAGACTGCAATGCTGCAATGTAAGAGGCAAGTAACAAGTGTTCTATAATGTCACTGAAGAGACAATATTTTGCCTATCCAAGAACTTCAGGGATGGCAGTGACAGCACAGCCAGACACAAGAGAAGCAGTGCTCAAGCAAGGATGGCTCGTGCACTCAGCATTTTGCTCCTATGTTTAGGCCAGTCAGGCTTGATGCTTTTCCGCCTTTCAGATACAGTCCAAATTCACTCAGCTTGAGTACTCTGCAACCCACAGAAGTGTCAGTACAGAGGTCTCATGATGATCCTTATGCTCTTGAATATGTAGATTAATAAAACAATTCATTTCATCCACCAATTTTATACTTTAAGCATATGGAAGTTTGTGTCCAAGTTTAGGACGCAGTTCCCAGGGAAAGACTTAGCAAAGTACAGCTTGCTTGGAACAGCAGTTCTTTACCCAAGTTCTTACAAACTACTAAAGTACAAATTCAGATATTAGCTAGGAATTTTCTCCTGAAAACTGTGTTTCAGCTTAACTTGGCACTTGTAGTAACAGGTTTATTAAATATGTTGTTTTTAAAACTCCATCATGTTTAACACATACCCTATTTTTAAAAGGGCTTGCCTGAGAAGATAAGGCTGTCACGTGGACAGTCCCAAACAATTAATACATTCTCTGCATTCATTTCCTTTTGAGGGGGTGGTAGGGAAAGTTGGAGAGCTCATTGAAGTATTTTGCCCATTTATGGTCACTATCTACTTCTCCAATACAGATCAGAAGATCATGAACTTCATTTTAGCAGATTTAAAGTGGCAATACTAAAATAAATGCTCCATGCACCACGTTTAAGAAGGTGGTAATTTTTTAATTCTTTAGTTTCAGATAGAAGTTCTCAATATTTTAAATTTAAAATATTAACTAACATGTTGATTCACTATGAAATGAACACACTTTGGTCTGGTTTTCCCTAGCCAAGAGATCAAGATTTCCTTCATGGCAGATCATGAGGAGCCCTAAAGTGAGCATCATCCCAGATTTGGTTAAAACCCACCATGATACCCATGGATGACAACACTTTTATAACTCATTCACTACAATAACCACTTTTTTCTATTATCACTGAAGAAGAAGATGGTGTTTTAATTCAGTGCTGGCTCTGAGAGATGGGAAAAATTAGATTTTATTCAGTCTAGCAGATGTGGGTATGCTTGGTCCAAAAAGTCAGGCACTGAAATAACTTCTAGATCCCTTAATGAGGCTAGAAATTCCTCAATGACTTGAAACCAAGGAGTTCCTTCTTTCCCTAGTTGATGTTTTCCCACAAACTCTCAACTGCAGTGGGAGGTTTCAGACCACAAATTTTCCTTAAAAAAGGTTCTGCTTACAGAAAGTTGGACACCAAGAGCAGTGTCATGCAGCAGGTGATACTGTGGCAGAGACAAAAAGTGTTACTACTGGGTTCAAGGCTCCTTTTGTCACAAGAACAATCACTAAAAAACTGTGAAAGACAAATGCACGTTTCATCAGACAATGTGAACAGAGTATAAAGAAAACAGCTGGCAACCTGGTAGCCTTTCAGCAGCTTTGCCATCACTGCCAAGTAATGTTCAATAGTTTTCTAGTACTTTGGAAACACACATCTGTACACGTTCCAGCTTGTCTGCTAATTTCACAGTTCACAAGAGCAGCTGCCTTGTCTTGTGACAGTATCAAATGCCTCAGCAACCAGCAGCACAATTAACTCTTCCCAGATAACAACCAGCAAAGAACCCAAGCATAAACACAGCAAGGAAGGATTTCAAAGGCATACTCATCCAGATGCTGAATTACCAACTGCTTTGAAATGAGGTGCTGGGAGCTTCCCCCTAACTAGACTTCCTTCAGCACCAAAGTCTCAAACCACCACTTTGCCTAGGAGTCAGGGGAATAATGAATACCACACCTGAAGGCAAAGTTAGCACAGGACAAGACACTGAATACTGCTCTCCCTGGGAGTCACATTAGTCTAATCTTGTCAATCTCTAACTGCTTAAAATATTAAGATTTCATCAGCTTGTTAGTCACTGTAAAGAGAATTAAATCATTAGGCAGTTATAGTATTCAAATGTAAATCCATACAGACACAGCTGGATGGGGAAGTATTTCAAATTTAATAGCTGAAAGTAATTAAATGCATGGTCCTTTTACATTTTGACATAGAGAAATTCTAAAAGAGCTACAGATTTACTGTTACTACTAATAATAATTAAAAAACCAAACCAAAAACAACTCACAAGACCCTGGGGAACAGAAAAGAAAATGCTTTCCCAGAAAGCTTTGATATAAAGCAGTCAATAAAGTAAACAGACAGTAAGGACCTTTCAGAGAAACAGCTTTATAAGGCGACTCTTGCACCAATAGTGACATACATGAAGTAAGCTAAGGGTGTGATAGAGACCCACCATATGTATTTGCAAAAAGTCTGTGAGAGCATTTTATTTTGGTTATAAAAATGGGTTCTACAAAACTGAAGGGGAAAAGGGAGCATAGAGGCACTTAATCACTGTGTAAGTAAGAAAGCACAACAGGTATATACAGTCAAGATGGGTGGGAAGGAGCTGTTTCTGAGCTTATCAGGAAGGTTCTACTCATTTTTTTAGGCAACATTTTCCTATACATCAGGTAAAGCAACTTTTGCACTGCTTCACTAATTGCTATTGGTAGACGCTTCTCATTTCAGTACTGCCAAACTTCATTTTCTGAATTTATTGTGCAGGTATTTCTGCACCAGCAGCTGCACAGCACTGCCTGACAGTATTAACAGTAGGACTTTTGGAATTGGCTTGAGACCACATAGGTAAGAAGAACAGCTAGACTGCATTAAATAACTGCACCTAACCTTTTGATAACAATATTCACAGGAAGATTAGCATTGGCATTATGAAGTCCTAGCAACACAGTGACAAATTAACCCAGGAGTTCTAGAATTTCAGTTCATTATTAATGCAGAGCAAAGCCCACAGTGCTTCAACTTTCATAGCAGCATCTTTACTTTAGTAGTTCTGGGTTTATGTGGCAAAATTTTGGTAGCAAAGGGGACTGCAGGGGTGACTTCCATGAGAAGCTCCCAGAGTTTCCCCAGTTTCCAACAAAGTCAATGCCAGCCAGCTCCAGGACAGACCCACCACCCACCATTGCAGTGACAGTGGTAGTCCCTCCAGGATCATGTGTTTGAGAAGAGGAAAACCCTGTGCAAAGGCAGCTAGGACAGCAAAATGAGAACACATGAGGGGAACAGCCCTGCAGACAACAAGGTCTGTGAAGAAGGAGGGCAGGAGGTGCCCAGGTGCCAGAGCTGAGGCTCCCCTGCAGCCCATGGAGCAAGCATGGTGAGGCAGCTGTGCCCCTGCAGCCCATGGAGATCCATTCTGGAGCAGAGATCCACCTGCAGCCCTTGGATGATGCTACACTGGTGCAGTGGAAGATCAAAGGAGACTGTGACTCCATGGGAAGCCCAGGCTGCAGCAGGCTCCTGGCAGGGACCTGTGGACCCATAGAGAGAGAAGCCAACAGTGAAGACAGTTTGCTGGCAGGAGTTCAGCAGGAGACCCATGCTAGAACAGCCTGTTCCTGAAGGACTACACCCTGTGGGAGGGGCCCAGGCTGGAGCAGCCTGTTCCTGAAGAACTGCACCCGTGGGAAAGACCCAGACTGGAGAAGTTGGTAGAGAGCTTTCTCCTCTGGGAGGGGCCCCACTCTGGAGCACGGGCAAAGTGTGAGGAGTCCTGCTCCTGAGGAGGAAGGAGTGGCATAAACAATGTGTGATGAATCCCCATTCCCTGTCCCCCTGAGCTGCTGAGAGGGAAGAAGTAGAGAAAATTAGGAGTAAAGTTAAGTTCAAGAAGAAGGGAGGGGTTGGGGGAAGGTGTTTTCAAGATTTGGTTTTCTTTCTCATTACCCTACTTTGATTTGATTGGTAATAAGTTAAACTCAAGCTGAGTCTGCTTTGTCCATGGCAGTAATTGGTGAGTGATCTCTCCCTGTCCTTACCTCAACCCACAAGCCTTTTTTCATATTTTCTCACCCCTGTCCAGCTGAGGATGAGCAAGAGCGAGGCTTTAGAGGGTGTCTGGTGTCCAGCCAGAGCAGCCCCCACACCAGTACTATAGCTGGATACCTGTGTAAGGGAGGTTCCCTGCTTGGAAAGGAGAAGGGCAGCACAGTCCTGATGTCTAGGGCTTGGTAAAAATATACTTAGCTGTAACATGACAAATCCCATCATGTGGCTCCTGCCTGGACTGGAAATAGAAACTCTTATTTCTGGTCTGATGGGCAAGGGATGAGAAGGGAAGAGTGATTTTGTCACTGACACAGCAGTGTTCTCGTGTCATATTTAAATAAGTCATTTGGAAGGATAATGCAAATCCCATTCACTTCAGCTTACTACAAGAGTCTCTTTTTAATTTCACCTAAGGTATTACTTGTCATGCTCAGCTGCCATCAAAGCAAGATATGCCTTCAAATAACTTAAAGTTTCAGAAATAGAAATAAGTATGTGGGTTCTCTCATGGAAGTCAACAGTTCTCTCTTGACTGAGGAAATTAAAACTCAGTTTATCCACAACTTTGTCCTTCTACAGCTTATTTTTTACTTCCAATAGCTCAGACTATGAAAGATTTCTCTCTGCAACTGGAAGTTGGCTTGCTGATGAGAGTCAGCAATGAGAACACAAACTATTAACAGAAACCAGAAAAAAGGTGCCCTAAACAGTGAACTTCATTCCTCCTGCTCATCAGCTCTCTCTCCCCTGGGGGAGCTTAGTTGATCTGGGAATTATCTATCTTAGGAATCTATTCTTGGTCATGTCTGAATGTCCTGTTCTCACTGAAGTCAAGCCTGAAACTTGTTTTGCAGAGCCAGCGAGGAAACATTGTATCACAAAAGTTAAACATATTTCTTAACTACCCATTCTGGGATTCCCAGCATCCAAACCTGGAAGACAAGGTGTGTCTCTGTTTGGTGGGATTCACAAGTTTGCCTTCCAGTTTCACCTGTGACACCCACCAGGGCCTCCAAAACAATTCCATACATTTCTATATAGTAGATACTGACAAACTTCAAGGAGAAACAACAAAAATCTCAACTTCAAGGGTAATCTCAAATGTGATGGAAATATACAACACTAGCTAGATTTATTTATTCTCTAGGGAATTTTTAAACTATCTGGCACAGTCCCAAGTGCTGTAGTTTCTGTTTGTTCAAGAGCTCTCAGGAAGCTGAAGCTAGCAAGCATAGGACACAAATTGAATCATTTCTGTGTTTTTGTTCTTGCAAAAACTTAACATCTTGCATAAATTAGGTAACTTCAAAACAGAGTTATAGTACACTGAAGCAGGTTTAACAGATTCATACCTTATCAAGAGAATTTTATCAGAAATTATAAGAGTTCATAAATTAATATGGACTTCAGCTAGAAGCAAAATCCAAAAAATACATAACCCATTTGAGAAAGCACTATAGAACTCATAGACCAAAATGTAATTCAAAGGGATTTACATGAACAGAAATAAAACTGAATATATGGACATCTCCATCCATATTTTTTCATAAAAAGATGACCATTCCACTAGCATGTAAATTTTTTTGGTTGGGTTTTGTTTATTTTTTTAAGTGGGGAAGACCTTTGTGAGGGTTTATGAACCATTGGAGCAAACAATGACAAACTCATAAGTGAAAGTAATAGGAAAATATAGGAACAGGCATGTTTGCTCCCAAATCCAGTACTGGCTATGTACACAGTTTCAAGGTGACAATTCAGAGCAGCTTTCTCCAGTGTCACAACCTGCCCAGCTGAGGTTGCTCCCCCTGTGCTCAAGCCTACAACCCAAAAAGAGATTTTAACATCCTATTTTTCCTCATGGGAACACTGGGAACAACTATCAGACTTGGATGTTTAATTCAATATCACACCTAAAGTACTGCACCTTCTCTACCCAAGCAGAGGATGTATGAAAGGAGACAATTTATGCCATTTATGCTTATGACAATCCCTGTTCAATCTGTTGGACTTCTTCAAAGATGCATCACATATAAACACCAATCTTGGAATTAAACAATTTGGAATTGCTATCAGCACATAACACTTAAAGAAACTGTGTTCCTTTCAGTTAGTAGCAGATTGATGATCATTGTTAGCCCAATTTGTTTAGATGATGCCAGCTCTGAGGCTGACCACAGCAAACAGGGGTTCTAGAAGCACACAATTAAGTAGAGTTGCTGCAAAGAATTTGTAAGCCCCAACAGCATATGGTAAAAAACAACTACTGAACAGCAAATTTAAAACTTGTGCCCTCTTTTCTTAATCAGAACACAAGAGGAAAGCAATCCATGAAATAAGAGCTAATCAAAGGAAAAAGAAAGAAAAACCAAAAAAGAATGTTACACACGAACTCAGTTAATTACAGGGACACAGAACAAAGCCTGTTACAAGTTACTGGATTGACAGGTCTGAAATTTTTATGTACAACCAAGGAATAACAGTCTTTTGAGTTAAAAAAACCAAAACAATCCAAAGTGTCAGAAATTGTCACTTCTGGAGATCAGTCACTGATTTAAGTGGATAAATTGGTACGTAGGAGGATGATTTTAAGGCAGCACTTCAAAGAAACAGATTAGGTAACAACAGATACATGTCATGTAGTAACATCCTGGTATTATACCTTGTTCCAACAAGGGGCATGAAGGTGAAATATAGGGTTTAAGAAACCAAAAGTTTATTTTAAATGCCAAATATACAAATTGTATAAGATTAGGACACTGGTGAAGAACAACTGGAAATCCTAGTATTTTATTAGGGTTTTTTTTTCTCTATCTATGAACAGAAGCAGGAAATTAAGATCAAAATGAGGTCATGTAGCTATAATAAATGCTGATTGCAAGAAGTATTTTACCAGAAATAAACAAGGCAGAGTCATCTTTGTGAGCAGCTTTTGTCAATAATCCTGTATTGTTTATATGATACACTGACTGGTTGTTGTGAATTCCCAAGCAGATAAGAACTGTTCATAATACACAGACTTCACAAATAGCCCCACCTCAATAAAACTTGGGGATGCACACCTGCTATTCAGAAATTGGGATTCCCATCGAACTTCAAATTACATCTTATTTCATATTCTATAAATTTACAGTAAAATAGCTGTGATTTATTCTTTTAGGGAAAAAAAAATGCATCATTTTGCCCAGTTTATGAAATATCCTACAATTTCATTCTGGAAAAAAAACCCAAACAGACATTTGGAAAAATATTTATGTAATTAGAAGGATTTAAAAAGAGGATTTTAAAAAGAGTAAGCTGCTAAAAACACACTTGATGTCAACTCAACACTGAAACTCCCAAGCATGTATCAAAACTACAGTGCACAGCCTAAATGTTTTTTAACCTATAATTATATGCAGCATAATTGGAAAGCCTCAAATTTACAAGAAGTGGTACACCAATTTACACCAAGTGATGACAAGATGACAGAAGAAACTCCCACTGGAAAGGGAAATCCCACTCCCCAACAGCTGGTGCTTAGAAGGGTTTGTACATGCAGCTGGAAAGGAAGAGATTAATCTCAGAGCTGAGATGCTGAAGAGGTTCCCTTCTATCACCTCCCCAGTATTCTCTCAAGATAACACACCAAAAATTGTGGTGAACCTGGCTATACTACGTTAATAGCTGGCCTTGATGATCTTACAGGCATTTTTCAACTTTAACAAATCTATGATTTATCCTGATAGCTGCATAGAAATAGGATTGCAGACATCACTGTATTTCTATTAAGCTTGGCTGGATGCTCACACCCACAGAAGGTAAGAGTGTACTCTCAAACATTCATTTACAAAAAACATCCCATTTTGCCACCCCAGCTTTACCCCAGCACTTCAACAGCCTTCATAGCTGACTTTCCTTGAATAAAAAGAACTGAGGCTGCGACTGTACGCAGCAGGTGTTGCTCATAAACTGACTAAACAGAAGCTTCAGAGCTTTTAAGTTCCCAGACAATTAAAAAATATTTAACAGACTGTGTAGGGGAGGGGGAGCAGCTTTTACAACACAAGAAGCCCCTTCATTACATTAAGAACAAAGGTGCATTTGTATCATTTCACTGCTTATCGGAACACCACCCTGTGCTATCTAACAAAGCACACACTGCACTTTGCTGATAAAGCACCCTGTGCTAAGGTAGCTGTACCTACGGGATGTGAACACGTGTCCTGAGCCCCACTACAAGCAGCACAGAAACAGATGATTTCAGGCTTTATGTACTCAGCTTGGATTTCATCAGCAGCTGCACAGAGAAGCCTCTGCACACCTGCAAGCCTGAAAGAACACTGGCTGCCTTTGCTTTATTTTTATTCTAACTTGAGATCTTGTCATCTTAACCTTTACCTTCTAATATCATCAGCTACATTAGGCTGAGCATCTTAGCCAAGAGTTTCCCGCTTGGCCAGCCAGAAAAGAGACTGCAAGACTTTTTTTTTTCTTTCATTGAGGTCCTGAGGTCATCAAGGAAGGGGCCAACCAACACCCACATCCAAAGGTGGTAAATTAAGGTGCAGTAAATTAACCTCGCAACAATGCACAGAGAGCTTGGCTCTTGGAACAGAAGCGTGGCCAAGAGGCGGCAATGCTCTCCTCCATTCACAATGTCTTGCCATATTCTTAGGCTCTGCAAGGATCCTCTGCAAGTGCTTTTTAATTTTAAAAGCAGAAGCTACTAAATTATTCTTTATTTTACTCTGGAGGGAAAAAAAATATTTGTTTACCACAGTATTCTTTATATGTACAGATGCAATTTCATTTCTTTGGTAGATCTCTCAAGTTTACCACTAAAAGGATAAGGTTACAATATTTAATTTTCTACAGTACAATTGCTTGGGGAGAAAAAAAAGAACTTGCTTTTCTGAGACACTCAAGAATTAGATGAGAAATTGAGATCCCTGGCAGTAAACTCTCCCCTGCACCAGCACTGTTTCTCCATTATTGTAAAAGTGCAGCCTTTAATCTCTTTCCTTCCACAGCCATGCCCAGAAGAGTCCAGACAGACTGATCAATCATTTCTAGTCAGCAGGGTTCTGTGAAAGGACAGAAGGTTTTCCTCTCAAAACAACCTGCAAGATCAGTTTTAAATGCCTATGAAGGTTCACGATCTGAGGTGTGTGGTACGTTTTCAATGAAGTAATTACAAAGGCGAGGCAGTAGAAAAAGAAAAAAAAAAAAACCAAAAAAAAAACTTTTGCATGAGAATTAGTACCACTTTTGTAAAAGCTTTCTCTGTACCAGAATGTTTAAACAAGAGCAGCCTATCTACAAAACAAAAACAAAAAAAAAACCCAAAAAATCAAAAGCCACCCAAACCCCCCCCCCCAAAATTGTAGCCAATAATGAATAAGTTAAATGTGCACAGAGAGGAAGAGGGGAGAGTCTCTCTTCCCAAAACTTGAACCAAATAATGAAGTCCATCTTTCCCAAGAAGATGACAGCAGGCAAAGCTTTCCCTCAAAGTCAGCTGTGTCATCTGTACATTCAACTGCACAGTGACACTTCCCAAAGCAGCCAGGTTCTGGCAAACAATACAACAGCTCACACAAGGTGAACCAGTAGAGTCCACCTAGTATCTCTTTAAAGTGTTTCAGAAATCATTCCTGCTAGCATCATTTTGCTACACCTTCAAGGAATCTGGTGGAAGATGGAAGATTGGAAGATGCCAGCCCCTCGAATTTCAGCAACAGGAAATAGCCACCATGAAACAGTTTTATTTTTATTTGTAAATACAGCACTGAGTCTTCATGCACCAAGCAATCAAAAACACAGCAACAAAGCAAGTTGAAGGTGAGCTTGGACAGATAAGATTACAAGATATACAGGTGCTTTACAGAGAATTCTGACTGGGAACACTTCAATGCACTGCCAAGCACTATCACAAATTTGGTGAGAACTGCATTAAAAAAAATAAAAAGCTCTGATTTTCTGTAAGTCATACTCAATTTATATCCAAATTTATTTTTAGGCATCAAGTTCTATTTTTTTCATACTTCAAAAAATGAGATTTCAGATACTTCATTCCTTAGTAAAGCTGATCTACATTACATAGCACATAAGTAGCAGGAAGAGCATAATCTGATTTGTGGAGGCTCATGAACGACAGACAGGACATTTATACATGCTACTTAAAACTTTATCTCTTAGGAATGAATTTATTTGCCTACCTATGGCTCTTCAGTTCAGCTCAGTAGGGCCGGGAAGAAATTCAGTTGTTCTCAAAAGCTTGTTTTCAGGATTCAGAAACCAGGCAACACGGTAGGCTACATCTGCACATCTTAACTTTTGCTCAAAGCACAGCCAGCTTAACCATTCCTACAAGTTAACAAGTGCTTGTAGCAGCAACCAGGACTTCAGAGATCTATTTTTTCATAAACCCTTTGGTTTATATTAAATTCCAACACAGGAAGCAAGGCTGATTTCTGCTTATAAAACATTATAACTTATCATTTCACAGAATGAAACTATCAAAATAAAGGTACAGTGTAACAGACCATAACAACGTACTTTTTCTTTCCTTTTCACTAGTTTTTAGAAACAGGCCTCAGACTGGAATCCCACACCGCATGTCTTAGTTCTGTTCTTAATGAGCCTAGTCTATCACAGAGGTGAGTGTAGTCATTTTCTGGGGAACACTCAGGGATATAAGAATGTATTTCATCCCCAGCATCATGAGGCATGGCAGGATAATGCTGAGAAATTGCATCCTCAAGCACAGACAGAGCAAACATACATTTAATGGCTTTCTTGTGCTGCACCCAATGTGCAGCACCTCAACTTCATTCCTTGCCTCAGATATTTGAACCTTTTAGGGAAAAGCAGAGCTTCCCAGTACCTAGACAGCAAAAGGAAAGAGTGTTTGGAATAAAACACCCACTATTTAGAAAATCAGAGTGAAAGACCTTATTGGGGTCTCCACAGCTAACCTGGAGGTGCCCAATCTGCCTTTGTAAGGGATCACAGTGTGCCAGCAGGCTTCTCACAATAAAAGAGTTGCATGTCCAGCCATGAGACTGGAAGAAACAATCACAGGTTCCTTGTGAAACATCAAGGACCATCTACAGGAACCTTGTACACCTCCTTTCCTGGCAGACAAAAAGGTTTCTGAAATGACATCATCAGTCCCTTCTTGTCTTCTCCAATTCTCATAAGCACCTAAGGCTCATGTCTTCCACTGAGTTTGACTGTTTTGTTTGCCTTTAGAGTAACCTCTGCTGGGGAAGGCCAAGTGGGTGCAGAGAGGAGGAAGTGACCAAGTGGCTGTGGAAAGCAGGGATGCCACACACAGCAGAACTGACCAGCTTGTACTGAGGGCACCTGTTCTGCTTGGCTGGCCAATGCACACACAAGTGTGTGCACAGTAAACATTATAACACACTATTTCTTGCCCAGCAACTACCCAAGGACATAGAACTAACAGGAAAACTGAAAGACTGTGTAAAACAAAGAAAAAACTGCTTTACAGAAAACAGTTTAAAGAAATTCTTCTTGTGCATTCTATTTGTGTGTTTTTCCATTCGCTCTTACTTCTGGCGCCACCTCACTGGACAAGTTCACATTCATTTTCCAGGAAATGCTGAAGGCCTAGCTGAATCTTCTGAGGTACCCAGCATATTATAATACATCTTTCTTATCTCTTTTAAACAGAAGGAAATGGATCAAAACAAGAAAGTCTGTAACTCATGAAGTGGCAGGAGTGTTTGTTCTGCAGCAATCTGGATTTTCTCAATTTGTGAATGAGAAGCTGTTTTACATGAACACTAGAACAGTGTTTTTTCAGGCATGAAGATTTCTTCACAAACTGAATCCCCTCCTTCCTACTCCCTCTTAGCCATACACACATTGCAGCATTTCACCAGTTACAGGCATAGCTCTCCAGAGCACTAAGCTAAATGTTGCACATTAAGACTACTTTATTCATTATCTCCAATGCTACACCAATCTTGTGTGCTTAAGCTCAACCTGTTCCTATTTACACTTTGCAGCATGTCATTGAACACCACCCACTATTTAAGAACACTGAAAACATTGAACAGCATTTCCCTAGCTTAGGTACTGCCTCTGAGCCCAAACTGCTGACTTAACAGCTGAACTTTGCAAGAGTAACCAGATGGAGCTGTGTCCCAGCAGGACAGCAGAGAGCCTCACACATGCAATCAGCTTGGCTCACAGCTTGGCTCACTCAAGAGTTCAGGTTTTCCAAATGCATAAGAGATATCCCCTCACCTCCTTCTACAAAATATTTTTCAAGGGCTTTATACTACCAAGCTGGAATATCTGTTATGTGCCTTCAAGGACTGAAATGATGGAGTGTTTGAACTCAAGGAGTGTTATACAACCCTCATGGACAGAAATAAATCTTCAACCTTGGAAGAGACAGCAAGGATTTTGCCATCCTGTAAGATAATGCCACAGCTACCTAAGCTATAATCAAATTCAATATTAAAAAATTATTAAAGTCAACTTTTTGGCATACTTGTTTTCAACAGAAAAATGAACTCTAAACAGTACATAAAATGCTAGTATAGAAGTACTGTGTTTGGCTAGCCAGAACTCTTCAAATCCTAGGTAGCTATATAATATTTAGTCTGAGTCTTATACTGACTGTCTTTTCTAAACTGAGTTAAAGCAATTCAAGCATACAATATTTCTGTTACTGCCAATCAAAATACAACTTTCTCATGCTTTAGGCAAGAGTATTTATTGTGAGTGAACAGACCAGATTAGTAACTTAGTGGGTGGTTAATAAAAGATGGAAAGGAGTTTTACTACTCCATGTGAATGAGCTACAATAGCCATCCCATTTAGGAGATGGGATTTAAACCTGTAGCTGAATCCCATCCTGCCCTGTCTCATCTCCAAACAGCTTTGTGTTTCCCACCCCCTGAAATGAGTTGGACTGAAGAATCTGAATTCTCACAGCAGAAACACAGTCAGACAGCAGAGTGCCCTGCAGCTCACTGACATCTGGCCAGGCACTGCAGATTCCCCAGACTGAATCTGGTAGACCATCACCAACTATAATGTGCCAGGTGTAGGTGCCTAAGAAAAAAAGCATGAAACAGCTTGAGAGAGACAGTGAGAATCCACTTACAAGCAGCTCCAATTTTTATCATCTCTTCATATACAGACCCCAAGGTTACTGTCCAAGTATCCCAAAGTGGCAAGAGTTAATTCTGAAGACAAACACAGCCTTCCACTTTGCAGTTGTCCTGGTTCCATTCAGGAGAGGGTCAGGTTCTGCAGTAGCTGGGAGGGGCCATGGCCAGGACACAGAGGTTACTCTGTACCACTTTGTGCCATTGCTGGGGGGGAGATGAAAAGAGTCTCCTCCAGGGAGAAGGAGTTCCATCTGGTTGAGAAAATACAGTGGACAGAGCCATCCATTATTATCTATTATTGGGTGGGGTTTTCTCATATATATAATTTTCTGTAATTAGTATTGCTGCTGTTATAGTTCATTTTCTTATCTCATTGCTGTTTCCAATAAACTGTTCTTATCTCAAACCCATAATCTTTGCCTTCTGGTGCCTCCAATTCTCCTCTCCAGCCACCTGCATGAGGGAGGAGGGAGGTGGAGGAAGCTGCAGTGTGGGAGCACTAAATTAGAGAATACCATTCCTAAACCATGATACCAGTTTATTCAAATATCTAACAATAAAGAAAAAATAATCCAGTCTGGCTTCCAACAAAGTAATTGGAAATACTTGTTTATAATGAGAACCAAGTTTACTGAACCTGATCTTGTATTTAAAATTATACTGAGCAGATGAAAACCTTTTATTTACTTACCATTCTCTTCCTAGATATTTGCTACTACCTTTCTCTCATGGCCTTGTAAAAGTCAAAAATTAATGCTTACTCTTAAGAAATGTATTTTTCCTAAAGCAAATCCTTCATAAGTTCCTCAGTGATACCATTTCAAAAATAGACTGAGGCAACAGGGGTACTTCCTAATATCCAACTACCTAATTATGATAACTTAGATACTTCAATTTTGCCTTTATCCAGAATTTAACTTTCTTTTCCAGGGAAGAGAATAATTGCATTAAAGGAAAAAAAAAAAAAAAAGGTAAGAAAACCCATCATATCTTCCTATCTTCCTAAAGAATCCTTTCCAAAGGGTTCTTTAACCCTCAAGCTTGGCTAAATGAGCAACTGCCATTTGAGCTCATTGACCAGGGGTACTACTTGTTATCATCCAAAGCATAAACAGCCAGGAAGGCAGGATATTTCCTGTGATATTCAGCATTATCTGAGAGATGCATTTCAAAGGCTTCCACTTTTAGTCTTGGGTAAATAAGTACTCTCTAATAGAAAGAAGGTCACACATCCAGATTCCAGTCAGAATAAAAACTTTCTGCCCTACTACCTTCACCACACCCTCATGTGGCCATTAAGAGCTTGTTCCCTTCTTAGTCCATAAGCCTGAAAAGAGGCATTGATTTCACAGGGAGCAGGCTCCCTGCTCCCAGCTCTGGATCCTTTCTGGGCAGAGTTTATGGTTAGCAGTTTATGGATAAATCCAAAGAGGCTTATGCTGATTTGTGTCTAGCAAGCCTGGGATCCTCAGGGAGTCCCATCACAAAGCTCCAGTGAGTTGCTATAGGATCAGCTCATGTGCATTTACTGAACAATTTATCACACACACTTTGACAGCTCTGGCAGCTGCAGAAAGCCCTTCCAGCCCTTCCCTTATAGCAGGGATTCTCTAGCTTCCAAAAAATCCTTGCTCAAGTTTTAGACATTAATCAATGTTTTCTTGATGACCTTTGCTCACAGAAAACAACTACACATTTAAAATCAGTCTGAGATACAGACTCCCTTCTGTATGGAAAGTGGTCCTGCTATGTCCAAATGGTTAACTCTGGGCAACTATATTGATTAAGAAGAAAGAAATTTAAGGAGTCTGCCCAAGGTTCTTTATGACAGACCCTAATCCATGGACCGGCTTTGCCAAGACTGTCTCTTGCACTGACAGTTTTCTACAGAAGTATATGACCTTTCAGAAAACAGCAGAGTCTACTATAGAAGTAATAGCAAGTTAGAGAAAAAACAAATCTGTTGAGAAAGTTGTACAAAGAAATCCTTCTTTATCATTCTACCATCCTATGATTTTGTAGAAAGACAACTTTACAATTTGGTTCATAGCAGTGATAAAGTTATGCATGCAAAGAGAACATTTTTGCACCCCAAAGCCAACTTCTCTGCCTGAGGAAGACATACAAAGAAACTTAATTTTTGGGGTTATTGTGAGTTTTTATTATTTTAGATCAAAAAAAAGTGTACCAGATCTGAAAAGAGAAGCTAAAATACTGAGACACAGAGTCCTGTGAAAGATATATTCTTGCCAATTGCAGGTAACCTCCCTTCCAGCTGATTCTGTTTGAACTACTAGAGCAAGAAAAGCTGATTTTTCACCTAAAGTTGCAGGAAAAAAATAAGGAAAAAAATTAACAAATCTGTATCAAGGTTCAAACCATACAAAGGCCTTGCAGTTGCCATACAGGAGAGACCATCTTTGGCAATTTCACTTCTGACAACTGGAAAACTGTTTGTGGGAGAAACGATGCAAACAAGGTCAGAGAGTGTCATGGAAACATGTTGACTGTAGGAAAGAACCTGTTTGCTGGAAGTTGCATGGCATTGTGAGAGCAATCTGAGCACCTTCAAATGCCATCATCTGAGAAACAAGGTATTGCTAAAAACCAAGCTACATCATATCAGTTAATTTCTGACTCATAAGGGCCATTATTAAAATATTTCATCAAGTGTAACACCACCTGTACTAACACAGATTCTCCCTGCTGCTTTTTTTTCCTCCTGCCCCCAGCTATGATCTAAAGGATATCATCCAAGAAATTACAATAGCTATAGAGACAGTTGCAAAAGAGAAACAGTTGGATAAGAGTGAAGAACTTTAAATATGAAGAATGCTGTTGGAGTTACATCTTATACAGATGTAGATTTTTCACATGACAGCTTTTCTTAAATTGTGGCAGGAGTCAAAAGACATTCCTAGGAAGCCTGAAAAAAAATAGTAAGGGATTTTGCTCATGGTGACAGAGGGTAGAAGAGCAGCAGGCAGCTTTTTCTCAGTGCTTTGGGGAGAGCAGCACAAGCAGTAGTGAGATCTGTTCTTTAGTGAGAGCCCAACCCAATGCTAAGTGGGCAGAAGTTGCTCTTTACAGCTCCTACTTAAAAGGACCATGAAAACAAACTAGGAATATAGCTTGTCAACCATACATCCTACAATTGAAAATCCCTTTATTTTGGTCACGACTGCCAATTATCACACCATGAAATATTCCAAAAGATCTCATGATTTTTTCCCAGACTTAAGCTCTAATGGAAGAACAGCATTGCTGCTTCTGATACATAGGCAGACACTTCATGACAGCACATAACTCCCTAACTTGACTTTTGTCCTGAAAATGGTGTGGAGTCAAGGGAACTATTTCACAGCATTATAAAATATTGCTACATCAGTGATTCAGTCTGGCAATCTCTCCAAAACCATCAACATAAACAGAAGAGGCCTTGTGCACCAAGCAGATATGCAGATAAAGGTACTGAACACAGTGGTTTCCACTGCAACATGCAAACTAGATGAATGCACCCAGAACAAAAATTGTTTTCTGATGGTCTGAGACAGGGCAAGTTTATTTTTGTGGGTGTAATATTTATTCTCAGACATAAGGCTCAGGCTACCAACTTACCCAGATCCTAGTATCTGGAACCATAAACGCAGAACAATATGTCACCAGCCAGTGGATATTTTTTAAATCCTTTGAAACCACTAACTGCAAGGAAGAATGCAAACACTCTAGAGGAATGAATTACTCCCTTGAAATAAATGCTTAAACACTCAAGAGATCACATAAGAAAACTTATACATGTATTGGGTGAAAAGTTCTACAATGGATCAATTCCTAATAAAGAAATCACTCTCTAACCCCAACTCCAGTCCCTTTGAATCCAACTGTACTACCACAGAGACTCAAAGTCTTAATGGAAGAGAGACTTAAATGTCAGAACCCATGAAATTCCTCTGCCTGCCCTGGAGGACTCAAGCCCCTACCCAGGAGGCTCAGAGACCTTGGCACAGAGCCCAAGACCCCTGCGCCTTTAATTTAGGCCTTGGAAAAAACAATTACCAACCTTGTATGAAGAATTACAAGCCATGAAAGTTTAAGTAGAATGATAGTGAATTTATCACGGGGTGAAAAATAGATTTTCGGGGTTTTTAGAATGGGGGTTCTGGGGGCAAGATGGAGGAATCTGGGCAAATCCAGCTTTTCTCCTTCTTCTTCTTAGCCTCCATCTTCTGCTGTGATGTTGGCACTTTCAGATTGGTTTAGAGTAGAAGCTCACTGTCAAACATAGGTGATAGGTTTGGAAAGTAATTGTAAATATTGTACATGTAGTTTTTAGTATAAAAAGATAACACCACCCTGGGGCAGGCAGAGTGCCTCTGACTGTCTTGCTGAGAGGACCTCGGCTGGACAGGAGAAAGAATTTTATAGATAAGATACAATAAACAACCTTGAGACTGAGAAATGAGGAGCCCTGACTCCTTCAAGCACTGGGCCGGGAAAAGAGACTTTCTAACGTATCTTGGGGTCACTCTGACCAGCTAGAGACCCCAAGAGGAAATGCTAAGTGTCTCAATGACCAGTCAGAAGTCAAAGTATACACCTAACACTGCACAGTTATCAGGGAAATGCCACCTTTGCAGCTGATGAGGGAGGGACCACATCACCCCCCAGCAGAGCTGCACAAGATGCTCACCCTCTCTCCGTACAGCACCTCCCACGCTGGCTGTGCTGACACCTGGCTGAGGTGGGAGGGAAGTGCTGCATGCCTGCTGTGTTACCACTCCAAGTAAAACACAGCTAAGGCACAGCTACCCCGGAGCTGTCAGCACTTGATCTCCTTTCCCTGCACCTTTGCTGCCAAGCAGACAGGTCTCAACAAGAGCTGGAACACACCTTGTGCTCTGACCTGCACCTTTAACAGTCCCAGAGCTGGTCTGAAGGCTTTGCACACCAGTGCCACAGTCCAGTGGATGAGAGCTTGGGTTTAGTGGAAACGTACTCAAAGGCACGCTGAAACAAGGCTGTCATCTTATTGCAAAGTTCCATACCTTCTCGCTGATTTCTCATGGGCAGCTCCTCACAGCACTGACTTCCTTCTTCTTCACAGCACAACCAACAAACTCCATCTCTCCCCTCAGCCAGCTAACCCACTCTTTTGTAGCACTCTTCTTCTTATTGGACACAGCTGCGGCCTGTTAAGGGCAGGCCTGTTCCTAATCTTTGGTGATTAGTACAGCTGCAACTCCTCAGGGGTGAGATTGCCTTCTGCACTATTCTCTTACATTCTATCCCTCCACAAAGCAATTTATGAGATAGGAAATTCTCATCCTCCGTCACTTAATAAAGTCTCAAGGTAATAATGTACCTAAGCATCAGAGAGTTTCAAATTATCTTTCCAAATGTAAAGAAATAGATTCCTTTAACTAGGAGCAGGGGAGACATCATCTTTTACCTTCCTGAGAAGTGTCTTTGCTTCTCAAATGATCTTCATCCTCTGAAGTCAGAATTAAACCTGAAGTTTAATTAAAACCATTTGTCTTAGGAAGTGATATTGCTCTTGCTAAGCAGTTTGTGGTAAAAACAACATGAAGAGAGGTACAGGATGGAAGAGAATATTCTGGATTTTTAGTTACTCTTACTGGGAAGAAACCAAAGGGAAATAATCTCTATCTTCTTTTCTCTTGAAATGTGCATGCTCTAAAGCATAGGCACCACTGAATGCTATAAAAGCTTGATCTGACTACACAATACAAATGTATCACCCATCAAATGGACATTAACAGTTGTTCAGTAAGGAAATTCAAATTCATACTGTCACAATCTGCCAATCATACATTCCCTACAAATTACCCTCTGTGGGGCAGTGAGCAGAAAAAACACATCCTTTAAGAATTACATTTTTGCACATGCAGTGTAACTCAATACCACAAAGAGAGAAAATGATGGTGCACTTTAGTCTGGATCCACTGCTAGCATTCTCCAACAAGAATCCCCTTCCAGGCCCAGAGTGTTGCCAACATTCTGGAGTTTTGTTACACAACTGCAAGAACTGCTTCAGCTCCCACTGTGCAATTTTCCCTGGTAGCAATTGTTAAAGAGTGTTTTTCCCACTGTGTTATGGAACAATGGCAATGATTAATGTACCCAAGAGCAATACTTGAGTCGACGATTATTGATATCAAGTGTTGGTGTTTGGCATGAGATGAACTAAGTTCTGTTACATTAGAGACAACTCTCCTCTGCCAAAACTCTAACCTCATTTTTCCAGAGGGAAAAAAAAAAAGAAAAAATGTAAGAACATGTTTAGGAAGGTTACCCACTTAAAAAGTCATAGCTAGACCCATTACTTATTTAGTATTGGCAGTAAAATATATAAAACTAAACCCTGACATATTTCATCTGACATTTAAAAAAATCAAAAGCATTAAGATTTTAGCTTTACCCATAACTTGTCTCTTCTAGTACAGGGCAGCAACAACATTCACTAGTGTGTTTCAGTCCACTTTCTTTTTTAATCAAGGTTGTTTGTTTGTTTATTCAGCCCTTATGAGCTGGGTAAAAGTACAGTTTTGCTTAGGTACACTTTGGTCACCATCAGTTCCCCCCCAGGAATTATTGTTCATGACCACAAAATTTGCTTATCTTAATATTTCAGTATATTCTCCTATTTGTACTGAACATCCTTTTAATCAAAAGGTACAGATACTGCTGGGTTCTTTGAAGCACTTCAAAGGTTCCCTTTTTGAAAGCAGCTACAGAAGCACACAGGCAGCCACAGCTCACCCCTGTGAGCCTCTTTCATCCGGCATGAGAAATGTTTTGTGAGGCCAGGCCTCACACATTCAGCTCTGGACATGGATAGAAAGGTGGGAAACAGTGGGGGAAGCAGGAAAGAAGTAATACTTTTGTACATAAGTGATACATTGCTATGCAAGAGTTTATTGCATTGATGATAAATGTGAGTGCTTGAGTAGTGAAATACTGAACACATGCAGCTTCTAGAGAGAGGTGCACAAGTGTAGAATGTCTTCCAACTAATGATTTTTGATAAATGAAACAGCTTAATTGGGGGCCAAAATCCTTCCATTTTTACCATTTTGTAAAATGTGAGCACTACAGTAGCCAAGTTAGATCTAAATAATTTGTTTGTACATGACTGCACACAATTTCACTGGGTTTTAGTGCTCAAGTTTAAAAATTGAAAACATGTGGAAGATTGGCACCCATTCCATAAGCACATTGTTTAAGTAACTCCAAAAACTACAAAGGAATGGACAAAAAACTTTTTTTTAAAAAGTAATCTCCCACCTTAATGGCGATATGATCCTCACAAATCAATGGAAAAACACAATGGATTAATACAGGGTTACAAGGAGGTAATAAGTCCTGGGGGATTTTAAAAAAGTTTTATAACAGAGCTCCAAGATCACAGAAATGACACAGAAGAATGCAAAGACACACTAATGCAGATTATTTTCTTCTCTCCAACTATTTCAATTCTTCCAGCAACAACAATTCTTCTGTCCCTCTCATCTCCTCTAGCATTGTTCTAATGTGTGTAGTAGCACCATCTTATCATGATTTTCACTGCTGGACCTCTTAAACATTAAGCTTATGAATGGAATACTTCTATTTACATTCCTTTAAACAAAAATTGCTGGAAGAGTGAAAAGAGTTCAACATACAGCTAGGTCAATGAAACAATGAGCTTAGGTTAAAATGCACACTCCTTAGGAAGCTGGTGGCTGCAGTTGTGGTGTACCGGATTATGGGTAGCAGAAGCATGTGTCCAGGAAGTTTGTGTTTGTGCAAATGTTATGTGCATTCTAATCACCAAAGCAGCATGAACCACCTTTGCTGTTGAGTGCAATCAAGTGGAAGAATAAACAGCAAGGACCAGACATGTAATTTCTAAGTGTAAGAAAGCAAAGGAGACAAGAAGTCCCCATATATGTTGTAAAAAATAATACAAGTTTTATCTGATTCTTCCCCCCCCTTCCCATTACTAATCCATTTTCTTAATCTATGTCCATAGCTCATAACTAAGTGCAGTTTACATCATTCATTGTTTGCATACCAGATTCTTTAGCTATATGTTGGTTTCAATAGCTGATCTTGTTATTCCTGCAGAACATCTGAGCCTTACTTACCTACCTGCTTTAATAAGCCAGAGAAATCACAGTATCAAGACAGCACAGCAGAAAATTCCTTGCAAGCATTTTAAGTACCACTTAGTATCTACAACTAGAAGAGAACAATTTAGTTCTAAAGACCGGAAGATCTTAAATCAGTATTTTGCATTTGCTGTAATTTCATAATCAGTGATGCACACATTCCTTCTTGCAAGCTATGAGAAACATGCACCAGAAAACCCAGGATAAAAGTGCCCAGCAGAACCAGAGCACATGGCTGTGTTTGCTGCTGTTGGAAAATGACCTTTTTAAAGTCAGATACTAGTATTAAAGGGGAAAAAAAAAAGCTTTACTCCATACTCACACAGCAACCATAACAGAGCAAGAGAACATCAGCACTGTCAGCAACCAAATCCCATAATCACGGGATTATGATTAGCATAGGCTGAGTCTCTATAGTTTGACACTTCTTTTTAGTCTGGCATGGAAGTGATTTCATTAGTGATATTAAACTGCAATGCAAAATTTCACAAATCCTGGCAGAAAAGATTACTATGGGGTTTTTTTCACCATGACACTCTTAATCTGCCAGCAATTTGAAAACCTTATTGTGGAAACATTAGGGAAATACTTCTGGTTCTGCAATTCAGAGTCTAGGTTCTTCTCATTAATTAAATACAAGGGCAGTGAAGTCCATGTCATATAAGCATTCCATCATTCATTAAGAAAAGCATTGGAAAATTCCTTTTTTGACACAAATTAAAATCCAAGGAATTTACAGCACTTTTTTCATATTCCTGCATAATATTGGAAATAACTTACAGTCTTATAAATGTATAGATAAATTTTCTTTAGGAATAACTACTTCATTTACTTAAAGATGCATTCTGGTAAAGATAAACAATGATTCACAAACATTCTATCTTTCACAAATAAAAAAACCAATTTTTAACGACCTATTTCATGCATAAATGGAAAGGAAATGAGCTGTAAAAATGGATGCCAAAACTGCCACATTCATCAGAATGAAGATGGTCCGACTCAGTTGTTCTCTGCAGGAGCTCCCTCTTCCTATAGAACCTGCCTCTTCAGCAGTTAAGACCACTTCATTTACAAAAGTAAGAAGACACAGTTCCTGTCAGATGTGACCAGCTTCCCAACAACTAACTATCCCTACATACCCAGGAGCTTTTCTGGGATCAGTTCGGTCATTTGCTTCTCAAACTACCAGTCTGAGTGGCTACAGCTGCCTGTAAGCTCCTCTTGAGAAATGCAGCAGTCAGTCAAAAAAGGTCTCCTCACACCTGCTTTCCTTTAAAAAAATCAGACCAGTTTATCAAGTCATTCAGCAGCTTTCTCTTGTACACTGTGGCTAAGTTGCTGGCCAAATATTTTCACTGGTGCTCTTGAAGGTCCTCAAAATAAAATCCCTTGAAAGTGCTGTTTGATGCCTTTCAGCCTGCCACTTGCTTTCAATTTCAGTCCAAAGTCTCATCCCTGCTCAGCCACACTGTGCATACAAACTCACTCCCAAGTACCCTGTTGGCTGTCACCATCTGGCCCCTTTGGCTTGCTCAAACATTAAGGATGAAGCCTAGCAGCACTTGCTTGCAGGGCAATACAGAAAAACAGCAAAACTGCATCAGATCTGACCCTTTCTCCCCTTATACTGCCAACATTTACATACAAGTTCTGTTTTCCACTCTCAGTACCCCCTACTACCCTTCATGTAAAAAAAGGTTCTTCACCCAGTGGTTGGCTGGGGACTGGAACAGGCTCTCCAGGGATGTGGTCACAGCACCAAGCCAGACAGAGTTCAAGAAGCATTGGAAAAATGCTCTCAGGCACATGGTGGGATTGTGTTCAGGGCTGGAAATGGAACTGATGATGCTTGTAGGTCCCTTCCTGTTGCAGTAAGGTAGAAAAAATATAAAGAAAGACCTCTTAAAATCAAGGCTGTTCTCCTGAAATCAGTGGCTGGCCTTGTCAAACTAATGCTTTGCAAGTTTCCATGTGAAAGAAATTCTGGTGTGAGCAGCTTGTTAACATACCAATCTATTCCTGGGTGAAAAAACAACTAGCCACCTGTATAAACTGTTTTTGCACCATTAGATAGAAAAATGAAAACTATCTCTCACAAACAACTTTTCCTGCATGTTCCCACACACCAGGGTTTCATCGACCAATCAATACAGGGTAACAACTTGTTACTAACTAATAAATTAATTGGCAAGAAAGCCACTAACCAATTGGAGTCACACACGAGGTCTGTAAAACTGTATAAAAACGAGTTATGTGAATAAAGAATGGGCTTTTTCCACCACGAAGAACATGGAGTCTGCATGATTTATTCCCATACCTTCCAACTCAGGATACTCAGTGATTCCATGATTCAGCCAACTCCCAGGACATGATACAATCACTTCAACTCCATGCCATTGTGTCACTCCTGTGACTGCCAACTCCAACTTCATGTTTTTAGCTCCTGAACCATGCAAAGTGCCTGCCTATCCTTGGAGATCCTGTGACCATAAGAAACCCAGATAAAACTCCAAGCAGATGCTGGCCAGTGTGGACAGAGCCAGTACCCTCTGGAGGGAGCTAGCTGGGCTCAAACACAAGACTGCCATCTGTTTGGTGCTGGAGTCAAGAGCCACTTCCCAGAGCAGATACCTTTATCAGGATATACATCAGTTGAAATAGGAAGCTCTTCAAGGACAAGATCCTGTCTTTATTTATACTTGCACAACTCCCTCTGCAATGCAGCGCTGACTCGTAACTGTTCAGCTGTGCAAGAGAGACTGCAACTGTTAATGCTATCAGCTCCATGCTAATTAGATTAAATCTGCCACTCAAAACTGTAC
Source organism: Agelaius tricolor (assembly GCF_023055355.1). Lineage (NCBI taxonomy): Eukaryota > Metazoa > Chordata > Aves > Passeriformes > Icteridae > Agelaius > Agelaius tricolor. The sequence continues at coordinate 45,565,460 of NW_027269267.1, read as the reverse complement.
TTAAAACACTTTAAACATCCAGCACAGCACAATCTGTTCACTGATGTCATTATCCTCCAAGGATGGCACAACTAGTGATGCCTTCATATGCTTCTTGGTACCAATAAGTTTAACATTTACTGTTTCAGCAGACTCTTCCCCAAGAATGAACACCATCATAACACAATGAATGTAATGGGAGTGGGCTCATAACACATCTAATACCTGCTCCTATCTGAACACCAAAGTGGTGTTTTGGTAAACAGATGCACCTTGGATGACTGATGGAGATGGCATTTCAAAATGGGAGTGTTTTGTGAAATATGTGCACAGTCAAAGGATTCTCCATGTTATCTCTCACTACCTCTCAATATGAAATCCCAGCTACAATGTGAAGGTAGCAGGTGAAGGTTTTTTGGATAGAAGGTAACAGCCTGATGCATAACATCATGGACTAAAGCCTCTGTCTGTGTAATACAGGGAATTTTTTTCCCCAGCTTCAGCTTTCTTCTCCCACAACTGAAAGAACATCATTATTAGACTCCACCTGAGCCCCCCAAATGTTTGGACCCATTGCCCAAAGCAAGCTTTCTTTCCTTTATCTCCCTCATTTTCATAGATCTCTGAAGTACTAGTTTCACAGCACTGATGTCTCAGCTCTACCAGACAGAGAAACACTATTTACACCAGAGATCTCTGTATTTAAGCAACTTGTAAATCTATAAAGATAAATAGGCTATGACTTCTATAAATAGGCTATATCTTCTTTTGTTTATTCCTCATCTCCATTCAAGCTTTTATCCAGTACAAAGTTCACCTCAAAATAATGGATGTCCCAACAATGTAGCTATTCAAATCAGAGTTTCCTATTGAAGGCTAAACCATTTCAGAATTTGTCTCCAAAGGGACTATTTCAGATGACATATTAAGTACAACCCATGTGGCACGCTGTTCTGAAGAGCCAATCCTGTCATCATCACCCTAAATATTTTACTCTGAAGGCAACACCATGGAACTCTCATAGCAGCATAAGTAGAAAAAGAAAGGCAAGTAGAAGAAAACAAGGAATACTAAAACTGACTAGAGTAAAGATTTTGGATGGGAAAACAGGAGCTCCAATGCAGCAGATATAGATAATTTCCATGTGTTTTAGGACAGGTCTTTTTGTAGCTTCAAAAAAATAGCAGAGACAGTTTACTTTCTGGTACTCCAATGACAACCTCCCTTTCATAATCCGATTCTTTTTTAGCTCCATTTGTTGTTCTGGTAACTCAGTTTAATATTAAAAAAAGACAAGCACTATTGTTCTGTTGTTTTAGAGGGGGAGCTGTATTTTTTTTTTTTTTGCTGACAAATAAAGTGCAACTTTTGCCTTCAATTGCACTACTTTCTCCTACAGCTGCAAATTTTGTCTGGAGTTTCATCAGAATAACTGAGGGCAGAGCCTACAAGATGAATGCAGCTAACCTTGCTGGGAGGCAGAACAGGACCATGGGACACCTGCTCTGAACTAACATTTCAGTCAGGAACATGTAAACATTCCTGGTTAATGACAAAACATGCAAGGGCTTTGACTGTGCATGAGGAACATAGCAGCTGATTAAGGTGTTGATTTTGTCAGTCACTGGCTCCCAAGGAAAAAGCCTAGCCAAAGTTTCCATTATCTAAAGTAAATGCTAATCAGCCTTTTCAAATACTCAGCAATGTGAGTTGAAGCCCTTATTTAATTTAAATTACATTGAGGTTTTTTTTTTGTATCTGCTTGTCAAGACCTGTCTGATACAAGCTTTTCAACTTGCAGTGAAATAAAGCACAGCTGTAGCTACAACAAAAGAAGATAAGACTACAGACCTGTTTTAAGATGATGTCCCATCCAGAACAATATGCTTGGCTGGAAGATGCTTAACCATTTAGCAGTTAATAAAAAAAAAAAAAAATTAAAAAAAAAAATGGGACATACACTTTATTTAACTGCAACATTTGCAACATTACCTGGGTGTTCCCAGCTAAACTGAGCATATACTAACCCACTGGGCTTTGTCTTTCCTAGGCTTTCTCCACCCTCAATGAATCAAGACTGGGATCATGACTTCAACCAACAGATGCTGAAATTGCAACGAGGTCTCACTGCTGGATCCAAGGGTGGTCACCTTGGATACCTCTCTACTGCTACCCTTTCCTTCCTTTCCCTTATACCTTTTCTTAAGTGTTACACTGCTTTTACACTGTTGCACTTCTAACCAAAACAAATACATTTAAAAATTTGCCAAGCACCTTATTCTACCTTACTGTTTCAAAGTTTGCAAGTAAAAGTTTGTTACTGAACCGCCCGTGAATTCTATTGTTACTCCTACACATTGCCCAGAGTAAAATCAAATAACCTTCCCCTAAATCAGCAGACTGGGGCATAACACACATCCTAGAAAAACACAAGAACATGTGAAATAATACACTAAAATACAGCAAATTATAACCACCCTAAAAGCTTATGGTTAAAGCTAGGGAATGACAGCATTTCTTGTAAATAAAGGTCTGGATTTCTCTTAGTCTGTAGCTTTCTAGTGGTAAGCCACAGCAACTCGACCAATGGATACCCAAACTTAAATATGAACAGCCCTTGAACTCTTCTCCCTTTAGCTGTTCCCAAGTTGTTTCTAGCAGTTCCTACTGCTGTTTGCCCAGCTCTTCTGCAAGATATGCTTTCCATCTCCCTAAGAAACATTTTTTATTTTAAAATAAAAACATTATAACAGACATTTTAAAAAGGCATTGTAACAGAAATAATAAAAACCTACCATTTTCTTCCTTTCTTGAAGAAATGTTTTCTTGGCTGTTTTTTTTTTTTTTTTAATAATAGTAACTAGCAAAATGCATGCTTTTGTAGATTGTTACGCAGTTATCCTACTGAACATGAAGGAAAAATTAGCTAATAAAACTGAGAGTTACTCTTTAGCACTTTCTAATTTAGGAGGAGAAAAACTTCTCAGAATATGGAGTCTAAGAACACAGTTGCAGGCACAGAAGGTGGAGAAGCTTTCAAGTAGCCTCAATTTGTAATTCATTCCACATTTAATAATCTGCAAATCCAGATTCTTCAGCAAATATCCACATCTGCTAATTTTTTTTCCAACCACATCACTTCAAAGCTTACTGTCAAAATTAATCCTTCCTGTCACTTATGACATATTTTATCTAATATACTAATATTTTTCAGAAAAGAAGAGCACAGTGTTAGTGCTTAAAACCAGCATAATTTTACTCCTATATTTCGAAGCTACTGGAACTTAAATTGCAACACAGTTAAATATAGAAGCAGATGAAGTATAAATAACTTCATCTGAATGACTGTAGCAGAAACATCTTCCCTGTTTATCTGTATTTTACAGGATATGAGGTTTAAAAATTTAAGCTGCCTCCCAATGTATCTGGCTGATATGACATTTTCAGCCAGTTTGGTAACCTTTCTGACAGCCCTTGAACAAGTGAAATTTAAGTTAAGCAGCTGAGACAAACAGGTCAAGAAATATATTCAAGAGAGCTAGCAAAAGCTTTTGCTGAGATGCAAATGTTTTATTGGTACAATTAACATCACTGTTATAGCAGATTTAATTTGTGAATACCTTTGGAGGAAGCTTCAAATAACTGACATCCTTCCCCTTCAATTAAAATGTGACAGCTTGAACTACACACAAACTGAAACACCATGGCTAGCAGCCTGCTGACTGCTAGAAATATTATAAACTGAACCAGGACAGCTTTACAGACTGCCTTTGCACTGGAAGAGAGCCTGAAGGGAAGGAAGTCCAATGATGCCACATTTGCAACCTCCTCCTCCAGCGCACGTAGTGCCTTTCTAAAGGCATTTTTGTGCTAACATCCTTACCAATACCTCACAGTCCTCCAAAAGAGAAGCAGCATATGGCTTGCATCAGGAGAATGTTTGAATGAAGGTAAGAGTAGGAAGCAAGGTAACACATGCTTGCTGGGGTTTGCTCTTCTCCTGCCAGGGCAGGACAAGGAAAATACCCCCAAAGCCAAGGTTTCCAAGTTACCCACTACTCTCATTTGCTTCTGCAAACTAGCTCTTGCTGTGTTATTTTACATCTAAATGGGTAAGGAAAAGGTGGCCCTGGAAGTAGAAAGATTTTGTGAATGAAAAAAATTGCAGAAGCAATAAAAACTTTCTGGCATTTAAGGGAGGCTGCATGTGAAAGAATGCAAGTCCTACCATTCTGGGCCAATGCTAAAGCCTCTCTAATGTTTACCAAAGAGCATTTCTCTTCATAGAAACCTCTTGAGTGCAAGTTATGATCCCCTATTCCACTTCTGAGAAAAGCTTATTTGGACTACAAGAGAGCTTGTAGTAGCTAATCATAAAGCTTAATTGCTGAGAGCTTAAGCAAACTCCAGAAATAAGCACAACCACAGTTTCTGACTGATGAGAGATGCAGCCAAAAAAAAGGTTCAGCAGAATCATGCAGTCTTGCACCATGTTTTCCCCAATTACATGGGAGCTTTTTGTTTTGGTTACAAACCATGTGAAATACCTGAGCTTTAACACTTGCAAAATACTTGCAAAGTATTTGGAAATGTTATGACTTTGCTTTCAAGTTGTGCTTAAAGATAACCCTTGAGAATGCATCACTGGAACTCCTACTGCACATAATTTCCTTATTGGTTTATGTGCTTTTATGGTATTTTTTGTGTCAAATTGAGATTGGGAATCACAAAATGCAATTAATATTCCAAAATGAATAATGACTTTGTTTCTCAGCTTGTACACATGCTGGATGTAAAAAAAAAAAAAAAATTACAGTCAGTGCTTCCTTAGATTTTAGGTTCTTCTCTACCTCTATTTACATGTGCAACAGTGGAAAATTGAAGGAACAGATTTACCTTTTCTATTTAATAATGAAGATGAAAATTCAAAGGAAAAAATGTCAGTCACTGTAAACAACACATTTCTTACAAAAAGTTATATTCCTGACTGACTACTCCATGGACCAATGTCTAGCTATAAAAAACCCAAGATTTAGATCTAATTTGGGATCTTTTAAAAATAGGGGTATTAACAAATGGAGAATGATTTTACCTTATCAACACAGGATGTTTATTCCTGATTACCTTATACATCAATGTTAATCTTTAATATGTTAAAAATAGCTCCTGCATAACACAATACTTGTCATGGTGCCTGAAGGTTAGGTTCCTCACAACTATTCTGGTGTTTCCAATAAAGGCTTAAAGGACTGTATGTAGATTAGAAACCCTAAACTAGAAGGTTCTACATGGTTGACCTCAAGCCACTGTAAAGTGAGACTACATGTAACTTTTAAAATATTTTTTTAATAAATAGTAACATCTCTGCAATGGCCTGGATAGCAGGAACTCTCATGTTCTGATTCACTGCTCAGAGGACAGGAGCAGTGCTTTGGGGACTAGCCTCAGCTTCAGCTAATCAACAGATCTAGGATGTAGCTTGGATCTTTCCACACTGGGGATCAGCGAGCAGTCAGCAGCCAAACATCTGCTTTCAAAAAAGCAGAAAGCAGTAAAAAAAAAAATCTTGTAAGAAAGCAGATCCAGTTTCTGAGGAAAAGGATTTTTTTAGTATGCTTGGTTTCCAGAGGCAGATTCTGACCCCCTTCTGTAACACATGTCATCAACTCTGGTATGACAGAGGTGAGGCCATTGTTTTCCACGATGCCCTCTGGAAAACAAGGCAGGCTTGCTCTTCAGACTGAGGTGTGTTCTGGGGTGCAGCACAGCTCTGCTCCTGCTCTGGAGGCTCTCTGTCTCATGAAAAACAGCATGTAGGAGGCAGTGTGAACCTGGACCTTATGTCATGGACAGAGTAAAGCAGAGTCAGAGTAAAGCAGAATCATAAGCTGAAAACCATTCCTGGTCTCTCTCATACTACAAGTACCAACTAAGGACCTAGTTTATTTTCTGACATAAGAAACAATCCCAATGGATATCACCTTGTAAAGGCAAATCTGTCACCTGCCTTTGATCTGAAAACTAGAACAGTGTAATTTGTGCAGCTTAATTGTGCAAAACAGAGCAATTTTGCTGAACTCGTGTTAGAGCTATATAAAGCTTGCACTGAACAACCAAAATAGACTGGTATTCTGATGGGTACATGAGGCAATCTCATGGAAATTTCCTTCCTGTTGCAATCCTAATTGAAACAATATGCTAGTAAATAACTGCTGAACACCCAACTGCTCCTATCACAGTGTTTGTTTCAGAGCTTTCTGAACCTCATTGGCTCATTGACAGTCTTGAGAAAAAAATTGTGAGATAGTCTTAATAAATGGAATTTCTCCTCTCTTTAAATACCACAGTTGGGGTGTATGTATATTAATGTAACAATAAGACTCATGACAATTTTTGTTCCCAGTCACTGTCTTACTCAGGTGAGGATACAGTGCTCCACATCACCAGTTCCAACCTTCTTGAAAGATTATGAAAACTGAAGGACTATTCTTCATCAGGTCTGTATTCTGTGGTGGTTTTGGGTTTGTTTTTTTATCCAGCACTCGCTCTTTGCAGCATTATGTCAAAAAGAAGACTCCATGACCCTCTCTCTGCAAGAGTTGTACTTCAGCTTCTTTCCTAATTTTTTACGTTCACATCTAGTTAGGCTGATTCTTAAAATTCTTTTGAAATGCAATTTAGCTGGACTTGTAAAGGTACATAATAAACTCCATTTGATATAAACAGCTGACAACCAAAGCCAAGTAAACTTGGATGCTTCGGTGAAGTATAATTGTTAAATTAAGCACATGGTCCACCCAGCATATGCAGACCCTTTAAAGTGTTATGTATTTTAAGAGACCTCTGTCCCTCTTAGGCCCATTTGTCTCTGCCCACAGCTGGCAAAGAATTTTGATCTTCACACGTCAGCTCATATTCAAAAATAAGATCTGTTTATTTTAAACCTATTAAAGAAGTTTGTAATACTGAATGCAGGGCACCAAATATGCTTCTGTCTCAAATGTAGTCTGTCCAAGCTGATTGTTTCAAATTCAGAAACACCTGAAAGTGATTCAAAACTGCTGCAGTTTCTCTACTTTATAAAAAAAATAAGAGACCAAGCTGCCATTACCAACAGACAGATCTGGAAACTTCAAAGAGAAATGGAAGTGTATGTGGACAGATAAACCTGTCTTTACAGGTAACCTAGGTGTTAATCAATCAAAACCCAAGGAAATCTGAAGAAATGCCCAAATTTTTTTCTAAATACTCAATACATGTCTCAAAGGTATCAGTGAATTTCAAATTTACATTTAAGATAAATGGTGAATTTTTAAGAGGTGACAGACTTTTTCCTCCCAAAGAAAGTCACACCTGCCCTTAATACATGCTAACATTCTAAAAAGCAGTTGCTGTATATTCAGAGCAGTTACTACAACTTAGGCCATAAAAGCGTGTCCTTCAAATTCAGTAAATGAGTAATCACTTCCCTTCTGAAACTCCACTTGATAAACAGATGCATTTATCAGGAAATACCTTCTCAAAAATGAGATCAGTCACTTTCAACTATGCACAGCCCAGTCTAACCATGGTCTCGAATTCAAATGCAGCTGAAAGCATTTTTCACAGATGGTAATAAAAAGGGTAATGCACTCTTTATTACAGAGGCGTGACTGAATTCATTTAAGCTGTGAAATTACTTCTAATGTTCTAATGCTACTGGAAGGCCTTTCTCTTGAAAATGAAATTACTGTGACTGAACCACACTGGGAATTAATAAAACTCTAATATTTCTTAACATCTCTGAATTCACAGAAATAGCTAGATTTTCATCTACCTTTTCCATAGCATCAAGGGAACATCTATCACACACCTGGCTCTAGATGCTTATGGTTAAGATGTGCAATTCTTTCCTAGTTTACTCTGACCTGAAAACCATCTCCTTAGGGCTCTCTTCTAGCAGAAGCAGGCTTAGCACTGGACTGCTCACATATGGGTTTCACCAGCTCTCCAGACTGCACACAACACATAGTCCATGTGTCCTGACTTTACTGTCTGCTCTTAAGGTACAGGAGAGGACCAATGGGGCTGCTGAGGCTCACCTCTTCATAACCCTAAAGCTGCTGTGCCAGGAAGATGCTCTGTCTCCTGCTGTTTGTTCAGAAGTAAGAATATGAGACCATGGGCAAAGGATGAGATAACTGCATCAGCATCTTCCATCCTTCTTGAAGATGACCTTAAAAAGAAATCTCTATTTTTAGAGCCACCCCTACCCCCAAAGGCTAGGGTTCCTCTCTAGTTCCTCTTGTTGGTCTTTCAGTCCATCTGGAGGGAAACTACAGCGCTCCAGTGCTTAAAATATAAGAGAAAACACAATATAGTTCAGCAACTGCTAAGGAAGAAATACACTATTACTTGGGGTTTGGATTCTGTTAAAAAATAAATTCACCACAAGCAGCTCTTTCAAGGCACCTGGAGATGCCTTGTGCAAATTCTTCAGTTTGGACTCACTCTTAATGTCTGTGCCACATTTCTAATAAAAGTGCTTTTTCCAAAACACTCCAAAGTTATCAGAAGGTCACATAAAACTGTAATCAGCTACAAGAAATTTATGGAAGAAAAGCTCCAATAGCAGGTTCTTTAGTTCCTAAGTTTGTGGGAAAACAAGTAACAGCTTATTCTTAGAATGTCTTGCAATTATTTGAAGCTGCTGCTGGAAGAGGATAGGTGATATCTTACACACTTTTCTATTAAAGCACATTGCAAACCAGCTAGTGAATAAATGAAAGAATTTTTAACATGCCTTGTTAAAAAACAAAATTTACAAAAAGCTTTCATCTGGAAACAAGACCTAACCATAGTGCTCTTCAGATTAACCTACCCAGTAAAATATTGGGCTTGCAGCCAATTTCAGGAATATTCATAGACAAGCCAAGTCCCTGAAGTCAGCCAGAGTTGTCCAAGAACACCTAAAAGGCCTGTGCCTTTAGAAATCAGTTTGGAAAGAATCACCACTTGTAAGTATTTAAGCATGTAAAATCAGCAGAATAATGTAGTTCTGTGTGATAATTGGCATTTTTGTGCCAGCCCAGCTGTAACACTGGGCAATTGTGTTCAACCAGGAACTGCAGCTCACAAGGCGACAGCATGACTGCAAGGCCACAGACAAAGGGTGTTTACAAGCTGGGACACAACCTGAAGCAGTAAGGACCTTTATTAGAAATTGTAGATAGGATCCCATGTTCTCAGCAGGGGATCTAGAAGGAAGGGCTTAAAGGAAAGGAACTTATCTGTGCAATAGAGAGAGAGCTGGACATTTAAACAGTCCCACAAACAGGAGGTCAATGTTTGCTGAAACAGGACTGGTGTTCTTCAAAGCAGCCATCAGCACCACAGTTGCAGATTCCTTTATGTGAAACTGCAGAATGAGCTGCAAAAAATTCACTTCTGCTTGAGGACATCCAAATTACTTCACAAGGTCTAAGTGTTCCCATGGATCATTTTTTGCAGGCATGGATGTTTTTTGCTTTATACCACTGCATGTGGGAATTCTTGGGATACGTAGTGAAAGATGCAACACATAAACATTAGATACTCAGACTCTGAAACAGCAAAGTAAAAGCCGCTTATGCTTGAGAAAATATAATTATAGTAGAAGCTGACGGAAATTTTATTGAGACACAATCATCCTTCACTGAAAAGCTGGAGAAATACAAGCATTAAATCTCCCCAAACACATGAAATAGGCATTTTTGTTAATCTGGACTATTAAAAATTACCAGTGACTCAATCTATTCTTGAAAATAACTGATCTTGCTTATAGTCCTAATAAGCATTCTGCACATAAAGTCAACCCACCTCCATCAGTACCTTTTTTTATTTTAATTTACTAATTTCTAAAAAAACTACATCTAGTCTAATAATAAAAAAAATATTTCCAACCTATTTCTGGGGCACAAAGCAATAATGCTTTTATGAATGGAATTTCCATGTTTGAGCTATTCAAAAACATTTTCATGCAACAGCATCTTTTAATGAGTAATTTTGATGTAGTTAATGTCCCCTCTTCTCTTAGCCAACACCATGTGTTAGTTTATACTCTGGAGGCTGAAGCAAGAGGTATGCACTGATGTATTCTGTCATTAAGGCTGGGGCTACAGGCTGAGACCATCCAGGTTGTCAGAAAGAAGCTATGGGTAACAAAGAGCTATCAGAGCACTCTGAGCTACCTGGTCAGAAGACAGGGGGCATGGTTCTCTGTGGGACTCGAATCTGTGATGTAATATACTTGAAAAAATTACTGCTGTGTTTGGGGATTTTGCCTTTATGTTATTCAAACTATGCAGACAAGTGGTCACATGGATAACAGGGTATGAGGCCCAGGAAGGTATTGGGATAGTTACTCATATTGTAAACTTATAGCTGCAGTGCTACATCTCTGTAAGCAAGCCTGCAACTGTGTTCAGTGTTAGAAATAACAAGATTCGAGAAACTGGAGGAGTGTATTTGTCAGAGTCACTGGTTAATTATTCAGGAGCCTGATTATCATACAGGACACTAAAAGCTTTCCTCTCCTATGACTGGCCACTAATCATTCCTCCAGCAGGCTCCCATGGAAGCATTACTATTCCCCCCTGGAGCAGGGCAATTGCCCTACTTTTGCCCTTAGCTTTAATCTATGTTGCTGCTATCTCCAAAATGGCACTCTGAAATTTTGTAATGTGTTAAGTCCCACCAATTTGCCAGCTTCTAAAAGACCAGTGAGAGAACTAAAGGCTTGTTTAAAACTATACCTACTCACCCTTTGCCACAGTGCACTGGGGCAGGGGCTTACAATTATTTTTGATGCTCAGTTTTGCTTGTAAAAAAGCAGCTGGGAGGCAAAGGAAATATTAAGGAAGGTAGAAGCCCTCTTTATTTTACAATTAATTAAGTAATCTGTCAAAACAACCTTCCAATGGACATGATGTCCAGAGATAACAAACTGAATATAAATTTTTGAGAGGATTAATTTTACACAGTTGCATACTCTGAGGCTCATATTAAACACATTCAAACCTCACTAGACAGACATGACCATCAGCATGGGGACCTACAGTAGCAGCCTGGTACTGCATTAAGAACCAGAGAAGTAATAGTCAGGAGACTTTCAAGGACAAATATTAACTTCATAATTTGACATATGAACCCTATCTGTATTAACAGAAAAAGAGAATGTGTTCTCTGCTACTGTTATCAGTGGATTGACAGAAAAGAATAAATTAGAAATTGATAATTATGTCAATGTAATAAATATGTTTGCACATTTGAAAACCTGAGGCACTAGAAAATGCTGTTGAACCAATTAAATGTTCCAGAGATTAAAGCATGCTTATCTGGAGTGTACTTTTCACAGCAGTTTTTACTGGGTTCAAGTTTACTTTGCTCTTAAGCAGGCAATCCACCAGCTGGAGCAGCAGCCATGCAATAACAAACATCCTTCAGCAGCAATTTGTCTCTCCACCAGCTATAAATGACTCAGCTGTTCATATTAGGCTCCAGGAGTTATTTTGCTAATATTACAGACTTTTACCATACAGCACACCATCCCTTCCCTCTATAGTAGGGGCTGGGGTTTTTTTGTCTGTTTGAGGGTTTTTTTGTTACTCAAGCTTTCTTTCTGAAACAGAATACATTTCTATTGGTCACTGAGGAGACCAGCTTTCACCTCCCATCAGCCACTAGCAGTACAACTTAAAAATAAATTTGTGCCAGGTCATGTGTTTTAAAAAAAGGGTGTGAAGGTGAAACTAAACTTCAAATGCAAAGGAACTTTGAGCACCTAAAAACATTAGAACAGCTCTATTAAAATTGAAATGAACAAATGAACACCATGCATTATTACTTTCACATAAAATTTTCTGTTCAAGTTTCTATTCAATAAACAGCTGCTATCAGAACTTACACTTTAAAAAACCTGTTAATATCAATTAAAAAAAAAAGGGCTTGTCTTGGTGATACTTCTAAAATGCAGAATTTGAAACAAGAAATATGAACAGGAATAAAGTTAAAACTTTTATACTCCTGATAGCTGTATCAGAAAAGCTCAGCTTCTGGCAGCAAGCAATCAAAAGAATGAATGTCTGCTTTTTTTAATTTCAAGTTTTAACTTGAGGCAAGCAGCTTGTGGGAAGCACTAGGGTTAAAGGGATTATTATCTGTTTTCCCCTATGGTCAGAATCATGACTTCTCATGATTGTTAGTACTACATTGTTAGTACACCAACAACTCCTTTGAAACCAAAAGATTGTAATCCTAGATTGGGACAATTTCAAGGAGATGAGAGAAACAGAGGAGCAAGAGATATGACATAAGAAAATAATAAGCAGTAACCTCCTATACACATAGAGTAAGAAGACTGGAAAAGCCCAAAAATTCGAAAAGTAATGCATTTGTTGGTAACAGTAAGGGATCTCACAGGGATCTGTATTCTTCACTGTTCTATGGGCAGCTCTGATTTCTGTACCAGATTCCCCATTACCTTCACGTGCGGTTCCCAATCCTACCTACACAGTGACCACTCACAGGTGTCAACTAGAGAAAACACCCCTTCAAGAAGTGTGCTCCCCTGGAAGAACACTCTGGGTGCATACCACAAAGTCATGAAAACTTCTGTTGGCATGTAGATTTGGTGTTTTCTTGGGTCTCTGCCATGTTCCAAATGACCCATGATGAAACTGAATTAGAAACCTATCACATCCTTAGTCTCCTGTTTATTCAATTGTGCTGAAAGATATTTTGACATTTTAATAGGAACAGTACAGGCAGAAATAAAAAAACTTCCAGAGTATTACTTTTATGACACAGTAATAGTAAGAGACTGCTATATTTGTTAGTAGGATGACACTTAGAGCAGTAACAGAGTAGTGAAGCAGTATGATCTTCTAGAAGCTGGTGATCTTACAGGAAAACCCTGCAATCCAGACAATGATTTGTGTGCCTTGGATCCTATTTCAGAGCAGGGCTTAAACTGTTCACTGAATAGTCCCCTGAAACCAACCCAAAGCAATTAAACAGGGATGAAAGCATGAAGCAGACCCTGCATAGTTTCATGCAGGGCCCTTGTAGGTGCATAAAAACAGCCCTTCCAGGAGCAGTGATCCATCACAATTCATGTCCACTGCTCCCTGTGCCGTGGCTGGGGAGCCCACGTGGCAGCAGTATGCACAACTGAATTAACTGGCCTGTGTAAAAGGACACTGCTAAGCCTACTCTTTATTTCTAACAGACTGCCCAGGACAGGGCTTGGTGCTGTGCTTCCACAAGGACAGCAACAACCTGTGGGATTCCACAGAATATTCTGAGCTTTCCACAGGGCTGTGGTAAGAATTTTAAAATCCGCAAAATGAGTGTCAAAGCTAGTACATGCAACTCTGCCAAAGTTTTTCAGGTGATGGTAAAGTACTAAACTGAATATGTATAAAGTCTGACAGTAGAATTGCAAAACATAACAGCGGGACTAAACAGCTAAAAGAATCTCCATTATCAGAGGCTGGGTTAGCAAACAGTTAAATAGCACTGCAACATTTCATTTTAATACTTCAAGTTTAGCATAATAGGAAAGCTTATGATAATCCAGATAATAATGTGAGTCTTGCAGATTTGTTACTCGATAGGTAATGAACAGCAGCATATACATATAAATCCCTGCCTTGCTGAGGTTGGCACTTCTAGAAGTAACATCCTAAAGCATCCAGTCTGTTGTGCTGGAGAAATACAAGAGTTAATTATCTTTTCAAAATCTAACCTTTTTGTGGTGGTGGTGTGAGAACTCAGAGCAGAAGCATATCAAATATGTTATCAAATCTCAAAAATTTAAACTCAGATAAGAAATAAAACGGCAGCAAAGCTAAGCTCCTGGTCAGCTTACTACTGATGGTATTGTTAAAAATGGGGTTTAACCTCTAATTTTAACTAAACATGAAGTTCCCTTTCAAACTTCCATACAACTACAACCAGCAAGGCTACATTTTTAAGTAAAACAGATGAAATGCAGAACAGTGAGCAATCCATACAGAAATAAACCACTTGGTTACATAAAGGAACACAAAACTCAAGCAAACCTAGCAGTCTGGGCTGGCCTCTATGTTTCTCTACACTCCCAACTGTAATGCTGTATATTTTAAGGACAACACACATATTGAAAAAAGGAAAACAAAATTCCCTAAAAAACTCTACAGCATTTATACAGATTGATTGATAGCTCTCCATATGTATTTTTAAATTTTTTTTTAATATCACCTTCTTCTGTGGTGATTTCTGCAGACAGAAGGTCGCTATGGAAGAAATTTATTCATTTTGTAAACTTCACACTACCCCACTAAACTGCAGATATTATTTTTAGTTCTCCCTAGCAGAGAGGGAATCCAAGGCACAGTGCCAGGATGTAAACCCACTCCTTCTGAGCTGGCTTTAATCATGTTGCCTTGCTCCTACTCAGCTCCCATGTTTAGGTCAGCAAATTTTCTCAAGGCTAAATCTGAATATATGCACACATATACCATGGATAATCTGGGTGTGTTTCTTCATGAATAATTTAAATAGAAGTATAGTGTGCTACTCCTACTGAAAGGCTCACTTGATTTTCTTTTGGCAAGGTTCACCCAAAAAACTGCTGCTGAAGAAAAGCCAATATTTTGTGTCTATTTATAATGTAGTTGGTTTACAAAAAAAGTGTATCCTCTTTACAAGTTATTTTTTGTACTGCTAAAGTTTGCAGTCATGCTGCACAGAAAATTGAGGCTCTCAGTGAGTACGACCACAAAGTCAGGCCAGAAGTGTTGTCTACAAAAGGGATACTTGTTTTAAATTGTTCTCCATAAAAAAAAAAAAAAGAAAAAAAAAAAATCTTGTACAGAAGCCTAAGCCAAATTTTACAGAAGGAGCAGTATTTTCCACAGAAAGCTCTCTTATCAGTTGTTATGGGATTTGCACATCAGAGCAACATTTTGGGATCTTAAATTATGTTCTTAGTTTTTTGTTTTTGTAGAGTACACTTACAGTAGTTTGTTTGGCAATTTTTGACCTAACTGCTTAATTGCCACAGAAGCACCATGACCCTGAGGGCAGTCTGGTATTTATTTTCATTGCCAAGTACAGCAGCAGGTCATACACACAATCTCTTCCTGTTCTAATTTGCACACAAGCAGGAATGAGTTTTTTCACCTCAGACTACCAAAGCTATAATTTTGCACGCTGTGACAGAGCTGGGGCAGGCAGGAATTGTAGACCTTTGCATTTGTATGGCACCTGAAGGTCAAACATCAGCTTTCAGCATAGGCTTTAGCTGGAGTTGGTGTGATGCTTCATTTCTGCCCTTCAGCCAAGCAGCAAGCAACTGGTTCCTCCCCAGCAAAGACAGCACTGTTAAATATACATTAGCCTACTCTATTTTTATTTAGAAATGTTACCGTAACTTGAGATGGAGTTGTTAGGAATAATCAAGCCAAAGCCAGAGACAAACTATGAACAGGCACATAAAAATATGCTTCAACAAGTTAGCACTGCACGTCCTAGTCTTTCACTGCTCTGTTACTGAGTATTTACTCTATTTCAGAAATACTTAAGAACCCACAGACCACTGACTATTCCCAATGTTCCTGGGACATTGCTGCTTTTTGCCCTTTTGCTGAATTAACAAAACAGGAAACCCACATCTGTGTCACATAATACATGAAATATATTTAACATCAGCATTCTAAAAAAATAAATATTTATTTATCTTGCTAGGAAAACCAAAATCATGAACAGTCTGGAAGGCAGGCACTGCTATGCCCTGGAGGATAATATTCTGACTTCCCTCAACATGTTTTTCAATGCATCAAGGATCTCTAAACAGTGCTGTGCAGATCTACATGTTCCTGCCAAGAAGAGTAATGAAACAAAACATAACCCCAGTCACTTTAACAGAGCAAGATCTTTGTTGAGGTTTATCAACATACAAAAATGAACTTCTGAGATATACCTTAAAAGTCAGTTGCAATGGGAGAGGGAAAACCACAGAGCTAGGGATGGTAGAGCTGGAAAAAAGCCACACTTCTATGGTATTGGTTTTATCTTACCCAACAGCTTCTACAAGTCTTTCACACTGGCTTTGAACAACACTCTCTTTCATGTTTGCATTTTAAATTTATTTAATCCTTCACAAAAGTGTCACGTGTCCAATACTGTAGAACCCTACCTATCTTCAGCAGTTCCAGAGATACAGAAGAAAATCCTCACCATATTACCCTTCCAAATTTCTAGACAATATTATTTTTAAAAGCCTATCTAATACCAAATACATAAAATGATTTTAAAAAGGAAAGTTATGGATTCCATGAGAAAGCAACCAGATCTGAACAGAGATGAAGAAAACTTACTACTACAAGTAGCTTATGAAGTCAGTAAATGTGGTTGAATAGATACAATTTCTCCAAAGCATCAAGCAGAGTTTCTGAATAGCATTAGGGGTCTAATAAAAATTTAACAATGAAAAAAAAAGTGTTTCTTTTTTGCAGTGGTTCAACTGAAGTATTTTGCCACTCTTAAAATGATCCAAACTGAAAGGAGCTGTACCACAACTACATAATTGTAAGCTCATGACATCTTTTTGAGGCTCTGAACAGAAAATTTGAGACATGTCATACATGTATTTACTATATGCCTTCAACCTTATCTATTCATGCTCTGACAGCCTTTGAGGTACATGTTGAAAGTTTTTGTTCAATTGACTCAAGTAAAACCACACAAAAGGACACAAAAACCATGTTTAGGCACTGCAGCTGAAGCCAAGATACAAAGCTTGATCTTGGGAAGGTAAAATGATACCTAATAGTCTTGCTGGTGCCAAGCTTTTCCTTCTTCTTCATCCAGAAAGAGTCTGCTAAGGGAGCAGTGGAAATCCTGGCAGCACCACCCTCTCCAGAAGAGGACCAAGTAATTAACTTCTCACTCTAAGTCCTAATTCCCTGCAGCAGGGAGAGGGGGCGGGGGGCTAAGCAGCCCATTTCTCCTCAGAGGGATGGCTTTAAGCAGGCTTTGCCTCAAACAGCAAGGCACAGTTGCTGCTCATTTCAAGCGGGGTGGCTGCTACAGAGAGGCAGAGGCAAGAAAGAGAGAGAGGCTTGAGACAACCATAGGCTTTGCACTGGTAGAGAGTGACTGCATTCAGAATAAAAATTAACTGGATTTTTCAAGATACATAATTAACTTTTATAAAATATAAAACTTAAGACTCTAATTAATTGGCTGCAATGAGCCCCTTCAGTCAAATGTGGTTTTGTTGCTTGTGTGGGTTTTTATGTTCTTTTCTCTGAAGTGTTAAATAACCTATCAGAACTAAACCCATCCAGCACAAACACGTTTACCTTTGACCAATGCCAAGGGGAAGACTGAAATAACAGAGTAATTTCAGACCTACAGGACCATCAAGAATATTTACTTGCCCATCTCACTGATCTACCAGATGTCACCTGATTAGAACACTTGAAAAGGAGTAAAAAACCTCAACATGTTCATGGATGAAAACAGGCATGTCCAAAACTTATGCGTGTTCTCTGGTACTCAAAACAAATCCCAAAATAGGAAGTCACATAGTTCATGCATCCCTGGTGTAACCACTTCCATATTTTTATCCTGCCCTGTGACATTCAGTATTGTCTTTTTATACTTTGACCTCTCCAGGGACAATACAGTTGTTTGTCAAATGATCTATCTTGCATTGGTGATGCTCTATTTTGGAACCCATGTAACTGCATATGGTCTTGATGTATGTATTTGTCAGAATGAAAGGTGGCAGATACTGTATTACAGGCGATAGAGAACAGGAAAGCACAGGGCCTATTTCTGAATTAAATCACTTCACTTTGCTGCCTTAAATTTGGTTTTCAGCAGCCCTGGAAACACCACATTATTTAATGACCTCTGCAAGTAGATTTTCACCCTTGAAGGTCTTGCAGGTCTTTTTATCTCCCTGTGGTCTCTAAAGTTGCCTCGGAACAGCGCATAATACAAATGTGGAAGATGTCACAGTTTGCATACGTGACAAAAGCCACATTGGAAATAAACTCCTCCTTGTCCCTGCTCTTGAAATGGTATCTGAAACCACAAAGGAAACAAAACCAGGTGGCAGAGGACAGCTGGTACCACAAGGGGACCATGCCAATGCTGCTGAAAATCTGCATGACCTACAGAGCAGACAGCAATCTCTGAACTGGTCCCAATTCACTGCGGTATTTATTCACCACTTTACCTCAGAGAAACTCAAGATGTTCAGGGAGCTCCAAATGGGGAAGATCGATGGAAGAGATCCAAGGAACGGTGAGCTGTGCACACCAAACCTTAGCAAAGAGCAGAGATTGATAGGCATGAGGAACAACACTATTTCATAATGGCTGTTTAGAAATTAAATGTTCTCCAGAATTCACTTTTATAAACAACCACCTTCAAGCATCTTGGTCAGAGATTTCCATCACCCCTAAAAATCAGACTCTCCTTGTTGCCAAGACACACATATGCTAGTTAAATATTTTTAAAGTCAGATTTTTATTTAATTGTTTTCAAAAGAAACTGCCTCTACATTGACAGACAGGACAAAAAAAAAAACCAAAACAACAACCTAGAAACAAAATAATCAGAAGAGAAGCCTTGATTTGGTATTCTCAGATACACACAATCTCCTTTCTTTAAGAAAATTATCTAGTCACTGTTTATCTACAGCCACTCTCAGTGAAATACATAATCTCATGTATTTTATTTGGCCTTTTTGAAAATACAGTCCTCCAAGACATTGCTTCTACTCCACAAATAATGGGTGGTTTTCATGAACTGCAAAAGGAAAATTGAATTAATTCTTTCTACTAACATGCCAGACAAGGGTACTTAAAACCATTATCTTTCCTCTCCTAAACATTGGCCAGGAATAAAAAGGCTACATATTGCCGTTTAGAAACACTCAACAATTTTATTATTTATTCTGTTTGAGACGTAGAAAAAAAAATATTATGGGCAGGATGTTCAAAACCAAAATTTAAAGATAACTTTACAATCTTAAAATTAAAAGTACTCTCATTTTCAGAAAAAAAAAGTGCCAAATTTATTAAGGAAATCAAAAATGAAACCTTAAGCTCTCAACTTTCAGTTTCAAAAAAGGGAGTGTAAGACATTTCATCTGAGGCTGTATAGCCCGTGCAAGCTAGAGATAATAAGGCTGCTCACCAAACAATTCTGCATTCATTGCAAGTCTTTAATATCCATGCTTTGTTCTGAGTCATTGCTTTTCAGTTTCTCAACCCATGAATGAAATTCTGACCCACACAAACTTAGAAAACGTTCATTTTTTTGGTCCCTCCAAGACTTGTTTTCCTGGTAAAAACTGAGACAACCTATCTTTCTCATGGAAAATCCTTCCTCTGCAACCAAATTGTGCTATCAACCAAATGTCAGCTCTCCCATTTGCTACAGAATCCTTCAAAACTTAGAGCGTATCTATTTTGTCAGGTCTGTTATACCTATTCAAAACACATCTTATCAGACAACTCAACCGGTGCAATACCTTAATATGAATTTCAACAATGCTGTATGTATGTACTTCCTACACCTTGACTTTACTGCCATTAAGCTCACACTCCTATATCACATAATAATCAAAGGACAACAGAAATATGCATGTAAACTTGACGAACTTAGTTCTTCAAACATTTCTTACTTATATTCTTCAGTAAGAAACTTTATGTAACATGATATTCATACAGCATAAAAACCTCCTTTGACTAGACTTTGAACTGATGCCTTGCTTTTCCAGAACAATTGTCTTACGTCCTTGCTTTACTGAAACACATAATTCAACAGAAAAGAAACACATTCTTGGAATAGACAAGTGTCTCTGACAAGTGGGCTGTCTCTGGCTCTTGTCTCTAAGTTTCCACCTCTCCAGTTTTTATCACAGCTTTACTCTGTCACCAAAAGGCTCCATTACTTCTGCTTCACCTTGAGAAAGCCTAGACCCTTAACACAGCTACAGATTATAGCCACAAGAGCTAAATTCAACTGAGGTCTGGACACCTGAACATCTTTTTTTCCATAGCCATTGACAGAAGTTGAAACCATATAACAATACATTTTCATCATGCTTATAAGTTTGAGAAGAGAAAACCAAAATGCATGAAATGAGTTCTTACTTAACTGGAGGAAACAACTATTTCCACTAATAAGAATCAAGTAAAGTATAATTTGATTTAGGATGCCAGTTCAGGTTAAAAAAAAACATCCTCTCAAAACAGGCTTATTCATGTTTCAAGCAGGAAACATACAATCTAGATCAGCATGATAATAAAAAAAAAAAACCTGCAGAAAGAGATTATACCATAAACCTCTTCCCCAGAGAATAGGGAACTCAAGGCAATTGTCAAACTGCATTGATTGTCCCACACAATTAAAATCTGGTTTACAGAATACAATCAGTCCTTAATAATAAAAATGTGTTAAAGTTGAGCTTAAAAATACTAAGTAAACAGCCTTTTCTCAGTGGCTGCAAGAAGGGTATGCCTGCCATATTTATAAATTCTAACATTTGGGTTAAAAAAAAAAATTCTGTTCCCAGGATTGTAAAGAAAATCTGTCAAATATAAAATGAGACAATGCCATCATTTGATGTCTACATACAGTCTGGGCATACTTGATAATTCTCATATGACAGCAGCACAAAACAACAAATCTCTGGCTGCTACTCAGAAACTACCAGGCAACACTAAATGGACAACTACCCTTATCCACTTCTGCTGGCTACTACTTTGGACAGTTACAAGAAGCAGCAAACACTGCAGTAAGTTCCGAGGGAGGAAAAAAAAGGGCAAACATTTCTGTTCCCATCTCCACCAGTCAATCTGAATGGCTTCAGATGCCTCCCATTGTAATTAAACAGCAAAAGAAAGAGACACATACCCACACTGCCCCTCCAAAAAAATGCATCTTAGCATCCACTGTCATGCCAACAAGCTCTGGGTTTGACACTCTGCCAAAGTACTGCTCCAGAACAGGAGTCACCCCACTGGCTCCTACTTCTCAGCTCTGCCTAAAATTTTCAGGCTTTCAAATAAAATATGAAGGTGTTTCATTCTACTAGCTCATTCTCTCATTTTTCTCCAGTCACAGCAAATAATATTAAAAGATGTTATCTTCCCACCTGATGTCATCAGAGCACATATTACATTGGCTTTTCACCGGCCATCTGGTAAAGAAATTTGCAGAGAATGGCAAGAGGCAGTGCTTTTTTCTATGAATACCAGGCCTTTTTGTGATCATAGGGAATGCATGTGCAGCCTAAACCTTGTGCAGTACAGCTGGTGGACAAAGCTACAGGCTTGAAGCCAAAACTTTCACTCTCAGTACATTGTTTTTTGAATTATCATGGTAACACTAGTTCCTAGAAAGTAAATCATTAACCTCTCACTTTTATAATTAACATCCACTTATGGCTAGCTGTCTTCTAACTCAGAGACCCCAAGACACCTCCTGTACCTTTCCTTCATTCCAGAGCTACTTAGCATGCTGCTGAACTTAATACTGCCAAAGTGGACAATACCATGGCTTTGCCCTGGTGAATCTGAAGTCAGCATAACTTCCACAGAATCATAGAATGGTTTGGCTTGGAAGAGGTCTTAAAGACCAGCTAATTCCACGCCCACTGCCAGGGAACACCTTCCACTAGACCAGGTCACTCAAAGCCCTAACCAAACTTGAACAATTCCAGGGATGGAGTATCCACAATTTCTCTGGAAATTACCTTCTCTAGAACTTCTGGAAAGGCTATCTGACCCTTCCCCTTCTTAGCCACTCACTGATACCAGGTGCCTCCAACCCACCTGCCTTGATGTAAACAGTCATTAGGGTTGCAAATTAGGGAAGCAGTTTGGAAATACTCCAGAGAAGGTAAGGGAAAAGCAAGCTTAACACAAGTCAATTCCCAGATCCTGTTTGCTGTATGGCTGCACAAACAGTTGTGCTGCCACGAAGACAAAGCTGAGAGGAAGAAACAAGGGATTGAGGCTTGAAGAGGACAGGATCACTTTTCTCAGTAGCAGTGCCAACTTAGGCTGGCTCAAAGTCACTATAGCCGAAGATAGAAAATGAGATTGTCTGAAAATAACAGCTGTGAAAAGTACTTTCTAAGTTACTACACAACATGGCCTCATATAACCACTATGAAACAGAAGTGTGTAAAGAACTTGAAAGCATGCAAAGACAGCATCAATTCTATAATAAACAATTAAGAGCTTAGAAAGAAGACTTTCAAAGCTAGTGCCACTTGACTTTACCCACTCAGGATTAAGCTTTAGCACAGACCAACAGCTAGATACCCGCACAGGCTTAACCAACCAAGCCTGGACAAATTGATAACAAGACTCAGGGTGGGGGGCAGGAAGATGGGGGTGAGAATTCATCTTTTCCTTTTGGTACCTTAATAAAACCTGCCTGTTAATCAGGCACTTGTGAATCACATCGCTAGCTCTGCATTTACTATCCTCACTGTAGTTCAAAATCATGTGCTGAGTAATGCTCCTGGGATATATTCTTTATTAATGATAACAAAGTTAAAAAAATTTTAACAACTATAACTAAAAATTGAACAAGACACATTCACACTAACAACTTCTTTCAATAGGAAGACTTTACCTACAGTATCAGTTTGATTTAATTCAATGCACATAAGGGCACTTTCCCCCATGAGGAAAGAAGGAAAGACATGGATAGAGCTGTAGTCAGAAACAGCCTTCCAAATGTAAATTTATGTAGTACTTTACACATTCACTGGAGTACTAGGGATTCACTATCTTAAAGCAAGATTGTTTTACAAACTCATGGTACCAGTACAGACCTACCCCAGAAATAAATTTGATCAGCATCTTCTGCCAACAGCATGAACCTTAGTTTGCCTCAGTCCATACTGCCAAACTCCTAAAAGGACATTTGGGCTCCTCCCCAGCCAGAAAATGATCCCCTCCATGCTCTTGCTGCATGCTCTCCTGGCAGAGTAGAACCCACAGCAGTTGCCAACAAGTTAAGCACAGTTACCTCCACTTGGGATACTGCCTGTCCTTAAGCCACAGCTACAAATGCAATCTAGATGCCTCCATGCTCTCTCTGGAAGTTTGCTGCCTCAAATAAAAGGGTTAATATACCGAGAAGTTTTCAGTAGTTTTCTTAATATTTCCCACCCTCCCCATTTAAGAAAACCCAAACAAACAAAGAAACCCTAGGAGCTGTTCAGTACATGCAGTAAGTCAGGTAACTTCCAACTGCAAGAGTCCTTCCTCCAGTTTGTGAAAGCTGAGGAGAAGGTATTCTGACTTACTCAACCAAAGGACTGTTATCAAAAGGCCTTTTTCTTGCTGGCATCTTGCTAAATTGATTATCCAACCGACTTGTCCACCCATTATTGCTCACATACACTAAATCAGAAAGAAGTCTGCTGCACATTTGATGTGTTAGGCAAAGCCGGCTAGATAGTCAGGAAAATACAATCTTACTGTTAGGTCTTTTTTTCCAGTTGGCACTTTATCAAAAATGTCCCCACCCAAACCTTGCCTTGCTGTAGCACTACTGCATATGCCTGAGCACGGCCAGGTGTCCTTAGCGTGACCCGTGAGCACGACAGGACCCGCTGGTCACGAACGATCGCTTCTGTACCACGGGGGTCTGAGGAAAAGCACCATCCCCCGCTATTCCATTCCCGCCCGGCACTGACAGCACCGCTGGGACGCTTTAACACAAATCCTGCCTCCTGATCGTAGAGCAAACCGTGCCCTTGCCACTGAGCTGCTGCAGGATGCGAGGCCTCCCCACGGAGGGTGGCCCGGGAAGAAAGGGGCTCCATGTCGCCGGGCACTGCGTTCCGCAGAGGCTGATACCCCGGCCTGGCAGGGGCTGGCAATGCACCCCATGGCCAGGCAAGGCTCTGTGTCCCCACCACCCCCTCTTTCCGCGGAACCCAAGGGCGCTGCAGCCGCCTGAGCTGGAGGGGCACACCGGGACGAGTCCGGCGGGCACGGCCGGCCCCGGGCGGGCTCCCCCGCGCCCCGGGTGGGCGAGCGGAGGTTGCGGTCCCGCAGCGCCCCGCAGGCAGCAGCCTGCCCCGCCCGGGCACACCGGCCCCTCCACGGCTGCGGAGCGCCTGGGGTCCCGTCCGGCCAGGAGAGGAGAGGAGCCAAGCGGGGAGATCCCGGGGAGCGCCCCCGCCCCCTACCCCCACTCGCCTGGTTGGGGTCGGTGGCCCGGAAGACGTGGCAGGCCATAGGGGAGTCAGGGTTGTCGGGCTGCGCCTTGATCAGGTAGGCGAAGTAGGTGAGGTCGTGGCTGTTGTGGATGAAGCGGGCGATGTGCTGCGCCTTGTGCTCGAAGATGAAGACGGCGGGCGCGGGGCTGGCGGGGCGGCCGGGGCCGGCGGGGCCGGGGCCGGCGGGCACGCAGCGCAGCGTGGGCGAGCCCAGCAGCAGCAGCACCTCGCGGGCCGGCACCCCGCTGCCCGGGGCGCCGCAGGGCTCCTGCCGCTGGCCGCGGCGGCGGATCTCGGCCACCAGCCATGGCAGCATGGGCAGCGTGGTCCGCCTATCCAGGCACGACGAGCCCACGTACCACAACCTGAAGCGCTTCTCCCCCGGCGGCGCCGGCTGCGGCTCGGGCTCGGGCTCCAGGGGGTGGGAGAGCGGCTCGCCCTCCCCTCGCTTCTCCATGGCTGGTGTCGGGCGCAGGACGCGGGGCTCCGCGGCCGCTTCCCCCGGCGCCAGGTGCAGCCGGCGGGGCCTGCGCTCGGCCGGGGCCGCCGCTAAACGCGCATCCCGCCGGGCACGTCCCCGCCGCCGCGCCGCCTCCTGCCTGCCCACGCGGGGTCAGCCCGCGGGGCGGGGAAGGACGGCCGAGACACCCCACTCCTCCTCCTCCTCCTCCTCAACGCCCCGGGGCGGAGCGGCGGGGCTACGCCCCGAGCGGGCTCCGAGACCTGGCCACCCCCGGCTCAGGGGCGGGACAGCCCCGCCAAGCCGGGCCCCAAAGGAAAACACAACGTGCGCTCCGCTCCCGGTTCTCCCGTATGCTGCCGGCCTCCCTGCGGCCGCAGGCGCTGGGCTTTGCCTGCGGCTCGCAGCGTGGCTGGCCGTGAAGGGAGAGGCAGGAGGAGGAGGAGATCCGCAAGGGGAGGAAGGTCGCCGAACGGCGGAGAGGAGGAGGTGGGGAGGCTGCCGGGCCCGCCCCCGCGCCCCGTTCGCAGAAGCTCCCGAGCGCTGTCTGAGTTGGTTTTGATTCAGACGAGTCAGGAGTCGCTGGGGAGAAGGGTCTCGGCAAGGAGGGAGTCCCGGGGCATCTCCTGCCTGCGGCAGCTTCGCTCCCACGGCCGCCTGTGCCCTGGCTGGTTCTCCCCTGCGAGGAGAAGCAGCCGCGCCGCAGCCGTGCCTACGGCAGCCTCCCCCTGCGCACTGCTGAGTCAAGAGTTTAATTACGGCTGATTTTAACTCTCTTTTTTTTCCCCCTAAGCTTGTGCTTCCTCCTTGAGCTTTTAATCGGGGGGGTTTTCCTCATCGCTATCGCGATAACATCCCTTGTCAACGACAAATCCGCCACATAGTGTAGATGTTAGTAACTAGCCTCCTCCAGCTGAGAAAGTAGCTGGACAAGGCTTTGCCAGCCATACAGCATCAGTATCCTTTCGGTAATTGCCAATTGTAGCGATTGTCCCCCTGTTTCAATCTGTAGCAGCAGCGGTGGTAACTCTCAGTACACGTTGTTATGGCCACTATTTTAACCCTGCCTACAAATAAAAAAAATCTGTAGCTTGAGCTGAAGAGCTGCTCTGTGTAATTTGAGACTGCATGATTATTTGTGCAGAGAAGGGTCATGTAGCGCTCAGGTCACAGCCCACAGAGGTCTGAACTGACAAAAACTGTCGCATTTGCAGTATTTTCATACTATTACAAACCACTCTGCTCATTTCCTGAGCAAACAATTTTGCTCTTTTTTTTTTTTTGTTTCCCCAGTTTAACCATCTAGTTTATGCATTCTGGTTTATCGGTTGTAAATTTTAATTTAATATTGTTGTTTGGTAAGACTTCAAATATATATTCTCTCATGGCATCCTACAACCCTTAAGGGACATCCTACAATGTCCCTTAGGACAGAGGAGCTAATGCAAAAATCTTCTGCAGGCTGAATATGTTCATATGAATATGAACCATCTTTAATATGTACTACAGTGGTACAAGTCAAAGCCAGACTGGACTTGCTTTCCCAAACTGACTGTTTTCATACTCGATCATCTGAACTACATTGTTGTACAGTAGATTTTACAACCAGGGTAATTAGAAGCATAATGGCCAAACTTTGCCGATCACAAACCTAAAAAATGTCTTCTCCCTTACTCTGCAGTTAGTATTAATCCTTTGGCTGGGAATGGCATTTAAGATTTTGTGCAACAGTATTGCAGATTTGTGATGACAATCACAAATGACTATTTGTGAGCCTCTCACCAGCGCACCTGGAAGAAGAGCTATTTGCTTTCTGGCAGTGCTGGCACGGGTTTAATGCTGCAGTGAGCTGCTCCTTTTCTGCCAGTTCAGTTCTGTGAGCCGCCTCTAATTGAAGTGACAGCGCTTGTAGAGAGAGCGCAGTTGGCACAAAGGGAACGGGAATGACGGCTCAGGGTGAAGGGAGCAGCGAGGCTACTCGCCCCTTCTGGCTACGCTTGGTTAGACCATTCATCTAGAGCGTGAAGCTGCAGCTCAGTCACTTGAGCACAAAGACCGATTTAACCTACCTGGGAAGTGAACTGAACACTGAGCTTGCCCTAGAACAGCGGCAGAACCCCCTCATACATTCTTCTGCAATTGTTTCAGATGGGATAATCATTAAATTACTCCAATGAAGCAGCCTAAGGGGGAGGCTGCAACATACTGAATAGCTACAGCTGCTTACCAACACCATCTCTGGGACTACTAGATCCCTTCTGGTTTATGTTGGTATATTAACTACCAAAGCTACCTAGGCTTTTAGGTGCTATGGCAATAAATATTTAATAATAATCAGGAAACTTGAAGACAATCATGTAAACACATTAAAATAGCAAAAGAAATCTTTTAAGCTATTACAGGTGCCTTGGTGTTCTCGCATCATACAAATGGAACAAGAAATCTTCCCTTGAAGACGTTACAGAGATGTATTTTCAGCTGATAAGGATGCAGTTCAATTACTGCAAATTATCACGTAGAAATTAAATTCTAAAATGTGAAAAATGAATGTGAAACTCTGCAATTGTCACCACTGTGCTTGTTTTGTAAAGCTATTTGGTTTTTCCTTCTGTTGGGCTATTTGCATAATATGGTATGATATCTGGTTATTTTGACTTAATTTTTATTACTGAATTCTTTATACAAATCCCTTAGAAGATTAAATTAATTTATATAAATGCTACCACTAATATTTTAAGTATCTTCAAATCAAATTCTCAGATGTTCATCCAAAGTTTTCTTGCTTTCTTTTTGCTTCAGCTTTTTACGTCTCTATGAATCGATTCTTCGTAGTAATCCCTTTTAGCTGTCCATTACTTTTATCCATTTACTTCATCATTTCTTATCCTTTAATCTGCCTAACATTTTTTATCCCCTCACCTCATTAACAGTGTTTCAGTAGGAAGTAATTTCTTTTGTTATGTAACTTTTCTTCTTAAAGTTGGTCCCCTCTTCTCATTTCTTTTCAGTTGTAAGATTTCATGTACCTTTAAGTTAAAAATTCCAATTTCTCTCATATTGAGAACAGTGCTCCTTAGTCCATGACATCAGACATGCCTCTCATGTAATTTCTAGTGTTTAAACTATAATGGTAACAAAAGTACCTTTCTCTAATTATTTGCACAATGTAGTTAGGAATTAGCATAAAATATGTAATCCTTATAGCACAGTTAATGGGAATCAAAAACTTTGGGACAGAGAAGAAAGCAACTTTCCACAGTCCTTATCCACAGAGCTTTGAAAATACATGTCTGTTCTTGATGAAAGAACAGTTTCACCCCAGATCATCCCAGACACAAGTGTAAATGCAGCACCCATGCCAAAGACATGACAGATGAAGTCACTGGTGAGGAGCCACAGTTTTATTAACAATTCCTTTATTATTCCTTTACTATTATTATTATCATTAGCATTAGCTTTGGCCAAACTTCTTGAAACAATTGTAAAATCCAAAGGGACCACTCCATTGGAAGATCTGAAGTCCATAAAGTCCTATGGGCAATAATTGCCATAGCATGTGCTGCAAGTGAAACCAACCACAGACCCAATCAGACTTTTCTGAATTGTTGATAACTTGCCATTGTTTTTTGTTCCAAACATAGACATAAGATGCAAAACCTCTTAAAGTGAGGGATATTACTGAAGTGTCCAAACACAGATAAAGGTAACTAAATCTAAGTGCCTCTGAACATTTTGGATTTGATATGCTTGTCAGTGGAGTACTACATGTATAGGTTATTTTTCCAAATAGAACAGAGAATGTATTTTCTTTCTGTTTATTAGAGGAAGTATGTTTAGTTCTCTAAGACCATACCTTGCTAATACATGCTTTTTCTGCACATGGCACCACAGCAGCCATTTCATATGTCATATCTGGGTCTCCAGTTCATACTCAGTGTTAAAGGATTTAGACCTGCAAAATGGTAAGCAACCACAGCTCTCAGTAACTTCTTAAGCAGCAAAGAGACCTCAGCATCTCACATGATCAGACTGTTAATTGCAAGTAATTATCCATCCCCTTAAGCTTTCTAACCACAATTTTAATTGCAGAAAAAATATTATTAGAGGAGCTGTAGGCTTGACTTTACAATCCCATAATTTATGCATAACTTCAGTCACCTTGGAATATTGTTTCAGTAACATGCCCTGAAGCTAGAATTGCTTCTGATTCAATTGCTTTTCTAAGAATGATCCCACTTAACTGTCTGGGAATTCAAGGTCCATTTCCATATTTACTTTATTGTTTTAGTTTAAACTAGTCATATTTTATTTTACTTTCAGATCACCTTTTTTTTTCAGATCTGAGATACAGGCATTTTTACTTTAAAAACTATTTAATTAATTTAAACTACCTGGTCTTATTTGATGACTATAATGAAATAACTTCTGGAAATACAGTTAAAGTACTAGAAAGTTCAGTAGACTGGACATATTACCAGGGCTTTAAGCTTTAGCTGCTAGAGAAACTCTGGTGCCTCTTCTTTTAAAGTACATAAAAAACCTCACTTGAAATAATGAAAATTGTATATTTTGCAGGGTGTATAAAGATTACAATAGTTTGAAATGCAATGCCAAAGTTTTGAATAAGACATATTGGTCTTGCAGAGATATGTCAATAGCAGAGGACAATTGCTGCAATTTTTAAACAATAAAAAATGATGAAAAATTAATCTGATAAGAGGTGGGTTGGTTTTAGTGTTTTCTTCTTAAATGGCACTAATCTTTTTTGATAAAATGACAGACTGAATTTGTTCTGCCAACAAGACCCACTCCAAAACAGATTTAGGGGAACTGGAATGAACAAAGTTCATAAGAGAATAATCTCTAGCTAGAAATTAATAAACATCTCTAGCACTTAAAGCAACCTGGCACATTTTATGTCTGTGTTTAGTGTATTGTTATTCAATTTAATGTAGCACTGATTAAGAGAAACCATTCATTAAATTATTATACTTCTCTTCAAAGAGAAATTTGACTGGGGAAAGATTTTTACTTAAGTCATTTTTTCATATCACAATCATCCCATGAAACTTTTCCAGCACAGCAGACTTTGAATCCAGTGAAGAACCACAACACATTTTATTTAAAACTAAGTTTTAATCTAGAGTCCTATGTGATCACAGCATCTTTCCATGCAGAAGTATTTGAAATTTGTTGGAGTTTTTGGTTTTGGGTTTTTTTGATAGGTCTCCTGCCCCCCCAAACTGCATCACATCAGCTTACTAGAATCCCTGTTGTTGAGGTAATACTGAGTTTGGTAGCTGCCAGCAGCTCAGATCAGCTGCAAAGCTAGTTACTGCAGGAGACAGAGCAACTTCTGCAACAAGAACTTCCATATTCCCTATTATTTCTTTTGTAAAAAATGAGCCATTTACTTCTCTACTATTCCCCAGCCACTGCAGTAACAGTAACAAATAAAAAAGGAGGAAGAAGAGATGAAGTACTGTGACCACTGGAGTCTACTTCTCTCCCTAACAGTGCCTGCTACATCTACCTCATTTGTGATTGGGAAGGGATCCTGGTCTGCTCCAGTCCTCTAACAATGGAAACTAAAACAGAATTCCTTGTCATTGCCAAAGTTAAAAAGAACACATTGATATTATGTCACAAATATATTATTACAAAGGATGAACCACAGGCTAGAAAGGTTTGCAAATCTGGACTATAGTGCAGAAATAACACAGAAGAGAGGATGCTTTGGAAGGCAAGAATACTCTAAAGGGCACAAATTATGTCTCTTCAAGAGGAAAATGCAAATACCATTATGATTTCAAGTGTATTCAAGTATTATTGCAGCTTCTCCACATTGTACTGTATGTGTGGTAAAAGAAGGTACAACTTAGCATGAACAGCAGGGCACCAGTAGGCCCAACACAATACCAAGAATGGTGCCAGTGTAGCTGCTAACATTAAAAAAAAGAACAGATGGGAACTCCTTAATCCTCTTTCTCATCGTCCTTGACTCTCTCCTAGGTAAATCGACATCTGTTGTCTTGACTCAGTTGGCTGCTGAGTATCTCTCATCTCCCCACATTGCCAACTGTGAGAAGCAGCATGGCACAGCACACCAGTGATTCATGCCAGACATGCATTACAGTCCTCATTTTAAATGGAAACTTCAGTACCATTCTCAAGCTTCATGTCTGGGTGCAGCATCCAGGACTTCCCT
Organism: Agelaius tricolor; assembly: GCF_023055355.1. Taxonomy (NCBI): domain Eukaryota; kingdom Metazoa; phylum Chordata; class Aves; order Passeriformes; family Icteridae; genus Agelaius; species Agelaius tricolor. The sequence goes on along the minus strand of NW_027269267.1, from coordinate 45,534,542 downwards.
GCTCAGCAGCATCACTGGGAAGAGAGCCTGTCTTGCTTTAATTTGGGCAAGTTCTCAGATGAATATTTTTTTTACAAACACCTGTAAACTGACAAAGACTCAGCAGCAATGACATTCATGGGAAACAGAAAAATTCTTTTCAGCTTCAATAATACCAAGAACATCTGAAAATTACTCTTCAGATTCAGAGGTAATTCACGGGGGAATTCAGCACCCAGACCACTTTCAGTGGTATTCCTAAATGTGGCACAAATACACTGATAACTAGACTGCATAACAGAATACTGAAGAAGAATTTTAGAGTGGTCAAACAGCATGAAAACCTTGGACAGACAAATGCAAATGATTTTTCTATTATCAAGATACAGATCTAGAAAAATCTCCTTGAAAGATGTATAAACAGGGAAAAGAGTAAAATGAGAACAGGCCCCAAATGCAATATGATACTATTTGAAGACCAAGTCATCACATGTTAGTATAATTAAGTTACAGATTAAAACTGCTGCAAATATGCAGTGTATGGTATGTATTCTGCTATCCTTAAAATGCTGAATGTTGTTTATGTAACTGGAAATCTTTGTGCTCATCTTGATAATAATTAAAAAAAAAAGTAAGTTTGTTTCCCTATAATGTAAGAAGGGGGATGAAAGTTATGGTGACATGAATTTATAGTTCCAGATCAAACTACAGAGGGGAAGAAGCCACAGGTCCTTATCCCATAAGGATAAGGGTGCTTATCAAAGCACCCTTTAGCCAGACACGCTGTCAAAGGATTGCTGTGAAGCAAGACTGTATGTGGCACTGCCACCTGGTGACTGATGCTGGAACAAAGTCCTCTGGAATTATTATCTAGCACACTGTATGAGACTCACTGTATGAAATAATAAATTTTTCTTACTTTTCCAAAGCTCATTATGTGAAGTGCAAAACTAACATTGAAACTTCCAATTTATATAAATGTAACAATATTTGTAATGTAAACGCTGACAGAGTATTTGGAAACTATAGTACTTACACAAAGGCTTCTCGAAGTAGGGCAGATTTGTAATTAGCCATAGCAGGTAAATGCAGTTTAGGGAAGAGAAAACCCAGAAATACTAAAATTAGCCTTCCTTCATGGAGAAGATCAGCCATCTCAGCTTCCTTATTTTCTCAATGACACATACATAATTAAGAGACATATCGCAGTAACTCAACTAAATGCCAGGTCATCTCTCTACCTTCTCTCAGAAAACAAGAATCAGGAAGTCTTTCCAAGCATCCAGGACTGAGTATGAGGAATGCTGAGTACCATCCTTCTGACTTGTGCGCTGCTATTGGCTAGGGAATAATTCCTTTTCTCCACAGGAGCTAGTAAGGGCTGGCTTGGATTTGTGCTGGAAACATTGTTAATAACAGTATAGATGGGTTTTTTGTTGCTGAGCAGTTCTTATAGAGAGCCAAGACCTTTTCTGCTTCTCACACCACCCCACCAGTGAGGGGGCTGGGGGTGCATGAGTAGTTAGGAGGGGACAGTTGGGACAGCTGATCCCAACTGACCCAAAGGACATCCACTACCATATGACATCATGCTCAGTCTCTAAACTGGGGGAAAAAGGGGGGAACAGTTGGAGTTGATGGTGTTTGTCCTCCCAAGTAACCACTACACAGGATGAGACCCTGCATCCCTGGGGATGGCTGAACACCTGCCTGTCCTTGGCAAGTGGTGAATGAATTCCTTGTGTTGCTTTGCTTGCCTGTGCAGCTTCTGCTTTACCTATTGACCTGTCTTTATCTCCACCCACGAGTTTTCTCACTTTTACCCTTCTGATTACCCTGTTATCCCCCAGCAGGAGGACTGAGCCAGCAGCTGTGGGGTGCTTGGCTGCCAGGTGGGATTAAACCACAGCACCTCATACACTCAAGAGCCAAGAGCAGATCTGTATGAGTGAGTGTGGACACTGTGCAATAAAAGCAAAAGTAAAGGAAGTATTTGGCCAAAATTTCACAGTGACAAGCAAATCCCGTAATGAGCTGGCTGAGCCTCAGGAAGGAAGCATACCAGGCAAGCTTAGGTCAAGGCACTCAGGTCAGGTACTGACCTGCACCAATCCAGCTTCCAAATGAAGCGAATGCCAGGCAAGTTATCAGCCCAACCAACAGGTATGTAACTACTAAAAATCCATCTGGGAAGGGAGCTCTACTCTACCATGATCAACCACAGAATCTTGGAGGGGACAGAGACTGCTCAGTTGTAAATGTTTCCCTACCACAGTCCCCAGCCATTAGTCAAGGTTCTCCAGAGATGTGACATTTTTTTTCTCTGCGGGTAGATCAAGTGACTCACAACACGTTTTTGAGTTATTCTAGTACCCACAAGGTCTTAACAGAACCACCCTGCATGCTTCTGCAAAGGAGTGGAAATTACCCTCTCATTACAACTACAGCCAAGAGGGTAATAAAATATTCAAACAGGGCAAACAGGAAAAAGAAACATTATTCCCCCAATTTATCACCTCTCTCCCTTTGTTTGCAATTCATCCAAGGCAATGTGTCTTCAAGTGTTCAAGCAGAGTGCAAAGGCTTAAAAGGGGGAAGGTAAAAAATAAAGGGGGTGGGCTCACAATGAACAGCAAGGTCACATACCCACAAAATGTGGTTAAAGAGAGGCAGTACAATTTTATGGAAGCAGAAACAGAGACATGCTTTTGCTTGGCCTAAGTGTGCAGAAGCTAAATATAAAAAACACTAATGCACAGACATAGTCCAGCCATTTGTGCACTCCTCCTGTGGAGCTTCCTACAAAATAGCTTTCTGCAAGTGTGCTGGTGTGTTTGAACTGTATGGGGAAAAAAACAAAAGTCATGTAACGAAGACAACACTCATGGCTAGGACATTCCTTCATTATTCCCTCCCCTGAATTTGTTGACCGCGCAAGACACCACCCCCCCCTTCCTTCCTCCTGCTCTGTTGTAGGCAAATGTTGAAAAGAATAAAATGTTTACTTGTCTCCTAAATACAGCTAAGGAAAAAATCACTTGAATGTAATTTCCTGCAAAATTTCATTTCTCTCATGTGTCCTCTGCCTTTTCCTGGTTCAATACAACATTTTGTCTAGCTTTCAGTAATTGATACAAAGAGCCCTCGCAGCCTGCAGTTACCCATTAACTCCTTGGTACCCCGTCACAGAGAAAGACTGCATATGTCTGATCTTCATCCTAATTCAATAGGGAAAGAAATTTAGTCACTTTTAAGTCCTGAACTTTACTCACTGCAGTATTTGCTAGACAAACTTCCATGCAGCAGGCTTAAAACAAAACACAGACAAGCTTTGTCGTTATTACCTACATGTTTAATCACTGTCTGTGGACTTACAAAAATATTCATGTTATACAATTTCTATTAATCAACAATAAGAATTAAGAACACATAAGGACTCCTGATTTTCTTTGAAAAGATCTGGTTTCTGCACATATAGACAAATCACCAGCTTGTTTGGACATATTAGTATTGCTACCCTTAAAACTAAAGTTTTTTGTTTGGTTTCCTTTTAATAAAATACTTAATTCTTCCATTACTCAGTAGAGGAACTCCTGCTGATAGTGATCAGGACACATTTCAAAGGTTTGAGTACACAGCCAACTTTAAATCATAACTCCTCTGAAAATTCTCAAGACAGTAAATTAGTATAGTATACATGTCCAAGCATCTTCCAGCCAGAATTACAAAATGCTGGAATTCAGGGACATTTAAAAAAATATTCATCAATACTTCTAGAATATCCGACTTGACAAAATAAAAGTCTTTGTAAAGGCTGACAACTTTCTCCTCTTGCTGATGGAGCAAGCAAAAATGCTAACTGGGTGTTTCCTCATTACCTTCCAACATCTCCTGAATTGTTAAGACATGATTAATTAAATGTTTTTTTCCATGCAGTTCCAATGAAGGCACAAGTATTTCCAGCTATATGAAGAATTTATGTGCATTAGAACACAGAGGAAGTTATTTGTAAGGCTCCAGCTTTACTAAAAAAAAAAAGACAACCTTATTTTTTCTGGAACTCTTGCATTGATGTACAACAATTAATTCACTAGGCCAAAGCATGACAATGTTTTCCAGTTATAGCAGCCTTACACTCCAACTTCTGCAAAGTAAAAAACAACAACAAAAGAAATCAGCTGCTCACATCACTTTTCCATACACATTTGTTTGCTCTATCCTTCAGCCTGAGCCCCTGCAGAGAGACAAGGGAAGAGGCAAAGGGGAAGTGTGCTCCCAAGAGCATTTTGTGCCACTACACCAGGAGCGTCCCAGAAAAGACCAATCTGCACTCCCCAGCCACAAAGCAGACACCTCAGACTTCAACCAGCACAAAATAAAAGTATTATCCAGATCCATGGTCATGGCTAAAAACTTTTGTCAAAGCCAATACTGTTTCACTTATTTAGGTTTCTAATCAATTCCAAGTACTGTTTTTAAGCATCATGCATAATGCCTAAAATAGGGGCATTCCTGAAAGGATTGGAGCATATGCAGCACACACAATGTGCTGCAGTTTATTTTCTCAGCACAAAAAGGCAGGCATAACCTGTAACAATGACTTTCAGCCAGCTCTTACAAATGTTAATTTAAAAAACAGATTTGACTTAGAAAGGTAGAGTAGATGTTCACATTTTAAGTGGGCCTGAAATCCTTTGAGGATCTGTCCCAGCAAAGCTGGGCAGTCCCTGCCAGCCTGAAGTTGAAGCAGAAACTTCAATCTGCTTATCAGTGTGAATTATCTCTCTTCAGATTTACTTGTTCTACTACACCACCAGTACATCTGGAGATGCAACAGTATTGCTTTCATTACATCCCATAATATTTGCAGTGTGTTTTGTTTTATGGAATATTCAAGGAAAAAAAAATAAGAGGCGAGCATACAAGCACATTGGATTAATCACTCCTCTTTAAAATGCCCCCATTTTCAACATCAAAGTCAAAATTTTGTTGGTTAGGACACCTTCTTAGGGCAACATGCAGAACACAGTCCAGTGGCTGCCTGTTACAATGCAACACTCTAAAAAATCTTTTAGTGTGGTCCTTTCTCTGATGTGCTTGGCTACCTCTCCAGACAGAATTTTCAAGTTTTCTCTTGACTTTTCTAGTTCAGAGGTTGAAGTAACTAAATCAATATTTTAATTTAATTAGAAAGAAGACTTTAGACCAAAACATCAAGCAGAATGCCACAGATTAACAATGGATGAAATGAAAAACAAAAACCCATTAAAATAGTTTTGAATTAACTTTCCTTTCTACTTTTATGTAAAATTAGCCTCTGGGCTTCGTTTCAGAGAATTTTGGGTCTCTGAAAAAGCTTAATGCATTCATTCAGTCTTTATAAGCCTAGGTGGTGGGAAATAAATATTTGAAATCAACAAGTTGTTAGGACAAGTACAGTCTCCAGTTATGAAAAGACTGGAAGCCAGATCTGCAAATAGCTGCAATCAACAACCCAACAATGCTATTCCTCAAGAGTAGCTGTATGCTTGTAACTTCATATTCTCCTTATATGTAATAATACTGTTGAGTCCAAACCCATCCTAATTTTACAGATAAAAATATTAATATGAGATTTACACTTCTCTCAGTACCTTCCCAGTCAACATTTTCAGGTGTCTTTATGCAATACAGAATTTAGTGTATAGTTTCTTATGTGGATATTAGGAAGTCTACAGAGATGCTTCTCCATACACATCCTGATCTTCTGTGTACCAGGATGAGCAAAGCTGGACACGTTCTCACAAACACTGCAGAGCTGACTTCAGGTAATCAAAAGCGAAGAAATCTTCACAGCAATGCAAGGGTGATGCTGACCAAATCCTGTCAAGAAGACAAGGATACATACCTTGCTGAACAATGGCACTTTATTCCCTATGCAGAATGGAAAGTTTACTTGATCTTCTCCAACATGTCACTGGAAATAAAAGTTCCCTTCAAACTGTTTCAAGAACAGATGCCATTTCCTTGAACTGTCTGGAGAAATTCTAAAAAGCAAGAATTTAGACAAATTTCAGTTGCTTGAAGAAAAGCTCAAACTGCAGTTTAAACTAATGTGTTAGACAAAAAATACTGTCCATATTTCTCACTTTCAATGCACAGCTTGAACTGAAAATATCTGTTTTCCTTTCTGTGGGCTGGTTGGCATTTGAACACATTAACTATGAAACCTATGAAGGTGATGCCTTATTAGCATGGGCTTGCCTATTAATAGGAAAAGTAAAAAGTAGCTGTCATGCCATAAAAATAAAATAAAAAAACCCCTCTCACACAAATGTTTCTACTCCCAGCTGAAATAATCCAGACTTCTCAAATGTGGCATTCATTTCCTGAAGTAGCTGAAGAACAAATTATCAAATAGGCTTCAACCAGAATAAATACAACATTTCACAACACTCGAAGATTCAGAATATCCTTCTCAAATTTCTGCCAATCAAATTCCAAGGATCTAATTACATTTGTATGATATTCTAGGTGATGCATTGACCCTTTAATCAGGAATCACAATACAAGTGCCATGTTTATGCAAAACTAAAGTTACATAAATTCATAGATGCAGACACAGCAATTAAGAGTCAGTGGTGATAAAGCAGACTGATCTCCATTCCTAATCATTAGCAATTGTTAGGCTTAAGCCGAGTTTTAGATTTTGAGGCTGGGGAACAGTTCTGTAGATCAAAAACATTCTCTGAACTTTTAACATGGCAGAATGATAGCTGGCAAGCTCTAAAAGATTTCATGTCTTTAGTTGTTAGTTTATTTGTAGGAGAAATGACCAATTACTGCTCAATTAACATTTTCAGCTAAGTGAGGTAGAACTAAAGAAGTTCTAAGAAGTATTCTGTGTTTTAAATAGTTATTTAATGTTCCTGTTTGCATGACTGTACGAGTAAACAAGCAGCACAAACATATGCACCAGGGTGTACAGCTGACCCTCCCAACAATGGCACTGCTGTTTTTAGGAGACTGAACATTCAAGTAACACTCAGGACAGACCTTGAACTGTGGGATCGTCATTTCAAAAGATTTGTCTGTTATTTGTCCTGAAGGGTCTGCCACTGTTAGTGTCACTGTGACATAGGGGTACTTCAGAGACCTGCAGGTGTCAGAGCTCATGGCAACTCCCAGCTTCCATTTCATATCTACAAACTACAAAGATGAAAATCATTGGAAATAGTGTCATAGACAGAGATCTACCCCCACATTGCTATTCACTTGGAGGGATAGTTCACAGACAATACAGGACATCAAGAGATCTTACCTAAATGGAAAACAAACATAAGCATTCAGGTATTACTGTGACTACAAATGATCTGCCCTTCCATTTAACGGTGAATAAATAAGTATTTAATAAGTTATTTCACTTGATCTGTTTTCCTTATTCAAGTACAATCAACAGACAAGTACACTCTTCTTAAAATTCTAGTAAGAGGAGCTTAAGCCACAGAGTTCACCCAGGCAAGCAGGTTTTTGTCATGTTTTCTTTTTTTTAGAAGTTTCTAAATCAGAAGTTTCTAAGCCTAGACCAAATAATTCAGAATAGCAATAATAGAAAAAAATTATGGCACTTCATAACTACATTTTAGATAAATCCAAGTACATAACAGATACATTTCAGACAAGTAAGTTATAATTTTTAGCCTTTTGTGAAGAAGAGCCTTTAGAAGTTTATATCAAGCCTCAGAAAAAGATTCTCCTTTCCTACTTCTATACTCTTTTAAACTGCTGTCAGAAAAAAAAATCTTGAAACATAAACAGATTGCTATTTTTTCAAGCAAAAACAGAATGCTGGAAACTGACAGAAAGTATCTTTAAAAATAATATTTAAATTTAAGGGAGAGAAAGAATGAGCAGTCAAGTGCTGGTGTTAACAACTTTAAAGAACAATTTACACTTACAACAGATTTACATAATGAGCTAATACAACAGTCTGCCAGACTGACTGCCATTCATCTTCCCTAAGAGTACTACAAAACATGAATTTTTAAAAAGGTAGAAAATGTGACTTTATCATCCAAACAATAATATTACAAAACTGTTCAGCATGCAGACAGCCTTTATTGCATATGCTGCTTTATCTGCGTAGGTATTTGGCAACATATAACTGTGCACACAGGTAGGAAAGCTTTCAGCAGCCTATCTCTACCTCTGCCTGCCTGACAACACAACACAACACACACAGTGAGACACTGACATGTCTGAGACGTTCACCATCAGCTCAGCAGCACTTTGTCCTTTAGTTACCTGCCCCACTGTGGCCGTCGTTCTTGCATCTTCTGACCCAGCAATGGCTTTGCCCTGCTCGTTCCACACGTGCCGAATAACCTGAAGCGCGTGTTTTGGCAGAGTGCTGACGCCGCTGCCCAAGGAGGTGACGAGTTCCTCTGTAGAGAGGTTGTTCCTGGCTGCTGTACTATAATAGATACATCCAGAAATCACTGCATCAATTTCAATCTCCACCAATTTAATACAATTCCTCATTTCACCCCAAAGAGACGGCTTTTATTTCTACCTTACATGTACTTTAAAGGAATTCAGCAGCCTGTGATTTTTTTCCCCAGAATGTTACTGATCATCCGCATCCATGTGCAAAAAACAACATGAACTTAATATGCCTTAATATACAAAGGCCTAGCTTCGCTGGGCTTGCACAACATCCAACATCAAACCAAAAATTACCACAGCCTCCAAGTGCTGTAGCAGCTGGAAGAAGGCACAAGTCAGTGAGGGGTGTGTGTAGAGAGTTAAACAGTATCATTATTTTAGAAACAACTCAATTTAATTAAACACTCAGCAGGTGGAACTGAAGTACCATCAAAAGTAAGGACTTGTAGGTCACAGTATAACGGCAACTAACGGAGTCAAGTGACACCACGAACCCTTCAATGAAAAGGCAGCAAGTCTAAAGGAAAACTGCCTCTTGATTTCCTCTACAGAAACAAGTACACAAAAAAATCCTACTCTGTGTTTGCTCATGCAGGTTCACTCCTCTTAAAGAGGCATCAATACAAGAGAAAGTAAGTTGGTCCTCCAAGTAGCATGGTTGAATATAACTTCAGATGTTCTATTTTATAGATGGAAAAGTAGTATTTTAAATTTCTACTGGTATATTTTCCTGAATTGTATTAATGTTACATAAGATGTTTAGATAGTAGATATTTAAAAAACAAGCAAGATCTTGAAAATTTTATCTTTCTAAAAATAGAAAAATTTATAAACTAAAAATACTACCTTAAAAACTCAACTCATGGCAGAATGCAATATTATAAGTTCTGTATTCTTCAAAAAGGCACCCATGCTGATTTCTGATCTCCAAGAAACAAGAAGTTTTTAAAATACACTTTTTCCAGGATGAGCAAAAGCCCAGCTTTTTCCAGGATTGTCAAAAGCCCAGCTGACTTAGCTTTAAAACTGAGCTTAACTTCCTCTATCTTGCCACTAGGTCTAGAGCTTGCAGACAGCCATCTCAGAACCATTTCCTCTTATTTTTTAATTACAAAAAGTGATACTGTATATTAAGTAACTACACTTGTTAATAATCAAACTAAACACAGGTGCTCTTTTCTGTGTACTGATACTTACAAACTTTTGTCTTTTTCCCAAATCAGTTCATTTTATACTGACATTTGATATAATTTTCTCTAGCACCATTAAGTTGTGATGGAAGGAAAAGACATGGTGTAAAGTAAATTATTTTGTGCTTACCTAAATAGAAATGAAAGAGTGTTAGCTACTTTTGCCAGGTCACCAATATTAATGTCAACCCCCGATGTTTGAATTCTCTAGAAACAGAATGTTCAAATAATTACAAATAATAAATTATGCATTAGTAAAACCATCTTTGTATATACAAACACACAAGAAACCCCACACCAAGTTGGGAATTCACAAGAGCTGGTGTGCCAACTTACCTGACACAATTCAGCTGTATTTATACCTGGGATCTTATGGTTCAGATGCTGAATTATTTGTTCACACTGTGGGGAAAAAAAAAAAAAAACATGTTTGAAGACATTGTTGATACAAAAATGGACAAAAAGAGTGAAGAGTGCAGAGTAAAGACTGAAGTAATTGAAATGACTGATATTAAAATACCATCAAAGCCAAGGAAAGAAAATGAACCAAACCAAGACTTTAGTTTCTACCTCACTATTGCTAATTAACACACCAGTTTCATATTAATTGTTCAAGCACTACAGTAGACAAGCCAAATGTTTTTTAGACCAGCTACCTTGATATACTACTTGAATGATAGACAAAAATAGATGCTTAGAAGTCTTCTGTGATAAAAACATTAATTTAAATCAAACCCATTACTCTTAGCAGGACTGATCTGTTTCATGAGTCAAGTCAAGGCTCCCTCTGCATCACACAAAACCTAAAAGAGCTTAAATAAAAAGGCTTCCTGGAGTGCTAGAAGCCCTTCCCCATCCCATTTATCGCCCTACTTACCAGCTCTGCAAAAAAGTCCTGAGGTATTAAACGAATCTTATCTGCTGCACCACCACCATCTAAAAAACAGCAGCGATCAGAAGCAAATACATGAATAAAATGTTACAGTAATAAATCCAATCTTTCCCTGAAGAATGCCTAGGCCATCACGCATGCATTTACCTTCACCGAACTCAGTCAATTTTAACCTACATGCCCCTAAAGAAAGCTGCGGCTGCCCTCGCCCCCTACTCCTCCCCCCGGCTCCCTGCTGCCCTCACCGAGCGCCACCAGTGCCCTCGCGAGCGCGCCCGCGGAGCCGCCGGCCATGGCGCCGCGCGCCTGCCGAGCCCCGGCTTCCGCCACACGGCGCTCGCCGCGCTGATTGGCTCCCAGCGCCCCCAGAGCGAGGCAGCGGCAGCGGCGCCGCGCTGATTGGCTGCGGCGCGGGGAGCACGCGCTCCTCCCGCCGCGCTGCTGCTGCTCCCGCCCTCACGGAGCGGGATGCGGGAGCGGCTGCGGGAAGGTGGGGAAGGGCAGAACCGCTCCGGAGCGAGGCACGCTCGGCTGGCGCAACACGTTGTGCCCTGAGAGTGGTTTGCTGATAGGGTTTTCTTGGTGCTCGTTGTCAAAGGCGCAGGCACGCAAATCATAAAACCATAAAATGCTAATGGGTTGGAAGCGGCCCTAGAGATCATCCAGCCCCAATCCCTTGCCATGGGCAGGGACACCTCCCACTAGATCAGGTTGTCCCATCCAACCTGATCTCGAGCATTTCACGGATTCACAACCTCTCTGGGCAAAGTATTCCAGTGCCTCACCTCCTTCGCAGTAAGGAATTTCTTCCTAATATCTAAACCAAATCTCCCCATCTTCAGTTCGTACCCACCCATTCCCTCTCGCCCTGTCACTACATTTCCTGACGAAGAATCCCTCTCTGGCCTCCATGTATGTCCCCTTCACACACTGGAAGGTTGCCATGAGGTTTCCACACGACTTTTTGTTCTCTGGGCTGAACAGCTCCATCTTCCTCAGCCTGTGTTCGCAGGGGAGCTGATGCCTGTTCTGTGTGCGTGCTCCACGTAGGGTAACTTGGTACCGAATGACCATGCCCTGTACAGGTGGACTCTGGAATCAGCCCATACACCTTCAAATAAACTGTGTGGTTTGGGGGCGACTTGTGTAGGTGAACTATGTATAGGTAAACTTGTGCAGGCAAACTTCAGCTTTATGGGGAAATAACCACCTTTTGTAAAACTACAAACAGAACTGTGTTCAATAAGCATTTCATACTGATATTAATAAAGTTTGGACTGTGGCTGGAGTACTAAAGCAACACTAACCCTTCAGCAGTTTCACTTGTAAAAATAATACTTTTACACTTCTCTAGTATCAGATTTACATTTGCTTTTAGTCTTTTAATATATATAGAGAGATTAATGTCATAATCTCAGTAGATCTATTCTGAGGCTGTGACAATAGTAAAATATAACTCGTCCCACAGCAGTGCTGACTAAATCTATGTATTGTCAGTAAGTGTTAATAAAAGAATTGATGCCTATAAAACTTAGATTAAAGTTACAAGGTGCTTATATAGCTTGAATTATAAGATATCAATATAACCTAAATCATGACTTTTTGTATATCAATACAACCTGATATATCTATATGACCTGATATATCTATATAAGTTAAATCATGACTTTTTATATATCTATATAACCTGAATTATAGGGTTTTTTTACAATGTAATGCTAGTATATGATTAACTAGTTGCTTGATGCTGAATAGACAAAGAAAGAAGAAAAAACTCGCCAAGTGGGTAGCTTTAGAGATTGATAAGTATAGCATTAGTGAAAAACTGGTTAGTACAAAGCCAATTAGCCACAAAACAAAGAATTTAGGCCAGTTCAGACCTGACAGACCAAGGAACACCATAACTGTGCATGCTCCAAAGACAAAGCTGAAAAGTTCAGATGCGAAGAAGACCTTGGAAGCCTTCATCAGAGACCCCTGATGACCCCCAAACTGAGGAGATGCAAGCACAGTGCAAAAGAACGATCTAATAACCATGAGATCATACTGTGTAAATTAATTCTGGTGTGTATGTAATGATGTTGTAGTGACATAGTGACACTAAGCAACACTTACTGTATAGATACACCACTGCACTTGACAAAGGTGAGTGAGTTAGGTGGAGAAATCCCCTCACCATCAGTGCTGCAACAAACAAATGCCTCCTCTATTAGACATCGGTCTGTGAGCATTTGTTTCCAGCCTATCTTTCAAGCATCAGAATCTGTAATATATTTCAGAAAAAGACTAATCATTATGGAACATGGTGTGTTTTTATGAGCCTTATACATTTATGACCTGTCTGATCTTGGCCTCTCCCTTCTAAAGTATCTAATTAAGTGTGCAAATGATTTTGAGTAGTCTATGTTTTTACGATCTCATGGTTGTCAAAATACTGGCAATGTATGCATCACTGAGATCTGTCTCTGATGCTGAGGACTTAACAATCTCTTTGTTCTTAACTTACTAAACTCTTAATACATACTTTGTTATCTAGAGAACTTTAAATATTATTTTATATTACAATTTCATTAAATCTCTCAGTAGTGCCCTTAGCACTATGACTAATATTCATTATGGTACTTTTCTTTTCTTACTTTCCATCTCCAACATGTAGAGATGGGAGCTGAAGTTTAATATCTCAGTGGTTAGGTAATTACAAAATCGTTTGCCAAAATTTTAAAATATTTTTGTTTATTTTCATTGGCAAATAAATATACATTAAATTTTTTAATTTGGAACAGAAGTTGGTGAAATATGAATGGATTTTGGCTTGTCTGCCTATCTGTGGCAAAGAGCCTGACCCTGACCTGTCTACATTCTCTTTCCAAATAGCTGTAAAGAGTAATAAGGTTTCCCCCCTGCCCCGAGCCTCCTTTTTTTCCATGTTAAGCAACCCCAGCTCCCTCAGCTGTGCCTCATAGGGTGTGCTCTCCCAGACCCTTCACCAGCTTTGTTGCCCTTCCCTGGATTCGCTCCAGCACCTCAATGTCCCTGTGGATTCTAGAATGGACACAGTACTGGAGGTGTGCCCTCACCAATGCCATGATGTGTTCCTTTTAGCCTTTCTGAAATAACTTGAAAGAGGGCATTAACACTAAATCTGGTATGTGTACATATATAAAATGTAATCACGCTGTATATATGTATTAGATTGTGCTTCATCTTAGCCAAAACGCCAAGAAATGCCATGTTTAATGGGATGGGAAGTATGATGGGATTTGTAGCTACAGAAGATAAATGTTTTTAATCGTGTTTAACACATCTTGCAGTAATTTTCAGCAAGATGTATGAGGACCTCACCACCCAAGTCCTTGCTGCTACACTGAGGTCTTCTCAGGCAAGATGAAGCCAGGGGAGCAGGCACTGATCTTTTCTCTCTGGCAATCAGTGCTAGGACCTGAGGGAATGGCATGAAGTTGTGTCAGAGGAGGTTTAGGTTAGCTAACAGAAAAAGTTTCTTCATCCAGAGGGTGGTTGGGCACTGGACAAGGCTCCTCAGGGACGTGGTCACAGCACCAGCCTGGCAGAGTTCAAGAATCGTCTGGACAATACTCTCAGGCACATGGTGAGACTCATGGGGACGTGCAGGGCCCCATTCTGTGCAGGGCCGGGAGCTGGATTCCATGATCCTTGTGGGTCCCTTCCAACTCAGAATATTCTGTGATTCTGAGGCGTGGGGGTAATTTACTGCCACTGCTGCTCAGCAGTTCCTCTGGCTCCCTTTGTCCCGCCTCGCCCCGTGGCCTGGCCTGTCCCCGGCGAGCGTATTTCGCCGAACGCGGCCCATGCCTTCCCGCTGCGGCTCAGCTCAGCTGCTGGAGGCCGCTTCGGAGGGGCCGGGCTTCAGGGGCGCTTAGCGGGCGCTCCCGCGGCCCCACCGTGCCCGGCTCCGGCTCCGGCCCCCGCCGTGCCCCGACCCCCGAGCGGCCGCGCCCCCCGGCGGCTGCGGCGCGCCCCGCAGGCCCCGGCGGCGGCGCGGGAGAGGAACCACCCGTTGCCCCGCTGGGAGAGTCCATTGCCGGGGGAGCCAAGAGGGCGGGGAGGGGGGAATCTCCCGGGCCTCGCCGCCCGGAGCACTCCAAGGGGGGACGGCGGCCACTGCCGGGCGAGCCGCCCCGGCCATCAGTACGAAGCGGCGCGGCGGTTCGGGCGGGCGCCGGGCGGTGTTTCTTCCTTCGCCCGGCCCCCCTGCGAGGCGCGGCGCGGTGACGCGTCCCTGGGTCAGGGCTGAGGAGCGGCGGCACCGTGAGGCGCTGTCAGAGCCGCGCTGAAGCGTCCATCCAGCTCCGCACCGGGATCCGCCGCCGCCGCCGCTGCCATGGAGCCCCATCGCTGGCTGCCCCTGGAGGCCAACCCCGACGTGAGTGCCCGGCCTGGGCAGTGGGGCGCTGCCGTGCGCGGGGGCTGCCCGCCCGACAGCCTGCCTGCTGTGGGGCTGGCGGGAGGATGGCGGAGGGGAGAGGGCAGAGGGCTCCGGGCCGCGCCGGACCGCATCGCCTCTTCAGGGGTGGCTGGTGGAGGTAGGGCTGGAGAAAGGTCTCATTCTGTGGATCCGACTGAGTCTTAACTATTTTCTGTTTTCTGCTTTCTTTTCAGGTCACGAATCAGGTAAGAAGCTTCTATTTGAGGTAACCTTTAGACTCTGCAGCTTTGGGCCCGTCTCCTCTCGTTTTCGTGTAGTAAAGGCTCCGTCTTGTCCAAGGAGAGTGCCCCCTTCCTTCTCTACGCGTGTCTGTGCTCGTCTTGGCATGTCGGACCGCACTGGAACCTTTCCCGTAAAGATACTGTATGAAAAAAAAACGAACAGTAAAAAGGAATAGTTGAGGCCTGGCTATTACTGTAATGAAATTTCTGATGTTTTTCAAGGTGGGTTTTAATTCATTAATTAGTGGTTAAAACATTAATTTTTATATAACATGTGCCCGGTGTGGACCTGTACATGGTGGCTTTGGGCACATGTATGGATCTGCTTGCATCATGGTGTTGTAGTCTCATAGTTTTTTGGCTGGCCATAAAAACAATGTAATTTTACCATATTTGCACTTTCCTGCTTATTAATGACAATATGTGCGTGATTGGTTGTTGCTGTTTTTGTTAGCGTGGTAGAACCCACGCTAGAGAAAGGAAGCTTGTTCTAATACACAAAACAATGCTGCCACTAAATAAGCTCTGGCTGAAAGGAAATCACACATACTCTAACCCTGCATCATGTTCTCAGTGACAATTTTGAGCATAGTGTTAATGGTCAGTTGTTGATTTCAGGCAGGCCTCTTGATAATGTTAAAGATGGTGTTTAAGCCAAAGGGCTCTGAAACTTCCAGCAGCAAAATTGTATTCTTAAAACTATATTGTTGGAATATTTTGGAAACTGGGAATTTCTGTGTGTGAAGGATGTTTTGTTTGGGTTTTTTGTTGTTGTGGTTGCTGTAATGTACAAACTACATCTGCAGGAGAGTGAAGGGTTATTTGATACTCAGTCATTTTGTGTGTTATAGTTTCCTAGGGCAAATAATTTTACAATTCTTACAGTATTGCTGCTGTGGAGCAATTTGAGAAGTCTATAATCCCAATCTCCTGAGTTAAAATTGATGGCCTTTCCTGGGGGCCCATCTTGAACACGTGCTATAGTTTCCACTTTTTCATTTTGAAATTCAGAGACTATATTCCAGAAAATAAGTGACTAAATGAATAAGTGAATAAATAACTTCTAATTATCTAACTTTTTCTTCTGACTTTCCAGATGGTGAGATGAGCTCATCATGGTACAAATTAAGACCACCTTTAAAGTAGAAATTGAGGAGGAGAAAATAGTGACATTCTTTCATCTGAAATATCTTGTATCCCTATGTGTTTATGTTGTATGGAGAAAATCCTAAAGGGATGTCAAATATACAATTTTAAGTGTGTTTAAAATTAATCTTTTTTTGCCCATTGGTGATGGATGTAGCTGTTGTAGATGATCATGGATAATAGGAATTTGTACTCCACAAGGATTTTCTTGTTACTGTTTCTGTGTAGAAAAGGCCACTTGAAACCAATTGGATTTCCTCCTTCACTACCAGTCTTGACTGAGCAGGATTGTTATTATCCAGCCTGAGAGATGTATATTAAAAAAATAATAAATAGGTGGGTGTTGAATAAGGATGCACCTTTCATTATTAATCATTGTTCTTTTAATCTCATCAGTACAGTGGTGAACTGTGTAGCAACAGGGCTGTTAGTCATAAGTTATTCATATCCTGCTTATGTTTAAAACAACAATAATAGTATTTTGAAATTTTAATGAAGTTGGTAACTAATTTTTGGAAAATCCTCTTGAGTTAATTGCAAGGATGGGCATTTCTTGTAGTACTCTGTACTGTGCTCTGTAAAATATTCTAGAAGTCTTTAGCATTAAAAGCCCCAATGGTCTGTCTGTAAAAACTGCAATATTCGTGTCTGGCCGTCATTTAATAGATGTATTTGGTCAGTCATCTAACCAAGTGCCAAGTGTTTCTTCTCCAGGTTTGTTATTTGGCTTTTTTAGTTGAGTGTTAGACTATCTCTTATGCATACTACTCTTGTTAGTGTTAAAATTATTGCTAGGTATGGTAGTGAAGTCTTAAACAAAAGAAAAATTCCAGTGACCTGTAAGATGCATAGATTCTTTGTCTTAGATTGTAATTAGAACTACATCAAGTGCTTATGCTGTTTTGATTATTTTACCAATAATTTTATTCCCCTTATTAACAGTAATTAGTAAGGAAGTGTACTAAATGCAGGTTCATTTGCTTTTAGTATGTTCTTACAATGCTGTATCTTCTCTGGTTTTAAAATATAGGCTGTAAATTTGAGGCTTTCAGTCTTTGTGGTAGAAATTCAGATGATAATGGAAAAAAAAGGTATGTCTCAGTTAGAGGTATGTGAAGTCTTTCAAAAATATCTCAGAAGATTTTCTCTATCTGAAGGTGTTTATATTCTAATACAAGTCCAGGAATTTGTAAATCCTTAATCTGTATAGAACCTCTCTTTGTACACATGTGTTAAAATTATTTGAAGGTTCAGAAACTGGCTGCTGAGGGTAAACAGGAATATTCTTTCTTAGCTTTTAAGACTTCCAGTGGCAGTGGAAATGTGCCACGTGTCTGTAATGATGTTTTCAAGAGAGAAGACAGTCATTCAATGCAGCACACAGTGCTGGTTGTAATGAGTGAAGGCAGGAGTTAAATGTACCATAGGGTGCTAAGTTATTGTCACAGTACTTTTTTTCTCCTTCACTTCTCCAGTCTGTTAGAATGAATTGTTGTCTACCTCTGATACAGAAAGAGTTGATGATTCAGCATTTCCAAAGCTCCATTTTGAGTACAGTGATGACAGGGAATGAATGGTTTCTTCTCTTTGACCTTCCTTTGGTCGGGGCCTGACATGACCAGCGCTACCCTCCTTCCTGGCTATCTTAGGGGATTTTCCTGAGAGAAGGCACAGAAATTGTGTTTTTCAATTACCATCTATATGATGTTTGTTATCTTGGTCCCAATTTCTTCTGAGAAAAAAAACCAAAATGGGACTGCATGTAAATTTTTTTGAGTGAAAAGATCAGAACACAAGCTGATTGTTCTTTCTCATAATGTTACTTCAGTCCGGCTTACAACCCACAAAGGATTGTCTGGGAAGTGTAGATAAACAAAAAGTATGGGTGGATATTTTTCTTGATGTCCCACCTTTTTTCATTCTCTTTTCCCTTTCTTCATCTTACACATTCTAAGAAAGATCCCTGCTTTCCTGAATAACATAACATTTCCACTCATGCCCTCGTTGGATCCAGATAAGGATAGAGTAATTGACTGCATCTGATTATGAAGCTCAAGCACTGCCTTCAGAGTTTGACTGCTGAGTGTTGGCTGTGGCTTGAGTTGCTTTTGCCCCATAGGGCTTAGTTGTTGGTTCTTAGTTACCTTCCAGCATTATTTGTAGGACTTTGATCCTACTTTTTGGGGGGGCTTTGGGGTTTTGAGTTTTTTAAGCCATTAAGGTATTGAGAGTCAGCTGCATAAAGAAAATTCTTTTAGCTCAGGAAACCATTGACAGCTGTGACTTGAAAGTTACGGGGACGATAAAGCTCACAAAGCATAGAACAAATGTCAGAAACTGGATACAGCCAGTCTTTATCCATTTATGGAACACCTCTCTTCAGGGTGTCAGGCAAAAACAGAGAAGAATTAAGTATCTTGGAAGGAGGACTTAGTCTTCGTAAAAGATCTTTTCATTTCCTGGACTCTGAAACACTATCCCACAAGCTTTCCCAAAGAAAAGCTGTAGTGATCAAAATAATTGAAAATGTGGTGCGCACAATTCCTGAAGTGCTATGGAAGGTAGCACTTATAGATGAGGTACTGAGGTGCTGTCTTAGTGTGAAAGGATGTTGGCTGTGGAGAAACACAGATGTCCTTCTAAAATGCCTAGCTAAACTTCCTTTTTTTTTTTTTTTTTCTCAGGTGAGGGAGTGGAGTTTAACTCTTTTGTGGCAAGCAGAGTGTAAAATAGTGGAGATAGTGTACATGCTTGGAAAACAGCCTGTTATTACTCATGTAGCCTCAGAGAGTTGAAAACCAGGATTCAGTTTGTGTCTTTCTGTAGACACAAAATCCCAGAAAGGCTTTCACAGAGCCAGCAAAGGGGGAATGTTGAGCCTGTGATGCTGCATAGCAAAGAATAAGCACAAGGATAAATATGAAGGAATTGTAGGTGACGACAGTGAGAGCACTTTGTGAATGGCTTCTTCTAGTTTAAAATATCTCCAGCTATGTGGCCCTCTTACTGAGTTTAAATAGGTGAATATGTTGCACAGGGAAAATTGTCAATTGTTTACAGTAGTGTTTATATGAATAGTTGAAAGGTTGCCTTAGCTCAGTCTTCGTATGTTCTTCAGTAACTGAAAGCTATGAAAAACATGTATTTCATTCATCTACTTGTATTTGCCTCTTCTGGTCCTTCTTACGATCTTTTTTGCTCAGTTTCTTAGTTTTTGTTACAAGGAAACCCTTACTGTGTTGAAGACAAAGGGGAAAAGAGGTGACAGTTATTCATGCCTTAAATGTTATCTTACTGCAGTGAAATGCTTTTTCCCACTTAGACATTTTCCTTGCTTAAAGGACCATCAGAGTCAGTAGAATCCAATGGTCGTTTCAGTAAACTGTAAAAGAAGAAATGTGTATAACAGCTCATTTAGAGGAGTGGATTGATCAACTCATTTCTGTTATGAATAACTTTTTAGATCATGCAAACAGGTCTGTTAAGTGTTTTTCACAGAATAACACAGTATTCTGCTTTGAATCCGTGTCTCAGTATCAACACCTCAGGACTCTGCTGGAAGCATTTTAAAGCTCTTGCTCACTGGTTTCGGAGGAGGCCTGGGTCAGCTGGTTTGTCCAGATTTCTGAGTGCTTTTTTTGCATTGCTGCCTGTGGGATGCCCTGGTTGAATATGTACAGCAGTGCCTGGGCATCCTGAGTTTTAAGTTTCAAAACTGCTTTATGGATATATGAAAAATATATACCTCTCATTTTGAAGAACAGGAACCCTAACTGTGAGTCAGTGTTGCTCTTCTAGACACCATGATGTAATGAACACAACTGGAAGGATAAGAGTTTTCTGGATGTAAGTTTCCTCACATTTTTGAAAAAAAAATGTATTCTTTGAACTTAGTTATGGTGTCCCAAAGTACAGAACCTGAGGATATTAAAGAATTTGTAATAAATTTTGATTTTCCCAAAGAAGTCTATTATAATGGGTCATCTCTTGTTTGAGCAAGATCATACTTGTTCAAAGAACAAGATCATACTTGTGGCCATTCTAAGTGAGGAGTAGTTGGTAAAGAAGAATAATGCAGCTTATGTAAGTTCCAGCTATCTCTTTGCTCCTCGTGTGCCTTTTGACCTGCTGTACAGAACTAAAGTTTTTACAGCTGCTGCATATGACTGAAATGATGCTGTCTCTAAAATGTACTGAAAAAATATTCCTTCATTTTAATTGCATAAATGTCATGATGAAAGAAGGAGGAACTATATCCTTATAATGCTCCAACAGTAGAATATTGTTTGGGTGGTTCCCTTATTTCTAGAAAGGAATTTCACTTCTCAAATAGACTTAGTTTTGTTACATGCTTCTAAAAATTATGTGTAAAGAATTAAAAGCAAAATATTGTGCAGTTGTATTTTTAATATAGATTAATAAAACTGGATACTTTAAGAAATAAATAATTTTCCCTTTCCTGATGATTATTCAATCAGTTACATTTTACTCAATGTCTTACTACAATTTATGGGAAAAATTACCTTCAATTCAATAAAGTGCTAAAAATTCTTGTGCTTTAATGAAAAAGTTAGAAAATATTGATTGTCTTTATTGGTTTATTTATATGTTGTCCTTCCAGTTTCCTAAAGCCGTAGGAACACTTCATTTTTGCAGAGGAAAGTCTTAACTGTGGTTTTATTGTGATATAGAGATGCTTTAATGCATTCAGCAGAAGTACAATAAAATGTAGATGGTGTGGGTGTTTGGTTTATATTTGTGCTTAGAAGAGGATGGCAACAGGTGGTTCTTCTCACAGAAGCTCTCTTGACTTCTGCATCTGAGAGTCTGGAAATGTTTGTGCATTTTGCCAGTTTTATGTTTTCATGGTTCCAACTTTTATATAAATACCATAGTAAGATGTGGAAAAATCCAGGTCTTGAGTATAATGCTTTAGTATTTAAAATGTGACATTGCTGAACTATTTGCAGAAGCTGTCCAACTTTAGTTGCCCTTAAATGTCAAGCTCCTATTTTGTTTCAGTTTTTGTCCTCACTTTGTTTTTACATGCAAGTGACAGAGTAGAAAAGCATATTGCTGTTTAGACAGTATTTCAATTATGCATATACTACATAAGTTTATAATATATTTCACCCTTACGTTGTCTTATCCCACTTACCCTTTCTGAATCTCCATAAACCTGGTAGATCAAATCTTCCTACTGGCTCTGGAGCTGTGTTGGCAGAAGTAGGATTCTAAACTCATGTTAAAGATAACTGCTCTGTTATCTGCTTTTTTCAGTTAGTAGGCTGAAGTACCAGCAATGAAAACAGAATAGCTTATACCACATGCTGCATAGGTAGAGTGCCTAGAAGTGCCTATTGTAATGCTTGTGCTACTAACCAACATTTAGACATACAGATTTACAATTTCTGATCATTTAGAATAGAATGAGGTAGGCTGGAAGGGGCTTTTGAGTTCTGCAGACCAACCATACTCTGTTCAAAACAAGTTGTTCAGCAACCTCTCAAGTTCTGCATTTCTCAAGACACAAACTCCACAGTCTCCTGGACACTTGGTGCTAGTGTTTTACTATGTTTGTTATTTTTTACATTTATTTTTAAATGCCTTCATTATTTCTTTTTCAACAAGAGGTGTTTCAGCCTCTTGTTTCTCTCTGTTGTGTGCTGCTGAGATGTGTACTGTGTGCTGCTGAGATGAGTGTCTCCATCTTCTCTGCACTCTTCCTTAGCTAGTTATAAACAGTAGTAGTTAGATGAGAAAGAAGGGCCTTCTGGAATACTGGGGCAAAAAGGGCAAATTCATAGGAAGTGCAGATAAGGGTGAGGGGTGTAAAGTAGTTTCTAAAGTGGCTTTTTGTCTGCTAGCTAGCTGGACCAGTGAAAAACCAAGGAAGTGTTTTTCAGCAAGGTCTTTTAAGACAAGAAGAAAAGAGACAACCAAAACTATGACAACAATCTGTAAAAATAAAGATGTAAAAAAGTGAATACTAGATACAGATGTGGGGGGGGGTTGTGCTGCTGTTGTTCTTCCTGACATCCTCTAAGACTTCTGTAATATGGCCAAGAATTTTTCTTTTTTCTTTTATAAGGTGAAAGCTCAAAGACTTATAAATTAAGAATTGTCAGCAGTGTAATAAGCAGTGTCTGAGAAAAAGATTCTGATACTCTCTTGTGCAGATCTAGAGAAATATGAAGCTGCTATTTTATGTTATCTTGCATACATATTATCAAAGAGAAAGTGAACAGCTGAAGATGAGTGAGCCCTCAAAGAACCCTAACTGTTATTTACAGTAGGTATTTGTAGAATAAATTTGCTTGGATAATCCCTAAGTAATTGGAAAGGACAACAGCATAGATCTCTCACCTTTTTAGACAGTGATGTTGTCTAAAAAGCTTACTAAACTTCCTGCTGTCCTAAAACAGGAATGACTTTGTCTTCCCTTCCAGCCAGCTATTGTTCATCTGTTACCTGTCTGTCACTCTCTCTTACACAGGGACTTAGCCTGCACAGTTTTTAAAATCTACTTAGTAATTTTCAGAAGGATATTTCTATCTTTTTTTCCAGGCCTGAATGAAACCCTCTTGACATACAGAGAGATATCTTATTTGCCTGTTTTGAATCTATCCTTAGTATTTTATTTTTGGTTTATGATTCTACAGTAGAGTTAGTCTGGTTGTGTGTTAAGATCACTGCTTGTCATACTAAGCCTATGCTCTTGCTGTTCTCTGTAGTGCTGACCATAATTTTTCATTGTCACTCTCATTGTTTACTGGAAGATAAAATTTCTCGGATCGTAAAGTTTCTAGGTGGTGTGGTAGCATGAATAATGAAAGGTGCCCTGTATCAATGGAGTTTCAGTTCTGTTAAATTCTTAATTCAGGAGTTTGAGGAAACCATTCTTGGGTTTGGTTAGCATTTTGTTGACTTTGGGTTAAAGGGGTTGGTTTTATTTTTGTTAGTTGGTTGGTTGGTTGCTTGGTGATTTTTTTTTTCCCCAGTGGTGTAGAACAGGACAAGAGACTAAACCACTTATTTGTCCAGTAACTTAATGAGATTCTTTATCATTATCTTTTTCTAAGTGAGTGTCTTCTTTATTTTTGGGCATTTGTACCCTTATTTCATGTAATATTGCAAAATATCAAATGATATTGGAATGGAAAATGGAATTTTTTCAGTTGTGTTATTTATCCCACAGTAAAAATGATAGCTTAATTGCTGACTTAATAAGAGAAGTACTGGAAGTACTTATTAATTAATATTTTAATGCACCCATACATGTAGTCTCTTCTCTTTGGAACTTTTTTTTCTTTTGGCTGTTCACTAAGTGGTAATTATCTTCACAATGTAGAAGGTTAGAATAGAAGTTCAAAGTAAACTCTCTTCTGTTTCATCAGTTACTAAATGCTTAACACTTTCCCTTTTCCTCATGTTCATTCAAAGATCTGTGTATGCCACAGTGTACAGTTAGTTTTTTCATATAATTGTGAATGGTCACTATGTGTATAGTAACAACAGTTCCTGAATTCAGTTAGGTTCTTCCAGGCTGACAATGAAAAGATTTCAAATTGTCTTTGACCATCTCTGTGGTCATTGATTCTGCAACTGTTGTGATGCCTAGTTTACTTGAGTAGAAGAATATCCATTTAAAAAGCGAGCATCCAGTCATCAAAATATTACTCCATCAATATATTACTCCATCATAGTTTGAAGAGATTTTCCTTGTAAAAGCTACACTTACTAAAGTGTGTATCTTGTGTGGTTTTGCTCCTAACATCTTTTTGGTGGTAGGAGCTCCAATATGAGCCCTGGTGCCAGGTATTCTGAAGTCATGGAGTCAGATAATACCATATGGAGTCAAATAATGCCATAAGTTTGTTCATATGTGCTCTGACTGATGGCTCTGATGATTTCTAGTTAACATAAATATTCAGTAAAAATAGATTCACAAAATCTTCTGTTTTGTGACAGAACACTTTTTAAAAGGTTGAAATGCTTTGATGCTTCAGTAAATAGTGCTGGGAGTGTTTCCACTTCCCTTCTGTAAAGACTATTTAAATACATAAAACATGGGAGTTTGTGTGTTTGTGTGTGATTTATTCAGCCTTATTTATTAAAACTTGTATCTCCCTTATTCTCCTTAAATTTTAGAAAGCATGGGTTGTTTTAATGTATTTCACATTGTGGATACTCTGTTATGCTTCTGAAAAGATAGGTGTTTGAGTGTTCTTGTTTAACATTATGCTTTTTTTCCTCTTCCAGTTCCTGAAACAGTTGGGTATACATCCTGACTGGCAATTTGTAGATGTTTATGGTATGGAACCAGAACTGCTTAGCATGGTGCCAAGACCTGTATGTGCAGTACTACTTCTCTTTCCAATAACAGAAAAGGTAAATGTTTATTTAATAATCAGTTAATTGCCTTTGGCATAAGTGAAATGGGAATAAAAGTTTGAATCTTGTACTTTGCTGTCATATTAGAATCAAAATGAGACTCGAGCTTTATTCAAGAGACTTCTTCATTAAAAATAACACAAAAATGCTTCTTTTGATAACCTTGCATGTATATTTCTGATTTCTTTTCAAATCAGAATGGGAAAAGCTAATGTAGAAGCACAAAGAAATATGCCTCACACTTTTCTATTACAGGCAATTTAAGGTATTTTTTATAATAAGCACTGTGAAATGGCTCAATTTGCTAATTTTAGCAGAAAGCTCCAACAGCATAAGGAAAATAAGAAATAAGGTGTAGGACAATATGCTCCTTCTTTTTGAGTTTTTGTCCTGTTACACTGTAAAGACAATTTATTCAGTCTTCAATCCACTTTCAGTTTGGTCATCAGTATTGAAGTGGCTTTCACTTCTTGGACAGATGGGACGTACTATTAAGATGAAAGACAATTTCCCCTCCATCTTTCACTATGTTGGACTTTGATTAAATCTTCAATGTGCTTATTTTGTGTCATCACATGCTTTTACGTAGTGTGATTCAATTGATCTTTCAATTTATAACAGTATTACATGATTGTGATAAGGTCAGCCAAAAAGGTTGAAGTGAATTTGTCCACAATTAATTCTTTTAATATGTCTCTCAAAAAGAATATGTAGCTTATAAGGACAAATCACTTAAGTATTGAAGCTTAGCTTCTAAACACAAGGTGTTTAAATATACAGGAGTGACAGGTCAGTCTTCCTACACATTATGTCCTGTAAACCTCTGCATTCTCAGTTTCTCCAAAACAGCTATGCAGGCAGTACTTTTCAAGATTGATTTCAGCCACCTTGATAGTTTTGAGCTTAAGCAGACTTTCAACTCACCTGTCCTCAGGAAATGTCCTTTTTGTCACCTTTGAGGCATTGTTTTCTGTGTGCTGTCATTTCTGTCTGGCTGTTTGAGGTACAGGTCTGACTCTCACTTTTCTTTTGACTCCCTGCTTGTGCAAACCTTTTTTTGGATCATGCTATGGGAGCATTATCCCGTAGGAAAGAACCTTGCTCTTTTTCCAGAAGGTGTATCTGATTTCATCCTAAAGAAACATATGACAAACAAAACCAGAGAAACAACATTTGCTCTGTTGCATCAATCAGTCAAATCTGAGCACAGCCAAGTGTTCAGCATGTTAATCCTTCTGAAACATCAGGGACACAAATGTTTCTATCAACTGTTTAGCCTGGCTGTGTGAACAGTGATGTTTCATGGGAGGTCCCATGTTATGAAGCTTTTGTTGATCACTGTGAACTCCACAAGACCCTTGAGCATTATTTTGTATTTCTAGAGTAGTTTTTCGCTCCTCAGTCTCCCTTTCAAAATGGCCTGTAAAATTACACTTTTATTTAATTTTTGATTTATTTGTTTCTTGGCTGTGTCTAGAAAGTGCCTATTAGTTTTGCTGCCTATTTATGAAAGTGCCCATTAGTTTTGCTGCCTTTGTAAACACTTTTCTCACTGTCTGTTCTTCTGTCTGGAAGTTCAGTGGTTCTGTGGTTCCTGTATATCAGTTTCCTAGAACTTGCTTTTAGGGCAAGCTACTCTTGTTAGCATTCAGATAATTTTAGGATTGTTGTACACTTTAAAGGTCAATGCTTTCTTAGTCTGCATAGTATGTTGTAGACAAAGTGAATATTGTGGGTGTTGGCATTGTGGGCCTAATGAATGAATAGATCCAAATGAATCTAAATTTTGAGATACAGCTTAGGTTGGGAAGAATCTGTTGACATCTGGTCTATCCCTTGCTCAAAATTGTATTTTTGGTATTCTCAGCACTTATATATTTATTTTTTCTGTGGATTTTATTTTAGTTGGGAAGGAATGAATGGCAGCTGTATTGTTCACTTCTCTAGTCTGAACTTTTTGTCTGATTGAACTCTCTGAAATTTTTATCTCAATTAAGGCTATTTTTTGTCAGCTTGTAGATAAACCAAATTAAAATGGTTTATAATGCTCTTGCTATTAGTTAGCCTATTCAGAACATTGAGGCAACTTACAAAAGTGAAATATGATGCTGGAAGTTTTTTGGTTTTGTTTGTCACTGACAGTACAGACAAGGGAATTTTTTTAGGAGTTTGCAGGAAGAGTTCCTTGGTAACATTCTGCATTCTTACTTTACTTTCATCATACTTGTATAAAAAGCCCATCTACTTCAGAATTCTTTTTTTTTTTTGTCTGCAAAAGTACCTAATAAAAGAGGCAAAGGAGGAATCATTAACTGGAACATTTGTGGATTTATTTATTTCTTTTCCTGTCTGAAATTAAAATTTAACAAAAAAAAAATAAACAAAAACCTCAAACAAATCCATTCAAAAAAACCCCATAACAGCAACCCCCCTTCCCCAAAAGAGCCAACAAATCACAGCCAGTGACAAAAAAAAGCACAAAACTGACAACACTATTGCACAGTATAACAGGTTTTAGTCACATATGATCGTTATAAAACAAGTATTTTAGATTGTTCAGTCAAAGCAAATTCTCTTTTTGTTGCAGAATATAAAAGTTTACTTCATGAGTACTGCTTCAGAAGGGTCTGTTTTGATACCTTAGGTGTTATATAGATCTTATTTTATATTGCTGGGAAAAATGAAATGTAACAGTGGAACATTTAAAGAATGCTTTCTGGTGATTAATCACCTGAAGTATTATGGCTTTCTTGATAGCACTTTGACACTTATGTCCTTAAAAAGCCATTAAAGTTGCATTCAAGAGAGATGGTGACATGAGCTCAGATCAAGGAAATACTTTGAAAATTTTTAAAGTTGTTATAGATAACACATATTCAAAATGATGTTTCAAGTGTGAAGGCATTGGGTTAAGAAACAGCATAGAACAGTTCAGGTAATTTTAATATACTTGTTGGACCACATGTGTTAAACATTTCAAATGGCAGTATTAATTAGCTGTTGTGTTTTATAATTTGTTTTGTCTTGAATGATGTAGCTGTTTGTACTATTTGTTGAATAACTGTAACTATTTGTGTCTTTAACTTTCCTTCCAGTATGAAACCTTCAGAACAGAAGAAGAAGAGAGGATAAAAGCTAAGGGACAAGATGTCAAATCATCAGTGTATTTCATGAAGCAGACCATTAACAATGCTTGTGGGACAATTGGGCTAATTCATGCTATTGCAAACAACAGAGATAAAATGAACTTTGGTAAGATTTTTTTGGTTTGGTTTTTGTTAGCTTCTCCCTTTTTTTCCTCAGCTGTGGGAAGCCATGGAGGGAAGGGTATGTTTTGTACTATTTTCTCTGAATATAACCATTCATAAAGGCTGAAGGAGTGCATTTTTATCTATAATTACAAAATTATTATTTTATACTAATTTACAAACTAAAGCACTTGAAACATTGCAAAGTGCAGTCAGCCTTCTGTGTCTTAAAAATACAGTGCAATTCTATCTTCAGATCTTTTGTTGGATTCTGTAAGCTGTGAATGAAGTTGGAATTAAAACATGACACTAATTATGTCTTTTTAAATTTTTTTAAGAAACTAATTCTTCACTGAAAAAGTTCCTAGAAGATTCATTATCTATGACTCCTGAAGAAAGGGCCAAATACCTAGAAACTTATGAAGTTAGTATCGTGTGTTTTTACTTTTATTTAAAATGGTGTAAGAATTACTTGCATGAGCAGGTATTGTCCTTGGGGGTTGACTCAGCGAAGCTGCTAAACAAATTTGATTTTACAGTGAGCTTGTGATCAGACAGTTGCTACAAAGGAAACTCTGCTTTGGTATTTTAGAGTATTCCTGCCTGCCCATAGCTCAGTCAGCAGAACGGATTTTGTCAATGTTCTCATCCATATTAATTCCCTGGCTTAGTTTAAAATTACTTTGAAATGCATGAGAAATGTGTGCATAATCTTTTCTTTTTATGGGTTCAGGATATAGTTTAATGGTCAATTTAAGCTGATCTGGGGCTATTGCTGAAAGCATAGTCCTTTTGCTGCCTCTTTTAATTTGTGCCTTCTGGTCATATCTCCATGCTTTTAGCAGTTGAGGCACACAAAGAGCTGATTTGGCTGAAATATGATCTCCTTCCCCTACCATGCTAAACCATGAGATGAGCTAGCTGATAATATGGTTAGCCACATCATTAGTGCTGTTTGAAAGGATGTGGCAGAAACATCTGGCCAGTGGTGGATGGAGGACAGTGCTGTTGCTCCTGATGGTAATGAGGGTCCTCTCTCAAAATGAAAACCTTGATGATTTTTAAGTCAGAGCACATCGTGAAGCCCTCAGGACTAGGAGTGTTAACATGTGGCTAAAGGAAGTAGTAACAAACAGAAACAGCAGAGATTTATGACATTTTCCATGGAAATGTTGGACACAAAATGACTGATCAGGGCTTCTGTCTAAATTATTTTTTCTGCTCAAAATGATAGCTAAAAAAAGTATTTTCTGTGTGCAAAAGGCTCATTACAAACTCAGATATTTGACCTGAATTGACTGTTATGAAACTGAAGGACTGGTCTTCTGAGATCCTTGGAAGTGGAGATTATCTGTTTATTAACTTTCTTATTTATTATAAGCACTGAATAAATATAGTTACATCTGTGTAATTGATAAAATGAAGTGCAAGAATGGTTCTTACAACACTGAAAGTCTCTCATTTAATGTCTGATTGAAATATATTTTAATTTTAGGCTATTCGTGTCACTCATGAATCCAGTGCCCATGAAGGTCAGACTGAGGTATCCAGTTTTTTAAAAAGTCTTTGTTTATATCTACTTTGAGTTGAATATAATTGATGTGAAAGCAAACACATGTTAAAGGTTTTCAGTGAAATTGAGATTATTGCTTGGTTTTCAGAATTGTGTAATTAGTCCAAAATTAAGTGGCATTGCTGGGGGGGAACCAAACTTGAAGACGCTGGGCTTTTTGTTTGTTTGTGGGTTTTGGTGGTGGGGGTTGTTTGCATTAGGCTTTTTTAGCTCTTAGATAACATGAAAGATATTTCTAAGCTTCATTTCAGAGTAAAACAGACAGAAACTTGAGGTTTTCATGTTACACATTTGTAGGCAAGACTTTAAGATTCATAGTAACCATACAAGTGTATCGAACATTTTACGAGAGTTTGAAAAATTATAATTCAGGAAAAGAAATAGTCCAATAGTTGGTTTGCAGCTGTGTGTGTGCTGTCTGTATACAATACAAATTCAGATAAATTCTCATTCATACATACATTTATAAGCATTTATGCCTCAACAGATTGTGTGTGATATGGAAAAAACAACCTAGTAGTTGACAAAAGAGCCCTGAAATAACCATGAACTTGAACATTCAACATTTTTCTGCTTCAGTCATACTAAGTCAGTTTTCCATCTTTCTGGTTCAGATTTCACTATCTGTTTGACAAAAAAAAAAAAAAGATTATATTGTTGCTAGCATTGCTTTGTTTGACAAAAAGAGAAACAATTCTATGTTTGGCTGTGGCTCCAGTGACTCATCCATTCTCTCTTTTTGAAGTCCAGTAGGTAACGTTTTCTTTTTTTTTTTTTTGTGCAGTGTCTTCTATACAATGTAGGAGAAAGCAAATCAATCCTTTCTGCTCCCCCTTGCCCTGTCTGGAAATGGAAATGATGAGAATTGGTTTAACTATTTCTGTTATAGATACTCAACTTCCTTTGTAGTGTTTTATTTAAAAAAACACACCACTCTCTCGTCTTATCTTGTTTGCTAAATTAGCCAAGGTTCTATATTTCAAGAAGAACCATCAGAACAAATTTATAGTTTTTATCTTTTCTAAGTAAGAGACTCAAAAATATGGTCTGTTTTTTTTTCCTCAAATGAATTCATTTCTAGATATTCTTGGCCAGCTCAGAAAGAGTGATTATCCCAACAAATTGCTGAAGACTGAATCTTTTCCTAAGATCCTTGTGAAAGAGAAACTTCTGTAGTTATTTTGATATACTGTAAGGTTCATGTAGGGAACGATCGTCTCTGCCTTCTTCTGGCAGATATTATGGAATGACTGAGAAAGAAAATACAAGGGCTGCTTGTTTTGAGTGTCTTCATGAAGATTCAGGAAGCACCTAAGTGACAATGGAATCTCCTAATAATGGACAGTTAACTTCTTGAACTTCCACTAATTAATTTGTTTCCTGATTGAGATAACCACAATACAAAAGATTAATAATTGCATGGAAAGATGAAGACTTCTTTTCATAATAAAAAAATTACAAGATTGTCCTAGCAACCATGCCTAAATACAGATATTGAATAGCTAGTTTCCTTGCCAATTATTTATTATTCCATTTTTTATAACTCTATCTGTAAGTAATTCAATATGGATATTCCTTAGACTAGTGAAATAACTTTTTCCTGTCTTTTTGTTTCCAAAATTGAAATAGTACAAAGACTGAATATATTTTCCAGGATCCTTTTTTTCAGAATAGTTCTCATCCATCAACCAAGGAGGGGAAAAAACAAATAAGTTTTGTTACTGGAACATCAAATTGCCTGGAAATCCTGTCCTACCAGATGGTAGTTAAACAAGGCAGCAAGGCCTCCCCATTCATTGGTACTGAAGGACTTGCTTTACTTTAAAGTAAAATTCTTTTTAAGTGAAACAACATATGAAACATGAATATGCTGAGAAGTGTAACTGAGAGATAAAGTGAGTTAATCTCTTCTTCCTTCCATGGGTACATTTTAAATGTCACTGTATACTCTCCATGTAGGGGTTGAAGGGACTGATAAGCAGCATGATATTGCAGGTGATGAAGTTACCATATGCAGTTCATATGAGGTTGTTGCCTTGTCCTTTGGGGTAAGCTGAGGATTTTTAGCACCTTTAGGAAAGAAAGAAGAGAATCTTATTCCTCCTGCATATCCATGACTTGTTAGGATTACTTTCCTGAGAATTTAAAGTTCCTTTAAGAGCACTGGAAAGGAACAAGGTTGCCTTCCTATGACTGTGGTTTTTGACCTCCATGCACCTCCTCCACTGTCCAAATAGTCAAGGCATGTTCCATAGAAATCTTTCTTTGAGTAAAGTGGTTTATTTAGTTGCTTAGTGATAGTAAGTGCTGTATAGTTAATGCTTTGTGAACAAAAGTGCTTTCTAGGTCTTTACAGATCTTTTCTAGGTCTCTTACAGATATAAAGATTGAGAAAACATGCAGGCCTACTTTTTCTTAGGATGCTTAACTTGGCTTGTGTTCTTCATGAGAAAATCCTGCTGTATGGGTGGTTCTGTCCCTTAGGTATTGCATACTACTGTCCACTCACATTTTTAGAAAGTCTTGCTAAAACTTATCTGTGTTAGACAGGGTAACTTCCAAAAGTGGGATGGATAGCAGTCAACTCCACTGATTTGTTTAGGAAGGAAGCACATTTCCTTCCACCATGAAAAACACACCATCATACAATCAACATAAATTTTCTGGAATCATGAGCTGCAGAAGGTTTAAAAACAGCACAGAGTACAGACAGGTTCTCTTCTGATAATTCTGTTTGGTAGGTTTGGGGGTTTTTTTCTCTGTTCTGATGTTTCAGATATTTGAGGATTCAATCTTTAATACTTCTGAGTAAAGTCTTTATTTGTTGATTGCCCTTGACAGTCTTGCTATGTCTTCACAGACTTTTTATAATCTCAGTGATTACTTAGTTTTTACAATATGGTCATGCATTTTCTGCTTTTTTCTGTTTCATGTACATAAGTATTTCAAACCTCAAAATAAAGTAAGTCTAGCTAGAGGTAAAAATCAGAAGTAATAGCATAAAGCAGTGCTGTCTTCCTAATATCTCTGTATTTTGTCACCCTGTCTGGTGGTTCGGATTTGTTTCTGCTTTAGTATAATCTGTAATTAGATTTTTTTTTTTCTCCTAAATTTTGTATGTTTTAAAGAGCTCTTCTCAGGGGGAAAATACCCTCACACTAGGCAAGCTATTACTTGTAATGGGCTTCTAGATTCCAGATGATGACTGCTAGAATTTACAGTGATCAGTTTGCTTGTGGGATGTATCATTACTGTGGGATCTATTTGGCTGAACATGAGGATCAATTGGTAAGCAAGTGGATTGAAGCTGAAAACTATAGAATGTTCTGCCTTGATGGGTGCTTTAGCAGGCTTCCCAGGCTTGATAGCTGTGATTAATTTGCTTAGTTAAAAAAAAACAACCAATTTTCTTAAAAATCAAAGAGATTTTTTTTTCTTTCAAGGAGATTAAACTTTCAAGAACTGTTAAGCAGTTTTCATTTTGATAGTTCATTTCAAGTGTGCTAATTAAAAGGGTTGTAAATTTGCACTTAATCCTTCAGGCCAGGTTTTGGACCAGGTTCTGTTAATACTTCTGGGTTGTGTGGCTCCATGTCTCACTTTATTGCTACAATAAACATCTAATGCAGGTCTTATGGGTACTTTTTATGGATACTTCTGTGTAAATAATGTAGGTCTGTTTAAAATTACTTTGGTAGCAAGTAGTAAGATCTGGGAATGGTTCCATGGAAGAAGTGTCTTGTTGGCTTCAAGGATGGTTTGATTCTGGTTGTCTGTTCAAGTACTGTAATGAGGGCAATTAATGTAAGATTCCTGGAACAGTATTTCTGTTGAAGTTTATGATGATGAAGCTTACACCCTCTTAAATGACAGGTATTTCATATCCAAAGCTGCCAAAAAAAAAAAAATCTAGGTCTTTACCTTAAAGCTTCATAGATCCAGTGTACTCTTTTCTGTGTGACAGCTCCTGAACTGCAACTATTGTTGAGAGTAGAATAGGGGCCAGATATTCAAGATTCTCTTTATTCTTCCATGAGTCTTCTGCTGAGCATGCACTTCTATTTACAATATCTAGGATGTCTTAAGATGTGGAAAATAGAACCTGTTTCTTTGCACAACTGTACAAACTTTTAAGCTGATCCTTATTTTATTGCTTTTGGCTGAGCCATCTTTGAGTTTTCCCTTTTGTTTTGCATTTGGGGTTTTTTACCTTCTTGTTCTTCTGATGCCTCCTTGAGCAGCTCATAAGCTTTGAAACCCTGTACTGCCACACACCTTAACATTTCTGATACCCTTTTACAAAAACAAAACCACACTCTCCTTTGAAAAACCACAACCCTTCAAAAACATTAAAATGACAGATTGTGGATCTACATTAACTGTCTAATCAACAGTAATCAGTTACAACTAAGTTATAGCAGTATTTGAGGGAGGAAAAGTACCAATTTATAGCAGTGATCAGGATGAGGTTCATCCTTACTTTCAAAACAATTGTAGTGACTATTTGCAAGTAACAGAGCAGAAAATCTATAGGGAACAATTTTTTGAAAACAGGAAAACGTTATTAAATGAGAGTGACTTCCAGGTCTAGAGTCTTTGCAGAATAAATAAATTTTGAAATTGGAGTTGGGGAAGAAACTTATTTTGTATCCTACCCCTCATTTCCATTAATATTATAAAGTTACTATATAGCTGCCTGGGAGAGTAGGAGAGGAGGAAATGCAAAGGCACACTTTGTATAGAAATAAGCCAGTAGAAATTGTTTAGCTCAATTAAACAATTACATACTTCAGGGCATTTTTCCAGGTATAAAATAGTATCTGATTCTTGAAATAATTTACCTTTTTAATATGTGAATATAATAACGTGAGTAGAAGATACTTTTGTTCTGCTCTCATATTACTGGCATCTGTATCCAGTAATTTTGCAACTGTGCTTCATTACAGCTCAATACTGCAGTAAGGAAAATGGCGAACTATGACACAGAAATCTTTTAAAAATATTAATTGGCCTTTAGGCAAGGAATTAGATCCAGAGAATAATTTGTATTCAATTTCTGCATTTCTCAAAGCTTTGACATGCTTAACTCCTGTTCAAGTGCTATTTTGGTAATACTGTCTGAAGTTTTAGCCAGCTGTGTGTATCTGTGGCTCTTAAAATCATTCTAGATTGGCAAGTTTCCTACAGTGTCTTCATGGGCTTCCCAAACAGCTTCCTGAAACAGCTGATCCTGTAGCCTTGTAGGAGCTAATGCTGGCACAGAGGGGTTACAGGCACACTCCTGGAAAGACAGGAGAAAGTTTAACAGACTAGACTTAGATCAGCTTTTGTGAACAGCAGATACTCAAATAATTGTGCTGTTACGTGATTGGCAGGCTCTTTGTGTAACATCAAGGTATCACTAACTGCTGACAATGGCTCTCCATATCACTTTTTGATGTAAAGTACAAGTGATGGAGTGAACTTTTTGTTATGTCATGTGGTCCTTGTGGCATATGGAACCACTTTTGTGGTGGGAGGTAGAAGTTATTTTGGACAGGGGAGTTTCAGCAACATTTATGCATTGCTGCTTAGCAGAATGTGATCTGTGGTCTTTGGGAAGTTTACTTGTTTAAGTGTTACTACAGCATGGCTCAAAATGATGTTTCAATCAAGCAAATAAACACAAGTGATATGGCCACTTGAAATACCTATGCTGGATATTGGTAAGAGAGTAGTAAGAACTGTGTTGGATATTGGCTGTCTTAGGAGAAAATTAAGAGCTCTGACATTCATGTATTTTCTTTCCTCTTCTCTGAGGCTGATGAGAATGTCCATCTAAACAAAGTTTACCTACAGTGTTTAAGATTAGTTGTTAAGAAGAGAAAGATAGAAGAAAACAGAACTGCAGAATAAAATATATCAACTATTAAGGGAGGGCACAGAAAACACTGCCTTTGTTCTGTAACTCCTCCTGTTTGGGTTATTTTAGTACACTTTGTACATCTATCTCCCAACTGACAGCTTTGGCTACTAGAACTGTATGTTCTAGTGAAATGAGGCTCAGACTTGAATGGACTGAGGTGCAGCATCTGAGCTGCTACTTCAAATAGAAACAACATTCTTGCACCTCATTAGAGTCTTATCAAAAATATTGATTAAAAAATCAGCCTTTGAAAATCAAAACTGGTGTTTATACTGAGAGAGTCAAAAATCACAAAAAAGATCATGTCTCAGATGTTCACAAAAAGCTGAAATACTGGCACACATCAATGTGTTTATTTAGATACTCTTTTGTTCACAAATATGATCAGGAATATTTTTAACACGGATTGAAGTTGGCAGCCTCTAAAAACACTACCACAGCTTGATTTCTTCTTTAACTCAAAACATAACTGCAAACTGTAGTCTGTAAACTTGTTTCATGTGCCTGGAGAACTATAATCTTGCTTGGAATGCACGAAGTTAGACTTTGATCACAGTAACAGTCGTTAACATTGGCAAGAGCTAAGTAGAATCAATGCACTCTGTTCCCAACTGCTATAAAACTTGAACTTTCAAAGATCTCTGGTCCCCTGGGGCATTACAATTTATTGTTAGAGAAGAAACATAAAGAGCTTCCCTTTTCCTCCTGCCAAGAGCATATGGTGGGATTTTTCTCTTAAATCACCCATATTCCTTGATGTTTCTTCTGAATAATCCATAGTCCTCTAAAGAAACATTTGCATCTTGAGAGAATATAAAATCAATGATGGAACTGTTTCATACATGATTTTTAGCTTAGCATTAGAGAACAAGCATACAATTTCTCCTATAAAGGTGGTGAAGTTCCTAAAAATTTTAGCTATGGCTTTTTTTTTCTTTTACAGTCTACAAAGTAAAAGTGTAAAAAAGAGCTTACTAGAATCATGTGAAATGATTTAGAAATTGTGCTTGGTTAGTCTGTGACTCATTGCATTGCCGTATTATCTAACGTGTGTTTGAGACATGCCTTAATCTGATTTCTGTACTGAGCAAATTGCTAAAAAGGTATTAATACAGTAGAATTGTTATTCTGGATCCTATGCTTAACCATAAAATCTGCATGAAGGAATTCTGATTCCTAGGATAAAACATAACTATAGAGGATATTCGCACCCATAAAGACACCCATGGATTTAAATAACAAGTTTATAAGAAATAAATAACACAAGTGAAAAAATGTTTCTACGGTTTTGCATCCAACATCTCTACCAATCAACTGCCATAAGTCTCTTTGGTTTTTGGTTTTTTTTGGTTTTTTTTTTTGGTTTTGGGTTTTTGGTTTTTGTTTTTTTTTTTGGTTGGTTTTTTGCATCTCTCCAATCCATAATGTTTCCTGTGCTGTTCTTGCACTATCTGTAAGAGACAGCAAGCAGCAGGGTATAGCCAAGTGTGACAGGTGATGGCTGAGGTCACAGTCAGCCTCTTGCTCTTAGGCAGAAGAGAAAATTATTTGGCTCTCTCCTGGTTTGTTTTTTTTTCCTTTATCATACCACTAATTTGGAAGGAGAAAACAAAAAGAGTTTACAATTCTTAAGACTTACAACATTTTACCAATATGGCTGAAGCTAGACAGTGGGCTAAAACCACTCTGAGAATTGATGTTACATCAACTAACTTTGCTTGAGGAAGCACTCCAAAAATACAATATTTGGTGTGCAACAATGCTGTTCAATTTATTTCAGAAAAAAATCTTGTGAAGGAAAAACTATTTGAAAAAAAAAAATCTAGTCATTTAGCTTTTGCAGAGCTCCCTAACCTTTGAAATTTTCTTCTTTTTGTTGTGATTACACTTTTTTTTGATCACAGAAGTCACCATTGTGATAATCTAGCTTGACTTTTGTCTAACATAGACCATAGAACTTTAAGTCTTCAGGGAGAGATAAATGACCACTACTTTTGGAAAGATTTTTTTGGGGTGCTCTAATCTCACCATTTTTCTTGTCTTTACCCATATGTCTAGCAAAGTAATACTCTTGGGATATTGTCCATTCTTAATCATGGGTTAAACTTACATGGAGAATACTGTAAATATTTTTTTACCAGCTGCAGAAGGACTAACTAAAATGACTGGCTCAGATGTTGATCTGCTAGCAGATGTAGCCCAGTTTGGTCTGTAATCTCAGTCTCAATAATATTGGTGTTGATAATTGTAATGTTGGAAAATGAGTAGATAGATCTGCGAGGACTGGAGTTTATGAATCTTAACTTTCTAAGAATTTGCATGTTGGTCAGGTTTTTGTTGCATGTAAGGAATATCTAGTTTGGAACAAGCTTTTCTTGCAATCGAAATGCACACATCTCTAGTTCATGTGAATTCTGTAATGTTGGAGATGAGCTCATGAAACATCTTCTGCCTCTGTGGAATTCTTCCTTTGTCAGATCCCTCTCCTCTGTCTGGCTGCTTATCTTTTTATAAAAACTTGAAGGATCTTAATGTCTCTCAAGGTTTCACCACCACCACCAACATAGGCTTGAAATGCTGTTGAGAAATTTAAAACCCTTGTGAAGGAAAGAGGAGGAAGAGGGTTTTTTCAGACAGTGTGATACATCGATTTAATATGCATGTAAAAAACCCAGTCATGGTAATGACTAAGGAAGAAGAACACTTAGTTTTAACTGTAATACAGACCCTTTAAAATATTGTGTTTAATTCAATAATGAGCAATTATTTAAGAAAAACAAAGCTTCAAAAGGCGGTGGGGAAAAGTGATTGATAGATACTAAGTACACTCTCTCTGAGAATAATCTTAAAGCTGTAATAACCCTTATATTGCCCACTTGGCTGGAAAAGTTGTACATTTTATTGTTGCTTCATCCTTTTCCCACCTCTGCTCCAGGGATTACTGTATGGGAACTGTATAATGAACAGCATGTTGGGAGGAGTCCCTGCATGCTTGTGGAACAATGCAACTGGGCAGATGCAGAACATGTGCCAGGGCCTCTGATCCCAGGCTTGTGCCTATGAAACAATGACCAGGACTGAAAGCGTGCTACCTCCTTCTGTTTCCCAAGTTGCCAGACATGTTGTTATGTAGTTAAAGCTCATTTTATCTCTGTCCCAGTGCAGCTGGTGTTTCTTTCTACACAGTGACACAACCTCAGAATGGAGGAAAAAAGAAAAGCCCCTGTACGAGCACAGGTTGTGAGCTGATAGGCAGGGAAGCTTCCAAAGAGGAAGGTAGCATGGGCTTGAACTTCTCGCTGCAAGGATGCTCTAAACCTGAGTTTCCAGATAGATGAATTTTTGTAGCCACTAGCAAGTCAATCAATAATATGTATTTCTGTTTAGAAATGGTCATGCAATACCAGATGCTGCTTTGTCCTGTCAGGTCTTCAGTGCATTACACATGGACTGAAATAATTTGCTGGATTGGGTTCCACAAACAAGATGAGCAAACAGATCCCTGTTTCTAGAACCTGACAGGTTTGGGTGTGAACCAAGCCACGAGCTCTTCAGCACTATCAAACTTAGGCACTTTTAGGTATGTGCAGAAGCACAGCTCTTGGTGCCTGACAAACTTTGTATGTGATTCCTTTTAGATCTTAGATTTTAGTAACAGCTATATATAGGAGTGAGTTTTGGATTGGGGCAGATGGTAATTGCCTGAACATTTTCTGGACCTACTCCATGAAGCTTTTAACTTCTTTATAATGTATTTTTTTGCATTTCAGACAATAAACTTGATGTGCTTACTGGTTTATATGACAATAACATTCAATTCTATTTCAGGGCTTTTATTTTACCACTTCAGATGTTTGACCTATTATAATTTTCAGCACAGGAATATGCTCCTGTGATCTTTTCTTCTTGTGAAGTCAGACTAGTTCTCTCTTTTCTGCAGTTTCTAGCTGTTAATAAATTTTGTTTGAATAGGGTGTTTCAAGTTAGGATTTGTCTTCCATTTTTTAAATTAAATGTGAAATGTATGAATTACCATTCTTTTTTTGGAGATGTATATTTAACATTAATTTCATAGTAATATTAACAGGTAATTCTAATTTAATTTTTTAAATATTCATTTTAAAACAACCTCAGTTCACATAGCTTAATTTGTGCTTATTATTAAAACCATGCATAGAATTTTCTGGTTATTACAGCCTTGTTAATTAGTTTGTTAATCCAGTATTAAGTTTGCTTTTCCAGAATTCCTACATATTGTCTGCTGAAATTCTACTTTTACGGATGCAAAAGTATATTTTTAATGGAGGGGAAGTTTCTCGTTCTCTTAGTTGATCTCACTAGGGGAAACAAGGAAACAGGAAACAAAGGATAAAAAGATTCAATGAATGGAAGTAAAAATCAGGACAAATACTAACTAGAAATACTAAAATATTAGTTTCCCTAAATGGCATTCTATGGTGTAAATTCAGTTTTGAAAAGCTAAAGTATTTCTTGGTCTCATTACATTCAGGCAAGCGGTATTTTTAATATTTTCTCATTTTTTTTAGCAATATTGGCCAGAAAACAAAGAAGTACAATGTAGAAGAATGGTAGAAGTATAGACTTGTGGTAAAAATGGCAGCAAAATTAAAACAAGGCTCTCTAAAGAAAATATTTCAATATCGTGGCTATCCCTCTACTGTTAAACAATTCTTAAATTTGGTATTGTTCAAAATCTTATTAGCAATTTCACAGTAATTATACAGGGGTCCTAAAAAATAGGATTTTTTTTCAGAGCAAAAGTATTCGGTTTAACAGCTTCCAGTCAATTTTTTTAACGGTTTCTCACTAAAAAGATACTACAATTCAGATTCTTGGAAGACTTATCAATCCTGTCTGTTATGATGGCAGCACCTTACAAAATTGTAAAACATTCAAGGGTCTCTTGCCTTTTATCTTAAACTGTCTAGTCAGCAAAGCTCTTAAACTTCTGCCTGACAGCAGGTTCTAATCTCACAGGTTCCTTCCTGCATTGGAAGGTCTGTGGACTGTGAGGAATTCTAGAAGCAGTCTTTATCTTTTAAAATTTTCTTAAGCAAGCTGATAACGGATCATTTCTAAAGCCATCTGATACATTATCTAAACATAAAAAGTCTCATTTTAGATCAGTTCTTCAAGTGAAGCATATGAAAAAACCCCAGTCAGTAGTACAGGTAAACTGTAATAGCCATTAAGCTATTCTAAGACTTTTTGTCTTGTAGAAGTATTGACATTGCTGAATTCCTTTTTATTCATGTAGTTCCATTTTTGGATTGGAGGTTTTCTAGTTTTCTCCTCTTTTATTAGGAGCTGCTGAGATGTAGGTGGATCAGAATGCTTTGAAATTAAAGGAAAAAACCAAACTGTGACAACCCTGTGGAAAATTGTGTTCTCTGGACAGTTTATGAGATTTGGTAAAGTTCCATGTCTTTGAGCTTTACAGTTTCTACTGTACTTGATGCTTGCTCTTCATGAAAAATCCTTAACCCTATCTTCCTTCTTTAAGGTCAGCAATATGGGAGCAGAAAGAACCAATTCATTGTCCCACTCTTGATAGGAAAAAAAAAGAGAACTAATATTAGCTGCTTCAAAAATAATAAATAATTCAAAGAAAGTAAATAGTTTTGACTGGCACTACAGTGACTTATTTTGACTAATAAAAGTGAATTTTTTTTTTTTTTTCAGAGAAGCTATCTAATGTTTGGTTTTCACAGCCTCTACTGGAGTCATTCCATTGAATGCACCATTTGGGACATATCTTAAGGAACTGCAGTTTCTATTCTGCCTGCCCTAACTTGGCAGGTCTCAGGGCAGATAAGTGGGGTGTCAGTGATGAGTTAGTGTGTTAGCTTGTGGGTCTCTGCAGAGACTGGTTCTAAGACCTGTACTATCAAGTAGTCTGTCAGTGACATGCAAGACAATAGCAGGGTGACCAGGTTGCAGCTCCTGAGGGGAGCCTGCAAGGGAGCTGGAGAGAGACTATGCAAGGGCTTGTCCTGACAGGACTAAGGGGAATGGCTTCAGACTTAAAAGACAGTGGGCTTAGATTGGACGTTAGGAAGAAATTCCTTACTGTGAGGGTGGTGAGGCAATGGAAAAGGTTGCCCAGAGAAGTTGTGGATGACTCATGCCTGGAAGTGTCTTAAGACCGATTTGGGTGGGGCTCTGGAAGGTGTCCCTGCCCATGTGGGAGTTGTAACTAGATGATCTTTAAGGTGGGCCCTTCTAATCCAAACCATTATTCTGTTATCCAAACCATGATTCTGTTACTAAAATACACCTCAAAGCTTACAGGCAGTGGAAGAAGATCAGCAGATATTAAAGCACAAGACATCAACACAGGACAATCTGGATCGCCCTTGAGATTAGCTTCAAACAAAGGAGTGTTTTTCTGAGGCCAAATAAAAGCTGTGTAATTAGCACAAAAGATTAACTGCATTTCTTGACAGAAGGCAAGGGGTTCTCTGAGAGGCTCTAGATAACACTGGGGATTTTTATATATTCCAAGATAATAGTGGATGAAATGCTGAAGATGAGCTCCTGGTTTGGCATCATGGCCAGATGAATAATGTAATCTATTGTTCATGTTATGTCATCATTGAACAGGACTAAGAAGGTTGCATTTTCATTTATTATGAATTTTAGTAAACTGTATGAATATGCTGCTTATTGTCTCTATGTAGCTATAGACAGGATTAATTGAATTTTTCATTTGTTCTGATTTTTTTTCAGTAGTTAAAAAATTGTTAAGCTTGAATGTTTGTTTTTGTTTTATGAGTATGCTCTGATCCATGCAAAACTTGAACTTGTTTGGTCCTGTGGCCTGTGTGGGACAGAAGATCAAAACTAAATCATCACAATGGTCCTTTCTGGTCTTAATATATTTACTATAACTTTGTCAGTTGGAGCTGAGAGTCATTTTTAATACTTCTATGGTCTTTCTTCTAATAGTAACAATTTGAATGGTTTAACATAGTCCCACTGCTTCCACGGATACTAAAGGGATCCTGAGTGTTAATGGCAGTACTGCCACTGGCCTGCTATTTTAGAAGAATAGGTGAAAAACTTAGGAAGTTGCATACCTCACCACGGTAAGCTTCCCTTTTCTTTTGCTTTCCTTTTATGTTAGACATGAAACAGTAAAGAAACTCTGGGTTCTGTTGCCATAGTTACTTGATTCATCTTAAATCCCAGAGCAGCGCAGTCTAGCTATCCCAAATTGCCAAGG
Organism: Agelaius tricolor; assembly: GCF_023055355.1. Classification (NCBI taxonomy): domain Eukaryota; kingdom Metazoa; phylum Chordata; class Aves; order Passeriformes; family Icteridae; genus Agelaius; species Agelaius tricolor. The sequence goes on along the minus strand of NW_027269267.1, from coordinate 45,491,859 downwards.
AGCTATTGCTCACAGCTCTCGTAGCTGTAGACAAAACTGATTCTTTCTCTTTCTTAATGATTTCTTCTATTAAATGATGCTTAAATCCCCTCCCTCCTCACTTTCCAACACTGTCTCTTGAATGAGTCAGTTAATTTGTGTTCATGTTGTCAAGTTCCCTGGGTGTGAATAACCTCTAGCTTATCTGTCTATAAACTCCAGATTTGAACAATGTCTTTGCCTATTAGCAGTGTTCTTTCATCTTTTCATTCAAATTCAACACATTCTTGATTATTATCTGTGTGATTTGAGCAGTTGAAGGACAGTATACTCAATAGTGGACATTTCTGCAGTTGCTGTTTGCTGCAGTTGCAGGGATGCTATTTCAGGTTTAAGTGGGCTAAGTATGTTCTTTTTTAATGTTTATGTAGTCGTCATCGTCCTCGCTGTCTTCACCACCATGCTCATCGCAGCCTCAGGTTAGCCACAGCAGAACGAAGGCCTCACCATTGTGTCACTCTGCATCCCTCTCCTGGGCCAAACGTAATCATGTAGGTCCTGCAAAGGCTCCCAGTCCGTCAGTCCGTCTGCGCCGGTGGCGGCCCTTGATACGCCTTCCATCTGTCGGGCTTCATTCTGTTGTAAGTGTAGTCCATCTTCAGTCTTTTCTTACTCTGACACCACTGGCCTTCTGCCATGTAGCTTCAGTCTTCAAGGCATCATGTTTTGTTGGGGTCTTTTCTCAACCATTCTTAAGGTTTCTTTCTTCCTGGTTTATTTTTTCCCTTTCCACCATGTCAGACAGCAAAAGTACATCATTCCACGCTTTGCTGTCCAGGTATTTTTGATTCCATACATATGCTAAATCATTTTCAAAGCATAGAAGAAGTTTACCTTTCATGAACTGGCACTTTTTTTTGCCATAGGCTCCACATCCAGCCTCTTCTTTTCACCTCATCTTCATGATCTTTCATTTGGATCTGCTAAATCAAGGTGCTTCTAATTTTTTGCTACATGGTATTATTTCTTCTGTGTTTGAGGCCTGGTTTTAAGTTCTCATATCCTAAACCTAGTCTCCTTTTCTTTCCTTAACTCTTGGTTAATGGTCCCTTGGTATTTCAGTAATGATAAAATATTTCCTTTAATCCCAAGGGGCTGGTTACTTTCTCACTTGACATCTTGTTTCTTCATATAGTTTGTACTCAAACATTGCAGTTGAAAGGGAATATGGTCCAATAAGAAAAGCTTGTCATCAAATTAAAACTTTTTTCCTCCTTCACTCACCGACCACAAATGTATCTTGAAAATCTGGGAAAAAAATTATATGTGCAGAGTAGCCAATGTTTCTAAATGGCCTGACGGCCACCAGCGGAAACACCAAATTGAAAGAGTCTTTTAGTGCTATTTCATCCTGCATTTAAGGAGTGATCACACTTCTAATGCATACATGAATAGAAAAATAAATCTTGGTGTGTAGAAGTTAATGCTCTTAAATGCAAAATTTGGACATTGATTTTGTTTTTATCATTCTTTGATACTGATCACATTTCATCTGTGTTCCTGGAAATTCTTCTTTGAGATAGGTGGGTTTTTAACAGAGGTGAAATAACTACTCTAGCTGTGGTCCAAATAATTTTCTTTTTCATTCAGATGTGCCTTTGCACATGTGGAAACCCTTAATGTTTTACTGCTATTAAAAATAAGTGTCAAATGCTTCCACTTCTTTATAACTTTTTTATTTTCATCCTGATAAATATCTCAAGATGAGGCCTTTTCCCAGACTCTTTTCTCTTCATGTAAATAGTAATTGCTTTTATTAAGTATCTAGCTCTCATGTAATATTCAGAACTATGGACCATTCTTGATGTTATCATTTGGAGCTAGTTAAATATTTTGGGATCTGAGGAGTTGTGAAGTACAGACTTAAATTGTTCCCAACTCATGCTTCTTACCCCTCATTTGTTTTGCTGACATTGACAACATCTGACATTTTACCTGGGTTTTTATTGTTTAGCAAACCTTGGAAAATTCTATGTCATGTTTCTGTAATTTGAAACTGGGATCATGTTTGAATTTGACTTATCTATGCTTGTTGTTAAGAAAATACTTATTGAAGGAGACTTGAGCTTGGGTGTGCCTGCCTAGAACAAAAGCATTAATTGAACATGAGTTTACTTCAGCAGTAAATAAATGATGACTTATCTAAGACATTACAGCATAATCTGTTGTCATAGCAGAAAACCAAGCTGAGAGTTTTGTTAACTTCAGAAAATGTCTAAAAACGAGTCCTCATCCACTAGTAGTGAGCATTTCCTTTAAAAATGTTCAGAAAATTAGTTTAGCTTTCAGTACAACTCTATTTGGCAAAGCAGAAGCTTGCTTCTAAGAGGTTTTAAAATATTATGCCTTAATTCCTCCGATGTCCTGTCTTCATCCAACAGATTAAAATTTCAAGGCCTATACATAAAGATTCATCAGTGAATACTGATAAATACTATATAGTCTGGTATGTATTGGTAACTAAATGTTGTTCTCATTTTTGCACATTTGTATAACATGCCTTACAAGAAAATTAAGACCACGTTTTTGTAAATTAGTTTATTATGGAAGAAACCAGACAGCATTTTGCCATTAAAGCTGTCTCCGTTGGCTTTGTAAAATTTGAATGACAAGGTGGTATTTAATGTCCTGTCAACAAATAGTATTAGTACAGCTCTGATATTCTCCTAGCTGTACAAAGAGGCTGAACTGCTCAGCATTGCATGAGGCCAGCATTGTATGAGAAATGTATGAGCACTTCAGTATTGCTTTTATTAAGAAATCTATGCTCTTGAATTTAAGGGGGTGGGCACATCCTGTATATTGTGTTTAAAATATAGTTGAACTTTCTTGTAGTTCTGAGTACATTTCTACCACTAAAACATTGACAAACAGAAAAATGATTGTTTCAAAATTTAGAGCAAAAGTTTTGATGCTGAGAGGCTTTTTCTAGGCTCCTTAAATAAAAGCACTTTTCCTAGTTGAAAACTTTCCTTGACTTCAGTGGTGGTTGACCTTGGCTAGACACCAGATGCCCATCAGGCTGCTCTGTCACTCCTCTCCTTTGCAGGCCAGGGTGGGGAGAAAATAAGAGAAAAAAAACTCGTATGTCAAGATAAAGGCAGTTCAGTAAAGCAAAAGCTTCACATGAAAGCAGGGGAAAACAAAAGATTTATTCTGTACTTCCCATCAGCAGGGGATGTCCAGACGCTTCCTGGGAAGCCAGTCTTGAGTGTGTGTAGTGGTTGGCCAGGAAGACAATTGTCACAATTACTAATGTTATTAGGTTTTTTCCCTTTTTCCTCCTCCTTTCTCTTAGATTTCATTGCTGAGCAGACCTCATATGATACAGAAACATCCCTTTGGTCAGTTGGGGCCACCTGTCCTGGCTGTGTCTCCTCCCAGGGTTGTGCCCACCCCTGTCCTGCTGGTGAGGGTGAGATGTGAGAGAGGGCAGGGATGCAGGGCCAGCGCTGCTCAGCAGTGGCCACAGCACTGGGTGTCACCAGCCCCTTCCCAGCTACCAGTGCAAAGCTCAGCACTGGGAGGGCTGCTCTGGGGAAATGAGCCCCATCTCTGCCAGACCCAATACATCCTTTCAGAGTAGGTCTCTAGATGAGTTCAGAACGTATATTAGGAGGGGGGAAAAAATTGAAAATACTGTCCTGAAGTGTTCTGTACAAATCTGATAAATTGCAGTAGATGTGGCAAATTTTTAAGATAAGCTAACAGCATGCTTGTTTAGTAATGTTGACTTTCCCTCCATCCTCATCACTTTCTCTTCCAGATCATCTATTCTTTTAGTGTTTCTGTTTGCCTTAGGTTTTGCTGCCTTTTATATGACAAACACACTGCAGTATATTGAGCATGAATAGAGATGTCACTGTTTTGTGAGAAAAAGCCAGAAACAGTCTTACTGAAAACTTGTGACCATCATTCCAGTGATCTTTGTTTTAGTTGCAGTACTTTAACTGAGACCCAAATGCCTTTCACAGTCCTACACAGTATATTTGCCCAAGCACATCCCATGCTGCAAAACAGAAGTTACAGATGTCTGATCTATTCAACAGCAATTGCATCACTTTTTCCATTTTACTTCAGAATTTATTGAATATAAACCATACCTAGTAGTCTTCTTTTTTGGATCTGTTTTTCTTCGGCTTCTTGTAATATCTGGTGTAGATAAACCTCTAAGGTTTTTTTCTTCTCTTAAAACTGTAGATGTTTTTGTCATGATCTTTCAATTGGATGTATCTGAATTTTTTATTCTTGAAGGTTCTGCAAAATTGTCTCTTCCCTATCAGTCTTCAGTACTCTTCCATAACTTAACAGACTCCTGATGCCAGTTTCTTGACTTAACATCAAGTGGCTTTTTCCTTTCCCAGTCACTACCTGTATTGCAAAGCATTCTACTAAACTGGTTTGTGAGGTTTCTTGCTTTGCTTCTCCTTTCAAAAGCAAGCGTAAGGGAATAATAAAAATACAAGATATAGTTGGAAGAAATTGCCTGAAAACTGTCATGTAACACTGAATCTGCTCTTATAATGTGGTCTTTCATAAATACATTTTAAGCAGGCTGTAGTAAGGCTTGTTCAGTGGATCCATGAGAGCAAGACCATTTTTTTCTCAGTTGTAAGTTTGTCACAGAAATGAAGTTCTTAGGAGAAGAAACCAGTTGCACATAAATTTGACAAACAGTTATGTCTTGACTTAGCAACATTTGAAGATCAAAAGATTCAAAATGCATGAAAGTTGAACACCAACTTTTAGATTGGGATAATGGTCTAAGTGCATTGCAAGAGAAACTGTGCAGGTGATGAAATATACTTTATTAGACAGGCTGACATGATTGGGCAAACAGTGATGTGGCGTGTACTATTGGGTTTCTGAAGGTTAGTGCAACAACTAGAAAGACTGGTTTAGTTCATGAGGAGAGGGCAGCATGCACTGGTGAAAGGTAAAACTAAAGGAATTTCTTAGTACAAGAAGGCATAGGAAGGGTTATCATTTATATTGTAAAAACTTTGGGAAATGCAGTTTTTATTATAGATTTGATTCCTGCTAGAGGAAGAAATGTAGAGGTTCTGTTTCAATAGCATGAACTAATGGGTATTGATCTGAGACAAGTCAATTCAAATTGATTTCTCACAAAGGTCAGCACTTGTTTATTATTCAATTTGAATGTTCAGGTTAGCAGAGAAGGCAGTCAAATCCTCTGAAAAACAGGGACTCTGATATTTAAGTACTTTTAATGTAATATCCAAAATTAGAGGGCAGACAACCTTGGCTGTTTCTTTTGTGTGTGCAACTGAGTATTCATGAAAATATTGTGTGTTATTATCATTGAATGTTACCTTAATTCCTTGGAAAAAAGTTACATTTGAGATGATGTTCTCAAAACCATCTCTTTGAGCACTGAACTTGTATTTTTCTTCTTTAAATCAGTTTTGAGTCTTCTGGTTTTTATTTTTTAGCATGTTTTTAGTTTGGAGAAGTAAATTGGAAAAATTATGTCTACTGACCCAAATTACCAAAACTTACTTCTTATACTGTGATTGCAACCATAACATAAGTTTTGTAAGTTACTCAAGGTGCTGGTATTCTTCCTCTTTATGTCTTCCCTGGATAGGAGAGAAGTATACATTTCCAGTACTCAGCATGGCAGCTCTTCAGAAGACTTGAAAAATGAGTCTTGAATCCTATAGGTCAGTTCCAAATCCTGATAAGACAGTCACATAATTTAGACTCCCATGTCCTTCTCCTTGTGGTTCATACACACATGTGGTCCTTCAAGTGTGCTTTTTCCTTTTGCACACTGACGGGGCTTTTAAGTGAAAAAATCTAGAGGAACAGATAATCTGAACACTTCATTGATGTCTGTGTTACTGTGGTCTTTGACAAGAAGAGCAATCAAGAGAAAATCCTCTGTAACTGTTCTAAGTAATTCTTCATGATGAATGTGCAGGAAGGCTTCTTAAAGCTTTGCTCCTTGTTCTTTTAAACATTCACATAGACACTTTATTAGAAACTTGAAAAGTTGGCCAAAGGTGTAGTAGCTTTTTGAGGAGACCACAAAAGACATCTCGCTGGAGCTGACATTCCCACTTTTTTCCATTCCTTTGAAATTTAAAGTCTTCTGGTTCAAGTGTTAGAATTTCTAGGGCTTCCCAGTGAAGTGGAAATTGGCCTGACTAGGTTTTTCATGTGGTGTCTGTGCGTGTTTGAGTGTGCTTGCACGCATATGGATGTGTTGGGGGCTTTTTCCCTAAGGAGGAGAGGAGTGGAGGGATTTTGAATCAGATTCATCACATTGGGAAAGATTAATCCAGTTACTTGTTTGCTTAAGTTATAAACAACAGATTTTTATAATACAAAGTTTTAGGTCATTGTGTCTATTTAGACCTTATTTTTTCGTTGTGCTTATGATTATGCAAATATTTTTCTGTCAAAAATTATTGAAATCCTAATTTTTCAAGAAATGTAAAAATCAACTTTACTGCTATCTAGATTAGATGAAAAGAAATCTTAATGGAAGGAGACTGCATACACTAGAACATATGGTAGAAAACTTAATAATGGCATGGCACTTTCATTCTCTCTGGGATTGGGGAATTAAAAGTGTAAAAACACAGCATTTCTCACGGTTTATGGCAATAGCACACTGAAAGCATGTTATTTAGATTAGTCTTGTACAAAAACTCAGCAGGATTCTATAGCAGTCTGTCTCTAAGTAAACTTTATGAAAAGTCAATCATGCTTTTTTTGATGGCTTACTTATTCATCTTCTTTCTATATATAGACTCAGCATTCCAAGCATGCCAATGGTGTCTCTCTAGAGAAAGGGTGTTTATTAGAATTTGACAAAGAACTTAACACCCAAAATGGTCAAAAGGGCAACTATATGTTGTTTCTAAATGTGGTAAAAATCAACTCCTGAACATCTCAAAGTCCTCTGAAATAGTGATGTACTCTCCTGCTTCATGTCACCTTGAGCCCAGGTAGAGTATGTTTAGATGTAGGCTTTAAATTGTTAAGCCACCTCCTTCCTAAAGTGACACTAACTGGCAGTGGTCTTCCCCCTAACCATGAAATTTCTAAATCCCAGATTTCTTAGTTGATATGTTTAATTGATAAGTGAACAGCTGTGAAGTGATGTGTCTATGAAGGGAATTAGGTGACAATGTGGGATTTTACAAGCCTTGCCTGCCTGCACACTTTTGTAGCACTACAGTTTAGATGTCTGTAAAAAGTTGGGTGGTCAATAGCAATAACAATGATTGGACATTACCTGCTGTCTTGTGTGGTTTTATGGAAACTTGTGGTTTCCATAGTTTGCAAACTTTGAAGTTTGCAACTGGAGTAGTCAAGTTCTTGGAGCTGTTTGGTTTTGCTAAGTCCTGGCTCTGTTTGGCTTTCTGTGAAACAAAATTATCAAAGGCCATTTCACTTAGACAGCTTGAATTTCTGGTGGAAAGATCCTCTTGGCCCTTTGAGAGATGCCTCATCTTCAGTGGCCAGAATGCCTTTTCTCCATTCTAGGCTCTCTGAAACAGTGATGAAACAGGGTGTTTGTGCCTTTTGCACTTCTAACTGGTCATGGAGATAAATCTTAAATGACAGTGAAGGGAAGTTGTGTGGTATTTTGTTTTCTTTTTTTCCCATTTTTGAGCTTGCTGCACAGAATTTCTGTAAGCTGTTGGCAGTTCCTCCACAGCGCTGCATTCTTCGGCCTTCTTAATGTATTTGAAGGACTTGTGGTGACTTCTTGTCCTTCACTCAGTTGTTCTGGTTGTTTGCCACATTTCTTCAATTTATATCATCTTTTAAAGTCTTTTTTCATGGCCATCATCAAAAAGGAAATTTTGAGCCCAATCTTTAAAAGATGATACGACTTTGAGGTTCTACAACTTATTTTACACTCCAATCTGTTTTTAGCAAGTTTGTACATTTTTGGAGTCTTTTAGAAAATTCATGTAAGCCTAGCAGTAATTAAAAGATGAAAGAAAATTACATGAAGTACATTTTCACACAAGTCAGATTTTTGATAATGAAGAAAACCTGAAGTCCTTTTTCCCATTTGACCAAAACAATATCATCTTAAATTGTGTTCAGGTGCAGACTGGACAGACTGATAAGGAATTAATGCCATCAGTTGCTATTGAACACAACAGTGGTGATAGAGCTTTTGGCTCAGAAGTGATGAATGATCTTCTGGCTCACAGGTTCCAACACCACTGCTCAGCAGGTGCTGGGAACGTGTGTTGGTGGAGCACCATGCTCTGGATGCCCACAAACTTCTGCAAAAGCTTTTGCTGCTTGTGGTAGTTGCCAGCACAGTACTGGGCAAGGTGGATCTTTACTCACTGTAAGCATTTTTTATGTTGTGTCACTTGGTGCTTTCACTGCACTTCAGTCCTTACTGGGTATAATGAGTATGATACCACTTGGAAAATTCAGTCTGAGCACCTCTGGTAATTATCTTTCCTCCCCACCTAAGATGTGTTTGTTTTGACTGCCTGTGAAGAGGAAACTGGTTAACTGGGGTTGGCTTATGAGGAAAAAATTATTTTGACCAGTGAATATTTTCAGTTCTGAAATATTACCATTTCAAAGTTGAGTCCTGCATCACTTTGTTATGGGAGAAAGATTAGCGAAGGATTACTTATTTATATGAAAGTCTATTTTTGATGTTTATGTATTTGAGCTGATTTTACTTCTACTTCAGTTATGAAAAATAGAGCTTTTATGTAGAGCTGTAATCAGAAGTATTTCCAGATACTTTAATGCATGGATTCTTACTGATAAATGCATTGCAGACAGTTCCTTTGTATTCCAAAATGTTCCTCACTTGACTTCTGCCATTCTGTATAAATCCAGAATGTGCTTCCCAATTGTAATCTCTTTTGTCCAGGTATTTTTTATATTATGATGATACATGCTCATTACTCATATAGCAATAAGAGTTCAATAAACGCAATTTCTTTTTGTCTTGTTTTGTCTTGCAGGCACCAAGTATAGATGAAAAAGTAGATCTTCACTTTATTGCATTAGTTAATGTAGGTGGTCATCTCTATGAATTGGGTAAGAACACTTTTTATCCACTCTCTCCATTTTTTAGAAACAAATTCAAGTAATGATGCTGTTAACTGTCAAAGTTTCAGAGAGATTTCTTGATGTTATGTTGGGCTTAGGTTCTTTTCAGCTGCATCTTAGGGTCTGGGGATTTCTTTCAAACAACTGCAGCCTTCTTCTTAGTTTTTTGGGATTTTTTTGGAGGAGAGGGAGTTTGTTTGTTTGTTTATTAGGATTTTTTGTTTGTTTTTTGGGTCTTAGTGTTTTCCTTCCCTTAACTCCATCCTATTAAGATAAAATGGTACAGAATACTAGACTGCATCCAAACTTCTATGGGCATTTATAAGGACAGGAAGCAGGAAAAATGGATAAACACTCAAAATTTCACAGGACATTTGTTATGTTTATGTTCCCAAGCTGCTTGTGGAAGTATTAAATTAACTGTGTGCCACTTCAGAAATGTTAGCTATATTATTAAGCAGCTGTGCTTAATAAGCACAGTATAAGTGATAATGTTTTAACTCAAATTATGTAGTCAGGTTACTAAGAGATGTTAACACTCTGCAACTTATTTGTAATAGTCTGGTATTTTTTCCTCTACTTTTTGTGGTCAGTAGACAGTTAACTGTGCAACAGTAGTCCTTATTTTTTGAAATACAGCTATTTTTTCCTGTTCAGATTGTGTAGCACTTAGTTTTGCTCAGATATTCTCTAATGACTCCAATCTTAAATATGTTGCTGGGCAACTAGGTTTTCCAGCAGGCTCTTCAGAAATCCAGCAAGCAGATCAGCATGTAAAAACTGCAAGTCACTGATCTTTCCTAACATAATTTTTGCAGTATTTTGTGGTGATAAGACTTTCATCTTTTGAAAATCAGCATGTAATTAAGCAATGCCCTTAACAGGTGATAAGTAATCACAGCATGGGGCATAAGCAGTATATAAGAAGTGCTTATGTTAATATTAAGTTGATCTAAGGGGTATTACCAGGGATAAGTCATAACCAATAGGCACACATTTTTGTATTTTATGATGCTGTCTATCTGTCAGTGGACTAGATCAAAAAGGTAAGTACTGTAGGATGCAATAAATATTTTATGACTCTAGATTCAAGGCATAAGGGACGACTTTCACTTTTTTTGGTTGTGTGCTGTGATAAATTTTCATTGTCCATTAATTTATGCTGCTTGAAAAGCAGACTACATACTGTGATGAGCATGTTTACCCAATTTCTGTAGGTATGATGTGAGAGAAGGCCCATTTGAATTTTTCCTAAAAATAACAAATTAGAAGGAGAAGAGGCATTTAGCTCTACTGTACAGTGGAATGTCAATAGTACTATGTCTTTTGTTCTTAAAATAACTTCTCTCTGTAGCAGTGGAAGGAAGCAAAAAACCCCCACCTTAAAAGTAGTAAAATGGATGGTTTTTCAGTTGATTCACTGGCTTCAGACAGTGTGGGCAGCATGTGGGCTTTGGCATGCAGAAAATGCTAAGGAAGCACATGGATATTAAATATATGTGATGTTTCTGTCATTAAAAAACACATTATTTATAGACATGTGAAATTAAAATGTGGTTCTGCCAATATGGACACAAAAAAGCCCCAAAATTAAGGTAAACTTACCTTGCAACAGTGCAGGGAATTCAGTTCTGTTTCCCTGGCATTTTCTGAGGGTTTTGCCTTGTATCTGCAGCCATGGTAATTACAATAATGAACAACATCTTGTTCATATAAATCCAAATGTTTTTCAACATCAAATCTATTTTTAGTTATGGAAAATGTAGTTTGGAAGTGTTGTCAACTTTGGTGGCATCTTTGGGGAGGGAAAAGCCTTTTACAGGGAAGACAGAGCCAAAAGCGATTTTGTTTTATATTTTTAAAGAAATATTTCAGATAACCTCACATAAGTTTTCATACTGTTAACTCGTTGCAAGTAACCTGAAGCATATTTATATGAATGAAATTCTTTTTAAATGCTGAGAATGACAAGCATTATTCTATTGGAAATGCAAGGAAAAAAACATGTAAGAAAAATAACCATAGCAATCCTGTTTAAATGCTGTGAAAATACTAAATATTTAGAGCTGTTGGGTTTTGTTTGCTAATTTATTTTAAATGACAGAAACATTTTCAGTGATGCCAGACTCTTCAGAATGGTGGGTTTACTACTCTGGTCTGTTGTGGAGTCCCTGATCACAGCTGTCAAACACCACAGACCTACAGCTGTCTGTCTGTGTAAATCCATCAAGCGTAGCTGAAATTTTTCTATTCTGTTTGAAAAATTGAAGTACTATACCAGCACTAAACCAACAGCATCTTACAGCTTTGAAGTTTTCAAATTAAATACTGAAAAATATTTCATTGTTTTGATTGGATTATTTTTTAAAAGCAACAGATTGTATATAATGATACTGGTAGAAGCAGTCAGCAGTGGAGAGACCAGGGAACAGCTAGCTGCATGTGTGAACTTTATGAAAAATGCGATAGCATTTTGGAAAGCGAAGTACAAAAGATCTGTTTAAATAGTTTTAACTGAAAAAAATGAAGCTTTTATAATTTTATAAATGTGTTATTCAATCCCACTTTGTCTTTCAACAGATGGGCGCAAGCCATTTCCGATAAACCATGGGGAAACCAGCGATGACTCTTTTTTAGAGGTAGGGATACAGAACCTTCTTAAATGGTGCTATATGAAATTCTTGCTGTGTTTCTACAAAATTTATAAAATAGATACATGAAAATACCTATACAAGTCTAGCTATATTTATAGTTGGATGAGGAATAGAGCAACTGGGATGGTGAGGCCAAATTAGGTTTGAAAAGAGATATTTTGGAACACTTACGTTGTGGCTGTGGATGAGAGAGTATTGTAACATAAATATCATAAGGGTCAACTACAAGATCAGACTGACTTATCTTCTGTGCTTAGATTTTCATATACTCCTGCTCCTTTCAATTAGTACCTCTAACAAGAAGTTAGCAGACTGAAAACTTACAATTTTTCATTCTCTTTCCTTTGGTTTATAGTTTGATTGGTGTCACGCTAGACAGAAGCTGATTTCCCTTCTGACCCTTCCTAATGATCATTCTTCTCTACTATCACATCTTCTTTTGGGTGCTTCTTTGTGTCATGAGCTGAGAAACTAATTGGAAAGCGATACACTGAGTTAGGAGGATAAACTGGCATCCCCACAGAATGATGCCAAGTTGAAGTTGAGAGAAGTCAATGCATAGATCTGAGTTTTATGATATCCAGATTGGATTAGTATTACAAAAGGAAGAAACCAGAGAAACTAAAACAAAGAAAATAGAAAATTATTTTGTAGTCTAGAAGCATAGACTAATGTCTGTAAAATTTGCAAATAATTTGTGCTTGCTTGGACAGGGAAAGAAATTGGATAAAGCTTTCCTTATTCCGTATGTGTCTTTTTCCTGTTTTTGCTGATAACATGTGTTCTCCAGATTGCACCCTAAAGCTAGATGAAGGAATTACTTAAAATTTTTCAATTACCCCACCCAGCTTAGATTCATCTTGAAACAAAGGAAAAATTTCTGAAGGCAGCAGTACTTGTTAAGGCAAACTTCAGAGATGCATTTAGAAAGTCAGAAAAGCAACACATCTGCTGCACAAAGTAATATTCAGTCACAAAAATTATCATTGCTAAAGGTCCTTCATAAAACTTTTTCTTTTAGGCTGCCCATATGAGCACTGTAAGTAATCTTGAGTCACATCAGAAATACCATTTATGTAAGTTTGTCACACTATTTAGTAAACCTTTATGGAAAAAGCCATTTTGGGCCTAGTTTGGATAAAGCATATTTTCGTATTTCAGTTGTGTTTTGTTTGGTTTTTAATAACAAATAGGATTTATACTGTTTTTCATTTTGGTTTTCTTTGTACTTTTTTCCCCTAGGATGCAATAGAAGTTTGCAAGAAATTCATGGAACGTGACCCAGAAGAATTAAGATTCAATGCAATTGCACTGTCTGCAGCTTAAAAGCCTTTTCCTGTGAGACAACTCTATTGCAATGTATTGTAAGAATAAAACTGTTGCCATATGTTAATAGTACAAATTTTGATACTTCCCTAACATCTTGACTAATTGTAGCATACGTGGAATAAACTTTGCATTTGTCCTTGCTATATTTTGCTGCTTGTTCCTACAGCAACTTTGGGTATTTCTATACAGGCATGCATTTTGTGCAAGATTTTTATGTGGTGGGTTTTTTGCCTTCCACCCCCTTAAAAGTTTTGGGACTTACTGTCTGTGATATTTCCTTGTAATAATGATGAGCTGCTTTAGAGCAGGATTATCATTTGTATCATGCACAGATAACATTCTGAGTGGAGTATGGTGATATGGCTGAAAACTTGGAGTATGAGGCTATCTCCATCTTTTATTTATAATGGTGGAAGAATACTATAAGAACTTCTTCAGGTGACTCAAGTGAAAAAAAAATTTTTTCAGTGCATTATTTTTAAATAAATGTGTGGAAGAAAATAGGCAGAAAAAGGACTATTCTTACTGTTGGTGAGCACTAACATTTTAAAATTATCCTAATGTTTACATTTTTAATAAAACTTCACTTTGTTTCTCAAGTCTAATAATGTTAATAAATTGTCCAAAAACTTTAGTTAAACCAATATTTGCTATTTATATTATATGTGGAAAAATGACATGGGTTTTTCCCCCCAAAAAGGCACATTAGGAAATTCAAATGGTAGGACTGTGGAGGGCACACACAGTTGAATACAGCAATGTGAAGTACCTCACCTAACTGAAATAAATGATAGAAAAGTGATGATTGTTGTAATGAAGTTTGTTTAGCAACAACAAATAGACTGGAGGTTTTAAGGCAGCCATGATAGTCATATACTTTTCTCCCCTGTTGGAATATCTGTTGTAAGTTTGTCAGGTGGCATTACTGAATGCTATCAGATGCTTCCCCTGTGCCATCCCTCCCACTCCACCCACTGATCTTAAGGTACTGTTGACCAATTCTATACCTGAATCAGTAACATTGTGGTTGTTTTGAGTTTGATCTTCCTGTTTGGTTTTGGGTTTGGTTTTTTAGCTAAGCAATCTTAACACTTTAGGATTCTTGTGAAGATTGGTTTGGGTTAATGTGTGTGTTTTTGACATTCCAGAAAAGTATTCCTTATTCACTCCTTTGAAGTGGAATAATTTAGGTTTGCTTCCAATCAAACCCACTGCCAAAGGAAACTGAGCCCTCCATGTCCCAGAGGGTGCTTTCATTCTCTATCAATTGTCATTGCAGGAAAAATGAATGGGGTTATGCCAGAAGCACTCTGGCAGAGTTTTCCTTCTTTATAGAAAAGAAAGAGGCCTGGGAGTCTGTCTTATCACTTAAGAACATCTCTTGCACTCTAAAGAAAAAGTTGGCGTGTCTGTCTAAAACATGTCACCTGGAGAGGCCAGTAACAGCAACAGTCTGTTTTCTATAAGTGAGCTGTTTGGAAAAGCAAAGGAGAAGAATAACACTAATGAGCTTCTATTTTTGAAGCTTTTGCTTTTTCACCCCAATAAAATGCAGTATCATTAAGACTTGGTTTATGTTGCCATGCTCATTAGTAAAGTCCTGAAACTTGCTTTTAAATAAAAATCAGAGGCTTTAGTAACCGAACCAGCTGTGTTGTCTTCTTGCTAATATCAGCAAAATCAAATAAAGGTTGTCACCACTGAATTGGGATATTGCATTTTTTAAGCTAATGGTGACTTGGAGGATTGCCTTTTGAGTAAGCCATAGTTAATATAGATAAGGCCCTTTTAGAATAGGGGAGAGGGTGAGGATGGAGAGGAAGTGCAGTTCAAGGCTGTTAAACAAGATACATCCGTCTCTAGAGAAATGTCTCATCTCTTCAGTGTTCAAAAGTGGGTTTAAGTAATCAATGGTGTGTCTCTGTTTTTGTGCAGCTGTTTATTGCAAAATCCCTTCCGAAGTGGAGCTCCTTGTTGGGTAAAAGGACTGACTAGACAAATTCAGGACAAACATGATAAGGTTAGAATAGTAAATTTGGGGGGGATTTTCTGTGGTCATGCTGAAAAATACATCTTGAATCTTAAGTAAAATCCTATGAATAAGAATTCTTAGTATTTTGGCAGTATTGTAGTTTTGCTTAGCATCTACATAGTCTTCAAATCAGTTGTTCTGCAGGGTAAGGTTTCCCTCTTTTATTTGCAGTGTTAGTTTCTGGTTTATTAAAATGTAAGATGGTACATTTTGAGATGCCAAAGGAAGAGTGGTGCACTAGTTTTTATGCTGAACTGTATCTGCTCACTGCATGGTCTCTTGGTAGAAACTGTGAAAGACTGCTCTGCAGAAATTCATCTCACCCAACATGTACAGTGTAAGAGCCCTCCAGAGCTTGTGAGGCCATGCTTTGGCACAGGCTTTGGCACTGTCTTGAGGAGCACAGGAAGTAAAGGGATCTACAAGCTGCTGGAATATCTCCCTCACTGACATAACCTGTATAACATGGGTTAAAAAAGTGAAGTATGAACACTTGGCTGACTTGTAAAGTCAAGCAAGGTCCTGCTTAGAGGCTGATAAACCCTGCAGACCCCATGGTGCTTTTGGCTCTGTGATGCCCCAGTGTCTGCATCATCGCCTGAGCTGTACAATCTCTGCTTATTAGCTCAAGCTCCGTGGGAAAATAACACTGTATTTTCTAACTTGTGCAGCCCTGCCAGAGCCTCAACACCTTTGTGTGGAGGAGCGTGGCTTGACCATGGGCACGCAGTGCCAGGAGATCCCTCTTCAGCCTCTGCAGTCTGGACTGGCTGTACACGCCATTTTATGGAAATGGTGTGTGTAGGAGTGAGGAGGTGATGCATGCTCCACGCTTGCATTAATTTTAGCTGAGTGGAGCTGGTGTGCTATTAAGCTGTCAGGATTGTTCAAGCTTTTTAAGTATATTGGTGCAAGTTTTCCGATGTTATTTACAGACATTTTGTGAAGAAATCATAATTTAATAACCAGTACAATGCCCTTTCCTTTCAGCTGCATGATTCAGTTAAGGGAAGAAGAAGAAAGTTGTTTTCTGACATTGAAATGTACGTTTGAAAATAAAGAGACTTAACAGCCCACACTTACAAAATAAATACAGTCTTTCCTTAAAGAAAGAAGCCTGCCTTGGTAGAAAATATTATTGTGTCAAAAATTTGTAGAACTCTCCTTGAAAAGAATATGACGTAAGCTGTTGCTTGACTTATCCCTTGGAGCACACACATTGAAAGGGTTTATTTTTGTCTGGTAGAACAATATTACGTTTGCTACTTTTGACAGCAACAATTAGCAGTCATATCTGGTAATCTTTCTCTGATCTAGGACTGGTGACTTACATTGTTAGTGCAAAGGAATAATAAAACTATTTTGGTTGCTCAGACTCACATAGATAATTTATCTGTGACAGTTGATTTAAAATTCACTTTGAGGATGAGATGTACATGTTGGAACTTTTTTTACTTAGTGAGGAACTTTGACTTGAAAGTTGCTGTGATCCATGCAGTCTACTTCAACACTTAATCAAATTACATGATTACTCAAATTATTGAATTACTTGATCTAAAACATTAAACATTTCATTTGTAAGAAAAGTGACTTGATTTGTTATGAAGTGAAATAAAGCAACCAGAAATAAGTGAGAAATGTGATTTTTTTTTTTTTAACATGACCTCTTTTGAAGCCTGTTTTATAGAATTCTTAGTTACTTTCTCCTGCTTAGGGACAAGCACTGTACTCTTAGATGAAGTGAAAGTCCTTAAAAACTGGAGAAAGGCTGCTGTGGTTCGCCAGAAAAATGTTTGGTAACCTCAGGTAATGCAAACTGATGTCAGCCAGCAGCAGTAGCTGATACATGTTTTATTTAGACATTTTTAAGCTTTGTAATCATGGATGTTAAATAGTGAGATGAGAGGGTTGTTTTCTGACGTTCAGGCTTCCCACTCAAGAAAAATGCAGATTCTTCATTTGTATCTGGTCTTGTGGCTGATCTAGCTTGGAACAGGAAAAAAGGGTAAGAAAAAACCCCTTGAAATTACAGCTTTGGTTATCATATTATTCCTTGCTGGCTCCATAGCATAGATGTCTCAAATCATACCATGGTGAGGAGCTAACTACATAATTTCTATACATTTGTAACTTTAATAAAAGGCCAAATATCTCCTGTGGAACTTATTTCAGCCAGAGTCACTGCATTTTCCCTCCTGAGTCTAACACCAGCAACACTGATTTCCATATACTACAGAAACTGATGGTTCATAGCTTCTTGGCTTGTTGATCTAAAATTCTTATTCTCCATTCTAAGAAGGTTTTTGTAAAACAGAAGATGTGTTCCCAAGTCAGCATCTCAGGAGAAGTGTAGTACAATAGCTTTAAGTTATCTTTTCTCAGTAGTCCTTTAAAAATTACATACGTTCTGCCATGGGCTGTAAAAGCAAAAGATGCATGCAGCAACTCAGTTTTACTTAGAAGACATGGGAAGAAAAAAAACACTACAAAAAGTTCAAGTAGGAAAAGATCATAGAATTGTGAAGGCTGGAAAACACCTCTAAGATCATTGAGCGTAATGTTAAACTAACATTGCCATGTTCACCACTAAAACATGTCCCCAAGTACCATATGCACACATTTTGAACACTTCCAGGGATGGTGATTCCCGTATATCCCTGGGCAGCTTGTGCCAATGCCTGACCATGCTTGCATTGAAAAAATTTATCCTTATATCCAATCTAAACCTCTCCTGGTGCAACTTGAGGCCATTTCCTCTTGTCCTGTTGCTTGTTACCTGGGAGAAGAGATAGAGCTCCACCTCGCCACAGCCTCCTTTCAGGTAGGAGTAGAGAGCTTAAATACAATCTGAAAATGAAATCTAGTACTCTGAAAATCCCAAATAAACCAAAGCCAAAACACAACAACCTAATGCTGTGGATTAGTATTATAGAAAACGGCTCTTTTCCCTGATACTTAACTTTTCTGCTTAGCACTTGTCCACTTCTGTATTGGAAGAAAGGATTTCACTGTGTTCAGCCAGCAAACCATGTCCCTGCTGCCTCCCGTGCTCCGGTTTGCTGCAGCACGGCGTGATCCCAACCTGCCCCACGTTTGTGGTCACCGCAGCGGGCAGAGCTCAGCGCAGCTCCCACCCAGGTCCACGGTGAAGCCGTGCTGAGACCGGGCTTTAGCTCTGAGCCTGGGATAGCGTGTGCAATGGAGGAGTCGCAAAAAATCTGTTGCAGTGAGCCGGGCACAGGGACTAGAATGAGCCAGAGCAATGGGCACTAGGGTGGGTAGTGGGAGCTAAACCGGAGTTGAGGCTAGCGGGGCTGGGGAGGGAAGCACGGAAGCCGAGCCGTGCGCCTCCAGTTGAACCAGGGCACCTCCGCCTCGGTCACTTTGTAGGAAAAGCGCTCAAAACAGAGCGTGGGTCTCTAATGCCTCCCGTAGCTGAGGAAAAGGCTCCTAACTTCGTCCCCAGACGGGACAGCGCTGCAGAGCGTGGAGCCGCTTCCCCGGGAGAGCTGCCTGTGGCTGGCCGGGGAAGCCCCATCGGAGCGGAGGTGAGGGAGGCGGCCCGGGCTCCCGAGGCTCCCGCGGCCCTGCCGCAGGGAGGGAGGGCGCTGGGCAGTCCCGGCCGGGCGGGGCGGCAGGTGGCGGGGGCCGGGGCGACGGGGCCGGCCCTGAAAGGTGCGATTGTCCCCAGCTATTCCTGGTATGCGCCGGGGCGGGAGCCGCCGGGGGCGGCCTCCAGCGGCCGGGAGCGCGAGGGGCGCCGCGTCCCGGCGGGAGGGAGCCGCCAGGCCCGCGGGGGCGCGGCCCCTCCCGGCCGTGCGGCTGCCCCGGGG
Source organism: Agelaius tricolor (assembly GCF_023055355.1). Lineage (NCBI taxonomy): Eukaryota > Metazoa > Chordata > Aves > Passeriformes > Icteridae > Agelaius > Agelaius tricolor. The sequence goes on along the minus strand of NW_027269267.1, from coordinate 45,472,900 downwards.
GTCCCGGCGCTGCCACACGGCCCGCGGCTCTTCGGATTCCTGCGGCCGCGGAGCGCCAGCGAGCGCCCGGGAGGGGGAGTTCCGCGGGGAGGAGGCGGAGGGGGAGGAGACGGCGCGGGCAGCGTTAAAAGGAGGCAGCTGAATGACAGCGGCCGCCGCCGCGCCCCCGCCCCGCCGAGCGCCGGCCGCCCCCCGCTCGCTGCTGCTGGCCATGGACGGGAGAGAGGACGCGGAGTACGACTTCCAGGCGGCGTTCGCCGAAGCCCGGCGGTGGCTGGAGGTGAGGCGTCTCTCGGTGCTGCTGGGTGCCAGCCCCTCGGTGGCCCGGTCCCTGCCCGGGCCGGGGTCCCACCGCAGCCCCGCACGGCGGAGCGCGCAGCGCTGCCCCGCCGGCCGGCAGCGGCTCCCGGGACGCGGCCCCACACCTGGGCTCTTTGTGGGCAGCTGCGGACTGCTATTTTTAGAAAGTATCGTGGCAACTTGTAGAAATCTGTCTGTGCAGTATCGCCACCGCCCCCTCCTCGCAAATCCAAATTAAAGGCTGGCTTGGTTGCCCTTCTGTCGTTAAGGCTTATAATTTCTTGCCATCTTGTAAATTACTTCTGTAGAGCTTGCTCCGAGACAATCTGAATTAAAGACACTCCTTCCTGTCTCGAAAGAGTTCAGGACAGAGAGTAACCTGAAATTAACACTCATTTTCTTCCCTCCTATTTTTAAACATGATTGTCTGACTACACACAGCGCTTGACGTAAATATCCCTGTTTCTGTGTGATTACCCCGAGTCACACCGGTGCGGTACGTGCTAGAGCTTGGGGAGAAAGGTACACCCAGGAACAACCTGAGTGTGCCCAGGGCAGCATGGGCTGAGCGAGAGAGGCTGATGGCTTGGAAGCTGAGAAATATTAGGAATACTGAACAGCCTCCCTCAGAGTTGTGGTGTGCTTTTAAAGAGGAGCTTTAGAGTGCTGGTTTAGATGTATTTTAGCATATTAAGCTTATTTCTTTGTGCTTAGTCACTGAAGGTGAAACTTAGTGTTGTTAGAACCACTAACGCAGTAACTTTGAAAGGAGGAAATATTCAAAAAAAAGGATGTTTGTAACTTTTTTTCCCCTCATCTTTAAAAGCTTGTCAAGACCTGAGTTCAGGTTTCTTTGTTTCCTCTGTAAAACAATGACATCTAGTGCTTAAAATCTATTGAGAATGTTGAAGTGAGCGCAGCAAAGGCAATGGTATCGTGAATGACCTCCACAAGTGTCAGTTTTGTATCCTCTGTGAATGTAGGTAATTACAACAGTCCTGGCTTCCCCGTGTGTCAATTTTGTAAGAGCTAGCTGTGAGTTTCAGTAATTAAAGCATTCCTCTCTCACGTATACCCTTCTTGCATTGCTTTCTTTAAATTGGCAAAGCTTACTTTAAAAAGCTTCATTAAGGTGATGTAATGTTGACTTTGAAAATCCTACTTTAAGGGATTGGGGATTTGTTTTAATTATTATTAGATTTCATATGATACTGGCTGGTTGTACCATTCCTACAAAAGGTTTTGTGTCTTTGCCTGCCAGTAGCATGTGGGAGCTCTAGCAAAGTAATGTGAGTATGTAGTGTGTGCTGTTTGTGTAGGGGGAAAAAACATGCTCAGCTTCCCCCTTGCCCAGTCTGATTTGTGTGGCTATCCTTTGATATGTGAAAGCTGTTCTTATTTTAAAGTAACTTTTAAACTTCCCCCTTGGAGAAACATTTTACTGTAAAGAGAGTAACTTGCAAACCTTAAGGTATTGATAAACAGGATGCTAGGAATTCCATAATGTTAAAGGAAGATGTAAATATTTATTTCCCTATGAAATGAGGTTTGTGTTTCAGAAGAATTGTTGTGTTTCTCTGCTCTTTACATCCAGATGGATTAAAAAGCCAAGACTAACCATTTCCGTTGTTGTATGGAAGAGTAATGATATTTTTAGGGTAATGAGGCATGTCCCAAGGTTTTGTGAGTCTTGCTCAAAACAAAGTGGTGTACACATGACAGTGAAACTTGGTGAGTCCTAATGATTAAACAATTAGTTTTGAAGAGGAGGCAGATTTTCAAATATTTATGAACTTGAACTTCTGATGTTTTGGTAAGTTTTTGTGTACCAGCTTCTCCCTAACATTAGAGGAGATGAAAGCATACAGACACTAGCTACTATGTATTTAAGGGAACAAGCCAAAATATCTTTGTAAACTGTTACTCTTTCCCTTTGCTAATGAAAGCTTTGTTAACATATTTCTGTATTTCAATGGAGAATTTTATGGACTCTGAGACTTAAAAAAAAAAAACCTTCAACCTTGAAGCTGAGGGCTTTTTAGTAACAGGAATGAGCAGCTGTATTTGTCAGATCCCAAGAGGAGTAAAAAATACCCCAAAACCATGAAAAAATGTTACCCTGTACTTTTTGAAGTTTTTGGTGAGAGAAAACGGTGTCCTGGTCAGGTTCCTTTTCTGCCTGTTCCCAGCTGAATTCTCCATGCTGTAGGGCAGCCACTGGCTCATGGGACCTCGAATATTTGTTCCTAGTTCTTATGCTACGAAAAATCCCCCAAAAAACCAAACCAACAAAAAAAGCCCCAAAACTAAATAAACCCCAAGCCCCCCCACCCCCTGCAACCTAAGCCTCCAAACAACCCTAACCAAAAAAGCACAAGAGCTTGATTAAGAATAATAACCACAAAAAATTGCATCTGATATCTGGTGTTACTTAAAGAAAGACTTTGTTCTTTAATTCAGGTTCATGTTGAGACATATTTTATGATAATGCAGACAAGGGATGTCTGAAGTCTTCATAGTGCAAAGACCTCTTAAAGTGTGGTCCCCAACTTCTTGTGTTTCATGTGTTGGGAGCTGGAGGGGATGTTGCCTGTAACAAGAGCTGGAGTCACTGTGGAGCTGCCTGTTGAGGATGTCTGCTTCTCTGGGGGAAGGAATGGTCATTTTCTGGGCAAAACTCAAGCTCTTCTCAGGTGTCCTTTCTACAGAAGTCAGCAATGTTTAGTGGTGTTGGCTTCTTGCATCTGAGACTTTTGGCACTTTCTGAGCTCTGCCTGGAGCAAGTGGTGCTGATCAAACTCACCCAGACTTCACTTGGCACCTCAGCTGAGCAGATGGTGCATGCTGAGAATAAAACATTGGAGTACCACGACTTGACAATAGTTTCTTAAAGGAGAAAAGACTGAGGAGAGACCTCATCACAGTCTCCAACTTCTCATGAGGGGAAACAGAGGGCAGGCACTGATTTCTCTCCAGTGACTAGTGATGGGACCCCAGAGAACAGCATGGAGTTGTGTCAGGAAGGTTTAGGCTGGATATCAGGAAAAGGTTTTTCACCCAAAGGTGGTGAAACTGGAACAGGCTCCCCAGGGAAGTAGTCACAGCACCAAGCTTGGCAGAGTTCAAGAAATGTTGAGACAATACTCTCAGGCACATAGTGTGACTCTTGAGGCTCTCCTGTCCAGGGTCAGGAGTTGGACTTAATCCTTGTGGGTCCCTTCCAGCTCAGGATTTTCTCTCATTCTATGAAAGGTAGAGCTTGTTTGCCAAAGCTAGAAATAGCTGGGTTAAATTGTTTTACTGCGTTCTGTTCCATATTATAACTTCAGCAAGCCAAAAGCTGTTCCTCCAAACCAAAGCATTCTTCCCCCAGCTATTAAATATCCCAGACTGCCGAGTCTGTTTTCCTGCCTCAAGATGTGGGAGGGCAGTCTGCCTCTCCCTTTCTGCAATCCACCACCAAGTTCACCCTTGTGAATGAAGGGGAGACACAGTGCCTCTCCCCAAACACATGCTTCACTGTTTAGGAGTGATGGCCCTTGAAGAGTTTGAGAGGAAAGAGGTGTATGCTGTTTTCTTGTAAAATGTCTCAGCTTCTGATTCTACTTCTCTGTTTTAAACAAATTCTAATATTCTGGTAAATGTCTATGGTTTGAAATTGCTTGCTAAAGCAACTTGAAACCTGACCCACAAAGTCTGTAAATCTTTAGTTAAAGTGCCTTGAGGCAAATAATGCTTGAATTTTTTTCCCCCTGAAGTAGTCAAATGTACAGATCCAGTCTGTGGAGGGTGGCCAGCAAGCGTGTGCCTGAATGAATTGTTGGAGTGAAGCTGCAAAGCTGTAGGAAAGCATGTGGAGCAACTTCAACAAATCCACTGAAGTGAAAAATGGGTGTTCAGCCAAGTAACTATTAATATTGCAAATTATTACAGCTCTTCTTGTGAGCTGAATTTCTTTCTCTGATAAGTCCTACAGAGTTGTAAGTCAGTTATTCTGAGAGGTACTAACTTCATCAGAGTGTCTTGAGAGAGTCAGAATCAGGACCCTGGAATCCTGGAATTGCTGCTCACACAGGGACACTGCAGCAGAAGTTTTTCCTGATGCTAACTCTACCCAGTGATGGAGAGAGCTGTTTTACCATGAAGATTTATATAGCAAGATAAGGTTTTTATCAATTTTAATAGACAGTGTTAGCTGAAGAAAACCCAGCTTATCTGGATGGCAACTAAAGCCACTCCTGTCTGTCATGACCATTAAATAGATAGTGAAATTGCTTAATTATTTATTTTGAATGCTGATGTGTATTGACAGCTGCATGCGTTATTGCATTACAGTGGATGTTGGAAATTATTTAGGGCCTTTTTTTCCCTTCTTTTTCCAGGAGAAAACAAATTTCTATATATGTGTGTGCATCCCCTGCCCCCACCCTCTCAAACCTACTCAGAAGATTGAAAAAGCAGATTTGCAAAGTAACTTCATAGAAAGAGTCTGCTTGAGGATAAAACTTGAGAATCAGGACAACTTATTGAAATCTTTTGGTTTGGGCCAACAGTACAGCAATCAAATTCAGGGAATGGTCTCTGACATGTGGTCACCAAATGTTTCTTTTTTTCAAAGCTGTTTGGAGTTTGCATTTCTCCTGTATATTTTTATGGCTTCTGCAAATGCAGCTAGAGGTCTAGCAGTGATGTTTTCCCTGTATTTGCATAGAGATCTTACCTCAGTGATTATTTTGTTTTCTTTCTCCCCCAAGCATGAATCTGATGCATAGAGTCTGGTATGGGAAGAATAACTGTGGAGATAGAAGACTAATTTCACTGTTCAAATCCTCTTCTTTTAGGTACTTTTATTTAAGTTGAACTAATCAGTATGAAAAAAAAAAAAAAAGAGTAGTGCTAGAATAAAAGATGTGTGAATGAGAAGGCAAAATCTATATATTCTGTTCCCTAAACCATGTTTAATACTGGGTAATTCTGTCAAGTCATAAAACCTGGGTGGGCTGGTTTCTGGAGAACTTCTTACAGCACAGCTGCCAAAGTCCTGGCTCACGTTTACATAAGGGGTGTATTTAACCCTGCTTTAGGTGGATGCATCAATATTTTATTACTGTGTGTATATTCTTGGCAATGAGTATTTCATGCAATAAATCTAAGTGTATCTAGTTGATGTATAAATATTAATTGATGTGTAAATGTACATGTTGTGAAGTAAATACTGTGGGAATTTTAATCCTGGAAATAATATTCCCTCCATTGCCTGCAGACTATGAGAGTGCTGTGGTAAAATGCCATATAATAGGACTAGCAACAATGTGTTAGAGAGAGAGGGTGACAGTAATGCCCTTTGATCTGGCTGAACACTTTTCTCTCTGTTTCTTTGTCCCCTTGCTTGCAGATCTCAGGAAAGGTGTCTGTAATATGTTTGAGAGAAAAATGGGACTAATTTTTGCTTGAGAGTAAAATCTATTTCCTGGTTTCTGCAAGGTGGGTTTATATATTTTCAAGGGTATATTTGGAAATTCTCAGGGATAATCAGAGGTCTGTCTTCACATAGTCCTGTGTGATGGGCATGCATAGCTTTGAGCTGAGTTCACAATGTAGTGTCCTTTAGGAAGATTCTCTTCGTAGTTTTGAGCGTTGTATTAAAATTTTGCATGAAAGCAGCATCTGCAGGCACTTTGAGAAAGAATTCACTTGTTGACTGTAGAAGTGGGTATGTCTTCTATACTGGGGAAATGCATTGCAGCTTAAGGGGAACTGCAGACAATTCTGACCAGGCTTTTGTTTTCTTCCAGTCTGTATTTTGTGGTTAGCAACTATAATTAGTTGTGGCATTACTTTTGTCATTTTTTCTCCTGTCCTTTAGTTTGTTTTTTTGAACTGTGTCCTTATCCTTTCTGCAGTTTTGTGGGGTCAAGCATTTTTTTCTGCCCATAGTTTAGGGAGAAGGTGAGATGATAATGATTTCCATATTTAGCATATTGCCCCCTCCTCCCCCACTACTCTTTTATCACCTTTTCTTTGTCAGGTCCTTTTCTTGGTCTAAATTTTTAAGTTTATAATGAGCACTTGTGCATATTATGTTAGATGGTGACCTTGCTGAGCTTTGGAAAACACTTGGGTTTTACTGTGTTGTAAGAACCAGATACATTCCAGCTGTTTCTTGTACCTACCACTCCTCCACTTTAAAGTTCCTTTATCCACTCCTGCAGGACATTTTTAAAAACAAAACAAACCCCGACCTTTTCTGCTTAACAAGACTAATATAGCTCTTAACTATCATTTTCTAAACAGGCTTTCCAGCTACAGCAGTTTAATGAAAAACAGCATGTGCTCTCAGACCCAGTGTACTAGAAATGCTTCTGCTGGTCTAAGGTGTGCTTGACACACCTCACTTATTATCCAAATTATATTGGGAGGAGTGTTTTGGTTTTGCTGTTTTTCACATTTCTGAATGCTGTCAATCCAAGTGAAAATCTAACTTTAAAGGAATGTAGTCAATAAGTTACTTTAAAATAGGTTCTGTTGCTCTTCATGCTGTGAGCTTCTGCAAGGTGTTGTGAATTTAGCGTTTATTATTAGTGCTAATTTTTTATTTTTCCAACGAAAAGAAAGAGGTATGGATCTGACTCACAGCATGCTAGCTTCCAATTGGATACTTAGCTGTAAAACTTTCATTTGTATTTTATTGAATAGAGAAACTGAATTTCAACAGTGTTTTCCATTTGTGGTACAAAACATCTGGGATTATCTTGGAAGGGCATGAAGATTATAAGACTCACTTTATATTTTTTTGCCAGTGTTGGCACACGTTGTGCAAATGTTGGCACATTTTTTTGGTACCAGCTCATGTGAAAGTTCTCAGTTTTGTTTCTGGATGTGATTCAGCTTTCAGTTGTTACTATTAGAAAAGAACACAATATACTAACTTTGGGAAATAGTTATTACTGTGTTGGCCAAAAAAGTCAAAATCCTTGTAATGTATCACAGATTTAAAGGAGTTAGTGTAGCTGAGATCAGTTTAGCTAGCACAAACAGTGAAATCTGTTGTTTGGGCCAAGCTGTCCTCCTCCAGCAGATCCCACGACAATGTGGTTTTGTGTTAGTGCCGAGATGTTATCCCAGCAGGGTGTCATTGAAACTCCCGTGCTTGGCCTGTGCTTCCCCTGCCTCCTTTTGCTGTGTCAGTGGTGTTCCTCTGATGCTCTGGTGAGCTGGCTCAGGGGAAAATCAGAGTGTTTTGTGGTATTTAGTATTTGCTTGGCTCCTGAAAGGCAAGGACACCAGTGCTCCAGCCAGGGAAGAGGTAGTGTTGATGGAGGTGGCCTTGTGGCAGCAGCTCGCTGCTGGGTTGCAGCTGACTAGTGGGATGAAGAGAAGCAGACACCTGAACTCAGACAAGCCATCTCTCTCCCTGGAGGTTTCTCAAGTCACCTGCTTCTGCCTATTGCCTGGCTCTCTTCCTTACATGATTTAGGAGCTGTTTGCTAGGTGCCCAGGGTCGAGGTATAAGCTAGACACCTGGATTAGGGAGGCTGGCTTCTAGCCATAAATAACTTCTTCAGGATGAATTTCATAAGGTTTGTAAATACAGTTGGAACTGTTTTAAATAGAAACTCTGCCAGGAGTTTCTGAGCCAAAGCATTTGATATGCTTATGCACTGACTGCTACTATGGAAGAAGCAGTCCTTGTGTCTGAGGCTGTGTTGGCTGGGAGATGGTCCTTCAGAGGTATTGGGATATCTTGCCCAGAAGTTCTGCAGTCATCATCATCTGCCCTTTGCAGGGGCAGTCTAATCCCAAAACCCATTTCCAGTGTTATTTGTAAATTCTTTCCTGGAATTGCTTTATGGACCCTGCTATTTGTTATTTGTTTATTACTTTTTCCTTCAGGAAGGAATTGAGAAGTCTAGCTTCTGGAGTTTGATCTGAGATTTGATCTAAGGTCAAATGACCATGTCAGCAGCTAATAAATCAAGATGTGGTAAAGGGCAGAAACAAGTGTGGGATGTTTTTTCTTCTTACTTTAAGGAAGTGGATGAAAAACTAGCCAGTACACCATGGGGCTCCAACATGCCTTTTGTGCAGCTGGTGTCAGAATTTGGGGATGCTGGAAGAGGTGGATGGGTGCACCGTGTCAAGTTTTTCTGCCAGTGGTAACCACATAGCCTGGGTCAGTCATGGCAGTACTGTGCCATTTGCTGATGCCTCCAAAAACAAGTATCCCATTTCTATTAGTTAGTATCTGTTTGGCATTGAAAGAAGCAGAATGTTAGGCTTGATGATCTTTAAAAATCTTTTCCAACCCTAATGATTCTGTGAAGCCAGATGTCAAAGTGGTTGTGGAGGAGGAAAAAATAAAGATCCAGTTTTGACACTACAGCATTGGAGGAGTTTTGTAGCATTTCCTGTTGCACTGCCTTGAAATGCTTCTTTGGAAACTATTTAAGATTAGGTGAAGCAGGGGACAAAGGCATTACTACATTTTTGCTCTAGGAAAAACCTTTTCTTCCGTGTGTCACCATGCTCTGTTTGCCTAAACAGTGCCATTGGCACTTGATGCACCTGAAAATGTAATCCTAAATGAAACAGGGCCAGACATTTGGTTGCAGGTTCTTATGCAAGTATAAGGGGTTGTAAAAAATTGGCATTGACTGTCTCAACTAACTGCAAGGGTCTCACCTTGGTGTATGTGTGTATGGGGGGTGAATTTGGTTTGTTGGTTTTTTTGAATGTCAGGTGGGCATCTTCATTGTGAGTTCTCAACATTCAATAAAAAGGCTGCTTGTAGTTGATCGTATTCAGACGGAATGGAAATGGAGTGAGGATGAAGGCGTGACCTCCAGGTACAGATGGATATCTTTCACAGACATTTGCCTGATGCTGTGGAGGCAAAAAAAATCCCTGATATAATAGACATCAACTTGATGATTATTCAAGAGGGAATTGCTTCACAGCTACAAGTCTTACGTGTGGATGAAGTTTTCAAAGCCAAATCCCCATTAAAATGCACAGACTGGGTTGCTCACTAATGACCTAGCTTTCATGTGTCTGATAAAATCCCAAAGCCCTCTGTGTCTTTGGGGTAGGTCTGGCAAAGTGATCTCAGACTCCAGGAAGGTCTGCATGTCAGGTGTCAGTGGAATAGGGCTGGGAGCTGTGCACTCTGAAGAAATGGCCGAGAAGAGAGGCTTGGAAAGGGACGGGGAGAAATGCACCTGAAGTTATTTGTAAATAACTACTTTGTCCTTCATTAATTTCTCACTTTGTAAGTATTTAAATAGTGAAATTTCATAGAATGTGCCAACTTTTTCAGTCTGTTGTTTTCTGGTTTTTTGCATTTGTTTTGCATTTAGCCATTTAAAAGATTGGGGGCATGCAGTCTCAGACTATTCTAAATTTCTGAATGCGTTACTACGCTTATTTTAATTTTTTCACATATTTTAAAATTAGTATCTCATCTACTTTACTTACCATGGAACATGGAAGCCTATTGTTATGCCTGACTGAAAAATGCTTATATGCTCATGCTTACGGTTCCTTTTTTTCCTCTCTTTCTTACCTCCAAGCTAAGAATTTCTAAAATAGTTTTTTTTCTTCACTGTGGCAACTAAAATCTTGTGTCATTCCATTTCCCAGTAGAATCTTTGATCTTTCCTTGTGAAAACTCTCTTCCTTTGGAAATGATAGTAAAAATGGGAATGTTCTTTCCCTAAACATATTTAGGTATACCATAGTTAAGGAAGATAATGCTGTTATGTGATTCTCAGTGCAATGTTTAATTTTTTTTTGTCAGAACACAGGATATTTACCATGCACATTTCAGCACCAGGGTTTGGTGTGTGCCTGCAGGCAGGTCTCTTGCAGGACCCAGGTTGCCTGGCTGTGGCAGTGGAGCAGCGGCTCCCGGCAGCGCGGCAGATGTGGCCAGGAAGCTGGCAGCAGTTCTGTTTCCTGTGTCTGCTGCAGTGGTGGCTTAGATGCGATCCAGCCGTGCACATTTCCAGTGGTGACTCATCTGATTATTCTCTCTTCCCTCTGTGATTAGCTGAGGAGGTAGGATAGAGGAGAATGTCTCTCTGGAGGCGGAAGACTTCTCTGTCACACTACATTTCCGATATGGGGGAATGGAATGAGGAAAGGATATTGGTGTGTCTTGGCTGTTTATAAAGGTATGCCAGCCTTCCTCACCCTCCTCTTATTTTGTGTTGTTTCCTTAGGGTGTTATCTCTAACCCAGCTGTGCTGTGGCTATAGCTTGGCCATGTCTTACCTTTATTTTTGCACTGTTCTGGAATGTGGGAACGGGTGAATCTTGTGCACACTCAGCTGAACACACACTTGATCCTGGGGGCAGGATGTGGAGATGAAATCTGGATCTCCAGGTTCTTCTCATCTCAACCTCAGTGTTTCTACACTCAAGTAAAGTAGTGTATGTGTCTTTTTTTTTTTTTTTTTTTTCCTGGAGGCAGGAAATATGTATTCCCATTTGGGCAGGGGCACTATTCTGCAGACTGCTAGTGGAGGCAGATGTGAAGTGCACCAATTTTACTAATTTTTTAATCTACCAATGCATAAAATGTTGTTTAGGTTGCATGTAGTGGTACTAATTTTTGATGAGCTGAAAATTGAGACTTCTACATGCTTTGATTGTGTCTGCCTACCTGATGTAAGCTGGAAATTGGAAGCAGCATGGCTACTGTCACACAGAAGTCCTTGTGAGCCAGTATAGGTCTGGCAAGAATACCCACAGCATTATGCAATATAAATATCCTTTGAGATTAGATTGCTATGCATTAATTGCAGCCAGACATAGCTCATTGTTCCTTCATCTAAAGAGCCTGGATCTTGCTCACTTTTTTTTAATGTTTTGTGAGAGAAGATTTGAAGTATAAAACTTGCTTCAGTGCTTTTATCTGTCAGGAAGACCTGTTTAGCAAAGTACTAGTACATAGGTGCCTCAACTATTGTAAAAATACAATGGCTCTTCATCCTTTCAAGATCTTTATAGTCTTAGTTAGAGAATGCATCATCCTTATCATGAGAAGTCTGTTGGAAAAGCTGCTCTTGAGAAAGCTGCTTCAAACCTGTTCATGTTTAGCGATCTGTGGATTTCATATGCCCCTTTCTTTCCTTTATTAGATGTTAATGCCATATTATAAGAATTAAAGTCTCTGTGTAAATGTTAGTATTATATATCCCCCCTCCTGTCTACTTTTAAAGTGGTTTTAATCCTGGGATTTGGAAGAGAAATAGGAACATAAGGGATATGCACCTAAAAATCTATCCCATGCCTGGGACCACTCTGATAGACAGTGTGGTGTATTGACAGTCATGGTGTACAAGAAGGAAGATTTGGGGGATTGAATGTTATGGTAACACCAGCAATCAAGTACTGAACACAGCTACCCATTACATGCACGGTGGTGTCGTGTTCCTCAACTTAGAAGTTTTGGCCATTTTCTCAACTTCCACCAGCAGCTCCTGTTTACTGCCTCTGTTTAAATGATCATGTCTTTTTTAGCATAGGTTTTATGGTAACGATGCTCTCTGGTTTTCTGCTAAGAAAAATCTGGTTTTGATATTGAATTCTGAGCTGTGGGTTTTTGGGAAGTGCTTAGAAGTAGGCATGAGGTTTCAGTATTAACTAAAACTTCAATTGTTTCCTGGTTATAAGTTCCAGGACACTTTCTACTTTACAGTGAATTTGGCCAGGATCTGTTGCAGTAGCTCCCAGTGGTCACTAAAACATTGCCTCTGCTGTTGTTATTTCATTGCTACATGAAATTTAAGTGACGTGGTTTGGAATATTTGCATAGTGCACTTCTCTGTATTTAACTTTTTAGCATAATTAGGCTACAGCACTGTCACAAGAACACAGTTTTGGTAATGTGGGATCTTTAATGACCTCTGGAACATTGCATAAGTCACAGCTGTCAGGCTGCAGTTGTGAAAAAAATCTCTGAAGCAATGGCTAGTTTCAGGGAGTGAGTTCAGCAGTCAGAAAATTGGTATAATGCTATTTTAGGCCTTAAAACCCCTTGCTTCAATTCATATTTTAGGGTCAGTGGGAGCTTGCTGATGATGCTTGTTGCAGATATCACATGCTGCAGTCACAGATGATGGGGAAACTGCTGCATAGAGCAAATGAGCAGCTCATGTTCTCCCTCTGCATAGATTCATTACTGGAACCAAGTTACATATATGCAGTCTGGAAATACTAGAGGTCTTTGATCTTTAAAACTTAATGTTTGAAAATGTAAATGATGTGCTCCTTTTGATCTGCTTCTTAAATTAAATGGTAATTGTGAAAATTACATTTGGCAGTTTTCCACTTAAGGGCTTGTACTTCTCATTTCACACTATGTTAATTTTAAGCTGTATGTCCTTGCTGGTTTTCTATCAGTGAATTCTGGTGAGGGAGTGATCCTTATGTTTCTGCACGGCCTCATTATCAGCAGCATGTGTATTGATTGTGCTATGACTTCAACATGCAATTCCTCTAAACTCAGATGCCAGGGATTGCCAGTTCTGCCTGTATGTCCATGACGAGGGCAATGGGAATCACTGAGGCTGAGCAGGAGAACACTGTGAGAGTTTCAGCTGTGTGTGCCCAGGATGGGAGGCCCTGGCTTGTTCACCTAAAGTGTCAGGAAATGCTTGGGCACGTGCTCCACTGCAGTCTGCTGATGGGTCCTCACAAACATCTGCTGATAGCAAAGTAGCAGAGGCTTTTTATCTGTGTGCTCCTGGACTACTTGCCTTTCCAAATTACTGGCATCATCTAATCAAAAAACTACTGGATAATTTAGGGCTCCTAAAATGTTGATGAAGCTCATGCAAAGCTCAATCTTTTCCTTGCATCAGCTTTCTAGTGTGTAGAGGATTTGTCTCTTATTTACCATAAATGATGATAAAGACCTCTCTGTCTTTGTCCTGTTTTCTTATGAAAGGGGCCTTTGAAGTCTGAGGGCCACATCAAACTGCAGCAAGTAACTCACAAGTTTATTCAGAAACTTATCCCTGTAATAGGTTCTTTTAAGCTCCTCTTGGTTTAAAGCCAACTCAAAATCAGCTGCTGAACTGAAATGAAGTTGCTAATTACCCCCTTAGCAAAATCACTTTGTGTACTTTTCAATTATTAATATTTGTTTCACTCTGCAGAGATTAAATTTGTGGGGGAGAAGGTTCAAGGTTGTTGGTACTGAATGTCTGCCACAACTTTAAGATGTATTCATGGCTGGAGGAGGTTTTCTGTGGGTTTTTGTTTTATTGGGTCTTTTTAGGAGGAGGTAAAGATTCTTTGTTTCAGATCCTAAACAGTCTGTGGAGTGAGGTTTTCTGTTTTGAATATCATCATGTGGACTTTCTGCTGTAACTCATGCTACAGTCCCCAGATTTGTCTTGCTTCCCATCTCCTGTTGAATACCTTTAGGGATGTTTGCATTGAGTTCAGCATCATGCTGAATTAGCATACTGCTGATTTTGCTGATTTCTGTTTGTCTGTGTGCTGGCAGATTGGAGCATTCATCTCCAGGAATTTGCATAGGATGTTAAACAATCTGAGTGCTTTAGTGGCGCCCATCAGAGTGAGGAAATTGCCCAGCTGAGGTGAACAGGAACGTGGCAACTCAGACCTGCTGCAGCAGCCTGCCTGTGAATTTGATTTTTTTCTTTTAAGCCCAAAGTAGAGAGAAAATATTTCCAAGTGGTGATAAAAACAGTTGCTGGGGAAAGTAAATTTTAAGTATCTTTCTGAGGTTATGGAAAGCATTTACCTTGTGTTTGTCCTTCAGAATAACCTTTCCATATTAATTTTTTTTAGTAAATAATGACTTAAAAAAACTTCCAGATAAGTTTTCAAAATAAAAATGAGTTCTCACATTTTTTTGAGTTGGAAATTGGATGCTTAAATTTTACCTCTCTTTGTTGAGGTGTGGAGGATTTGTCATCATACTTTTTCAAAATTTCTCCCTCCCAAAATGTTCCTTTGGCTTCTGCAACATTTTAGGTAAGGAAAATTTGTAGAATTATTAAACCCCTTCCCCCTCCCCCAGCCTCCATTTCACTTTTCCATGCGAATTTAAATTATGTGTTTGAAATATTTCTGTTGGAAGCACAGGGTGCCCCAGAGGCCTTATATCCTTTCCTGCTGTTAGGACAGAGACCCCCACCAGAGAGGGCTGGCTATGAATGGGACTGTGCAGACTATGCAGCACCATTTTAAAGATGTTATTTTAAAATATCATGTGATGCTGAACTTTTTGTTTTTACTGTTCCTTCGTAGTGATTAAACTAATTTGAGGTCTAATTAAAGCAAGTCATTAATTAAAGCAAGGAATTTTTTGAAGTCCAGATTTTTTTTCTCAAACTTGAAGAGCTTGAAACAAGTGAATTTCATAGGTGCCTAAGAGCAGAAAACTTGTATTTCTGGTGAATGATGTAGCCAGTTTTAAACCTCTCTCACTGCTCCTTTAAGGCTAGCCCAGAAGTAAATAAAATAAAATAGAAGACCTTAAGCTTCAGACCAAAGCTTTGATTTTGAATGAATTGCTCAGGATGAAAAAAGAAGAGGTGGGTGTGTTCAGTTTCATGGAATTTAAAAAACAAACAAACACTAAGTAAGTAGTGTCTGCAGTCAGGAGAGCTTCTTTCCTGGAGCCAGACATTCATAAACATTCTGGAGGTCTTCACTTGACCCAATGTAATTTCATTTTTAGCCTTTTTTGGGGGGGTCTCACAGCTTCTGCAGAGTGGAAGGTTTTCCTTGAGACCAGACTACAGAGCTGCCATGGCTCTGTAACCCTCAGTGCAGCTTCTGTGCCAGAGCACCAGAGCTGAGGGCTTGCTATTTCCTGTGAAAGTCAGTGGGAACAGGATCCTGACAGGACAAGTCTCCTTCCTTTTTAAAGTGTGAGGATCCCAGTTCTCTTGTAACCAGAAAAATAGATGGTTCAACAGCATTATGCCTAGTTGTATTCTTCTTGCCCTCCCTTCCTACTGATACTATAGGAAAAGGCTTGACAGTGACATCTCAAGCTAAACTGGCTTCTCAGGGGCTTGGTTACCAGCAGAAATGTAGGTACTTGTTTGAAATCTTAGGAAACTGAAAGGGCCAAGATTTAGGCTTACAGAAAAATAAAAAAAAGGTTGTTCTTATATGATTGCTTCCTGTACCTACTGGAAGCCATCAGATGTCCTTCCCAATTTTATGATAAATAATATATGCTGGGGTTTGGCATTAGATTTTAAATGGTGTTTAATTTAAACACTCATGGTTGGATAAAATTGGCTTAGACAGGCTCTACTTTGTTTTGGTTCTCTAGAGCTAATCATTTACAAATTGCTGAGCTAAGGGGCACAAATTAATGACATTCCAGCATCTTAAAATATCCCTTCCTATGTCATAATGAAAAAATGTGTTCTGTGTTCAGATGTTATGAATTTCACAGATGTTTCATTGATGTGAAAAAATTAGAATCAAGACAGAAGCTGAGTTGCTGTTTTGTGTCGGTTACTTTGTTATTATGAACTGCTATGTATTTTTGAGTAGCACAGAGATCTTTATAATGTTTCAAAATTGTTTTCTAGTAAAAAGTTGCAAAGAATTTTCTGCCATAGTATTTCCCCCATGTAGGGTTTTTTAATATTTTTAATGGAGGTATGGGTTTCACACGTTTATGCACAAAAAAATTCTCCAGATGTCAAATGTTTACTTCTTAACCCAGTTTCACTTTGTGCTGTTTTCAGATTTGTTAAAGTAACAATGTCTTCTATTGAAGAGTGTTGCAACTTTCCAAGGATTCAGAAGAAATTTTGCAGGGATTCTCAACTTACCATTACACTGTTTATGAAGGAAATCTTTTGTTTCATAATAGGATGTTTTCAAATAATGTTGAATATATGTTTCAGAATTGTTTTACTGTACCCCTTTGTTTTTGGCTAAATGTGTTTTGGGTAGTTACGTTGTAGCCGTCTTCCTGCATGTAGGTAAGAATATTAACAAGGCTTTTGATTGTTTTGTTGGATGTTATTTAATTTTAATTTGTTTTTTCTAAGTAATTAAATAGAAGATGGGTAATTTACTTTATTGACCCCAGATCTGTCCTTTGACATCTATTAATAAATCTAATGCATAGACTAACAGTGACTTTTCACAGCTATATCTTTTGATAGAGATATCCATTGGTATGAATTTTGTATGTTTTAAAGTGTGGCCTTGACTACTACAAATCTTTGTCCAAACAAAACCTTGAAGGGCAACCTCTGAATGTCAAAAGCTAGTAAATCATATTTGATTTTTTTTGAGGTTCTGGTGCCAAGTGTCATTACCATGGAATATTTATTCCCCAGCCTTGGGGCTGTTTCAGTTTGCCAGGTTTCTGTGTACTTTCCCTGAATTCAGCAGTGATGTTGCACAGGATCACTGGAAGCAGCAGTGGAACTGGAGTTATCCAGGCTCGCAACTTTTCCAGCGTGTATGGGTATAGATGAAGGCAGGAGACCAAGGTGCAGCAAATGTCATGTCCCTGTTGCAGACCTGAGGCAGGGTTATGTGAGGGCTGTGCTGGGTACTCTGCTGGTGTGGGCTGGAGGGAATAGGGCAGAAATTAAAGTGGCTCTTCTCATCTTCCCACCCCCCGTTGCTCATATGCAAACATGAACAGCACATCTTATACGGTTCTCTACTTTTGTCCTGTGCTTCTGCTTGCACCTCTGGCAGCAAGGCTATGTTGAGGTTTGCATGTTCTTCCTTGAGGTAGCAAAAACTTGATATTTTTTAAATTTTTTTTTTTTTTTAATATGTATCTTAAGTAATACCTTGAGCAGGTGGATTCATGTACCTATGACCAAAAGCTATGTAATGAAGTCCAGACCTGCTTTTACTTTGAATATTTCCTCCCCCCCCAAAAAAAGTTATTTTTCTTATGTGGTTTCTGGAGGTTCTTCAAAGGAAACCCTGCTGTGGTTGTAACTATTCTCTCCACAGGTACCCGCCTTATTCCCACATCACTGTCATTGCAGGAGCCCTTGTCCTTCAGAGCTTGTAGGTCAGTCATTTTTACTAGCTCAAGACATCAAGGAAAGGGAAACCAGATTTTTTCATTTGTTACCTGACTATAATGTAGTGTCTGTGGAAGTGTAGAAAGTGCCAGTGGTGCATAGGCATCCTCAGCACCACCACCCTGCACTCTCCCATCTCTGCAGGTGTCTCCAGGGTCACTAGAGAAGCACAGCTGGGCCACCTCCAAGCCATGTAACACTAGTAACCTTGCACATAAAGACCAACCAGTTTCTTCCTCCCTACCCCCAGCAAGTGATAAGAATTAACAGACCATACGAAAGTATTGATTGAAGTGTTCATTAGAGAGCATAAATTGGATGTAGCCTTCAAATTCTAGTAAATCCTATCTCTCTGTGCATCTTTTACCAAAACATTAGAGTTACAGAGCCTGGTGTTTGGGTAGTGTAAGTGCCACTTAAATGTTATCCCCTCAGAGTTGGCAATTATCCTGATCTGAATAATTAAAGATACTTGTGGGGGTAGTACTTGTGTCAGTCCCCTCCACCATGCATATACCATCTTTCTTTTCTGTTGCTTTAACAATGCCATGTCATAGTAGGCATTACAGGTTCAAATTTCTGCTTTGGCACTTTGAGTATGTGTCCTAAAATAAACTGATTTGTTTGTAGATTTTTTTTTTTTTGCATCTAGGTTATTGTGTGTTTTGAGCAGCTGCTGCAAAGTACCTGATTTCCAAAACACCACCAAAACTCTCCCTGAAACTCACTTTGTTCTCTCTTGTGCCTTAAATCATGGAGATACATCTTGCTTAACTAAGAATTTTTACTAGGTTTGATATTTAGATGATGAGACCGAGTGAGTAATAAGTTCTTTTATGTAGAAATTGCATATATATCCCTCAGAGAAGCTGAGGGGTCACGTAGTTCATGACTACTCTTTTGTAAAATTGAATATTCTTATACTTGGACCATTCCTATATCTATCTATCTATCTCCATATATTTTAACCTCATAAAAACTGGTACTTAACTTTCCTGGTTAACTTTTCCTCCCTAATGCCTGACAGTCTTCTTTGCTGTGAAGTAAGTCCATTAGTGCAAATTTTACTTTGATACATTTGGACTATGTATCTCATCTCTTCTTTGCAATAACTAGTCCTCATACTCCTAAGTGTCTTTTCTTGAAGCACAATACATGAAATAGCATGATCCAAACTAAGAGCAGGACACCTACTGCACTAATACAGACTGGTGAATAACCATTTAAAGCAGAGCCATTGCATAAAAGAGTATGAGGATGACTGAAGGAAAACTGACATTGTCTGTTGAAAAAAAAAAGTTGTAAGTTGTAAGAGATGTACAGGAATATCCTATTCATATGTTTGGTTGCCCTGTTTTAAGAGCAAGATTTTATAGCCAACCCTGAAGTTTTCTTGCTGAACTTTTGCACCAATGCTCCAACTTAGGAGTTGAACATGGAATTTTTGTTTCATGCAAGGTCTGAGGTTGAGTTGCTAAATAATATGGTGGTTGTCCATCACCTAATTCTGTTAAGAACATGCTAGAGTTATTTAAAATAGCTTTTGTTGGGTCCAGTTTAGTACCTTATCCCAGTTAACACAATAGGAACCTGCTCTTGACATGTGTGGTCTTCCAACTTTCATGTCATGGCCTTTTAATCTCCTTACCTAGATTGCATTTTCACAGTCTGCCTTTAAATAAAATAACAAGGGTTTTTTACAGTTGCATCACTTCAGTTAATCTATAGCACACTTGCTGCTTTTCTTGTGTCAAACCAGTTTATTTGCCAAGGCAGGGAAAAAAGTGTCTTTTCAGACCAAAGTGTTCCTCCCTTTCAAAAGTTATGTCTTTGTGTTGGTGGTGTGTCAGCAATATTTAATACCCTTCTAGAAGCTAAAGTTGGGGAGAATAGTCTAAATGTTTTTCTAATATTTTTTCTGTTTTCTTTCTCATGTCATCACACCTCAAAAGGGGATCTTTATTTTTAATTTTTTTTCGAGTCAGTGAGACCTTTCCAGCCCTTTGAGTTGAAGACAATTGTTAATGGCTTAGAGTGTGCTCTAGAACAGACAAGAACTTTAATTATGCAAATCCTTCCAGGCTTTGCCATCTCAACACTTACACTCTCAGTGGTTGTTTTCCCAGTCCTATGCTTCTCTGAAGCATCTGCCAGCTCTTTAACTGAACATCATAACCATCTTTTCATTATCTGTTTATTTACTTTCCTCATGCCTGCTCTGTCTTTTCTGTTTCCTCTAGTAGGACCATAGAATTTCTTCTGTGTATGTTGTCTTTAGTTACTTTTTAACCTAAACTTGCCTGACTCTTATTTTTGGTAGCTGTATGAATTTTATTCACTTCTATTTTTGTGAATTGGTTTCTCAAACTTCCTGATTAATCATGCTATACTTTGGCTTAGGCTATTCAATTTCTCATCCTATTTTTTTGACAGAATACAAAATTAAACTAACCATAGTACTTTATTTTTTTCTTTTCAAGGGTATCTGACAAGGGTATCAAGAATCTGACAGATGTTCAATCAAATTAAAAAAGCCTTGAGACCACTTGCAGTATGCTGCTGGGTGGTCTCTCTACAAAGAGAACACAACTAAGGCTTCCTTCTTATATAGTCCAAACTCTTATATTTATTAATGAAATTTTTAGGTGGGAAGCTGAGGTGTTTTAACATGTCTTATCTGAAGTAGTTCCATATTTTTGAAAGTCAGCTGTAATGTTAAATCCTACAGGACACTTGTTGGAAGTATGTATAACTCATTGTTTACCACCCTTGCTAGCAGTCTAGGTATCAGTTACTGGAGGTGCAGTAACGTTTTGGGGGGGTCCACACTGGTTTTGTTTCCAGCAGATATTGGTTTTAACTGGGGCAAAACAGAATGTGTGGGGATGTTTACTGAAATAGAGTGTGTGTAAGCTAACAGGCTGTCTTTGGACATCTGTATGGTGGGATAAGGTGCTATGCTGGGCTTTAATGGCTGTTTGTAGCTGTAGTTGAGGATCCTATAAGAGTCAGTGGTTTATCTGCATTATGCAGTTGCATTTCCTGAGTTTACTCCAGCAAAGGTGTGAAGAAAAATTTCTATATGTTTCTCTCATCAGAAGCAAAGTATTCAAAGACTAAAAAAAAAAAACCAAAAAAACTATGCACAAAGGTGAAAAAATAGTTGTTGCATGCAAAACAATGAAAAAATCCATTAATTTTAGTATTGCTTAGAAAGAACACAGTTAATAGTGAATATATACTGAAAAGATCTGAAAATAACTGTTTCTTATGTTTAGAACTACGAGAGGTAGGTTCTTGGCATTAAGGTGAACTAGTTGGTTTTAGATTAGTGTGTCTGTTCCCTAGTTAGTAAAGATAAAATTAGCATTTAGTGCTGAAACACTCCTTTTGCACTGTGTTGCTGTCTTTCTGTTCCTTAATCAAAAGGGTATTCTGACTGGAATTCATACTGCTTATAAATATTTGATCAAGTACTTTATCATCTCTCGAGCCATGGGGAATCAGCAAGTCTGGTGGAAATCATATAAGCTGCACATGCAATTTTATTTGAAGTGTGACAGGTGTTACGATAGGAAAAGGAGAGGAAATGTTCTTTGAGCATTTGTGATAAGTACAGTACAGGTTCAGATGTTCAAATTCAAGATAATGTTTGAGAGGAGACTTCTTATCCAAAGGGAAAGAGAAGTTTGGAAGCAGAGATTCATGATGGACACCCTCTCTTTCTTCTTTTCCCCTCAAAGTGTGCCTATAACTTAAAAAATGATGTTTTGCTGCTTTCAAAAGTTTGCCAACCAATATACCATCCTTCATTCACATTCACATTTTTCCCTGATGTTAATGTATGGCATATTTAGAATATGATTTCTTTCCTATATACAGGAAAGAAATACTGTCAAAATTCAGTGCAGAGTCCTAGACGTGTACATAATTTAGAGCTTGCTAGGCTACTGTAGAGTATTTTGGTGGTGAAAGTGCAACTGGCACTGGAAAAAAAAAGTGCTGTCTAAAATTAGTATGAATAATTTCAGACTAGTGGTAGTCTCTGTTTTGGTATGTGCTGGGTATTTTTTATCTGTCACAAAAGCCTAAAACAATTCATTCTCAGAGAGATGATTGGGAACATACAGAGTGTCTAGATCCCAAAATAACACCAAAGTATGTGTATTTATGTAATAGTCAAATGATGCAGTTTACAATAGATGACAGGATGGTAGAAACATGAGGGGGAAGGAAAAAGTGTGGAAACCTTGTTTATGTTTCATGGTGTAAAATAAATGTGATTTTTCCATCATTTCTTCTCCCTTGATAATTGGAGATATTGAAAGTTCTTATTCAGTTGAAGGAAGTGTTTTAAAGAAAAAAATTATTGTCAAAATAAATTCCACTTTATAACAGCAGAGGTCAGAATATGTCAAGAGATATGAGATCAGTTTTGCAGTGACTCCCAGCTGGTGTATGAATTCATCCACTTGCTATCAACACAGGCTCTCAATGGGAGGCACCAGGCTTGGAAAACACTGTCCTGCATAAGATGCATGAGTTTTTAGTGGGATATTCATGGGTACATGCCTTAGTTAAAAAGGCATTGCATACATTTATCACCTTGGACTTATCACAAGTTAGACTTGTGTTCAAGTTCTTCTGGATGCACATCTCCATAGCTGTATAGTGCAAACAAAGACATCTTTAAGCAACCAAGTATTTTTAAAAGCTTGGTATGTAGGCACAGGAGGAAGTGGTGGGTGACATTTCTCCTTTCTGTAATGATTTCTGATGCAAGAGGAGTGTTTATGAAAAGATGTGTTGCTCTCCCTATCTGTGTTTTTTACTATTTAATTATAGAGAAGGCTAGAACACCTCTGCTCTAAATATGAAAGTACTGGTGTCCTCCCTCCCCACCCTGCAAACACGCTGACATACCTGCTACGTGTCACTGTCAGGCTGAGGATGCTGGGTGGGATGGACAACTAGTTTAACTCAGTGGGATAATTCCTTTGTTAGTCTTTAAATGTTGTGCAAGTCATGTTTGGATGCTTCAAGTTGAAATTATATCCAACTTCTTGTTCTAACAAATGATCTGAGTATGTATGACCAATAAAAGACATGGTCTTGTGATGCCCCCAAAACCAGAATTAAATCTTGCGTTGGAAATAGCATCAGTGCTACGAAGTGTCATTCCTTTCTCTCTGGAATTTTGAATTTAAAAATCCACAGAGATATTATTCTGCTTTGATAAAACAGTGCACCTAATGTTAAAAGCACTTCCCAGGGTTTTTTTTGTTTTTATTTTTTTTTTTAATGGTAGGAGAAACATCTTTGTGAGCTTCAAATAAAATGGCAAAAATTTTAATGTAGAAATCCCAAGCACTTACTAGATCAAGCAGCAGAAATTGCCATAACTTCATGCAACATGTATGGAGTAAAATGTTTAAATTGGGGGCAGACTGTGCTTTGTCTGTTGCTAGGCAAAGTTTCAGACATTCCTGGAGTCTGCATGCCCTGGAAGACAGCTGGTCACAGAAACCATTGTGGCTCAAACCCGAAATGCTTGAGGCATCTTGCCTATGGTAGAAGAAAATCTCTGTCTTCCAGGGCATAGATAATTCTGTCTATGAAAAAATGTATGGATTACTGATGGTATTTTCCCATTTAATGCCTTGTTATTTTTAAAGACAAAATAAAGTTAAGTTAAAGACAAAAAATGCCCAAAGAACATGCATCTGTTCATAATCTAAAAAGAAGATTCAAGGCACAAACATACTAAATATGTAGAAGAGAGTAGTCTTTGAAGACTGTTTTTATAGCTCTGGATATGTTTTCTAGTGCAATTTGCCTGCTTGTGTGTCAGAGCTTTTTTGTGTGTGTTTTGTGGAGCTTTTTTAATCACTGTGGATGTATCATTAGAGGAGATTATGTGAATGTACGTGAACCAGCCCACTGCTTATTGAACACTCTGTTTTTTCTACACAGGATTTTAGGTCAAAGTGTGTCTTTGAGAAAGGATATATTTGCCATATGCAGATAAATTGTTTAGTACACTGCTGATGTGTTTTCCTCTGAATAAGAACAAAAAAAATTCATCAACATGGAATTTCTAATGATATAATAAGGTGGATATGAAGGATTCACATTTTAAATGCTTAATGGGTTGAATATGGAGACTGTGATGTAAATTTTTGTCTCTCCCTTGCAGAATATGGAATTGTTTACAAAGAGTCGGGAACATTTCTGCATGGATGTCATAATAAATACAAGCAAATTATAATTTTCTTATGTAATCGGGGGGAGATAGACTGCTTTTGACTAGTAATTAAATCCTACCTCTGGGCAGTGTACATAGCAACTCTGGGTAGCTGCTGTGATAGTCAATCTTATCTTGGGTTCCTCTGCACACCCAGGCAAGGAGGCAAGCACTCTGTCAAACCAGTTGGGCTCCTCATATAATGAAATAAATAATGCTGCTTTTGCAGAGGAGCAGTGAAATGGCTGGAGGAAGTGTCATGCTGGAGGTGGTTGAGTAACACCTGGGTCATGTGCAATGCTCACCCTGGATCAGAAGTGGAGTGATGAGTGATGGTGTTGAAGAAGAAAGGGGGATGGGAAGGGGGAAGTGTTAAAAGAGTTGGGGAGAGCAGCAGTGCTTCCCTTCTGGACCTCTGTGCTCTTCACCTTAATTCTTTAATTGTAGTGCAGCAGTTATCCCTGTGTGGGGCTGTGTGTGACTGGCAGCTGATAGGGCATCTGCTGTCTGTGGTTTTGCAATCCATGCATCAGAGATCCCTGGAGATTAAGAGTTGGCTATTAATGCTTGGTTTCATAAATACTCCATCAACTTCACCAAAGTGTTCGGATGGGAAGGACATGAGACAGGACAATGTGGTGCTTAAAGAGGGACCTTTTCAAGTCATGGTAAATTGTTAAATAGGGTGAAGATCTGATTTTGAGGTTTTTAGTAGCCTGATCCCTGATTTCTGCTGGGAATGACCTTTGATTTTTTTGTAAAGGCAAATATATCTCAAACAGTGAAGGAGTTTGATTTTTTTTAAGGGGGTAGGGAAATATATCTATAATTATGAGTAATGTGTGGTTACTGTTCAGGGTGACACTGTGCCTGCTGTGAGATGATGGAAGGGTCTTGAAGGAAGTGTAGCTACAACAGGACCCTCTTAAAAGCTGAGATCTGTGTGTTCAAGCCCAAGAACATATTCATTTCAGAGTTCTCAAAGTACAAAAACGCCTGACTAGCTTGCTACTTGTTCACCAAGTATTCCCTTTTATTTAAATGCTCTGAAAGGGCAGCATGCATATTTTGGAACTCTGCAAGCACCTAATGAAGGTGACAAGTGTTGGTCAGAAAACTTGCTGAGCCTAAACTTCTTTATTCCTTTGCCCAGACTGATACTCTGCCTCATCTAGTTGTTCTCCTGTCATCTTTTCAAATGCACGCCATCCTTTTGTGGCTCCCTTGGACTTCAATTTCCTCCACAGCCATTCTTCCTGCTCTGACTGCAATTATTTAATTTCTGTGCCAGAGGCGATTTCTTTCATGTCCTGCCAAGGAGAAGGGCTGCACAGGAGCGCAGAGCCTGTGGTCATGTGTCGTACGGGATGTCTCCCATTAGATGGTGCTGTGCAGCAGCAGCAATGGCCTCTGCTGGGATACAGGAGCTCACTCCTGGGGGCATCGTCCCCACGAGCCGTGGGAAGGGGAGCATTTGAAAGCCTTGCACCCAGTGTAGTAACTTGGTCCATGCACAGTGCTTTCCAAATAGCCCGATATAGTTAGTTGTATGTGTTTGTATTCCTTTCAACTTCATGTCTTCTGTTTCCACAAAACAGCTAGAAAAACCCTGAAATAATTTTTTTTTGGTGTCACTATTCTATGTAGTTTCTCTCACTGCTTACCTACTATCGTATTATAAAGTGCAAATGTAGTTAAGAAAGCCCCCAGCTACCAAACAGCAGCTTTGAAATCTTGCTTTTATTGTTATTTAGACAGGTCAGATCAGTGGAGTTCTTTTAAGATAACCCTTCCCTCCGAGTTATTCAAATTCCAGAGAAGAGCATAGTATTTCTCCACCTGAAGTCAGCATTAATTTCAGGGACTTCCACCTGATTGTTTATTTCTACTTAACTGCTGCTAGATAATATTGAAATTTCCAAGCTGCATTGTTTAAGGTCTGCAGTTAATGCCAAGTGCCATAGTTTACTGGGAAGTGATGTTGTGGCTACTTTTCCAGGGTCTGGACATGCCACTAATTGCCTTTACGGTGTCTTTGACCCTGTTAAATGTTCGTTTCCGCACAATTTCTTTTTTCACTGTCCATCTGTTTCCTTGTTAATGAGCTAAGAGAGCCGGGTGAAATGGCTTGGAAACCAGTGTGGGTAGCAGAGAGAGATTTAAAAGTCAGGGCATGTGGGGGCAGGAGGGAAGATGCTGAGAAGGCTGTTGGTTCCCTAAACCCCATGTGCAAGCAAATGGGTGTAGTGTGAGAGAGAGGAGGAGTATTGGGAGAGAATGCTTTGGGCTGAAGTGGACTCAATGCACATCTCAGTATGTATGCTGCTCAAAGTACTGCTTACAGTAAAGGCTGAAAAATTTGAAAGGCTTGACAAATCTCTAGTAATAGCAAGAAACTACTTTCATGCATGAATAACCTTGCTAAACATGGGAAAACAATTGTATCTAAAGGATTTCCCCTCTGTGTGCATGTTCTTTTATCTAATGCCTTTTTTCCTCCTGCTGAATGTCATTTCAAGACCTTGTGGTTAGCTCCCTGGTTTGCTCATGGCACCAGTGCTGGTCTCTGAAGAAGCATGGAGAAGTATTTAAAATATATGAAAAATCAGAGTATTGAACACACCCAGGATCAAAGCAGTAAATTTGTAAGAGATAGCTGTAATCTAGGGCAGAAGCATGCTCTGCTCTTGGCCCTTTCATCTGGTATCTCTGTATGTCTCTGCCATTTATATAAATAATCCCAAATATAAATAAAACAGGGACCTGCTTGCAGGTAGCACCATGTTTTTCTTAATCAGCATAAGCAAAGATATTGTTTTCTTTAAGGTCCTTCCTGTAAAAATAGATGCCAGTGGATTGAGAGTGTATGTTGAAATTTGCAGCATAGACTCCAACCAGGAATTATAATAGTAGTAAAACTGAACTTAGAAAATACAAACATCCAAAGGCATTTTACAGTTTGCATTTATCTTTTGTTCTAAATGAGCAATACCAAATATTTAGAAATTCAATTACAGTGAAATGAAGACATAATTTAAAATACTAAATATAAAATAATACATTAAAATCTTAGACAAATGTTATTTTATTACATCTACAGCAAAAAAGTCTAAGCTGTTACTGGCTTTAATCCTTTTTTATGTTTGCCTTAGACAAATATGATTTTTATTATCATAACATTTTGTCTGTTAATATTGCATGTAATGCCTCTATTTGCATTGAAGCTTTTAAAGAGTTTTTTTTTCTTGTTCCTGTGAAAGAAAACTGCTGCAGTTGTCATAGGCCTTTTATTCCCCTCCTTTAGCAAAAGAAATTAGACAAAAATTTTGCATAGAGGCTTTTGGGGCAGAATTTTTTCACTGCTGCTGTCTGAACTCGAAGTTCTTCATGAAGGCAAGTGACTCCCTATCCCATTGGTCACATACTGTCTGGCTGCCAGGGCACTGAATCACTGGATCTTTGGGTATGCCAAGCCTCTCAAGAATCTGCATAAAATCTGAATGTTGTCCTTTTCTTATCTCCAGCATGCTGTGGGCTCCAGCCCTTCTCTGATGCTTGGCCCCCTGTTTCAGTTCATATGCTTATTTCTGGGGAGGGGGAGAGGTGGTGGGATGTGTGTGAGGGAGTTACATGGTGATGGGGTTGGGTTTCTTTAATATATATTTAGTACTATACTGAAGCACAAATAGCCTGGATGATTGCAGGATGCTTCATAAATGCAGACCCTTCACACAGGCATGAGGAAGAGAGTGGGAATAGAGGCTCTGGTGCAGTTTCAGGATAGCAGGAAGATCATGGCTTTCTCCCGTGACTGGACTGCTCAGCCAGCCATACAAAGCCTTGTACATCTTAAAGAACCTTGTGCATCTGGAGGGAGATATTGAGAACACACTGATACTCTGTCCAGGACAAGCTTTCTTTAAGGCCCTGGTGGACACTGCACAGGAGGTAGCTATGCATGTATTCATTTATCCACTGCAACAGCTATGAACGGATTTGTCTGTTGATTGCTTATCCCCCAGCTTGGAAAGGTATTAACAACTTGAGGTCAGATAAGAATCAGTGCAGTGCTGAATATGTAGATGTTTCAGAAAAAAGAATAAGAAATGGTGTATGGAGAGACTGACTTTTACAATGGGCAAGTTCAAAATCTGTCTAGCATGAGAGCACATATATTATAAAACATAGTCATTAACAGATATCTAAGTAGTAAAACTGCAATTTCTGCTTGTAATTTCTTCTGTTATCTCAGTTGATGACTTTTCTGGAAACCATTCCTTCATAATTCTTGTTCTCAGGGTATGTTTAACTTATTTTCTCTGTCAGAAAGAAGCACTGAAGTCTAGTACACCACTGTTTTACTGTGAATTAATTGAAAAAGACAACTTTCAATAAAGCAGGTTTTTACATACTTATGGAATTCAGTGCTTGCTTTGTGCTTATTTCAGGGGTGAACAGAATGTTTAAATGTCTTTTTCTTTATGAATGCTTTATCCTTTTCTCTGTTTAATAAGGAACATTTATGGTTTAGGGGCCCAATACCACCATTATTTTACCACAAACTACTAAATTAGTAGGGAGCTCAACTGGAAAATTTTAAAATACTAATGTTAGTATTCTGTTGCCTTGGGAAGGTGAATAAATGCCCACTTTTATTTAACTGTAAATATGCGAAACTGAATATGTGATTAAAGTTGAAATCAGCATGCATCACTCAAGGTGGCAGCTTTAGAGATCGTGTGCATTCAAATGGTGTTTGCAGAATTAATAGTTTCCCAAGAAATCAGCTGTAGCTATGTAATTAAAAATAAAATGTCAATGATTTCTTTTTTTCAGAGATGTCTAGTCATTCAGATTTCACTTTGCATTGGCAAGCTTTGTGTTACTGGAACACCTACCTCCATCTAGTTGATGCTGCCCATACCTGCACATACAGTAACACTTTCTTGTCACACAAAGTAATGTATGATGGTTTTCCCAGCTTGACACCTGTCAGTACAGTCATCAGCATAAACAACAGCAGGCTTATTCATCTTGTTTTCCTTTATGGGATGGATGGTCTTGTTTGTGGGGGAAAAGCTTGACTGAGTTGATGGATCCCAAATGTTTATCCCTGCTCTCTCTGCAGCATTGTTTCCCCAAGCCAGGCATTCTGTGAACCATTGGAAGGAAAATTTTCCTTTCATCCTTCAGATTGTGTTTCTACATGTGGTTTGACAGAAAAGCTCAAATGAGCAGAGTATAAGCATCTGATGAGCAGAGATCTGTGCTTTTCACACCTACGACACCAGTAATGCTTTCCCTTCTTGCTCACCCCTTGCTGTTTTTCTTCATCTTTTGTAAGAATGTAGCTGTGTGTTATTTCAGGAGTCTTGGTATGTTTGTCCAGAAGGCACACCACAATAGGACCCCATCATTATGTTGATGATAGAAAATAACAGTTAAGACTTTTTCTTTTCAATAATGAACCATTTCCTTTTATAAATATCTGTTCTGGTTTGCTATCAAAGGCAGTTTGGACTGAAGACTGAAAAATATCTACATTCTTTGAAATGTAATGATGCCTAGGGATTTGGGGTATGGGGTTAAACAGGGGAGTACAGCCTTGCATTGAATCAGAGACAGTGAATTATGCCAACTGAAAAATAAAGAGGAACAATCACAGGGCTCAGCATAAGTGATCAATGGCAAAAATACTCATCTCCTTCCCTCTTCTTATTTTTGCTGTTCAGTTAGATTATACAACACATTTATTTGTAGATATTTTTCTTAGTCCAGCCATCCCAGTTCTTTTCCTCAGTGGCAGCATGCCTGTCATGGATTTTAGCTGTGAGGTGTGGGGATTTGAGTTTAAGAGCTTTTTTTGTAGAAACCTAGGTCTTGCTCTTGACTCTTGTGCAGGTTAGGTTGGGCAGTGTCATCCTTTCATTGCTGGAGAGCTGACTGGGAGAGCTTCTTGAGCACTTGTTGACTGACCCCTCAGGAGTTTGTTGGACGGTGAATTAAATTGTTGATCAGGAGGGAAGATAGCAGCATTTTTCCCACAATAGCAGCATTTTTTCCACAGTGACCTTGCCTGCTTTGGGCCTGGCATCCCTGCTGCTGCCAGAAGTGAAATGTCGGTAGTATTTCCCCGTGAATGGGAGCTGTGAATTCCCATTCTTTCTGTACATTTTCTTGGGGCTCAAAATTCAGGGAAACAGATCCTGCTGACCTCAAAAATGAGCTGCTGTTTTCTACTACTTGACCTTGAGAAATCCAGTCATCGCTATGGTTGGGCTGATAATTGCAACGTCAAAAGTTTTCTACCCAAATGGCTGATTTTTCAACTTCTGTTCAAGACTGTGTACAGCAACCCTCTAAATATGGTTCCTACCACCCTATGCCCTTTGGGAGGGATTTGGATAAAGAAAATTACTACAGGAGAAAATTGAGGCGATGTTATGGTTTGTTATTTTTTTTTTTTAAGAGGGAGGAGATTAAAAATTTTGGGAGGGGAAGACTGTAAATGCCAGGCAGCACAAGCTATTTACTTCAAAGCATAATGACAGCATTTTCTGGTAGCTACCACATAAGCTGTTGAAACACAAGCTCATGTACTGCATGGCATTTAAATGGAACTGCAAATAGCCATGAAAAGGGGAGGTAGGACTTTGGGTAGTGCCTCTGAATGTAGGAGAGGGAATAAATAGTTACTGCCTTTTTGTATTTCTTTTTTTTTTTTTTGATGTTTCTCTTCTTTCATGATGGACAAGAAAAATCTGTCAAGCTGAGATATACCATGTTTTGACAATTGGATATAAAATGCAGTGGACTCAAAATACTACTTGAAAACATGTTGTGAATCTACTTCCAGACCTGGTCATGCTGTACAGATGCCAGCACACTGGGAGTTGCCTGCATGCTTGCTTGTTGGCTGGGGTGTAGCCGATGTATCTCCTTATGCATCTTGCAGGAGCAGTACTATTCTGCACTGCATGAAGGCAGTTATAGCCAAAGGAGTTCTGTAAATAGAGAAATGCAATGCTGGGGTTATTTAAAGAAAGAGCCATTTGCCATGTAGTCTGATCCAGATTTGTGGTAATGGGGAGGGAGAAGAAAGGCCATTGGAAAGGTAGGAATTCAGACATTCATATGTATATGGGCTGATATGCTCAGGCAGGCATTGTGACAGGACCTGGCAGGTGTAGCCAAAATTCTGTACTGGGGATGGCACCATTGCATCACTGTTGCATCACTGTCCCAGTTCCCTGCAGAAGACAGCCAGTCTTCTCTTCAGCATGCAAAATTTGTGTTTTCTTGCTGCAGACCATGCTGGGGACCTGAAATTGATAAATCAGTGTTGATCTGATTTATTGCCCTCTGAGTAATTGTTTGCCTCATGAGATCCTGATCTAAGCCTTCCTTCAGGCAGTTGCTACCATCTGTGGTTCAGTATCTTGCATCTTTCTTCCATCCCTAGCCTACATCCTTGCATCAGGGAGCTGATGCAAGTAGCATTTCTCTCAAGTGAGGCATAGGGACTTGCATGGTTTGAAGTGCTGTAGTGTAAAGGCAGGGTGGCAGAGGAGCTCTGAAGGAGGTGGAGAGAGCAGGCTGGATGGTGAGTACCTGTGCCAAGGCATCGCTGAGATTGCAGGCTGGGCGTGGTGCAGCCCTGCCTCCTTGGCTCTGGGCAGCTAACACTGTTGTGATGGAGAACTGGTCAGCCAGCATGCCTGGGTATGTGGTAGGATTCTTGCATTGGTTGGGCAGAGTCTAGTTTGGCTGTTTCCATCACAGCAAAGTTAAATTGAGAAACCTACCAGTCCCTTCACTTTGAGTTTTGTGTGGTGGTAAACATCGACTGGCCTGTGGTAGAGCTGCCTTTCTGCTAGAGCCATTCAAACCTGTGTAAAGCATGGAGACAACTTGATTTGAGCTCTCTCAGTAATTTTTTCTAATATTAACACTGAAAGAATCCTTTAACTTGGGACAGATTGTAAGGTAAAGGAGCCCTGCCTTATGATCAGCTATATTTGGCCTCCAGTATAGCAAGCCAAAGAAATGTACTCAATGATTATTTTGGTACTTGGACATATAATCAGCATATTCTGTGCTATGTGCTTTTTGTTCAGTTCATGATGAGCTTGATGTCATGCCACGCTCAGAATGGTTATCTTTGGTTATTCTTGATTTGTCTTCTGCTACAGGAATCACAGCAAACCTGAACATAAACTAGCCCTCTGTGTGTAAGCATTTTTAAAATGTCTAAATTTAAATAAAGACTTGATATGCATACTCTTTCAAGATAATTGGTTGGATCTGGCAATTGCAAATTACCTAAGTATTAGGGGACGCTGTCTTTGAAAAACAACATTAAACTGTTTTATAGCAGCAAATAAATTTGATTTTATTATATAGTCTTTAATTATGTCATTGCTCTCATTCTATCAAAAAAAGCAGTGATTGAAGCAGAATATATTCAACTGAATGGAGGAGAGAAAAGAGACCTATAATTTGGAAAGGGATGTTGTTCAAAGATGGATAGAAATCACTCTTGTAAGGTATTTTCTTTATTATTTGGTGGCTCACATGGCTAAGTGGTTGAAAAATTGTTCAAAATCAATTATGCCTATTACATAAGAGTACCACACCTAGTATAAGCAGTTTTCATGAACAAACAATGACTCAGAAACCAAAGACATAGACATAGTTTGAAGATGTAATATCTTAGGGTGGAATTCACTTTGTCTTACCTAGGTTCATCCAGGGAACTCTGAGGCAGTCTGTGTCTTTGCATTTTTTTAATGATACCTGTTTCCTGGGCAGGCTATCATAGTTACAACTGAGCTTGAAGCTCTGCACTGGGTGTAAGCCAGATGAAAGTCCATAATGAGAAAAGTCCTCTGTCTCTGTTCAAAAACAGATTTTAAAATGAAGCACTTACTTTTGTGACATCAACAAATTCAAGTTGTTGTGCAACTTGGAAAATGTTTTGGTTTCATGCACCAGTGTTAAATTGTTCTTTGAGAATACCTCCTAATTACTTAATTATTAGTTATACTTTGAAAGTCAATATTAATGAAACCTAACTTGGCAGAACCAACGCTTTTATTTTAATATCAACAAGCCACGTAGTTGTCAAAATCAGTGGGTCACAAGATCAGTCTGACAGTTCCATCCTGTGTAGCAGATCAGTGTTGATTGCTGCAGCAGCTGCACAAATGGCTTAGTCAAAATGCTTCCAGTGTAATGTCTTCTAATGTAGTTTTAAGAGGTCTGCAAGTCTAATAGAGGCACTTACAGCCTTGTACTCAAATTGGACTCTTGCTGTTCAAGGAAACAGGATTATGCATTGCAGTGTGGCATTCTTGTGTTCTGGAGGGGCTACTCTGAAGTGTAATTTGGCTTCAGTGGCACATGTTTCTTGTCTTCCTCTGAATGATTTTTGAGGAGATTGGGCCTTAACTACATACTCAATTCTAGGACCCCTTATTTAAAAAAAAAAAAAAGAAAAGGAGGGATTTCACTGTGAAGGTTGATTGTGAGTTTAGAAGACATTGCAGGCTTGGGATGGGTTCAACTCTTGTTGAAGGGAACACCTTGTCATCTATTGAGTGCATGACTTTACAGTAAACTCTCTGTAACACAAACATTTTGATGGTGTAATCCTGTAGATGTCAGTGACAACTCCACAATAAGAAAAACTTTAGGATTCTTAAGAATTGATTGGAGTTTGAAATATAGCTGTAAAGCTAGACTCCAGACCTACGACCCTTATTACAGTACACTTCTAATGTATGGCATGCAAATGTCAAATTTCTAACTTGCAGAATGAAGGGCATAATTTTAAACTAGGTATTCCTATTCCTCATATTCCCTATAACCTAGGGAACATAAATATTTATTCTTAAAGTTTCCCTGCTGTTATGTTACATTGGCTAGTTTCCTCAAAATCATTATCACTAAATATACAGGTTTGTAAACAAAATATCCTGCCATATATGAGATAAGGGTAGTTCTCAGATTCTGTGTTTTTAAGTGATTATTGACAATTATATTTCTAAGATGCATCTTCTAGTTTTCTGTAGGAACAGACTGTTGTTATATGAATATTGTATAAAGTGCAATTCTCCTAGGGGAATCATTATCATCCTTTCTTTCCTTGAATTTTGAATTTTTTCTTATCTTGAGTTGCCATGCCATCATTCATTTTCTGTCACTATCTGTTACATTTTAGGAAAAAACCTTAAACGCAAAAGAAGATTTTTCTAATATCTAATTTTCTTCTCAATAGGAAGATTGAACTTTTAGCATTTGAATGAAAAGAAAACCTATGTTAAAACTAATTACTTAATTTGTAGGATTTCTGGTCTTAGTGTGCATCCCTCTTGGAATTAAAAAAACCCGATACGGTGATGATGTAATAATTTTACAGATCCTAAAACAGCTTCATCCTGTCCTTTGCTCTTTTTACCAAGCAAAGCTCATTCTTTTCAGTATTAATTTCCTTACTTACTGTGATAACCAGTAGCTTTGCTCTGGATGCATGCAGTTCCACAGCACTTTGAACTGTGTACCTGAACTCCTGCACAGGATTGAGGCTGGCTCATAATTAGCTGGTGGCTGAACATGGTGACATCTAAGCTCAAATAAATACAATTCCTAGTATTTGATTTCTGTTCCCAGCTGGCCTAAAACCTCTCTTATGGACTGATGGCAGAATTGTATAAAAGTCCTTTTTGGACTTGCATGTGGGTTATTAATCTGGGTGTTTGGAAGAAATCTGCCAAATTTGGTCCCTGCAGGGAATGTAGGCACAGGGGGGATCTAGTAGTGGCTCCAAGTGAGTGTGAGTATAGGTTTGAGCAAATGCTTTGTTTTTTGGGGTATTTTTTGAAAACTACTTTGCTGAAAACTTATAGTCAATTCTTTTGGTTTTGGGTGTCTTAAGTCCTTTATAAGACATTGTTCTTGCTCACTGCTTTTCTAATCTGAGTATACAAACAAGTCCCATTAGCATAGTCCTGCCACTTGCCAAGGAATGGGAATTGATGTGCACGTGGTAATGCAGACTTGGAATGGTTCTTTAGTCACACTGCCTTAGGTCCAAGTGGCACAAAAAACCCCTACTATTAAAATACTTTGTGCTAGATATCATGGGTATACATGCTGTAACATGAAGTAGGAGATAAAAGTCTTTCTCTTTTGCATTTCTGTTTGAAATTTCTTTCATGCTTTTCAATGTGACTAGTATTGCTTCAGAAAATAATAAGTATTCCCACAGAATTTAGCTGAAGATTTACTTACACTAGAGGAAACGATTTTAAGATGTTGGATCTGACTTCTTTTGAGGCATAAAGAACTGGCTTTTAAATACTTGCTTCTTTGGAATTAATGCAAGAAAATAATAGAATGAACTAAGTGTTAAATCAGGGTTTGTTTGTTTGTTTTTAACTACTACTAAGATTTTCTTTTCTAGTGCTGATTTTGTCTGTGTGTCCAATTAACTCTCAACTCTTATTCTTATAGGCAGTTACCAGGCAATGCTTTGGAACTGAAGACTTTCGAGCAGCTCTAGAAAATGGAGTCCTGTTGTGCGAGTGAGTATTGGCTTACCTATATAACAACCTTTCAGGTTAACATCAGCTGGACTCTGTCCTTCCTGGCCTCTGAATTTTTATTTTTATTTTTTTGAAGTACCAAAAGTATTTTGTAGTAAATAATTTAATTTTTTAAAAAACCTGTTGTTTGTCATGGGAAGTAAAAGCACCTTTGGGACATAATCTTTCCAGATCCATATGTTCTTTGTGCTGTCCTACACACTTCTTTTTGTGATACTGAAAGGATCATGCTGTTATTGATTGATTATACTGGTTTTGCTTATAATGCCCAGGATATCTCTGGGCTTTCTCTTCAGCTTCTGCAAGGTGCTGTGGCTGTGGCTGGGATCAAAGCACTCTATTACCCCTCTACCCACTGCTGTTGTTTGGGTTTGGATTTCTGTCCTCCATCCCCTGCCCTTTAGTATTGATTTCATAAATCCTGAAACTACCTATTTCTATCACAGAACTTTACACTCAGCTTGTTTTGGAGCACTTTCTGTAAGAAGCTTCCTCGTGCTTATATATTGTAGGCTTGGCAATGATGAGACTTGCCTGGTTTCGTTGTTAGACTGAGTCAGAGGTGTAAAATGTCCACTCAACAGGTCTCATCCACATATTTGTAATTGGCTTGATACTTACTGGAACAGGTTTCCAGGACTGGAAGTAGTGCTAATCCCTTAGTATTTTAAGGAACAGCAGTTGTAAATGTCATTAGAACACCAGTGCAAGAGAAATCTTGTTAGAGAGCTACCTGGGATGCTAAAAACAACAACAAAACCAACCAAACAAACCTTAAAGAAACCCAAACCCACAAAACTCAGAGCTGCTCTAAAATCAGTTCAGCAAAGCTGAACTTTCAGAAAATATTTGTACAAGTTCAGTTCTCTCAGCTTCTTTTCCTACAGATATTTTTTTCCTGCTGTGTTTAGTGCCATGTTTCTGTCCTTGCCTTTATTTTGCTTTGGACCCTTTGCCTTCCAGTCTTATCTTGCTAGATGCTTCTAAAGTTATCTGTGATGTGATGCATTAATTAATATTCAATAATATTGTAGAGCTAGATACTTATTTTTTCATTACTTATGTAATTAAATTTTAATGAGTGTGAATGTGCTAATAAAAATAGTTTCTACTTTTCATAAGAAAGGATATGTTTAGTGGGATGTATATATTGTATTCAGATGTTTAAGAATTGGCCATTAACTGATGCATACTAATCTTCTGATATCTTCATTGTTGAGACTTACTTGCCAATAGAATGAGGATCCCTCTGCAAAATGCAAGTTAGTTAAATTTATCTGTAATTAATAATAATGCAAGAAAAACATCCTGCAATTTCTTCAGTGTCTTGGTTTGAAAAGACAGGTATCTGCTAAGGAAGGCAGGAGCCTCTCTTAAAATGGATAATGTAAACCCCCTCCCTCTGAATTATTATAATTTTGAAATTAAGGGGCTCTCAGGCAAAGATATGGGAGCAGGAATAACTGTTCTTTATTAGGAAAAAAAAATTAATTAATACAAAACAACACTGACAAAGTCAGAATATGACCTGACACCCTGTGGGTCAGGCTGTTGGTAGCAGTCCCATTCAATGGTGGCTGCAATCCTCCTGCAGTGACAGATGTGGTTCTGTTGAAGCAGTGATCCTGTAGAAGGGTGTAGTTTAACTCTGAAGGTCCAGTGGTGGTGTTGATGGACCTGGTCTTCCTCTGGGAATCCAGTGGGAAAAAGCTGTCTCTGTTGTTCCAAATCTCAGATTATATCCAGGTGGGAATGCTTGGCTCCTCCCCCTGGGTGGAGCATCTCACAATGGGGTGATGTAATTTTATCAGTGAGACTCAATGACCCATTAAGAGAAGATACTTCCCAGAGGGAGGAGGGGTTGTGGAAGAGATAAAGAAAACTGCCCCACCTGATTTTAACAGGTGGCAGAAGAATACACGCTGCCAGCCACATCTTGCATTGCAGCCTAAGACATTCTAGTGAGCAACTTGCCTTAGAAGGCATACAACTTTCTTTAAAGCAAAAGATGCCTTATTATGTTGTACTAAAATAGCTGTTCTCCTGTGTCTTAATTTTAAATCTGGCATACTTGAAGTCCAAGGAGGAGTGATTTTCATAGAAATTCTGTGGAAACAGGAAAGAGCAGATGGCAAAAATTTTCACATGTCCAGTTTTTCACCAATGACAATATAGTGCGAGATCTCAAATAACTGAGACAAACTAGAAATTAGATCGTCCATTTCCTTGGTTCACCTGTGGGCATGGCTAATTTAGGTGGATGTATTATCTCTGTAGATTGTAGACCTGACTTAAACCATAGTAGATAAAACCTCTACTTGCACCACATATTTGTATAGCATCCAGTCAGTTTGTTTGTCCTACTCAATGACTAAGTGCACATGTTGGCTGAGTGATCAGTAGTTGACAAAATAAAGCCTTTTACATTTTGCTAATTCTAGTGTGCATACACTAGAGAAAGAAATTTACTGAAATTTTTCTGGTCACATGCTACTTCGTGTTCTTCAGTAAAATAAATCAAAAATTATGCATTTGGAAGATTTAAAATAAAAGGGAGGAATTCAAACCTTTTTTTTATTCCATCTCAACAGATCACTTTTTTGGGTAGGAAAAGTAATCAAATGTGTCTTGTTTACTAAATAACTCAGTGCTATTGAAAAATCTCAGGACCTGCAGTTCTTTTTTTTTTTTTTTTTTTTTTGGCAGGTATTTAGAAATGTATCCTTCATTCCAGTGTATAGGGGTCAACTGTTCTTTGTGTTTATTTCGCAAATACGTTTTCTGCTTGAGCAAAAGACGCTTTTCCCCCACACAGAGTTTTAAACTCCAGGTCTTGTCCCTGCACTGGTGTGGGTAGATCACAAGGCCTTGCTGATGCTTTGTGTGGGGTAAAGGGTCTGGCCAGAGAAGCAGCAACAAGAAGGGAGAGCAAGAAAAAAAATCCTCGAATGTATAGAAGCAGATGAAGTCTGCAGGGTGTCCTGAGGTCCCTGTTCTCCACTGACCCTCTGGTCCAGTGTGTAAGTTGGTGAACCACAATATTTCACTATCTCCATGATTGAAAACCTGGATATAGACTTGCAAGGAATCCTGTGCCTCATCTTTACTGCAGGATAAGGTATGCATATGTATTAAATAGTCATGTGTTAGTCTGTCCTATCTTCTCAGCTTAATTATGAATTTTATGTGAAGAGTGATATCAGGTACAGTCTCTTCTGACTGAGATGGAAAAATGACTTGTTCATGTAAATTGTGTGTGCCAAAAGTGATTGCTGCACACAGCATACTGGACTTGGTAGCATTGTGAAAACTGAGTTTATTTCTCACCCTTTCAGGAATATTAGTGCTATCACACTGAACTCTGAAAATGAATATTCTGGTACATTTTTGACATCTGCTCAGAACCTTTATGAGAAGAAAAGCTATAAATAGAAAATCTGAATCCAATTAACATCACCATCCTTGTAGTAGAAACACAGATCCTTTTCTGCCCACGCCTCCTCAGGCATTTTCTTTTTTTTCTCGCTTTGCTGTTCCCAGAAACCTCTTTGTGTGTGACTTGTTTCATTTTTGCTTCTACAATCTGTTCTTGCTTGTCACTTCTTGGGAGTGTTAATAGATTCAGCTCAAACTCATTCAAATGATGTTATGTTAGGACCACATGCAAAGTATTTCTTAATAAGCATTGATGCTCATGCTTAAGTACAGTAAAATATTTAACAGAAAATCATATAACTTTTTTTCAGTTTGATTAACAAGATCAAACCTGGCATCATTAAGAAGATCAATCGTCTGCCAACTCCAATAGCTGGCTTGGTAAGTAATGGCATTGAATCTAATATCTGGTGTATGAACCAAGTGATCTCTATTTTTAAAGAATTTTCAAAATTCTAGCTCCATTTTCTTTTTTTGTTCAAAATTGTACCATTTCTATGTTGTCTTAGACCGCAAAGGACACCTAAACTGTCATTTGGATCTGTGACTTCAGTCATCCTGTCACTGCATCAAGCTTCATCATCCCCAGAGGTATCAAGCACTGGCTCCTGTGCACAAACCTCTGTGGCATTACTTGTCTCTATTTAAAGGCCACCATCCTATCTTAACATTTAGAACCACTTCCGATATCCCTTTCTTAGGGAATGGGCAAAGTAGGAAATGTTCTGTGTAGTTAAAGTATTTTTAGAACCTGTTTCACTCCACCCACAACAAAGCTTCAGTTGCATTAAAATAACTCTGATGATGCAAAGATCTCTCTGCAGGCTTCAGCTGAGGGATTTGCCAATGTTTTGGCTGTAACTCACATTGCTGGGGGTAGAGGTGGGAGATGTATGTCATAATTTTTACAGGAAATGTAAAAGGTTTTCTGCGTGCTGTTTGGAAAATTTGCTGCCCAGAGACTAGATTAAGTTCTGTAGCCATTTAGCATCAGAAACCCTTCTGTGGGCAAAGGAGTTCAAAGAATTCCTTCTTCATCACTTTTTCACTATGACAACCTCGTTGGCTCTTCATGTCACTTAGGATGTCAAGGCTATTTAGTCCTATCACAAATGCCATTGGTCTCATATTAAAAGATCCAGGATGAACAGGGACATATGCATGATTCCTGTGACAAATGGAAGATCCCACCTTATGACAAACATGCAACCTTAACATCAGGGAAAATTACCTGGTTTCTTAGTAGGAGTAGAATGCAAAACTTCTTTAGATACTTTTATTTATATGTTTTAATGGGATGAGCCAACAAAACATTGGCTTTTGCTGGTCACCCATGCAGCTCATTAGTGAATAAGTGTAGTTATCTTGGCTGGAGGTCATAAGATTAGGTTAAATTGCCATAAATTATTGCATAAGCTGAGAATGTGCATTTCCACATCAAATGAATGTAGAAAGCATTAATTGCCTTTGTCCCAGACAAGCTCAGGTATTTAGGCTTGCGAATAAGACTGCTGCACATTCTTTTCCTGTGAGGCATACAAAAAAGAATTCAAATGAAACCAAAATAATTCTGGGGAGGACAGCACAGTTATTCGATCAGTGGTTTGATTCTCTATGTGGCCTCTGAAGTAGCCATTAGATTCAAAACAGAAAACCATAAGCTAGATTTCATTTTTGTGGTTAAGTGCTGTCTTGAATTGTAACTGCAGGCACTCTTGTTTTTATATGCATTTTTTATTTCCAGATGTAAAAATGCAGAGTATTCACTTGGTGTGCCATTATATTTTCCTGGTAGTGTATTACTGGTTTTTGAAGTTGTTCCTAGTTCCTACAAGTCTTCAAAAATAAAGGAAAGAGGAGGAAAGGCAAATGTTTTTCGTAAATAGAGCTCACCCAGTGTTATTGTTAAAACACAGCTTAAAGGTAGTAATTGAGAGAGCTAATGTTTTCTGTTAACCTGTGGAAAAGGTTTTACATAAACACTTCAGTTTCTGAAGACAATAATTATGAAGGCCATATTGGGATGCTTTCAGAAGATGGTGCTTATGGTGGTGATAGTGGAAGACTGGTTTTTACACATTTGAGAGGAACCTTCTCAGTTATACCAGCTTTGAAGAGCCCAGGTTTCATCCCAGCATGTAGAACTCAAACTAAAAATTATGGGGATTTGCATTTATAAGAAAGCAGGCATTGATACCTGACAGGCTCAGGATACTATGGTTAAAAGATAGGTTTTAAAGATAGAAAAAAACTTACTAGGAAATTCAATGGTAGGCTTGCTTGACATGTTCTAGAGACATTTTCATTGCTTGTAGGTTGCTTCTCCCACAAATTTAGTATTTTCTGTGGCTTCATAAATGTTACATATACTTCTGTGGCTCTCACTTCTGCTGTCTTCAGTGCCTTTGAGTCTCACACTGAATGCTCTGTAGCAAGCTTTCATGAGATCTCGAAATCACTGTTGGAAGGGGTGAATTTGGTTGTCATTTTTCTTTTTTTGTCTTTTTTTTTTAATCCAGATGACAATTTTAATAATGAGAGATGACAGGGTTTTTTTCTAAAACAAAAAGGGATCGGATCATGTTCTTTCTATAGCTTCTTTATGCTCATCTAGATTCATATCCTGAAGTCCATTTCCAAAACATTTTATGCCTTTATTGCCTAATTAGCATCCATTTCTCTCCTGAGTTTTCTGTTTCAAAGGAAACAAACCCCCCATGGTTTTGAGAGTTTTATGGCAGTCTGATTATCAGAAGGAAACAAATGCTTTGAAAGACATCTTGTTTCTCTTCCCCCTGCCCCCCCAGCTTTCCCTCCCCTTTGTTTTTCTTCCCCTCCAGAAATTCCTTGAATTTTGGTTTTGTTCCCTAGGGAGTTAATCTATTTCATTTCCATATAAGTATGTTGTTTAAGCATTGTGTTCACTTCAACTATTTGACAGGCTTTTTCAGCAGTACAGAAATGTGGTGTTGAATAGATGCCTTTGGTTGAATCTCCAGAAAGGTTTTGTTATCTCACTTCTTTGCATTCATGGTTATTTTGAAAACAAATTGTTTCAGTAAATTAGCAGGCCTAAAGGAATAATTAAACATTCTGTTCTATATGGAATATTGTGTGCTAGAGTTTTTTTGCATTGAGTTCATGTGAGGTGCTGCTTTTAATGACGTCAGTGTATTATTGATTTGGTATGTCTTGTTTTCTTTTATGACATCTTACTTATCATAAGATCTGATAGGGACTTTATGTTAGTAGGAACATTTTACACAACTCAGATTAAGCCTTAGCTTTTACCTTTAGTTTGATTGTAATGCTGCCTAGTGATTTTAGGTGTGGATTGCAGTGGTTCAGGTCTAATCATGACAGAATGGAAAAATAAATAGATGTGTTTTGAGGATTAAATACTGAAATGAAAGTTGGTATTCAGTTAATTAAAATGCTTAATTGCTACCAGGAAAGTTCAGAAAATTGATTAAACTTCTCCCCAGTTTGGCATGGCATGGGAAATCTGGGCTGCAGCTTGTGTGGGAGGGTTTGTAAGAACTCTTTGGGAAGAAGAGTTGGATCTGGCTATAACTTGGTATCCATAAAACAACTTTTTGCTTTAGCCTCGCTGTTCCAGGTCTCTCCCGAGGCACGTGTGTGAGATGTAGCCATTGTCTTAGCTGCATTTGCCTGTTCACTTCTGTTCCAGTTTGGAAAACGGAACTTTTGGGGATAAGACAAGTACCAGAATAGTTGTAGGGAAGCTGTGGTCAGGAGCAGGTGACTGAAGAAATGTCCATGCAGCTTTTATGGCGGTTTCCTGGACAGTGAGGTGTGCCAGCTGCAGGATGCCAACTTCTAACTCCAGCAGTAGTTGCAGAAAGTTGCAACTTGCAGCAGGTTGATTTTAAAAGCATGTGGCAGAGTTTGGAGGCTGTGATGTTCCCACAGATGTCCTGAAGGGAGTTAACTGGGTGGTAGCTGTTGGGGTTTTTTGCTTTAATTTTGACTATTTTTTTTTAAATGCCATTTTGGACTTTTGCACTAAAATAGTTTCTAGAAAATTAAAATTTCATTTCTGATTATATGTAGGGGGGTAGACTATAAGAAAAGGAAGATAGTATAGAAAGTAATCTTACCCCTAAGGAGTTGCAGCTGGGCCAATTATCAAAGATTAGGAACAGGCCTGACTTTAACAGGTCACAGCTGTAACCAATGAGAAGAAGAGTGCTATAAAAGTGTGGGTTGGCTCCTTGAGAAGGGGATGGGAGTCAGTTGGCTGCTTTGTGAAGAAGAATGAGGCAGTGCTTGGAGGAGTAGCCCACGAGAAAATACCAAGAAGGTATGAAACTTCTGTGATAAGGAGACAACAGTGTGGAACCCCTGCAATAAGATGACAACCATTATATTTCAGACT
Organism: Agelaius tricolor; assembly: GCF_023055355.1. Lineage (NCBI taxonomy): Eukaryota > Metazoa > Chordata > Aves > Passeriformes > Icteridae > Agelaius > Agelaius tricolor. Next base: position 45,429,853 of record NW_027269267.1, on the reverse strand, counting down.
GGCTAAAATGAGTAATTTGTATAAAGAGCAGTGCATGTATTTGTTCCCAGTACAGTGGAGGGGCAAGCAAGCTGGTAGAGAGTAGGTCCTGAAGCCCTCAGGACTTCTGGGGGGTATAGGAAGGGTATCAGAAAGGTCAGAGCATTGTGGAAGCCGAGATTTCATTATGAACAGTAGAAAAAGTGCAGATTTCATGTTGTTACTATAAAGTTCCACTTTTTTTGGTCCTTATTTGTGTGAAACTGAGATGGTGTTTAAAGAAAAGTACTCCAATTGATAAATCTTGCTGGGTTCAGATCCTGCAAAATTATTTTGATTACAGTTCTTGTATAGTGGGGTGGTAAAATTAACGTTTAGCAAAAGCAAATCCAGAGGAAAACTTTTTTTCTCAAAAAATACAGCATTTTCAGCTTGAATCCCAGCATGTGAAGATGGTTTGAATATAATCACAAGGGGAAGGATTTTGTGGTTTGACAACATATTTTCCAACAAGGCTTTGCTGAACAGTTTCAGAGGTGCATCTCTGGCTGCAGCACCATTGTTCCCCAAAAGCCTCCAGTTTTCAACTCAGTTGGCTGAACACAGAGAATCATAACCTGGAATGAAAGTCACCAGATGCCATGAGACAGCTGGAAGATGAATGAGTTATGCATAGTTTATGCAAGCTGAACATGTCTGTCAGAATAATACATTGCTTGCTGCTCAGGAGCAATAAGTGTACACTCTTCAGCAAGGCTGAAGTTCAGTGAAGGTACATTTCCAGCTGAGACCAGGTGGTGAAGCAAATTCTGAGGTAGAAGCCAGTGTCTCCCTTAGAGAGGGGTAGCAAATGGAAATCTTCCTTATACCAATTTTTGCCTTGCAATATCTCAATTTGGTTTTCTAAGACCATCTATTTTTGCTTGCAGCTCCTGTGAATAAGGTGGAAGTGCAATACTTTGCACTGTGTTTGGGAAGCTTTTTCTCACATCCCAGACACGAGGGCTGTGATCATACAGCAGGGCAGAATAGGAAGCTATTGGGCTTTTCAGAGCTGTAAATGAAATGACATTAGCACTTTGGTTTGAAGTTGGTCTGTGATTTCAAACAAGGCGAGATGTTGCTAACTCAGACAGTTTTCTGTGTGCATGCTGGATGAACATGAGCACAAAATGTCATCTTCGTAAAGTTCTTCAGCTTTGGAAAAGGGATGAATTTTCGTTTTCTGTTCACACACACAAAAAAAGTTGTGCATCTCTCGGCAGCGGCAGGTTTGAAAATGTTTTCTGAAATACTGTAGAGTGGGATTTTTTTTTTCTGGTGGGGAATTAGGGTTCCTTCAGGGTGGAGAACATCTTGATGCTTTTCCATGCAGATTTTTTCAAATGTTTGTTGTCCTGATTCAACAGGAAACATATCCTTCTGATAGCTGCTACTGCAACATCATTGCTTCTCTTTAATGCAATGTAAGATGATACCATGTGCTTATTGAATGCATCAGGAGGTATTAATACCACTTGCACCAAGGCAACCACCTGAAACAGTGTTCCTGAGGCCATATACCTTGGCATATACCTTCTAAGCCAGGAAAGTGGGGAATAATAAAGGTAAAAAGAGAGAAATATGATAGAAAGCTAAACTAAAATGAAAGGGGAGATAAAGAAAGGGGTGGAGAACATAAAAAATAAAAATATTTTTCTGTGCCTTTGTGCCTAACATTTTGCAAACTGTGGAACCGCCCTGGTATTTCCTTATCTTTTGTCATCAAGGAGAGCTGGCCAAAATTTCCTTTTGTGTGGGAAAATTTTCTCACCAGGGTAATGGGGTTTTTTGGTGGTGTTTTTTTTTTTTTTCCTTGTGTAGCAGGGGAATGGTATGCAGATGACATTTTTACTTTATTATAGGACAATTTCAAAACCATTTTTCAGGCAAAGTTCATACTTGTATGTATTAGTTCAGTTGTATGCTTTGTTGAAGAGTTAGCTACAAACTTCCTTCTCTAGATTACTTAGAATCAAATTAGTTGTGTTTTCCACTTAAATTTAAGAAATCTAATGATATATGAGAGGCTTAATTTGATCTAAATGAATTATTTTTTTTTTCAAAGCACCTCTGCTTTCAAAGTTCATTCCTTCATGCTGATTATTTTCTCTTGCTGTTCACTCTTTAGTATAGCCTTTAAATTGGTACATCCTGTCTTCCTGCATTTTATATTTTTTTAATAATTTTTTTTCATCTTAAACTCCTGCTCTGTGAATTTGACTAGTATGAGCTACAATAGTAATAATAAAAATAAATAGTAAAAATAAAATAATAATAAATAAAAATAGTAATAATGGAAAAAAATGCGTGTTTAACAAAAGTAAACACAGAGGAAAACTTTTTTTCTCAAAAAATACAGAGTTTTCAGCTTGAATACCAGCACGTGGAGATGGTTTGAATATAATCACGAGGGGGAGGATTTTGTGGTTTGACAGCATATTTTCTAATAAGGAATAGGTATCTTGTCTGCTATGAGCAATTGATTATAAAGAAACTTCTCATTTCAATTCCTCATGAAAAATCAGGAAGGGCAAGTACACAAATACATGGAGTAAGTTATAGAAAAGCTGCTGTTGCTCGCTTTGCTTCGCTAACAAACACCAGAAAATATAGACTTAAATTTCCTGGTTGTGCAGCAAAAATGCTTGTAAGAAATAGCCTCATAAATTTTGATGAAGATCTGACTAATGAGTTGATAAGCATTTGAGGTGCTCTGTTTGCTTTTCTGACCTTTTTCTTGGTTTTTTTTTTCACTGATGAGGGAGTAATAGTGAGTGATGTAGAGTACCACTATTTCTTCTGAAGGTTTAAGTCACCTTTTTGTAGACTAACAGAACACATCACAGCCAATGTGGGAGCTGTGGGCTCTGCTTCCAGCCCTGCTTCCATGGCCCTATCTTGTGGCTGATCTGGGTCATGGGGTTTTGATTTGTCAGTGGCATGTACGTTCAGAGGTACAGGGTGAATGCACATGCAGCCCTGCTAAGAGTGAAGCTGAGCAAATCCTGTTTGATATCATTCTCCACAAAGCTGATTAGTCTGGTATTGTTTTTCATAAGGCAAGGCACAAGGTGATACCTGTATTATTTTTGGTTTTTTTGAAAGTTGTTAATTTAAATATGTAAACAAAAATAAAGAGGCATCACTACCTGTTTTCTGGATGACTATGCTCAGCAAGTTGTTGGGAAATTCAGAAAGGCAAGTATTTTAAGAGACTTATTATTTGGCATAATCCTTACATGAGGGGAAACTTCTGTTTTACAATAGCAATTGGTGTTTCTTATGAATGAACCAAAGAGCAAAAAAGTGAAAGTGGGTATGACCTACCCAAACTCATGCCCTGCATCCAATGTGATCTCCTTTATAATGCAGTTTATATGTTTAATACAGGCTCAGGAGCACTTTTGATAGTAGGAATGAGGACAGGTTCCTCTTCATAGTAGTAGCTTTCTTCTTCAATATTCCTATGCTGCAGGTAAAAAAATTTCACAAAACTGTTATTTTCCTTTTTCTTGTGGGAAGTGAGAAATCTGTGGGGAAAGGGAAACACTATACCCATCTTTGAAAAAGATAGGAAGGAGGACCCTGGGGACCACTGATCCATCAGCCTCACCCCTGTGCCTGTTTAGAGCATGGAACAGCTCTTCCTAAAAGCTCTCCTAAGGAACATAGTGAACAGGGACATGTTTTGGGACATCCAAGGCTGACCCAACCTATTGGCTTTCTGTTACAGAGTGACTGCATCAGTGGACAGGGGAAGGAATGCAGATGTCACTTATCTGGCCTTCTGCAAAGCCTTTGATACAGTCCCCCACAACATCCTTCTGTCTAAACTGAAGAGAGAGCGATTTGATGGGTGGATTGTTTGGTGGATCGGGAATTGGTTGGATGGTTGCATGGAGAGGGTAGTGGTCAATGTCCAAAGGGAGATTAGGGACAAGTGACATCCCTTAAGGATTCTTGCTTGGACAAGTTCTGTTTAATGTCTTTGTCAATGACACAAAGGGATTGAGAGCACCCTCAAAAAATCTGGAGATGACACCAAGCTGAGTGGTGCACACATTAACACACCCAAAGCATGGGATGCCTTCCAGGGGGACCTGGACAAGCTTGGGAATCTCAGGAGGTTTAACAAGGACAAGGTGCTGCACCTGGGTTGGGGCAACTCCCCACTATTAATATAAGATAAGAAATGAAATCAGCCCTGCTGAGAAGGGCTTGGGGGTGCTGGTGGGTGAGAGGCTGGGCATGACCCAGCCATGGGCACTCACGGCACAGAGAGCCAAATGTGTCCTGGGCTGCATCCAAAGCAGCGTGGGCAGCAGGGACAGGGAGGGGACTCTGCCCCTCTGCTCTGCTCTGACCCCACCTGCAGGGCTGCATCAGCTCTGGGGTCCCAGCACTGCAAGGACATGGACCTGTGGGAGCAGGTTCAGAAAAGGAACACAAGAATGATGAGTGGCTGGAACACCTCTCCTATGAAGACAGGCTTAGAGAGTTGCAGTTATTCAACCTGGGAAGAGAAGGCTTTTAGGTTTCAATATTTAAAGGAAGGTTATAAGAAAGATAAGGACAAACTTTTTAGAAGGCACTCTGTTGTGATAGGAAAAGAAGTAATAGTTTTAAATAAAAACCATTACCTCAGGCTAGATTTCGATTAGATGTAAGGAAGAAATTCTTTACTGTGAGGATGGTGAGGCATTGGGACAGCTTTTCCAGAGAGATGGTGGATGCTTTGTCCCTGGGAACATTCAGGGTCAGGTTGGATGGGGCTCTGAGCAACCTGATCTAGATGGATATATCACTGTTCACTGCAGGGAGGTTGGACTAAGATTATATTTAAGGTCCCTTTCAACCCAAACCATTCTATGATCCCATGTTATTATTATGAGAAAAAAATCTTTTCACCTGGTAATTGACACAGCACTATATTTCAAATGTAGCCATCAAATAAAGTGTTAAATTTCTTACTTATTTTATTTTAGTGAGATTTTGTCAGTGTTCAGAAAATTGCAGTTGGAAATTAGTAGCTATGTTTCCATTGGCAACTGAAACTTCTGAATTTTACATTACTTCAAACTCCTAAGCAGATGTTTCTTCAAGTTTGGGAACATGATGGCCACAGTAACTGGGATGAAATTTCTGTTTAAATAGAAACCAAAAAAAGTTTTGCTCTTTTAAAATGTTTTTCTCAATTTATGAAGCAGTGTAGAAATCTGATTCTTCAATAGTAAAGTTGGAGAAAAGTCTTTCTTTTTCTTATATAAGAAATTTTTAATGTGTCAAATCTTGGAGTACTTTGCGAAGAGTTCTTTACCATTGCTTCAGTTCTATACCTAAAGATAGTAGTGTGTGGTTAGTGAGAGTTTTAGTGGCTTTAGTGCTGAGTCACATAGTAAATCACAAGCAAGTCATAGTAGGGTGGGGATGAAATCTTGACTTTCAGTCCAGTTCTCTCACTGACCACACTGTAAACCAAAAAAAAGGCAAATCAGGAGTAATGCAAGGCCTGATAGGAATGCATATGGAACTATAAATCACTTTTGCTACTTTTTCTCCTGTGTTACGGGAAAGAGGAATGTGGCCTGTATGGAAATGCCTCTAGCAGACAATTAAGAGAAAAGGATTGTGTGCTAGAAAGGAAGTATGGTTATTAATAGTTAGAGATGACATTGTTCTGTAGTCTTTCAATGCCTGATAGTGGGAGTATGTAATCTCAGCAGTGGTTTACTGATGTTTTGTGCCCCTCTGCTTGAAAACATATGGTACATTTCAGCCTTAGCTCTGAATTTCCTTTAATTGTTCTGTTGCTGCCTAAACACTTTGAAATGTAGGGTGTGGAGAAAGAGGAGGTTGATGCAAACTCTGTGAAATTTTTAGTAGCTGCTCAAGACATCGATCAGGCAGAGTGAAACCCAGACATGGGGTTGAACTTGACAGGTTTTTAGGTGAGTGATGGTGGAGTGAAATATGTCTAGGAGACCTAAGTGGGGAGCAAGTGTATGGATGCAGACCCCAAGGAATGGTTCAGCTACTTGCCCTGGCCTCTTGTCAGGGGTGCTGTAAGTGCTGTGCCTGCTGGTTGATCTCTGAACCAGAATCAGTATTTTGGGATGCTTTAAATGAGATCAGGTCTTCCAAACCAATGCTTTAAGTGTGTTACTGGGATGAGATGTCAAAATGCTAACTAATTAATTACTTCTTAAAAATCTTGTCAACTGACTATAAAGTAATATGATTGGCAGCAAGAACTTTCTAATACGGAAAATTGTTACCCTTTTTCCTGCTCTAAATCAAAGCTTTGAAAAAGTATTACCCTTTTTGCATCAGCTTGCCATCACTTAAAAAAATAGATAAATATGGTTGCCAAAAGAACTGCAAGAAATTTCCACTTATCAATTCAATCAGCCGTAGTCTGTGGTATACTCTGTCATTTGTATGCTGGTTTTATTTCTGAATTAACTGATGACTGTGTCTGTTTGTCAAGAAACATTCCTTCCCAACTGGAAAAAAAATGTCAACCATGTAGAAGAAGTACACACCTTAATACATACTTGTGACATTTGTAATCTGATTTCTCCTTCCTTTGTGAAGGAAGTGCAGATTCGAGATTCTTTTCAGCACTCTGTTTATTTGTGTTAAATCTTCATAAGGTGGACACTGGAGTACCTTTCCCCACCACCCCTGGCTTGTCAGATGTTTATCAGTGCCAGGTGTTTAAAATTCATGGCAGTTTTCAAAGAAAGCAGATGTTAACTGCAGCAGTGATAACTTTCTCTCTGGTATCCATGGTGGGGCTGTGCAGCTCTGCTGTTCACCCTTCTGTTCAGTACAAAATCCTCATTCCACATCTCCGAACGCCTGCCCAAACACCTCCGCGCCCATGTGTCTGTGCTGAATCACCCTCCTCCAGTGAGGTGTGTGAAAGAACTATTGACAACAACACCAGCAACAAGTGCTGCCAAATGCAGTGCTGAGAGCTGTTTCAGCTGCCCTGACCAGCTTGCTGTCTGCATGGCAGGAGGGATGGGTAGGGGCACGAGGAAGCCTGGCACTGATGCAGGGGTTCAGGTGGACTCCAAGGCAGGTCATCTCCAAACCAGCTCATCAGTCCAGGGTGCTGGGAAAGCTTCTCAACAGCATGGGATAAGCCCATGTAAGGCAGGAAGGATTAGATGTGGTACTAGGATGCTACTCCTGTTAAGAAATAAAAGATGCCTGGCTCTTGAAGGAAGCAAACTTCCAAATGCTCTCTTACAAAGAATGAAGTACTAAATAACTGTCCAAAAATCGGGGGCTACATGAATTAAGGATCTGAGGCTCTGTTTCAAGTCCTGTGTATGAAGAAGCTGAATTTCACCTATATCAAGTTGTTAACTTGTGTGAGCAAAACAAAAAAACCTTATGTATACAAATAAAAAAAAAGGGGGGGGGAGTGGAGGAGGAAAGCAAGCTCTGCCAAAACTTTGTGTTTCAAGAACAAGCGGTCTTTACTTCTTTTATTACTCATTAGGCTTCAAGGGAGTTTCACCTTTAAGTGGATTACTGTCATTCCAGTTCTGTGTAGTGTGGTGACTTGGCATTGGAGTATTTAGCACACTTTGCTTTCAGAGTCTGTTTTGTATAAACTGTTCAGGGTGTAAAGCATATTGCTTGAATTTTTATTTTTTTTCCCTTGATTTTTGTTGGAATGCAACTAACTGGTGGGAAAGTTAAGGCTTGTCTAAATAAGGAAATAGCCCAGGCTAGTTCTTCCATACTGGCTTTCCAAACCTATACTTTCATTTCAGTACGAATGCCTCTGAGTGGATTAGCTCTATTAACAAGACTTGTCTGCCAACATGCTGTACTTTAGCCCTTCTCCATTCCAGGTTGCCTTATTTGGTAGCAGTGACATCCCAGAAACACACCTGCACTTTATAACCTGATATTCACTCTCTTATCAATAAAAGGCTCATTTGGTACACATTGTTGCTGTGATAAATGTCTGTAATGTCATAGTGAAGGTTATGCTGTAGCACGGTTAGAGATATGGGCCTGGGAGGCATTTTGAGTCATTGAAGACAGTTGGTCCTTTCTTATGTTAAGCACCTTAAAGGTTGCCAACTCTGAAGTCCTGTTTAAAAAACCCATCAACCCACATTAATTTCTCCTGTGTGTTTTCCTTAATCCAGTTGCTCCTGTTTGAAGAAACTGTGGAGCTCAGTGCTGTAAGAGGTGGCAGGAAATGGGGTGTGGGCTGAGCAGAGGTGCCTTCTGCTGGCCATTTCCCATGGTGGTGGGCAGTGTCAGGACCTGAATAACAAGTTTTGGGGAAGATTCTTCTAATACATACCTTGGTCTTAGAGAGATCTGTAACCAGCTGCAGTCACTGCAGATGGAATTGGGGTTTGGGAGACAGATGGACCTTTTTGTTGGAAACCAGAATGATTCTTTCCCTAAAGGTGCTTCAAAATGTGGTTTTCATAATGGTTACAATGGCAAAGGGGACTGTTCCTCCTCTTCCTACAGTTATTGATAGTGGCAGTACCAAGGTAACTGCAGAGTTTGTGCACAAAGTTTCATTCCTGCATTCTCACAGCAGGAGCACCTGCTTTCTGAGAGGAAAGCTGGCAGTGAATCATTAAAGATTTAGTATCTGTAATCATGCACAGAGCTGGAGCAGGGAATCCCTGTGTCAAGGATCACAGTAATTTATTTTTTTACCCAGCGTGGAAAAGCAATGAAGGGCGGGCAGAGGGGAGTGGCAAAGCAATTAACACAGTTTCTGATCTTTGGCCAACACAGTGCTCTGTGCACTCTGTTACAGGTGGGATAAGTTATTGAACAGGAGCCCTGAGGTCACTCTATGTCTGCAGGATGATTGTTTTAATTGCTATTTTTAGTTTTGGGCCCAAAAAGGGAGGAAAAGAGCAGTTTAGGTATCCTATCCACTCCTCCTTCTGCATTTGGTTCAAGGTTAAAACTGTTGGCCTTCAGAGAAACACAGAGAGCTGTAGAAGCTGGGATCACACACTGCAGATGGGATGGGTGGGTAATGGGCACTGAACACCCTGACATTCAAGGCCAAGGTGGTAATGGGGAGTTCCTGGCTCCCAGGCCTGTGGTCAGACCACGGGGTTTGTGTTCAGCCCTGTTCCCTCCTGTGCTCTCACCCTTCTGCCCCAGCCTGCGCCCGCAGCCGGAGCTAACAACCGAAACGTACCTCCGAGGAAGAGCAAGTCACCCAACTTGTTCAACGAGCTCCTGCTGCAGGCGCTTTCCTTTACCCCACCTCTGAATATAAACAATGTGTAGCTGTGTGGTGATGCTGCTGCCAAGTGCAGCTCTAAATTCTGCCTTAAACTGATTTGAGCCAACTTGAGTGGACTGTATAATGCTGTGCCTATGAAAAATATTTTCTGCTTCGAAAAAATACCAGGTTTTTGTGAGGGAAGTTGCCCTTACTTAAGGGAATGAGGGTGCTAACAAAGAGGGTTTGTCATGAATGCAGAGTTGAAAGCTGTGTCTCCTTCAAGATGACTAAATGTCTTGATAAATGCAGTACTAAGGAAAAATGCCTCTTAAATGTGGTCTACTCAAATGACTTTCAGAATTCTGTAGCCAAAATAATGCATCAGTCACTCTTAAAATGTCAAGAGCTTTTGTTGCTAGGCACTATAGGTAATTGGTGGTTTTTGTCTTTTTTTGTATTTTTTTTTTTTTTTTTAAAGCCTGGAAACTGAAAACGACTTCTGGCGCCAAATCATGGTCTGGATGATGATGTAACACTTAGTGCAAATACGCTTCATGGCCTTGCAAGCATAGGGTGCCATCTCCTTCATACACTGAAAATAACTGCTTAAAATCCTCCACAAAACCCACCAAAAATGCACCCTTCTCCTACCCAACTCTCCCCTTCAAACTAGAGCTTGAACAGCAGTAGAAATAAGGGGTTTGACTGAAAGAGTGAGTATTTATATCTGAATAGGGGACAACCTGGAGTACTGTCATTTATTGGCTGATACATCCAGGAAAAACAAAAAACAACATGTTAATTAAATTGTTTTTCTCCCTGTTGCCAAGTGATTTGAAAGATGTGCCATAACTTGTATGCCTATGAGATTTCACTGTGTTTTGGCGCATACACAGGGATTCAGAGAAACAGTTAACTAGAGAGATCAGGCTTACCACACAGCATGACTGCGCCCTAAAGAAAGCAAATGTATTTAGACACTTGTTTAAATTAATATTCCTGTCCCACCCAGATAATCATGATAATGTGGGATTTTTTAAAAATAAAATCGCAGCTCTATTACACAAGCTGAATTTAGTGATGTTGTGTTGCATGTAAGTAGTCAAAATAAGATAGTATTTACATCCTCTTATGGGGAGACCTCTTTTAATTAGCTTTTACTTTAGATGTTTAAAATTTTTTTTCTGTTTTACACACTCCACACTCTATGCCCCTTCTCAGGTAGGTGACTTTGGGGTTTTCTTCCTACTTAAGGTCAACCTCTTCTTGATCTTTTTTGCATCTTTTATCTTTTTCTTTCCTGTTGCTCATGCTGATTTTTTTTTTCTGGTTTAGAAGTACTCTTTTTCTTTGGTTTATTAGGTGTTGAGGAACCTCTGTACTTCCCCACCACCAACACCTCACCAGCACTCTCTCTCTTTTCAAATTCTTGCCAAGGTGACATACATTAGGAGCTGATCACAGGTGCAACACAGAACCACTGTCCAGTGGTTCAATGCCTCAATTTTATTTTTTTTTAAGTTGCTCTTTAAAATTGTTATTTTTAAAGGAAGGTGTCCAAATTCTTGTGTTTCCCCACAGAGTTACCAGCTTCTTTCTTCTTTGTGGTCTGGAAGCTAGTGATAGCAATGAGGAGCCCTGCAGCAATGGCCCCACTCTTTCCCTCACATTCACCTGCTCTGGCACAGCCTCCCTGCCCCTGGCCTAGGAGCAGCACTGAGGACCAGTGAAGAAAGACTCAGCTCCTTCCTCTCCTCAAGTCCATGGAGTTGCAGGAGTGAGAGGCAGTTCTGCTCTACTCAGATGCTGGAGGGAAGATGTGGACCACAGTCTCATTTTCAGTGTAGAGATGGCATCTTGGCTCCTTCAAAGCATTGGTTGGAGGGAAATGCTTTAACAACAGGAGAGGGAAGGGTTTGTGGCCACTGGTGCCCCATGGGGACCAGAAAGTCAGGTACAGAGCTGCAAGTGTACAGTATTGTTTGCCTTTTCCCTGAACAACAGTATTTAAAAGCCTGCTTGTGGATGACCTGTTTCCCACTGGCGGCTCTGTCTCTCCCATATTATGACTTTGCAGCACTCTTGGGTGCAGTTCACTTTGAAGTTTGAGGGAAAAATGGAATATTGAAGGATAATAGCTCTATCTAGTCAGTGTTCTACGTTGTGCATTTAATCTGAGTCTGTACAGCATGTGGAAAACTCAAGCCATGCTAGGAACATTTGAAATGCTCTGCTGTTCCATCATGCCCACCATTGGGGGGAAAAAACCAGCCCTTCCCACAGTCTCAGTCATACCTCCACACCCCTTCTCACTAAGACACTTAGAAGTAGAAATAGCATACCAGAAATTAATTACACTTGAATTTTGTGGTTTAGACTTCAGGCTTTATTTTTGTTGTGATTTAAAACCTGTAATTCTGTGATGCTTATTCCAACTTCAGATGCTCAGGGAAATGCAGTGATTGAGTTCTCTTAATAACATGAACAAAAATTAACTGATGATTTCATCCCTGTCAGTTCAAGAGCTTTCTCTAATAATGGTCAGAACCTTATGTTTTCTGCAAAAATGTATTTGATCTGTCCACTGATGAATCCTTGCTTTTGAAATGGGCAGCCCCTCTCTCCCCTTCTGGTTTTGCATCTCTTGTGTTGATAGGTTGCACCAGTATTGCCTCTCATGATCCACTTTATTGGTATCAAATTCTCCAGTTTGTCCTAAGTCCCTTATCTTCCCTTGGCATCATAATTTTTTTTCTCTGCTAATTTGTTTCTTTATTAAATTTAAATGGCCTCCTCGTGTTTACAGAGATTGAGACCACGGTGGAAGAAGAGGGTAGTGGATGCAAGTATGAACCTTTTTCTCTTGAGCACGTCTTGTCAGTGATTTTTGTCACCTGGAGATAGGTTTGGTGTGCTGTGCTTTTCCAGGATTTTGAGGTCTGGTTGTTTAAATAGAACTGTTTTTGTGAAGTGTGATGAGATTTGGATTACAGTATGTCCTTTGAAGCTGCAGTGGCAATGACCATTAGTCTTGTTAAAGTACAGTTACATTGGTAAAAGGAATGGTGTAATGGTTTCTATATTTGAGTGCATTAATCTCTGAAAAATGTTCCCATTCACATTTCTAATGATAAATTTAATTGCAAGGTTGATAACTTGTCTTTTTTTTTTTCCTACTTATTTCTGTAGTGCTATTTAAAATTCATCTTCCTATTCATTATTCTGGTAGAGTTTAAAATGGCTGCTAGCTATTTTAAGACCTGTGGTTTTGCTGATTAACTATGATGATTAGGGATGGTCAAGAATAACCTGGCAAAGACAGTATTTAGAAGTGCTGATTTGTTTAAATGATACCTTTTTGTGTAAATATCCAAACTTGATAAAAAGTCTATTGGGTGTGTCATCTCTTGGTGCTGTGAGGGTCATTTCCAGGCCCTGGCTGCAGAACAGCTGGTGTTGGGGCAGTAACCTGTGAGATGGCAGGCGTGATCAAACTTCTGGCTTGGGGGCTGAGGGAAGGAAGATTTGGAACCCTGTTTTATCCTTCATGTGAGCACTGTAACTAATGGTGTTCTGCCTTCCATGTTATCTCTTCCTGCTTCTGACCCCATTCCTGATGGTCTTGACTGCTGTCAGCAGGGATGTTCTCAGGGGCTATTTCTCAGGAGATTGATGCTTCATAGGTTTAATTGCTGAAACACCTTCAAAATTAATTCTGTCATGTGCTAGAAGTTTGGTGGTTCTGCAGCCAAGCAGCCACTGGTGAGCAACTCCTCTGCTTTGTTTTTGTTGCTGTCAGGGTGTAGACGACATCTGTTTTTCTAAATCTGACTCTTCTTCCTTGTTTACCTGCACAATGTGCTCATTTTCAGCCCTGTGGTTGATGTAACTCGTTGGTTTGGGAGTTTGCTCTGAGTTGCTGTGGTTACTGGGCAGACCAATCAAACCATATTGCCTTCACTGGTGTTGGTGTCAGTTCATTACCTTGGAGTTACTCATTCTTTCTGCTCTGCTGCTTTCTTCTTGTGCCTTACTTGCCAGTTTCATAGACTCCCTAGTCCCCTGAACACTGACCTGATGGTTGTTTAGCAAGTAGTTCCTCTTCTTGCAATGGGACTGTGGCCTGTGGCTTCTTCCATGCAGAGGAAACAATGCCTTTTCAGGTCCTTGCTGGTTTAGTACTAAGGTGACACTCAGATATTAATTGAATAAAGTTGGCACATCTAGACCATTTTCCCTATATTGCATGGAAAGAAGAAATGAATATTGCATGAAAGGAAAAGCAAATCCCTTTTCTGAGGCTGCGTCTCACAGCATGAAGCTCTTCCCTGGGCAAATGCGCAGGCAGCCCCCTGGGCACTGCAGGAACCTGGGCATGGGTGAGGCTGCCTGTGCTCCATCCTTCCCAGCTTCCTTCTCTCATCTGCCACCACATGGTGTCCCCCATGTTTGCCATCACGTTGCACCCCCCTGCAGCAGAGCAGCCCCCACCATGGCACAGCACATCAGGCCTCGGGGCACAACCTTCATGGTAGGAGACACCTGGGATCTTTCAGATGTGGTAACGCAGAGCCCGCAGCCTGCATGGGGAATACCTTGCTCAAATATTTTCCTTGAATTAAGCCATGTTTACAGACTGATAAGAAATACTAAAATCCCGGGACCTTCAAAACAGAAGGTTGTGGGGATTCTTGGGTTTGTTTTACTTTCTTTATTAGAAGCAGCTGTCATTTTCGTTGTAGATTGTTTTTTAATGATTTTTAAATGAAGGAATAACTGTTACATCCAGTGATTATGTGTCAAAAAATAATTTTAAAGCATATTAAATTGCTAAAGCAGAGCTTGTCTATACTGTGAAATTCTGATATCAGCACCTTGACTTACAAACTCTTAATGACAGGGCTGTGTGTAGCTTATGAATTAAGTAACTTTATGTACCTTTTCCTTTGGCTTGCAGCTGAAGGAAGCAAGTGCGCAAGAGGGCACATTCTTTTGTTGTTGATAGCATTCCGCCTTAACGAGAAGGAATTTCTTGCCTATTGCCCACTGTTCATGAAGTGGAAAGAGATCACAAGTTGTATAATCTCTGTATATATCATTAGATTTATTCTTTTTTTAACATTTCTCTCATGGGTCAGTCCATCCTGCAGCAGGTGCAGAGAGTGGGTGCTGCTCCTCTATTTTGTAACAGATCGGTGTGAAGTTGAGGAGGGGGTGTGGGAAGTGGAAGGGGAGGGACTCGGGAAGAACCCCCCCCCATGTGAGGCAGCAGCAGCAGCTCTGAATGCAGTTTGGTTTCTGTCTCTCCGGAGCTTTGCTCAGCAACCAAACCCAGACTCCAGGTGCAGTATTCCCTCATCAGTCTGTGAGCATAGAAACGAAGAGTCCCTCCTCTTCTTCCTCCCCTGCCAAGAGTTTCTGGGTGGTGAATGTCAGTAGCTGGAGTTATTTTTAAAGGCATTGAGGTGAGGCTTGTCGTGCAAAGCTAGGAAGAGGGCGTTTGTTTGCTGAGCAGAGCTGACATCAAAGTGGAGATTGCTGCCTACTGGCTCACCGCTGCCTTATGCCAGGTAATCTTTAACATACCCCTCAGTCCCTGCCATCGCAGCCCAGCCTGCTGTGTGCACGAGAAACGAGCAGCGTTTATGATCCAGAAGATTGCTTTTCCAGTTTCATTTATGTGAGCTGGACTTTGACATTTAAAGGCTAGTACTAATCATCTTGCAAAACCTGCTTAGTGCTCTTAACTGAGCAACTGCTTTCTACTTCTCTTTGCAGGATAATATAAATGTTTTCCTGAAAGCGTGCGAAAACATTGGACTGAAAGAAGCTCAGCTATTTCACCCAGGAGACCTTCAGGATTTGTCCAATCGAGTTACAGTCAAGTGAGTTTTGTGGTTTTGTTTTCTCCTTTCCCTTCTCCCTCTAAGCGCTTTCACGGTCTATTTTTTTTTTTAATGTTTGCCTATGGAAAATTCTTTTAATCTGGTATGAGCAGTTCTGAATACTGTGGTGAGGGTTTAAGCCTTGTTAAAGCTAGAGGATAGGACTTGCAGAAATGTAATTTAAAAGATGAAGTATTATTATAATAGTAACCTTACAAGCAAACAAATTGTTAATGAATATTTACAGCATTTAATCTGAGATGGAAGCTTATTTTAGACTTGGAGCAAAATTGTTAAATGATATCAAAAACATCACTTTTCTTTACGATTTGTGATTACTGATGTAAATCTGAAAGGCTGAGGTGGTACTTCTGATACTTATCCAAACGGTTTTGAGGCTTAGGTATAGTGTTCCTGAAGGACTGCTGGTCTTGCCACTCCAAGTATTAATCAGATGTTTGTCTCTGAGTGTCACATCCCCTGTCAAGAGATGTATGTGTATGTATGAGTAGAAATCAAGTACTGAATTGCATGTTTATGGAGATGGGAGTTTTCCTGTGAAATAGCAGTGGCTTGGTTCTAAAATATATTTCATGGATTTTCATATTTCAAGACTTCTCTGTCTCCTAAT
The DNA here is from genome assembly GCF_023055355.1 of Agelaius tricolor. Lineage (NCBI taxonomy): Eukaryota > Metazoa > Chordata > Aves > Passeriformes > Icteridae > Agelaius > Agelaius tricolor. The sequence goes on along the minus strand of NW_027269267.1, from coordinate 45,414,081 downwards.
AAGAATTTTATTACCAGTTTCTGAGAGACTAAGGTGAAACTTTACTGTTAAGACAGGTGTTTTAAGATAAATGAGTCAAGGCAAAAATCATCCTAGGGCACATTGATTTGTTACAGTGTTAACTGTTTATATTATATTGGGACAAAAGGGTGAATTTATTGTCTCCAAAAAAAAAGAAATCTTTAGTGGGTTTTGCTGGAAACCTGTCAACTTAAATGTGAAGGATTGATTCCTGTCTTAAATTACCAGTTTTATCAAAGAGGAACAGGCAGTAATCCTTCTGCAAATACAAGGAAAAAAATACTGTGAAATGATATGTAGTTGCTTTAATTAGAAAGAAATCTCTCGTAGGTGGGTCGAGTGGTAGCCTGTTGACATTCTCTCTGCCTGGTTTCAGAACGAAAGTTCATGCTGTTTTGAGGTCTGATACATGAGATGGCAATGTGTTTTCAGTCTTTGACTCATACCCGAAACGTAATTTCTCACTAATCTGCTGTTTAGGGACTTGGCACACTTCCAGGCCATTGGCATTCTCCGTGCTGGTCCCTACATCTCGCCAAAAGCCGGAGGGTTGGTAACCTCTGCCGGGCTTAAATTACTCACAAAGCCCTAGCAAAAGTTGTTTTGGTGGAGGTTTGCTCCAAGGGAATGGCTGGGAAGGGTTGGAGGCGGTCGGGAGCTGGCGTTCAGCAGCGTCAGTAGCGACAGGCTGGACGCGTGGGGAGGTCGAGATAGCGAACTGTTGTGCAAGGTATGTTGTCCAACTCGTCCCGACGTGAAACCGCGGCGCCCGGGAGAGGTCAGCCATGAAATCCATCCAGTGGGTCTGTAAGCCAGGCTTTTTTGGGTCCTTGCAGCACCGCCAGTTCCCTTCCCGGTTCCGTGAGCAGAGAGTAAGGCTGGGATTTGAAGTTGTCACGAGACAACAGTGGTTTTACATCATACCTTCTCAGCAATGCTTTAATTAGTGTTTTTCAAAAAAGCAGATTTAACTATTGAGTACTTCTTATGGACAGCAGTGTGGGGGGTCTGGGTTAGAGTCAAAAGAGCTGCCAGCCATACAACCATGTTCTTGTAATTTGTTTCAGTATGAGTTTGCTTCTCCACACATTATATATCATGTGACAGTCCCACAGTGTGTATTAAATGCTTCCAGAGTAATTCAAAACTTCTGTATCTGAGTGTGCTGTAAAGTGGTGTCCGAAATATACTAGCACTTTTGATGTATTTAGGAGGTTGGAAAGGGATGGGAGGAAAGTTTTATTCCAAGAAATAAAGGAAATAAGTTACATGAAGATAACTCTCTCCATTGAAAAGTTAATTACAGAAATAATTTTACTACCCAGAGGGCAAGCTATTCTTCAGAGGATTTTCAGAGAGATTTATATTTGTGTCAGGAGAGAAATGCTATCTGATCAGGAATTTTATCTGATGTGTCCTTTTATTATTTAATAGAAATAAGTAGTTTCATACATTCAAGATGAATTACAAATGTCTTCAAAACCTGTAGGATGCCCGGCCTCAGAAAAGGGGTACTATTTCATGTCTTGCTTTTGTCTTATTCTCTGTTAACTCTAGTTTCATAATTAGAAGTAAATAATTTCTTGTCACCAAGAAGTAAAACTTTTCATCTGCTGACATTCAAAAGATTGCAGTTAACTTTTGGATTTCTAACATTCCAAAGCAAATTCATTTTGCTGCTATCACCTGAGGCTAATTGCCCACATCTTAAAGCAATGGTGATATGCTGTGTGGGATAACATTAATGTGTGCCTGAAGCAGCGTGTGTTTTGACACCACAAGAGGACTGCTGTGTTCTCCTGTTGCACCACTGTTAGCACAGGTTTTTTTATCTACCCAAAATAGATTAAATAAACTGTTGCCTAGAAAAGTTAGCTTAACAGGCAGAGAACAACATGCTGGTAGGACATGCATATACTGTCAGGTATGACAAGGTGCTTGATTTACCTTGGATGTTGAAAACTGGTCAGAGGAGGGTACCATTAAAAGGGTGGGTCTGCTTCTGCTGCTAAGGAGGACACGAGAGTTGGCATCTTATGTAAGAGCAAACCAGTCTTCTGCATTGTCTGGGAGCTTGCATCTCTGTCCCTGTTACACTTATTCAATTGATCTGTCACCTCAGGAGCTGGGCAGGTCCTCAGGAGGAACACCTTCCTTTTGAAATGGATGAGCTCTGTGCAGTGGTGCTTCATGTGCTTCTCCTGTCTCTGCTGCCTGGCAGTTACCTGTGGTACCTCCTTTTTACCTTGTGGGAAGTCATATGCCCTCAGGCTGTTGCCATCTCAGGCTCCCTTCCCAACAGGAAGAGTTATTTTCTCCTTGTACTTTATTTCTGAGTGTGCTTGCTGCCTTTTGCCATACCTTTGCTGACAGCTCTCTGTCTGATGAACACTGCCACAAAGCCGTTCAGAGTTACCAAACTCTGTTATGTGGTACAGTGTTCTTGTGTCACCTGAGGTAAGGTCAAGACCCTCAGGTCCTCATGAACAGAATCTGTTCTGAGAAAATAATCTTTCTATCTGATGAGGAGGCTACAACTTTCACTTGTGTTTTGTTTTCTCTTGCAACTGAGATGATGCACAGGCATGATGTGGAACCCTCCTCTGTAATTACTAGAAGTAATCTGGGACGAGAGGAGCAAGAATCCTCTTACATACCCAGACTTTCAGTTCCAAGTGATTATGTGATTATCCTTTTTGTAAAGAAAAAGCTCCTTAAAATTTTATTGTTTAGAAGTTTGTGTGAAAAAGACTGGCTAAAATTACTGGTTGCTACTCCAACCCTTGCAAACTTTATGCTTTGCCAGATCAGCAAGATTAGTAGTTGGGTGGTGTGGAAAAATGGTCCTGGCATGGATGATTTCTTTTCTGCCAGTGAAAATGGGAGTGTGGATTAATGTCTGAGATTTATAGTTCAGTCTTTCTGTAAATCTGCAGAAGTTATTGCTCAGTGGTATAGTAGAGCAATATGTCATGTGTTCCAAGAAGGATCATCCAGATGGACTTACTCCTCACATACCCTGTCTGGCAGTCATGTGCATATCATCTTGTTCAGTGGCTAGTTATTTGTGTAAATGCATATGTGTCCCTCTTCAGTTCTTTTGGTATATTTGATTTTTGTTTCTCAGAGTAGTGTTTTATTATTTCTAATTGGTGATGTTGTTTTACAACACAGCAGTTAGTGAAGGATTTTAAAATTTATTTATACTAATACAAGATTGTCTTAATTCTTCATTTGATTCTCTTTTGGTTCTGTCAAAGTAAGAATGTAATACAAGCTTAGTGACTCTCAGTTGTCAGCCTGGTTACTATTTAAAAATGTTAAGCACTTCCTCACCCAGCTCTTTAGGAGTGACACACCCAGTTGTTCCCAGCTGTGGAAGGGTTCTTAATAAAATCATACCATGGAGTTATAAGGGAGAGTTCACATAGGCAGATACCAAGCATCAATTCAGTGGAGTTTGTTATCTCAATTATCAGTTTTAAAGGAGGCAGCCTGAATGCTCAGAGTGAGAGTGTAAATTCAAATTTGTCTTTGAAGAAAATTAATTCTTCTACATGAAAAAATTTATAATTCTGTAAAACAAGATCTGCAGTTGAAAAATATCATTAAATTCTAATATTAAAAAAGGTGGGTTAATAGAGTAAAATATTAAACTAAGAAAAAAAAAAAAGAAAATTTACTACAAAATCCTAAATAGCAAACTTTTCTAAAGCTACCACAGCCCTGACTTCTGATGTTGAAATTTTACCATACTAATTTCATTTATCAATAATAGGGCAAATTAAAATACTGTGCTGCCACTAATATTGTTACTACATTGTTACATTTAGAGTATGTCTTGAATGAAACTAAAAACTGAGGCCCCACCTGTAGCACTGTGTCCAGCTCTCAGGCACCCACCACAGGAAGTATGTGGCCCTGCTGGGTGACTCTGGAGGAGGACCAGGAAGATGAGCAGGGAGCACATCTCATATGAAGGCAGGCTGAGAGAGCTGGGGTTGTCCAGCCTGAAGAAGGGAAGGCTCCAAGGAGACCTTCCAGCACCTAAAAGGGGCCTAACAGAAAGACGCAGAGGGACTTGTCACAAAGACGCATAAGATAAGTGGTGATAGTTTAAACTGGAATAGGGTGGGTTTGGTTTTAGATATTGGGAAGAAATTCTTTACTATGAGGGTGGTGTGACACTGGAATAGATGGAGCTGTGGATGCCCCATCCCTGGAAGTGTTTGAGGCCAGATTGGATGGGACTTTCAGCAATCTGGTCTGCTGTGGAAAGTGTCCCTGCCCATAGCAGAAGGGTTGGAACTAGATGATCTTTAAGGTCTCTTGCAATCCAAACCATTCTGTGATTTTTTCCCAAGATAGATTGAAGTATCTCATCACCTTGCAGAACCTGGTATTTGGATAAGGCCTTCATCTTTTTTCTGGCCTGCACTTTTCCCACATATTCATTATCAATCTTGTAATATGTTAATTATGTAAAGCAAACAGAAAACCCTGTTGGAGAAGTTTTGCTGAAGTGGGACTAAGTACATACATGAGATCAAATAACAGAGCTATGACTTTGGCCCTGGCATTTCAAAATGTTGGGTAGTTTTTAACTTAATCCATTCAATGTTTCTTTAGTATAATCTTTTTTGATGAATTCCCAAACAAAAAGCAATCCTGGAAAAATTAAAATGCCATTCTTTCTGTAACATAAAGCTCTCTATAACTAAAGCCAACTGGAGAGAAGTGACAACTGTTACATGAATGTTCATCCTTGTGTTCCTCCATTTCAGCTGAGCTTTTGAGACAGGCTCTCTATTTCAGTTCAGAGATAACACTTTCTGAATTTAAAATGCCACCCAAAAAAGTGGTTCAGAGAATAGATGCTTTCTAAATAAAACCTGAGAAAATTAAATGGTTGCTGTGTGGTATGGCTGTAAGGACATATTCTGCACCTGTTATTCCTTTTGGAGCAGGATATATTTAATGGGGTGCTCTTCTGATTATATAAGAGTGAGCTATTATACCAACCTTAAGTATTTTAAGCATATGTACAGAATCACTACAACTCTTGTCTCTTATTAAGAACCCCCCTCCTTTTAGGGGCTGTCAGAAGGGAAGCCATCTAGCAGTGAGTTAAGCTAAACACAGTGCCCTCTAGTACCTATCTTCTTTAGCCTGTAATTTAAATTACAGTACTGCCACTGCAAATTACTGGTTTTGTGGTAGGAAGTAGCTGTACACTATTTCCTGATATAGTAGATATTGAATTAAAAAATATTCTTCTTTAATAGTAGTTGATGTTTCTTATGACTTGAATGTTCTTCCTGTCTGGTCCTGGGGAATATGCTGCATTTCCTGATTCCACTTCTGTTTCCTGCTCAGGGTGCTTTTTTTTTCAGGGTAAACAAAGGCAAAGTGAAATTTCTATTCTATGGGATGTACGTTAGCACTGTTGGGCAGACCACTGAAGAAAGCAGAAATTCCTGAAAATATGATCTTTTGAGTGGGAAACTGTTGTCAAGGCTCTTTGGAAAATTTTTGAGAGCTTTAATTGTAAAGCAATACCACATTTCAGTGTTTGGAGGAATTTTTTAGGTTTGCTTTACCAGAATCTTTCAGATCTTTAAACTGTTTGGGAAATCAGGTGAAGCTGAGGTATACCTGAAAGCCTGAGGTGTGATGATGAGACACTCTTTTGGGACTTGTATCTTATTTTGCCCTTCAGGAAGAGCTGTCGTATTTTGCTCAAAGGAGACAGAGTCAAATACCCTGAAAATGGATACTTGAAAAACCAATCAAACAAGACCACAAACCAACCTCAAAAACAGCAATGAAAGGAGAGAGAATGCAGATCGATTTGTGGACAGATAGTTCAGAGCTAGTATTTTCTGTTGGTAATACTGAATTTGTGGTCTTCTTTCATATCTATTTGCTTAGTTACTATATTACCTTGAACTTTTTTTTGCTCAAGAATTGAGTGCTTGCAATAAGAGAATATGATAGAGCTGAACCTGAACTTGCTGTCCTGATTTTTAAAAGAAACATGCATTTTAATGAGTTGAAAAACTTATTTTCTAATTTGGCCTCATAATATTAATTAAAAAAACCCAACCAACTCAAAACACTCACACAACATAGAACCACCCTTTCCTGTCTTTTTATTTTGCGTAGAATAGAAAGTGGTGAGATGGATGAAAGCCAAATGCTTCAGTGCACGAAGTATGAAAATGATTGGACCAAAACTTGTGTCTCCTTAAATTCTCTTGCTTGTACCTATGTGACTGAAGAGCCAATCATCCCAAAAGCTTCAGCATTTTAGAAACTATCTTTGAATTCAAACTGAGGTGAAACAAATAAGAGACAGCTTTTTGTGGGTCTTGAAAACTGAAATGCAAACCATTTAACCAAAATTTAATTAGGACAATGGATGTGGCTTCCCCCATATTTATATTCAGGGAAATAACATTTTTTACACATATGGTTGTAATAGGCCTTTATTGTGGTAACTAAGTTTCCTAGTGATAGTTCCCTTGAAATGGAAAAGTGCAGCACTTCAGACTGGCTCTAGAAATGTTTCTACAACTTTGTAAATGTGTAAATACTCTTTTTGCTATGGGCATTGTCAAAGAAATGTATTTGCTTCCTGGGTATAGCTATATTCTAAATATTGAAATTGCTGTATTTATTTTTTTAATGATATAGCTAATTGCAAGATCAGTAATTTCACATGCTTTACTTAGTATTTGGGACAATTATATAGTGATAAAGAAAAAATTGGTTTTTTTCAGTCTTGTGAAACTGATGCACTGAAGTGAAAAATATTTGTGCTCATGTCACTAATCTGCACAAACTATAAATCATTCCAGTAAAAACGTTGTAGGCAATAAAATATGTTCCAGACTTTGGACCATACCTGCTAGAAATTTACTTTCAGTTCTTAGGTTTAAAGTCTATGAAGTGTTAGGTGTGGTGCCATTTAATGTGTCTGCTTTATTTTCTGGTCATTATGAATAATATTGGAGATAGATCACTTTTGCTGTTGAGTAATTTAAAAGTTAATAATTTACACTTCCTTTATCAGATTATACTTTTGATAGCATTTGGGGTTTTGTGAAGATTAATCTGCTCTAAGAATGAAGAACTCTGGAGTTCTGTACCTGTACCTACATGTGTACAGGAGGAGTTTGAACAATTCAGAGTAACAATACAGGTATCATGTGTTAGTTGTATCAAAAGCAATTCAAGTATCTCTAGTGACACAGATCCACAGGCTTATATTGGAATTCAGGTAGTCCTTCTACAGAAGTGAATGATTCCCTGAAGAAGATTGCAGTAGCTTTCTACAGAATTGCACTCGTTTGTTCCAAGTAATCATATTTGATCCTATTACATTTCAAAAGTATCTCTGGGATAACTTTGGGGTGGGAGGGGCTACAAACCCATTATTACTGAAAGCCTTTATGTTTTTTCAATATTTGTATTAATAAAAGTGTCTCTAGCATTTTAGGATTCCCATGGGAATCCATCTAAATCTTAAATACCTGTATTCATTTTAATCCCCTAGCTTCCCAGGATTAAATGCAGTTTATAAAACAATGCATGAGAGGGAAAACAGCATTTTTGGTGAGTAGCAGTGAGTACCTTACAAAAGGAGGTAAAGAGAAAGCCTGCACTTTTTGGTGGTGGCTCTTTTTTCCTCAATACAAAAAAATTGTTTGTGTCTGATGTTGGAAATTGAATGACCTAACTAACATATGTTTATTCTTTTTCTAACATGAATTACACAGAAACATGCATGCAAGTTCCCTATTGTATTATTCTAAATTGTATTATACTGCTAAATTGCTGAAGTTCAGTTAGTTTTTCTGCAGACAACTCAACAGGAAGAGCTGCTTTATTTAAATAGTGGGGGAAGCTGACTTATTGAAGTTTTCCATGGATACAGGAGTTTGCCAGTTCACCATGCTCTGTAAATAGAGAAAGTAAAGCTGAACAGTGTATTGACAGTTTTTGATCATACTTCATGCAAAACCCTACTTCTGGCCATTTTTATTCCTTTCAGACATTTCAGTTCTAATTATTATTACTGCTTAATTGGAGCATTTATTGTATCCTTTGAAGTGACATTAATGTTTTGGGTTTTTTTTGCTGTGAATGTTACAGAATGCAATTGGCAATGAAATAACAATTTCAAATATTCTTACAAACTGCATTTCCAGAGGCTTACAGGGTTGTTTTCATGCCGTCACTGAAACCAATTAAACAAAATAATGTCTCACCACATAGTTAGATGATAAGAAGGGGCGGAGGGTTGGAAATAAAGAGCCCTAGATAGCAGCCAAGCTTAAACACACAAAGGCATGTTTCTTTTAAATGATAGAGATCTGTTGTCCTTAAGAAACAAAAGAAAAAAAAAACCCCAACAACAGAAACAAAAGAAAACCCAACAGGGGAACTGTTCTCCCGACTGAACAAGCTGGATGATCAACCTCAGGATCTCTAGCCATGCACATCCTGGTGATCTCCACTCATTTGCTCCAGTTTGTCCATGTCTTTCCTGTACTGTGAGACACCAAATCGGAGACAGCAGCATTACAGAGGTGGCATAGTAAGTGCTGAGGACAGGGGGAATGATGGGCTCTGTCAGCCTTCTGACATGCTCCATTTTGCACACCCAAGCACCATCTCATTCAGCCCTGGGTGCTGTTGGCCAGTGTTGCCAGGACTGGCTTCTGACTGAGGTTCAGCCCAGCAGGACCACCGGCCCAGCTCTCCACCCCACTCTGCAGTTACAGGAATTAGGTCCATCCATGGGGCAGGACTTGGACTTTGTGCTTATTGGATGTCATATGAGGTTCCTGCAGAGCCAGTCCTCCCAACAGCCCTGCCCTCCAGCATATGTATCCCCTCCCTACCATTCTGTCTGCCCAGGGAGGGAGCGTGGTCTCAGAACCTGACTCAGAAAGCAAAATTCTGGAAGCTGCTGCAGCTGGTTTCTGGGACTAGAGTAAGAAGGTTGACTAATGCTGATGATATTTCCTCTTTCCTTTCCCTTCCAGAAAAAATGCCCTGCAAATGTAAACACGCACACACCTTTGAACCCAGTATGTACAGATATGCATCAACTGACGTGGATTCCAGTGCGTTATATGATAAAATATTTAACTGGGGCGGGGAAAGGGAGTCCAAGTTCAAAATACTTCTGCTCTTGCAAAGGCTATTAAATTACAGACAGCCACTTGTTCCCTGTGAATAACCACTGAAATAGGCTTGTCAGATTTATGATGCAGTAATGTATTCTTTTTAACTCTGTGACCTGATGTTGTAAGATGTCCTCAACTATGATAATTTTCAGGGGTGAGGGATGTACTTGGTAAAGCACTAGCTAAAAATGCCTGAGCTAACAGAAGGCAGTTTAATTATGTGTGGTTTGACTTGAAGCTGTCATGTATTTTCAACACGGATCTATGCAGTTAGAGAATTACTGTACAATTCCACAACTGAATCCTAATGTGTCCAAGTATACCAGTGTTAACTACTCTTGTGAACAGCTTATAGTAGTAATTTTCAGGTTATTTTTTTCAGAAACTGTGCTCTTTTTATGTATAAAATAGAAGGAAATTTGGGTTACTTTAATGAGAACAAGAAAATTTAGAACAATTTTGGTTTTGTGTATGAAATTATGAGTTCTGGAATACCTAATGCTGCTCAGGCCTGAGATAAAGGGGGTCAGAGGTTTTGTGAAGGCAGTATCCAGTGCCAGTCAAAAAAACCCCAAACAAACAAAAGTACAACCAACCACACAAAAAAAAAAAGAAAAAAAAAAAAAAGGACCCAACCTTATTCTAGAAACAAGTACTAGGAGTAGGAAAACCAACTGTACTGCACTGCTGTGGTTAATCTGACATTTGCTGATGTTGTAATACCATATGAGGCTTTGGGTTTGGATCATTTTCCCTTTTCTCACTAGCCCAAATTCCCCCAAAAGCAGATCTAAGGAACTGGAATATCTTCACCCTCATGGCATCTCTCTGACTAAAAGTAGGGATAGCTTCCCCTGAAGGCTTAGTTAAGCATGCTGAGAGTCCTGAATGAGAGGTGACAGATGAAGGGGAGAGCTGGACAAAGTTGCAAGCTTATAACAAACAAATAAACAAACAAAAAAAAAAACAAAACCAAAACCCTAGCAGATGGTGTGGACAAGTGATTCAACTGGTCACTGCATGCAATGTTATATGAATAATCACTGAAGGAGAAGTAGGCTTCCTTGCCAACAGATGATGTGGATAATCAAAGTTTACTTGCATTCAAGGGATAGTGGAGAAGTTTAAGTAAGGGAAATATTTTAAGAGTTACTTAGTATGTGGAAACCACATCTAGCTTAGAGAGTCCATAAGGGAGAAACATCTTTCCTGTCTATTTTTGCTCTTCCTTAGGCAGCCACTTGGGATTACATGGGAGGATGAGATCTTGAGCTTGATACACTTTTTTGATCTGGCCCCATGTGGATGTTGCTGTGTGTGGTTTTGGAAAGGGTGCATACAGTGAAAGCTGTTTTTAACTTCTGTAGCTGTATGGAAAACTCCAAGAAGCAAAACTAAGGAAAAAAATCAAACACAAATCATATGGAAGCAATTAATTTGATTTGATAAATCAATCAAGCAATCATTGTTAAGCTTTAGCAAATGTAGAACATTGTATGTAAAGCTATCTGAAAAGATGAATAAAATCATGGTAGGTCTCTTAATCCAGACTAGTATTCTGTATGTGACCAGGTTGTGCAATCATAGGGAAAAAAATGTTATCATTAATTATTATCAATTTAACATATGACAGTTCTTCATTAAGCCATTAGGAGCTTCATGAAAAGCTTCAGAAGAATAATGAATAAGAATGGCTGAAAATCTGTTGAAATAAGCTGGTACATGTATTTGCCTATGCTATATTCAGCGTAGTTGCTTAAAAGCTACTTTTGCTCGCAGAAGATCAGTTAATTTAAGAGGTTTTGTTACTGATTTTGGCATGGGAAGTGTAACTGTAAAATCACACATCATATGGTTATGTAGAAGGCACACCCACACAGGTTGAATAAGCACAGAATAAGATGCATTGGTAATGATACTCCACTTGTCCTGCAAAACCCTCTCTCTATGTGCAGAACATTTTATTCTTTGAAATCTGAGCTTGCCTCTGGTATTGAATGTTGGCTGCTGTTGGGAAATCATACAGAAGTCACTTAGTGCTGGTGGTTTAGTAGCATTTGCCATTTCATAGTGATATTTTTATTCTCTCAAGAGGAACAGAATCTCTTGCAAAAGGATATTTTTCTTTTTATAAACAACATTTTGTCTTTCTGAAGCATTTTCCTTGTGGAGCTGCAGGCAAAGTCTTTAGTTCAATTCTGTTTTCTCTAATACTGCTTGAATAATTTGTGAATGTATTCAACAAGCTGGTTTGATAAATAACCTATACAGAAATCCCTAGTTATCCAGGTATTGCACTCAGTCTGGCATCATGATCGTGACCTAAATGACGTGACTGCATTTGTAAATTACTTCCATTTTTTGCTCAGTGTTGTTTGTTGCATTGCTAGGATAAGATTTAAATCTACAAGTCCAGGGAATGGTGGCACCGAGTAGGACGAGTCTGAGTGCTTGAGTTTTGCTTGCTTGGGTGCCATGTGAACAATGGGTGGCCCAGCAGCTGCTCTCAGTGTGCACAGGGCTGCCAGCACAGGAGGACTAAGGCAGGTGCTCCGTGCCTGTGCCATGTCAGGTTGAAGTTGCTTGCTAGAATTCCTTCCTTTAATGAACAGTGTGAGTTTTATCAGGAGAAAAGCTGGAATGAAGGACTGAAACTTGGTTTTCTCAGAAAGTGTGTTTACACAATGGGGCACTGGAGTGAAAGGGCAGACAAGGGGGATGGGGGAACATTGCGCCCTCAGTCAGCTTGCAGATGACACCAATCTGGGCAGGAACATTGATCTGTGGAGGGTAGGAATACTCTACAGAGGGATATGGACAAGCTGGATGGATGGGCTGAGGCCAGTTGGATGAGGTTCAACAAGGTGAAGTGCCAGGTTCTGCTCTTGGGTCTCAACATTCAAATGCTTGGGGAAGAGTGGCTGGAAAGCTGCCCAGCGGAAAAGAACCTGGGGGTGCTGGTTGACAGCCAGCTGAACACGAGCCAGCAGTGTGCTCAGTTGGCCAAGGAGGCCAATGGCATCCTGGCCTGTATCAGCAGGAGTGTGGCCAGCAGGACCATGCAGTGATTGTGCCCCTGCACTCAGCACTGGTGAGGCCACATCTCAAATCCTGTGTTCAGTTTTGGGCCCCTCACTACAGGACAGACATTGAGGTGCTGGAGTGTGCCCAGAGAAGGGCAATGAAGCTGGTAAAGGGTCTGGAGCACAGGTCTGATGAGGAGCAGCTGAGGGAGCTGGGGTTGTTTAGCCTGGAGAAAAGGAGGCTCAGGGGGGACTTTACTGTTCTCCACAACTGCCAGGTGGTGGTCAGCCTCTTCTCCAAAGTAATAAGTGACAGGCCAGAAAGAAACTACCTCAAATTGTGACATACACCCAGTTGTGTGGGTTAGAATTGGCGTTTAGTAAATTTTTCTTCAATTAAAACACTTGTGAGACATTGGAGCAGGCTGTCCAAGGCAGTGGTAGAGTCACCATCCTTGGAGGTACTTATGAGTCTTGTAGATGTGGCACTTGGGAACATGGTTTAGTGGTGAACTTACAGGTGCTGGGTTAACGGTCAGACTCAATGATCTTAAAGGTCTTTCGTAACCTAAACAATTCTATGATTCTGTTAGGGTTCAGGAGAGATGGAGAAGCAGTGAACACTCAAAATTTTTTCTTGTCACCTGTTGCCCAAGAATGTGTTTGTGTGGTTCCCATCATTTAAAAATGACTTATTACTGCCTGGGAGTCACACGGGGAGAGAGAGGAGAAACCTGCTTTCATCTCCCAGGGCAGGAATCTTTTTGATGGACATGTACCAAAGGCACGTGTACATTACTTATAGAAGGAGCTTTTGTTTGCAGAATTTTTGTCAGGAAAGCAAATATGTTCAAGCTCCTAGAAACTGTTTGGTCAGGCTTAATTGCATGTAGGTTTTGGCATTCAACATTTAATGGAACATGTTACTGTTATTTGTGCATCTGCAGTCACAGGAGAGACTGTCCTCCTTAAGAGCTAAAGTAAGCAGCAGTAAGCACTGTGGAAGAAAACTACTAAACTTTGGAGTTTTTTTCCTACCTTCGTGTATGAGAGGGTACTCCAGCTAATTAGTTGAGGTTACTTCAACTCTTGGTAATATGACTTCTTAATGCAATTTTAAATTATGAAGACTCCCTTCAGTTTCAAAACAAGTGCATTGAGATTTTTCGTAATTTATTTTTTTACTTTACCTGTGAAAAACTTCATAATCTGCTTTTACTGTTAATGAAGAGGAGGTAGCATCTGCTTGGTTTTTAGTTCCTTCTAGTTTGTAGGTAGTCTGTGTGCCACCGCTGCTGTTATTTGGAATAGCCTTCTGTAACTCTTCAGCTAATTTGGGATACCCAGTAAAGATGCTTTCCCGCTGTTTTCATTCTCTATTGCTCAGATGTCTCTGCCAGGCAACTCACAAAACAAATAGCAACACCATGTCAGCTTCAAAGAGTGCACGCTTTGAAGTAGAGAGCAGATGACAGTTATGAAAGGTTAGTCTTTAATGGTATTACAAAAGGTAGCTGTACAGGTTTCCATGCATTTGCTTATTAAAGTGTGTAATGCCCCAATCCTTATGAACAAAAAAATAATTAGTGGGCAGTTTTTAGAAAACATTGTCTTGTCCTTTCCCTAGTGGTAGAGGATGCAGCAGAGATTGGTTTATGGCCTGAATTTTAAAGCATGTGACTTTTTTTTTAAATGATGGTTAACACAGCAAGATACAAGAACAAAGAGAAGAGTGTAAGACCAACTGGGTATAGATGGTCAACTTAACACTCTTAGAAGAGAGAGGACAGAAAAAGTTGTCTCATTAAATATAGCAAGTTTCAATCCATTCTAATCTTAGTGCCTGCAATAAAAATAATAACTACCCGAGAGAGTAAATACTGTGATATTGTGTTCATTGGATAATTATATGCTTAATTTTTCAAAGGGAATTGCTTTTTGTTTCAATGAAAGCTCTATTACTGCTGGTGCTGCTCACAGGCCAGTCTTACACTTGTGAAAGAACTTTGGCAAGCCTTGGTTGTACCCATTAAACACAGGATCCTTTATGCAAGCTAAAATTGGCAAAAATAAAAATCTTAGTGAAGGAAGTGGAATTTAAAAACAATTTTTATTTTTTTAAGCTGCTCTGTAATCATGAATGTATTAGTGAACTTATTTTTGAGGGGAATTGGTATGACACTCAAAATGAGTGCATATGAGATTTTACAAATTGAAAATCAGCACAGACTTAATTTAAATGTGCATTTATGTATTTTAAATGGCTTGTTTACTTCACATCCAATCTGTTGATTTCTGTGCTATCAGCATTCATCAATTTTAATTAAAAGGAGAGGAAGTTTGAGTGCATTTGAGATGAGAGTTCATTTTTTTCTCCTTGCAAAGAATGATATCTCTGTGTTTTTAATTTATTATTCTTTTCCTTGTGACTTTCCTTTTTGAAGGATTGCACAGTTTTTGTTGGGAGCTTTATTATGCAAAAAGAAGTTCAAGTACACTCACCTGTGTACCTATCCTGTGTCAGGGTTTTTCCTCAGGGCTTTAAGTAATAACTATGTTACTTTTAATAATATTTCAAGTAATTACATGTTTGACATTCTGTCTGGAGTTCATGCAACAGTTCTGGATTTCTTTCCCTAGCAGAAGCTTCCAAAGATTCTTTCCTACCTGAAAAAAAACTTGGGGCGCATATTTTTACATGTATTCATTGTGCTGTTTTGTAAGGGAAGAGCTTAAAATGCAGTGTGGCAGAAGGCTTCATATCTATCTTCTTTCTGAGCAGTAAATATCTGACTGTTGGAGTGGTTCTGAATCAGTGTCTCTCAATAAATCAGCATCCAACAGATGGCTGATTTGTTATTTTGTGAACTGCTTTTGATAGTACTGATTTCCGTTACTAAAGATGATGCTTGCATAACTTACATGGCAGAATAAGCTGGTTTTTAGTATCTTAGGAAACTGGTGTACTGTCCTACTCTGCCATAAATGCATTTCCTTGATGATGAAGACTGTTGTACATCTTTATACCTTCAGTTGCTAAAAAGAAAAAGTCTACAAAAGGGACTTCTATTAAGTTTATTTTTAAAATATATTATCATAGCAGGTTAAGTGGACCACTAACTGGATCTACACCAAAATGGAGAGAAGGTAGTACATCAAGAGCATTCCAGCTATTTTTCATGGTATTTTCCACCTGTCTGACTTCATGCAGTAAGAAAGTGGTGGCCTATTGCAAAGCACTTTCAGTGTTGTGTGGGTAATGTGGTCAACAGTTCACTGTCTGGCAGCCAAACTTGATGATAATGCTCAAGCTTATCATCCATGTTTACTATCTATGGGTCAAAGCGTGAAGGTATGTTCACCCTGCTCTTTTCTCCTGTACTTTCTAGGGGTTACCTTCCTGTCAAGGAATAGCTGGGTTTTGCTGCAATATACTAACCTATTCCTAAGCCATCCGCAGAGATTAATGTATTCTCTCTTCATTGGAAGATACTACTGGGTATTCCTCCTCCACACTGAGTTAATTTCTTCTTGTAGTTTGGTTAGCCTGCAGGTGAAAAGAAGGGAAGATCTTGGTAATTATTCTGAGTCTCACAGTTGTAAGGCGCATGTTGGTGATGAGACCGCTGAGATGACTTTTTGTGTGATTCTTCTGCAAATGTAATTTGTTTCAGGTAGAATTAAGTATAATCAAGAGGAGAAACATCCCATTAATTTTATTGAGCCTGCCTTTTAATTTTTTATCCTGTCTAGACTATCAGTCCTAATTGCAGGATGATGGTAAAGTCTTGGCTTTTCACTGAATTGTAAAACTATGAATATAGTGACAGCACTGTTGCTATTGGGATTTCTGAATAAAATAGGGCCAAACACTTGAGATCAAAAGGGATACTTTCATAGACAATTCCAAGGTAACAGGTCTGGATGTAGCAGTTGCTAATGCAGCATATGTACTGTCCCATGGGAATCTGCAGTTTGTAGTAAACTGGCACTATTGACATACTTTTCAGTTTAACCATTAGTTTGATAATCTTTCCAATGATTAAATGCAGTAATGATTGTGCTTCACAGAGGTTTTTGAGACACCCTTATTTTTCAAAAGCTGTGGATTCCTAGATGAGAGTCTCAAGGGTTTTGTTAATCTTCTCTTGGTGATAAATAGTGCCTGTTTTTCTTGAAGAAATTATGAGGACTGTGGGACAAAGAATTTATGAATAACCCTGTCAAGAGCCTGAGGGTTGCTTTTGTGTTATTTTGGCTCTGTGGTTTGATTGACTTCTGGGAAGGATAGCTTACAACCACCATGTGTGTTTTAAGGAACCCACTTCTCCAGTGCTTCATCTGGCTAGCCAGCTGGTGAAATTCTGCAGATGGCTAACTGCAATTTCCAAGACCTGATGCAAGTAGTATCTTCTTTCTCGTGAGAAGGAAGATTCCCAATTTAGCATTTACTCATGCACTCGTTAAAGATGTTGGGAATATTGCCGTGGCCTCACTTGGAGCAGAATCTGATAGTTTTGTTCCACTCCTTCCCTACCAGCAGACTTAGTTGTAATAGCTTGTTGGAGCATTTTGATGATGTCTTAATTGGTGTATTAAGCCTTTTTTTTTCCTCAGTCATCAGTTTTGTGATACAAATTACATACTTCATGAGTACTGGTGAAAGAGTGGTGTGAGATCATCTATAGTTCCCTGGCTAGGATTGCTTTCCCATATCATTAATTTTCTTCAAGTTCCTATTCTCAGACTCCTCTAATTTTACTACAGAAACTCTTAAGTGACTAATATCACATTTGGTTTCAGTTGGTTGGGATGGTCAGAATTAATGTAAACCCCAACTTCAGAGGTATATGGTCAGACTAGCTTAACTTCTCTCCTTCCCCCCACCCCTCTTTTTTTTTTTTTTTTTTTTTTTTTTTTTTTTTTTTTTTTTTTGCCTCCCACAGAAGTTTTCTAACATTCTGGCAAAGCAAGTATTTGGACTTTTACCCATTCTCTCACTTTACAGTAAAGAAGCATTCATTTTTCCAACATTAAAAACTTGGCCAGAAAACTGGCCCCAAAACGTTAATGTTTTGAGCAAATGTTTAAAATTACCCTCTGACTTGGCTGCTCCAGACAGCCTTGAAGCACTGTTTTCTTTTGGGGTGGAAAAATTGTTTTTCACCCAAAAAAAGCTAATTAAAAGAGTTAATATTTATCCAGTATTACTGATAGCAACAAATTGAATTTATATATTTCAAATATTATAGAAATAAATCTGAAGCCATAAGAAACCTGAATAAGAATAGCTGAATCCTTAAGGAGCTCCATTAATTTTGGATGTTTCAAGAGCTGAGGATAGGAGGTGAGAATTGCAGGAAATGTGGAAAATAGTGTATATATATGTCTTAGAGCTTGTCTGTTTTCTAAAAGAAAAGGGGCACGTTTTTCCTTAAGTGTACTACACTTGGTGACTTCTTCTTGATTTTTGTATCTTGTTTTTGGTTTAAATTTTGCTGCTACTTCACACCATGTCTTCTGGGAGAGCTGGTTCAAGGCAATACATCCTTTTTCAGTGTTTTTTTTTCTGTTAAGCTTGCATAAATATTTGACTTTGCATTAATTGAGGAGCTCTTTCCTGGCTCTAAGTATGTTATTACAAATGCAGGAAGATCAAGAAAACATGGGAAATAATCAAGTTCCGTTGTATCTGCATATCTCATTCCTTTTGGACATATTTGATCACCTTAAGTTAATAGAGAATGGACTTTAATAGAGAGAAGTCAGGTTCAGCCTGTGTTTCATACTCTTGTGCTCTGTGTGATGAGTGATGATGTTGTGCTCTGTGTTGCTAGGGTAACACAAAGAAACATAGAGAAAATACAGCAAAATTCCAAAAAGGAAGCATTTTCTTTTTTTTTTTCAGTGCTTCTTATTTGCTCGTGAAGTATTTTGCCAGAATATTACTGAGAAAACCCAGTAGTTTTTTAAAGCTTTTAGTCCAAGTGTACAGACTAAATGAAATGATTCAGTCATGCAGTAGTGATTTACTTTTACTCAAGGACAAATGCAGCGTCACTTCATCTTGTTTCCAAAATCTTTATTATGGACTAAGCTGCTCTTACCTTGTACCTCCATTTCTTCATTTTTGCTCTGCATCTCTATCAATAAATCTAAATTTTTTTATCACTCTTTCCCAAAAGCTTTGCTTTTAGTAGTCCCCCTTTGAACTGCAGAACAAAGAAGCATTTGTTTTTTAATAATGTAACAAAACTTTAGAATGAAAAGAGGTCTGACATATACACTGCCACTATTCTCTGTTCTCCTGTGCAACAGTTTGGCCAGCACTACACTGGAATTGCTGTAGAGGAAGAAATGAGCCATTGGAAATCTTTGAAATGACTCCCAGGTGCTGTAAATTCCATGTATCCCTAAAATGCAGGGGGTCTGCCTCTTCTCCAGAAGATATAACTATCCCTCATACATATACGTGGCATTTATGGATCTTGGCTTTCCTGAGGAGATGATGACTGGAGCGGACTGAATCCTGGATTACTTTTATAGGCCTAGAATAGGACATCTGTAGCTTCTGCTGGTAACTCTGAGTCACCTGTGTGCTGAATTGTTTTCTGAGTATGTGTCATGACAACAGCAGCCAAGCAGATGCCTATTTAGACTGGTGAAACTGGCTGGAAGCACAAGTGTGAACACAGCAATATCCAGTACAAGTTACTGTCAGTCATCTTTTTTTTTTTTTTATCAGAGGATATGTTCATTGCCAAATATCTGATATAAATTATGCAGCCTAGACTTGAGTTCTGGGGTTTTTTTTTTATTTTGTTTTGTTTTAATACCCTGAGGAATTGAGTAAACCTTGCTTTTGAGTGTTATAAGCTGTGGTAAACTGTTTTGCTTATACACAAGGCACTTCTGCACCATTGCTTGTTTGCTTGACACAAGGATAACAAAGGATTACATTTACTGGCTCTTTCCCTGGGCATGAAGGGAGGAGATTGCTGGGGTGGATTTTTCCTCTTCCCTATGTATGGAGGCTATAAAAATATCTCTCTCTGAGCAAGCAATGTTGTATAACCTGCCAAATCCTAGCTCTTCCCAAGAGACCACCTCTAAATGCTTTATCCAAATTGAACAATTGTGTTAATCCTGGGGGTTGAGTGTAAGCGAGTGCACATAGGCAGTTGCTAGGAGTACTTGGTAGATGGAAAATTTTTTACCCTAACTTACCTTGCAGTGATTTGTTTATTCATACCTGGAGTTGGTACAGACAAGTCTCATCAAGGCTTGGTGGGAATTAATGCGGTCAGTGTTGAGGGCTATTCTAAAAATTTACTTCTGGTGTGTGTGTGGAAACTGGGGATGTTGAAATATTCCAGTTAGGTGTGAGAGTTGGGAATAAAAAGGACAGTGGCTTTGGAAATACTTAATAATGGCAAAGAGGCATCAGGCAGTAGAGAAAATGAATTTTGGTCATGTCATGAAAAATAATGCTGTGAGTTGGCATGGTTGCTGCAGCTTAGCTGAAGCAAATAATAGACTTTTTACATAATTTTTTTTTTATAATGCTCTTGAACTATTTTTGAGCAAGCTAGCAGCTGCATGTTTTTGTGGTTTTGAATATATTTCTAAAAACTTACAGGATTGCTTTTAATTGTCTATTTTGATACTTACTTTTCAGTGACTCCCCAGATATACCAACTATTTGTTTTGGAAAGATTGTTAGCCAAATTATATACTCCCCATCTTGACTTCTCTTGAAATTAATGTACAAAATTTATACAATATGGTCTAGATTTGTGTGGGGGAATGAAGGTCAAGGGTCTTTAAAACTAAATGCAAGAGAAGTTAATGTAGATAATGATCCTGATGATCAACAGGATGAGCTCAAGTATGTTGATTCTTGAAGTACAAGGAAGGAGAAAGGTAGAAAAAGGGGGGAACATTTAATGTAATCCTTGTGCAAAGGTCAACTGAAATATGTACAGGCTTTTAAAAAAGAAAAAAAGGCAACAGGGAGATAAAAGGAGAGATTCAGCACAATCATATGCTCCAAATTCTAAATACCAAAACTTGGGGAAGAAATAAAAACCTTTAGTATATGTAAGTACTGACATTATAGCAATCTAGCAATTGATCTAAAATACTGTGTGCATTAAAGTGTTTTTTTTCCCTTGAGAAGGAATTAATTTCACCTGTGAAATTAAAAAATCTTCTTGAGTGTGAACAAAGTGATTTGAGATTTGATTTGAGGTTTGATTTCCTAACACTCAGTGTGAGCTGAGAGTCAACTGCACAACTTCTAATACTTTGTGCAGAGTCCATCTTTTCTCATAAAAGTCAGTGGATGTTCTTATGTTTCTTGTCCAAAGTATATGGCATGTGACCACTAGATTTCAGAAATAAAATACTTGCTGGGTTTTTGGCATTTTTTTGGTGAGTGCCAGTCTAGATCTGGAATTAGAAGTATCCAATAAAGATTGGCAAAGCATTCTAGTTTTTCCCTGGAAAAACCAAGCAAATAAAACAGTACAAGAGGCACACAGTTTAATTGTAATTAGTTAGTGAAGCTGATGAGTTTTAAGAGCAGGTTAGGAATAGAGTAAGAAAAAGTCACAAAGAGGGACCAATCAACAAATCTACATCAATTATTATCAATTTTAGGACAATTTATTTTGGAAACTGTCTCAGATATCATCCAGTCCAACTTTAATTTTCTTTAATAGACCTTAACATTTGAGCAGGAAGGTGCGTGATCCTATCAGCTCCTTTTTGCCACGGCAACAACTTGCAGTGAGTGCTCCAAACCACTTGCCCTGCTCACCACTCAGACAAGAGCCAAGGAGTGCTTAGGTTATCATTGAGGCTCTTCTGCTTGTTCTTCTGCGGGATTTATTTTTATTTTTATTTGACAGGCATGCCTTCTTCCCTACAGGATGCTAGTTTTCTCTCTGGGAGAACCTCTAGATTAGACCGGAGTATGAGGAAGCTGGCAGAGATGGACCACCCAGGGAGGGGTCGGAAAAGAGCATGAGGAAATGGATAATGTTATCGTCTGGTGACTTGCCGGGGTTGATGCACTTTTCTAGAAGTGCCTGTTGTTGTTTTGATAAGGGATTTCAGAATGGTGTGGAGGCATAATGGGTGAGATCAGCAAGGAAGCACCATGCTCCAGAGGCAGTGTGAGAAGACAGGCTCTGAAGCCATGGATGGTGATGTGTTCCCACGGAGGGTGTTGGCTGGCTCTGTTCCCTCTCTGCCTTTTCCTTCTTGAGCATTTCTCCTCCACCCCTCAGCTTTAGTAGGTGGGGGCACAGGGTGGAGTCAGTCTGCTCATTCGTCAGGGCCCGTGGAGCTCCTTGCTGTCAGCCAGGGGTTCCG
The DNA here is from genome assembly GCF_023055355.1 of Agelaius tricolor. Taxonomy (NCBI): domain Eukaryota; kingdom Metazoa; phylum Chordata; class Aves; order Passeriformes; family Icteridae; genus Agelaius; species Agelaius tricolor. The sequence goes on along the minus strand of NW_027269267.1, from coordinate 45,392,462 downwards.
TAGGGGCACGGAGAAACGCTTTCTGCTGACATTTTATACCTGACTATGTGCTGCTATGATGTGAGTGGCATTGGGTCTGGTGGATGTGTTGCTATGGAAAATGCATGTGCTTTTTATAGTCAAATAGAAAGGTGTGTTTCCAAACGCTGTTCTCTAACTCTGCAGCCATAGCCTGGCTGGTTTATTTCCAGCATTCTCAGCAGTGAACTGTGGCTCTTGGGGTTGAATATCAATTTGCTAAGAATCCAAGTGCTGGAGCAATGTCCTCATGTTTCTGTACCCATGCAGCAACCACATCTTCCACTGGAGCCTTTCTATTCTCAGCAGCACGTGGGAATTCAGTGAAATCCGATAACAGCAATATTAATAGCAGCTGAGTAGGTGGCCAAAGAGGTTGAAATTTAGCACGAGCCCGCTGCTAGTTGGACAGGCAGCGTTCATCTCCTGCGCAGCAACACCCGGCGGGGGTGCGGGAGTCCTTCAAATCCCCTGACATCTTCCTCAGAACCGTAAGTGCAGCTGCTCGGTGTAGGGCTGGAGTGCCTGGAGCTCAGCAAGGAGTGGGGAATGGGCTTTTCTGCAGCCAGCTGATCTGCTCCAGCTCCCAGGCCAGGGTATGGCTCTTCCAAGCCCTTCAGAGGGCATCTTGGAGGTGTGACTGCTGCCTTGATGGATGGAAGCTCAAAGGGAGAACAACAGTGCTTCTTTTTAAACAGCAATGTGTTCAGGCCTTGTGTTTGTGAGATCTGTAGTTCAGAGGAAAGGACAGAAAACCAGGTTGGCAGCTGTTTCTGAAGTATTCGTCACCAAGAGATGGGTTTGGCACTGGGCAGGGTGCATTTGTCACTGCCACATTCCTTTCTATCTGTGGGAGTGTCTCTGTTCCTTCTTTCTCCCCGTAAATGGGTTCAGATTTGTCTTATCACTTTGGACAGGACCACATGTATTCTTGGCAGCTAACCTTCATTTCGGGGAGGACGAATCTCCGTTCAAACTTGCTTCTTTGTTTGTTTGGTTTTGTTTGGTTTTTTTTTAATTTTAAATCTTCAATCGATAACTATATTTAAATATGTTTCTATGTGAGAAACAGACCCTTCTCTGAATGAGATGGTTTAAAATTATCTTCCAGAATTTTACTCAGACTTCTGGTATCTTGGATGTGGTCCTGAGCTCCACGTTGTTCTTCCTGGAAAAGTGAAAAGTGAAGTGTTAAAGTAGATTTGACATCATGAGTTGCTAGTTGCTGGAATTTAATACATATAAGGACTTGGGGAAAAAAACATATCATGTGTCAGAAAAATAAAATCCAAACTATTGAGTTTATTGTTTAAAAAATTTTGAAATAAGTAAAAAAAAAAAAAAATCTATCTTCTTAAAATGCACTGCTCTTTTGTATGGAGGCGCTGGAGTGATGTCTGTAGATGTCAGTGGATGTATTTTATAATTGGTTAAACTCTAGTTCACAATTTCTTAAAAGTACTGTGGCCTGCTAGCTCCTCTAAGGTGTATGATTGTCTACAATTTTAAAAAGATTCTTTTAAATGCCCCAAAATGCATTAAAAGAATCCCAGCAGCTTTCCTCACTCCTTAAAAATGGAAAGCACAGAGCACCTCTGTCTCAGGGTGATCACTTGGGGGGGTTCTCACAGTACTGGTGTCTGGAGCAGAGTCCTCCTCCACCAAGCCCCCAGCCTGCTTTTCTCTGCCATGGTGCCGGTGCAATTGCTTTATGAGCATGATATAAAACAGATCAGCAAGCTAATTTGGGGGCTGAAAATGTATATTACGAAAAACCCAGTTTTTTTAGGAGAAACAGGTGTAGCCCTCTGGCAGCATGGAACACCAGTGTGATTCAGGGTTGTGTTGGCATAACCACGGGGGCAGCAAACAGGAGTGGCTGGAAGAGAGAGGGGGACCAGGAAATCCTTAAGCTAGAGCTGCTGCCAAAGCCTTTGTATTGTCAGACTAGGGCCTTGGTGACTAATTCTGCTGTTTAACCTTGAGTAAACAGTAGAGCTGAGAATAAATTCCTTGAGCTGTGGCTCAGCCTTGTGCTGATCTGCCATGTCACTTTGCTTTATTCTTGTAGAGTGGTCTTTGTTGAAGAAACATCTGTCAGTCGGGGCTGGCTCGAAGTGTTGTTTGTCAATATGTGTTGTGTTCAAATGTAACAGAGGTGTTTCGTCTCTAAGCATATCACACACACCAACAAGTGAGTGCTATTCCTGTCCCATTTGTCTTTCTTTTGTTTGCTCAAGGATTGACGTAGATGAGATGATTTATACAGAAGGCATAATTTCTCCACAGGTGGTTATTCCACATCTTTTTTCATCAGTGTTCAAGTCAGATTTATGCGGTTGTGCTTCACAATTACTGTTATAATATCCCCCACGTGGTGTTGTCTCGTGGCCTTTAGACTTTAGAGATCTTTTCCAGGGTGGCTAATCTTGAAGTTGTGTGTAAACTTTTATTAATACCACTGCCAACATTTAAGGTTCACGCTTTGTGAATCAGGATTCTACTTTTACAATTTTGAGACCTCATTGTTAGCTGGAATTTGGTATTGAGGTTAAGATAGGTAGATTGGTGTTGGGGTTTTTTTTTTGAGCTTCAGAATGAATGCTTAAGTGCTGAGACTGTGACAAGAGCAGACAAAGCATTTACAATAAATTTTTCCAGTAAGATCTTAACTGCTATACTTAGCAGCTTTCTTTGCTTAGTTCAGACATCTTTAGCAAAGTTGTATTGTTAACAAAAGGAGATAAAAAAACCTGTGGGAAGACAGAGAAGTTAATGTTTAAAAATACACAAAGTGATTTAGTAAATAGTGTTGCATTGTCATGTGAGGAGGAACTGAATTCTTTCAGCAGATTAGTTTTAAGATGCAGCCTTGGCTGTGCCCTCCTGGGCAAAGCTGCAGCCCACATAAAGCTTTCAGTACAAAGGTATTCACCTATTCAAAGCAGAAATTGGATTACACCAATATTCATAAAGAATATGATTAGCATCCACTGGGCTCTATGACATCTTTGGATGAAAACATTAAAAAACAGGCTTCTTTCACAGTAACCAAATGTAGTATTGGCATTTATTTGCATTGACAAAGATACTTTAGCAAGTGAGCTACCCCATCAGTTCCTAAGTTAGCTGTTGTATGAGAAATGTCTCTGCAATCAGTTGTGTGTACACTTCAGTGCTATAGGCTTATGTTTTAAATAAGGCTATAAGTGTCCCAGAGCGTTTAAAAAGCTTAAAAACTACATTGCTGAAGTTCTTGTACTCCATCTTCTAAATAGTTTATTCAAATATAGTGTGAGAAACTGGGTGTTGAAGCCCTGTGTATTTAGAGCCAGAATTGCAAAGGGGAGTTGGAGGTGGGAGCAGGAGCTTGCTGTTAGGTAACAATTTGTCAGAAGAGTTGTAGGGTCATGCCTACTCTTACAGCAGCAAAGAATTTGCTATGCTTGAGGCTGGTGACTCCATCTTGTCCCCTCCTATGAACCATAATTGTTCAGAGTTATACACAAGACCCTAGATGAAATATTTGCATAGATTGCACAGTAGTTATGTTATTTTTTTTTAACGCCTCATGAAGAATTTCCGTGTACTAGAATTATTCCATTTTGTGTTTTCATTTACTGCAATTGAGTTAAAAGCCTTGTTTTTTCTGTTTTGATACTCACAGGGAAAATTAATTCATCCTAAAAGCTCTTCAGTTTGTATCACGCTTCTAACCAATAAGTATTTACACAATATATTATTTTAAATTGAGTATCCTGGAAGGGAAATAGGCAATTGCGTGTGCAATTAAACACAGATGAGCTCAGACAGATTGTACATATAAAAGGCTTTAAAGGCTCTTATTTCACACAGAGAATGTTAGAAAGCAGATCCAAACTACGTCTTCTACAAGTTGCATGTCTCAGAGAAGATGTAGCTGTGAAATTTGTAGGTCAGAAATTAATTTTAAGACCTTCAGTAAGGTAACAGCCTTGCTTCTTTAATCAGGATTTTTTTGACAAAAAAAAATTATATACTTATCATTTAACACAGATTATAGGAAAGTACCATTCTTCATTCAGAATCATCATTTTCCTTGGTTAAGCACCATCAAATAATTAATACATGCATGTAAAAATGAAGAACAGTGTTCTAGATCAGCAGGGTTTTTCTTGGATTTTTTCCTCTCCTCTTCTGCTCAGGCTGTGTCTACTGTGACAAGTTGTTTAAAAGGTTTTGAAACCAATAGATGCAGTTCAGAGAAGGAAAATAGTAATGCAAATGAAGAAACTTCATGAATGAAGAGTAAACACCTTGTTTGCTTGCTTCTGTTGTTAGCAGAGTAAACAGGAATGAAGCAGGGTCTCTCATTCGAGTCCGTGAAATACCGCCCTGCCTACATTTTTGGTCTCAGGCTGTCTTGTTTACCTGAATGACCTAAGTTTTGTTTTGGTTTTAGTCCAAATACACAGGCCTAGTGTATTTATAGTTATTTCAGTAAGAAAATTTTATTGAAATATAGAGACAATTAAATATTGCTCCTGTTGCAAAATGGTTGACTGAAATTATCCAAGAGAACTCAAGGAAAGCAGAAGTGGATATCATTGTGTTCAGTCTTGTAGGTTTGGTCTACTTGAAGGCTGGCAGCCTTTTGGATACATGCTCCTGCCAGCTAAGGGGCAGAGTTTTCCACTCCTCACTGGGCTGCTCAAGTTGAGAGCAAACTTTGGGGCATCCTTAGCAAGGGTCTCTGCTTTTGTAATTGCAAACAAAAGCAGAAATTCTGCTAACAAAAGGCATTGAGGGTAAAGAATGCTAACCTTTAAAATGCTCTCCACTGGGTACAAGAAGTGTAATGTTGATGTAAGAAAAGTTTTCCATTCTCTGCTTGGGAAATCAACCTGTCTCTAGTAGCACTCAAAAAATTTAGCTTACTGGAAAAAAAAAGCGGATTTTTTTTTTTCTTCAAAAATAGTCTTGAATGAATAACGAATAGCAATGGATTTTGGAAGAGATTAAAGAACAAACAAAAAAGTGTAAATATTTCACATTAAAGGAGGAGGGTTCTTCCTTATCTGTGTCAAAGAGGTCACTGGCTACAAAGCCAGAAGCATCTCTGGCATGAGATACTAAGGAAGCTTCAGGCAAGGACTGTGGAGGTCAGACCCAGCTCAGGACTTGGTGTTCCTGATAGCCTGATTTCTTTATGATCTGGGGATGGGCAAGGCAGTTAGAGGCACTGAGTGGGAGCGGGTGCTCTCAAAATAGGAAGGAGGAGGAGGAGGGAAGGGACGGTCTGTGTCCCTGATGGTTGTCACGTCTCATTGACTATTCCATTTCCGTGAAGAGTGACCAAGCCCTGTGCTCATTACACTAACTCCTAACCATTTCCTTTATGGTTTATTCTCCTTTTTTTCCTGTAACCTTTGGCTAGTGTGTTTCTAGACAGACAGAAATGGGATAAGTACCTTGACATATTATTGGTCTGGCATGTTAGGGAGTTCTGAATAGGTTTTTCTGCTAATGTATGTGAAGGCTCTGCTTTTCTGTTTGAACCCCTTTGCTGTGCTGTGTGTGAAGTTTGTAGCTGAACCAGCTCCAAACCAACATCTGGGGTAGGTGAAGAGTTGTTTGGGTGTATTTAAGCCATTTTCTCTTCCATAACTGCTGTAACTGCATGCAGCAATGTTGTTCAACCACTGTCTGCAGTCTAGCCCTGAGTATTTGCACCTGGGGACTAGGAGGCTTTTGGAGGCTCCCATTCGAGAAGTTTCTTCTTCTTGCTCTAATAATGAGTGGGAGGAGAACAGGAGTGTCCTTTGGTACACTTCCAAGGTGTGCTAAACTGGGAATATATATATATAAATGTTCCCTAATCTTAGTGATTGCATATGTATCTAATATTTTTTGAAAAACATGTATTTCTATAAAATAACCCAAACCCATCTTTTCATCCCTACATCATCTCTCTCCAGATGTCCCAGTTTCAGTTTCTCATTTTTTGGTCTGAAAAGTTTACTCTTGGCTAAAGTGTTTTCTATTGTCTAAGGCAAATACTTTAGAAAACAATACAACTGGGGGAAAAGTTACTATTGAATCTCCTTTCATATGGAATTGACAATCCGAGGTTATTCGGGCTGGAAAAGAGAAGGCTCAAGGGAGACCTTGTAGCAGCCTTCCAGCAACTAAAGTGAGCCTACAGGAAACCTTGAGAGGGACTTTTTACAGGGATACGTAGTGATAGGACCAAGGGGGAATGACTGAACTGAGAGGGTCAGTTTATATTGGCTAATGGGAAGAAATTCTCTACTCTGAGAATGGGGAGGCACTGGCATGGATTGTCCAGACCAAGTGGTGGATGTCCCATCCCTCTAAGGGTTCCAGAGCCAGGCTAGATGGGGCTTTCAGCAGTGTGGTCTAGTGGAAGGCATCCCTGCCCATGTCAGAGGGATTGGAAGTGGGTGATCTTTAAGGGCCCTTCCAACCCAAAGTGTTCTATGATTCTGTGATCTCCCTGGCTAATAGAAGCTATATTTCCCAAAGTCAACAGCTTGTTTTCTACTTCTATTTTGTTGGTAACTAAAGGAGAGCTAATTAAAAATGCCTAGAACCTTTCTGTGTACCTCTCAAAACAGAAACTGTAATAGATTGGCTAGTTTCTAATTTTACATGTAACAATTGAAATAGTACATAGTTATGAGTGTATTTAAAGTGGAATGCTTCTTATTTCTTTTGGAGCAGTCATAGTTGCATATTTTATATTGACTGATAATTGGTTTTGAAACTTTTTACGCCTTGAATAATAATTGAATTGTAAGCCAGCAATTTTAAAACATTTTCTCATTTTCTCATTTTTCTCATTTTTCTCATTCTTCTCTTTTTCTCATTCCCTGCCCTGCTTCAGACCAGAGGAGACCAACAGAAGAGTGAAAAATGTAAGAGACTTTCACATTAATTGTGATTAATTATTTTTAAATGCTTCTGTTTAAATTGTGATTAATTATTTTTAAATGCTTTCTTTTCAATTGTGGATTTATCTGATGCAAATTAGTGCCACTTTACAATGATTTCTATGTGCAGCTTACTTTCCCAAATCATTGTCATAATCGAAAACAGTACTTATATCTGCTTGCTTGAGATATATGAGATGCATCATGACACTCTTTAATTGTTTTTGGTGGCAATCATAGCTAATACTGTATGCAAGATTTTGCAGTGCATTGTAGAAACATCTCTTACAGCATGCTGAGATTCTTTTACAGTGGCACATGGCATGAGAGGAAAGTAATTAAGTTTGTATTAAGGGGTTTTTTTTCTGTTTGTTTTTAGGTTTTGATTACATTATACTGGCTTGGGAGGAAAGCTCAAAGTGACCCTGATTATAATGGTCCATACCTCAATCTTAAAGCATTTGAGAAGTTATTAGGGCAAGCATTGAGTAAGGTAAGGAATCCAAAAAAGGAAACTAAATGAATAGGCTGAAGTTTATAGTTTGTTATACAGCAGCAATTCTAAACAGTCTCTCAAGGATTTCATTTTCTTAGTTTGGAGAATGCAGTAATTTGTTTTCCTTGCCATCAAGTTCCATAGGAAAGGAATGATTTTTAGCTTAGTTCTTCTGCAACCCATATGAATTTCAGAATACATCTGCTCTAATTGATGTGGTAGATTGGGAAGAACCCTATCTCAATCCTTTGGCTAAGATGAAAGAAATTTAAGACCTTTTGTCAAGTCTCCTCTTCAAGCTGTTTTATGTGCTATTGTGTATGTGTTTTAGGGTTTTGCATTAGTCTTTGCTGAAATTTGTTTGTGAATTCAAAATGCTCATGAGTAGCATTTGCACCCTAAATTATTGGAAAAGACCTTTTAAAAGTGACTCTTGTAGGCACTTGAAGAGTCCAGCCAGCCAAGCAGAAGTGGCAGAGATAGTGGGTACGGCGATATTTGGTACGTTGACCGGGGAGAGCCTTTCCCGTCTTCAGTTACTCATAAAAGAGACGATTCCTTTGATAGCTTGGACTCTCTTGGTTCAAGATCCTGCACAAGCTTTTCATCAGATATAACCTTGAAAGGTGGCAGTGAAGGTATGTTTTCCTTTCCAAAATCTTTTGTTGACATGTATCTTATGAGTGTGGGAAAAGACAATGTATGGACCTGGTACTTGGATGTCCAGTACTTAAAGTCAGTTCTAGTTTTGTAACTGCTGCAGTTGCATTTTGCTTAAGCAAATATTCACCTCTAACAGTTGGTAGGAAAAAAGCATTGCTTGCACAGCTCTTCCTAGGAAGGGTTGCTGAAACTCTTGCTCTCACTGACCGATTAGGGTGTGTGTGTATGTCCAGGGTATTTTCCCAGAGTTCTGTAAGAGAAATTGCTAGAAATTAGATCTGGATGGGATTACCTAAAATTCACCAGTTGCACAAGTTGCTTGCCTTGTTCTTAGGGTGACTGTGTCAAACTGCTGTGTCTTCACTTCATTTGTGAATATTCAATAAGGTTTTTCCCACCTAGGTTAAATACTGAATAGTATTTGTTACTTTTAGTAGTTTTTCATGAAAATAAAGGTAACAAGAAGATAGTGACACTGGATCCCTAAAGCAGCACTCTAGCCTGTGTTTCTCTGCTGGATTTAAAGTTCAATGCCAACTTGTAGTCTAAAGTCACACAAATTGTGAGGTGTTGGGTTTTGTTTCATGTGAGTAACAAAATCATTGAGCAGAGGCTCCATGGAACATTGGTGATCTGTGCAAGGCAACATTTAGCTACATTACATACGTGATGTACCCTGGGCTTCTACTGGATTTTAATCTGGTGAAATGAGCACAATGCTATATTATTTGCTGTTTATTTGTCTTTGTTAGTAAATTTATCTTGCAGATACTATTTAATTAAAAAATTTCTGTGCTGTTTTTTGTCTTTAGTCTGGAGGCCAGCACTTTGTTTCCTGCAGGGAGCAGTGATAATGAAAGAATGGAACAAATGCAGGAGGATCATGCAAACCAAATTGAGTTTAATGGATCTTATCACAGTTTGCCACAGACTTCTAAAAATACTTCTCCTACTGTCCTGTCAGTAGCTCAGCAAATTTGCAGCTGAAACATCTAAAATACAGACATAAATTGATTTTAGAAGACTTTGATCCAAGTTTTAGCTACAAGCACGCGTCTAGAGAATGATGTTTGTATCTTTCCTTTTTATTTCCACTTTCTTCTAAGGTTGTGACAGTGACACAGACTCGGAACTGCCTTCCAAAATGCATGACTCCCATAAAGATGACAGGTCTTACCGCAGGATTTCGGTGATTGAACCAAAACCTACCACTGACTTCAATCGTTTCTTACCCAACAAAAACAAGCAGACAGCATATGTGCCAGCACCTTTAAGGAAGAAGAGGACAGAGAAGAATGAGGACAACAGGAGGAGCTGGGCAAGTCCTGTTTTCACTGAGTCAGATGGAGCATTTTCAAGGTACTGGTGTGTGGTCTTAGTAAAGTGGGCTTTGATGTAGAATTTTTAAAATAAGTTACTTCTTTATTAGTTAAAGAAAAGCTGCTCTTGCTGCAATAAAAAGTCAAGTATTTGATTTTCTATGTTTTATCAAGGGGAACATTTTGGTATGGTTGTGTGGTTTGGTTTTTGGTTTTGGTTTTTTACATTGTTTCTTGATGTTTGAATATTTTGAAGCTGGCCAGACTCCAGATGTATTTAAATGGTCTTAAATGCAAGTTCGTGAGAGATAGACCTATAGTTTTGACTGCTTGTTAAAGCTTCCAAAATATAGTGATGAATTTCAGCTGTCCGGCTTCTTGATGCATACAGATGAGATTAGTGGACAGTTCTTGAGTTTCACCATTGCCTTTGTGCCTTCACTGTCTCCATTCTATTCCTGTCTCGGTCAACCTCAGTGGACGTGAAACGAATCCTGTAGCTTCCTGCCAAAATAGCAGAGCAGAGTGTGGGCTCACAAATCCAGCTTCCCTCCAGATCATCTATGAGTATGACAGTGGCTCTGATTCAGAAGATGAAAGAAGGCTGCCCGACGTTGTTTTGGATGACTTAGCAAATCGTAGATTTCTAGTCAAAAAGAGCCCTGTAAGCTCTGCTGCACCTGGACATCATTTCATGTTGCACAATGACTCTCCTAAATCTTGCTCGCGAGAAAGTTGTCCAGCTGGTCCACTAGCTGCAATGCTTGAACCACTGAGGTCAGAGATACTAATCCAAGATCCAGTAACTATTGCATTACCTAAATTGCAGCCCTTAAATAACTCCATAAAGTTAGTCTTCTAATCGGCATTTTAACACAGCTGATCATTTGATATGCTTTTTCTGTCAAATTTTGTGGAGACAGGATGCTGATATAACCATTTAACTTCTTTTAAAAATTTTTTTATTTAATCTATTTTATTGTTTCTGGTGCTGCAGTGATGAAATTGAGAACTAATATGCTTCATTCACAAGGCTGAGCTCCTGAGCCAAAAAGCATGTCTTTTTGCATTGCTTACGTAAAGTTGCTCCTAAAATATCTTAACTGATTGGATATTTTGAACAGTAACCAGAGGAGGCAGAGGCAATTGGATACTAAAGGCGAAAACAAACCAAGAGTTAACAATCCTTCACAATTATCTGGGTATTGTGATGAGGACGAGGAAGAAGTAGGCATCCCAAACATTGAAAAAGATGATCTCTATTTTCGCAAGCTAAGTTCTTCAGTGCCAAATACAGTTGTTGCTTTTGACAAATTTCTTCCTAAGTTTTGGACTCCAGAGGAGGAATTGCTATGGAAAAAAGTCAAGAAATCTTCTTTCAAACCCTGGTATAAAGAGATTCAAGGGTTCAGGTGCGTTTTCATGCATGCCTGTTTCTCTCCTGTGTGCAAAGCTTAAATAAAGTATAGTTCTATGACTCAGAATTTTTAAATTTTCACTGCCAGTGTAGCAACAGGATATGTTTTATTTTTTCTTTTTTCCTTTTTTTAAAAATTATTTAAGTATTATTTTTGTTATACTGTTGCACCTGTTGCACTGTTGCCACTGTGCATTTTACTCAGTGAGTACACTTCATGTTTTTTTTTTTCTTTCTCCTCTGCTCATTCTTTTTGCTGCTGCACAGTAGAAAGAGATCAGATTCTGAGGATGAGGACTTTGCTTACAAACAAAGCTATACTATTGTTGCTAATCAACCAAGACCAAGTTTTGACTGGAACAGTAGCTGCAGAAGGGATCAGAATTATAAGCCAACTGCTGAATATCTGGGAAGCTCATTGTCACAGATTGCAGAAGGAAAAATCTTGGAGTCTTCTGATCAGCCCAGGTTGATACTGCTGCATGAGCTGTTCTCTTGGTGCATCAAAAAGAAATGGCTGGATATGCAACAGCTAAATGAAATTAAACAGTGTCCCGTGATGCCGTGCTTTTTTGGTTATTACTATTTTGCTGGTTTGTTGGGTTTGGGTTTTTTTTTCTCTTTTAATGTAGCCATAAGTTGCTGGCCGTCTGAAACATGTAAATGTGAAAGTGTAACATGCTGCATAGGGTTACTGGCTTTGTGTGTGAGCATGTAAGTGTGATGTTTCTGAGCAGGTTAGGATGCCGGGATACCTTTGCGTTGGTTGGCGTGTGCTGTGCTACAGTCAGTGGTGGTGAATGCCAAGTGGTGTCGTCATTCTGCTTGGGATACTGCAAGTCTAAACCAAATGTATATTGCAATACGTTGTGATCTGCTTGTCTCTTGCTTGTTAATGATATTTTTACTTCCCTCCTTTTGTTTTATATGCTTCAGTCAGTTTTCGTTACTTCAGGCCCTGCAAAAATACACTGACTACGTGTCTTCTGAAATGGAGACCAGAATTGATCCCACTTCTGGCCCTAGGCTCGTAAAATGTAGAAAGAATGTTTCCTTTATACCAGGAGGCAAGCAAGGAGATGAGGAGAATGGATATCTATATCCAGATTTGGAAAATGATGATTTGTTTGTTCGGAAAACTGGGGCTTTCCATGTGAATCAAGTTGTTCTTCAAGACCCCCGGTATTTAAAGAAATTCTCTGAGCAGGAGCCTCCTCTAGAGGGTGAGATAATTCTGCAACCCAGAGAGGGCCAAACTGTGATTCCAGATTTGGAAAAGGATGACATGATTTTTCGTAAAGTCCTCTCTCAAAAAAAAGAGGTGCCTTTATCAGGTGCTCCTGACAAGTATCACCCAGCACTGTTTCCTGATCCGTGGAGTCTTCCAGAAGAGATCCGGTCCAAATTTCTTTGTTTACTTGAAAAAAATGCGATACCAGAGGAAAGGAAGAGCAATGGCAGAGTGCTGTCACCATCTTTACACCATAAGAAGGACGATATGCTGACCCGCAAGATTGAATCTTGGAAAGTGGGAAGCAACGTCCAGCCAGTAAATTTTATCCCAGGTCCATGCAGTGAAGAAGACTGGAAGAAGTGGGAAGCAATCAGGGAGGCCAGCAAAGTTAGACACAAGAAACGGCAGATGGTGGAGAGGTCAGGTTGTGTCCTGCACAGAATGAGTGCCCTTGAACCCTTCCCATTCAGAAAAGCATCATCCTGTGCTGAACCATTTGTAGAGTGCCAGTCTGTTTGTTCGTGTTGTCCTCGAACAAGCTTTTTATTTGCTTTGAATAGAAGCTCATGACTGCAATACCATATTTTCAACAAAAGATTATAAAGTTTTCGAGTTTTAGGCTGCCATTTTGGAGAAAATACGTTATCATTCCCTCATGCTCCATGTTCTGCATAAGTTTCTTTCCATGGTTGAACAGGAATAGTGATTATTCAAAAGACTATGGAGGCTAGAAATATTTTCTTCTATTCTGCAAGATAATACATAAAAACATTGCTGAAACACATGAATGCTTTAAAGACAAATTCTGGAAATGGGCATTCTGATATTCTTGCTTGCACCTAAGTTTAAAAATGCTTGTAAACTGTCCTACCACAGTTCTGAGATGATTAGATGAAGTGGGGAAAAAAAAAAGTGTTTTGCCTGCCCAAAGTCATGGTGCATGCAAGTTGTGTGTCTATGAAATATTAAGTCCACCATGGCATATTTTATTCTGCCAATACTATCCTCCTACTTTCATACAGTCTTGATTCATTGTTTCCCCTAATTCTTTCCTGTTATCCTCAAAATTTCTCTTGTCTGACTGAATACTGTTTCTTAAGTACTTCCTATCTCTCCTTTGAATTTTGTATTTACTGGGGGAGAGGGTTGGGTTTCCAAATGTTTACTTAGCTCTGAAAATACGGCATTGCAAGTTGCAGATCTCCCAGCTGTGCATCATTTTTTTGTGACTAAGACACTTCTGTGTTCCAGTTGGTATTTTGATGTTGCTGCGTTTAATTTTTAGGCTTTATGCTGTTAACAATTTTCAAGCTTCTCTGAGAAATATTTCTAAAGTGCTTGGAAATATTGCATGTTTTAAAAATTAATTCAGTAGAATTAAATAGGTATATTATAAAATACTCGTACTCAAGAATACTAAAAATCCTCTTGAATTGCCCTGGATTAGGTGTGTTCAGGGATTAATATGCTAAATTTCTACTAGGGTCTTTTATTCTGATACACATCAAGTATTACTTTCAGTTAGTATCAGAAATGGTTGAAGTAACAACAGAACTACCTCTTGTAAGCCTCACTTTTGTTGGGACTCAAGCTGGCATTAATTTTATTTTCTTGAAATTAGTCTCTTCTCAGCATCATGCTGTTCAGCAGCACTGGAATGAATAAGTGTTGCAGAAATAACACAAGGCTCTATTTGTGCAGTATTGCTAAATGAAAAGTGTTGGAAACTTGCAGGCAGCCTTGTTCTGACAGTTCTGCCCAACTTTGCCCATCATGCAAGTCCTGGTGTGTTTTTTTGACTGGTGTCCAATTCCTGATGTGCTTTTCCATGCTGGCTGGTTCCCAAGCTTTCAGTTTCCCCATCACTTAGTGAGAGTGCTGGTCTACTAATGGTGTTAATGTTGTTATCAATATCAAGACACTGAATCTCTTTTTTTTGGTTTCTGATTTCTCAGACTGTTTCAAAAGCTTTCTGATGAGCAAGGGTAAGTTTTATAAAAGCTTGAAAGATTGTAATGCTATTTTATGGCCTCTTTTCATCTTTATGCATGCACAGTAGCTAAAAACTCATGCTGGAAACTTGTGCATGATGCTTTGTTGTTCTGTTCTTTGCAATTTATGTAATGAATGTGAGATAAAAGCTATGTATATGGTAAAAGTTCTCTCTGCTGTCTCATGTATTCAACTTATGGTTATCAGGCACTTTGAAAATCAGCTCTAATGTTTTATTCCTGCTGAAGTGAAAAATTTGTTGTTCTGTGTTTCATTTAGGCTTTAAAATATTCAAAAAGTGTTAAGGAATATTAACAAATATTTTATTTTCAAGGCTGTACGGCTAGAATCTGAAAATAATGAACAGCAGTGGTATTTATTATGGGATTGGTGAATGGTCTGGGGTTATTTTATATCTTCCAGGTTTTTGAATGCTCAGTGGTACACTTACAGATTTGTGTAATGGGAACTTAGATGTTGTTTATAATGAACTGCGACTCAAAGAGAAATAATTTTTCCACTTATTGTGTGATGGCATGTTAAGTATTTTGGAATGCATGGTGTTCTACTAATTTTTTAAAATTAAAATTTATTTATTTATTTGCTGCCCTATTTTTACTCTGAGGCAAATTTGGTAAATTACTGAACACTTCCAGAAGTGCTAAATGTTTCAAAAGTTAGGTGTTAGGAGAGGGAGACTCAGAAGACTCAAATTACTTGTTAGGTTTTTCAGTTTAGAGTGAAATTAAAACTAAGATCCACTTCCATGGTATGAATATAGCTTTTCTTAGATTATATTTTCTTTAGGTTGAGATTTTCCTCTTTTGTTGCAGGCAGATACAGTAAATGTAGCTATGTAAGTTTTCTTGAACTCATCTGGAACAAATTTGATACAGCCTTATATAGTATTTGATTACCCTAAAACAGTTCTACGTGTGATATAACTTAAGCACAAAAAATGAGGAAAAGAACTGTACAAGAGTTTCTGCAATAGCGACCAGGTGATTTTTGCTGAATTAGGCACTCTTCTCATTCAGAAAACAGATAAGCGAGCAGATATGAGGAGTTAATGCCCAAGCCTTTATTTCTAGAGGCCAGAGGCCAGTCTTATGTTACCAATGAAAGTGAGTTCAGCCACTTGGGAGGAAGTGAGAGTCTGGTTTGTTAGTTCAGAGATCTCTTGGAATGCAACAGATTAAAGCAAGGCTCTGTGCTGAATCTATTTTGGTTTTAATCTTGTTTTCTATCATATAAGAGAAATGCCACATTTTTAAGTCCTGCTGGAACATAATTGCATCCCTCTATATAACTCATACTTTGAATAAATAAAAACAAAGGTATTTTTGAATACTAAGAAACAAAAAAACCCCAAGCCCTAGAGACCTAGCTTTCCCTTTGCATTACATCGTTGAACCTTATGATGAAACACCTGCATTTTGCTTACTGTCTCAGAGGCTTGTGGTCAAATCTCATCAGGAGCCTTGTCCTATATCTAAACTGTTATGTTTATCACTGCAGTGTGAAAGAATAAAGGAAAAAATAGCATGTGGTGGGGGAGAGCATGAAAGGTGAGCTTTTAGGAAATTAGGTTAAAGGGAACTAGCAAGTAGGAGTTCCTGGGGGAAACTGTAGCCATGTTGAAGAAGTTAGCAGGAAGATGGCTGTGTTAGCCGTACCAACTTTAATGGAAAGCATCTCAGAGGTTGGGGAGGATCAGCATAGGCTAGTGGGGCCTGTGATGCCCATGAACCGAGCATTTGGCCCTGTTTGACTCTTAATCTTTTGGAAATGGGCATCAATAACTGATTTGGAAGGAAGGAAAGGACAGGAGGTGATACGGAAGGTGTTATAGCAGAGAAGTCCAAGGTGGGAATTTGGATTTGGGGAGAGGGGATTCCTTTTGGGTCAAAGAAAGAAACAAGATCAATAAAGAAAATAGCAAGTTAAAACAGAAGTAGCAGTGTTCTAGGAGGAGCTCAATTTGTTAATGATCAGGATGGAGATGTACAGAGCTGCTTATTCCCTTAACCTGATTTTATTTGCTCAAATACCCAACTAATGACTTGTGTGTTGGCCCTACAGCACATCCCATTGGCTGCCCATGTGCTTCCTGCTCCATTCAAAATAACACTCATGAGCATTCAGTTGTACTAATATAAATCTTTTTCTCTCTCTGAAGGTTTCACTCATGTCAATGAGGGCTAGGATGTTATAAAGCTGAGTTCTCTTTTCCCTTTCTAGGAGTAAATCTTTGAATGATGTCAGTGCAGAGGAGCTGCAGACACTGCGCAAAATCCGTTATGAAGAGCTGCAGAAGATAAAAGAACAGTTACAAGAGCAAGATCTAAAGTGGCAAGAAGTAAGGACTTCTTTTCACCTGTCCTTGTGCATCCTGCTTGGAGGGGCTGGGTGTCACCTGCCTTCAGTGTCCCTAGTAAAAAAACTTTGGCATGTGTGCAGCAATTCATGGGGCTGTCTTCTAAAACAATTCATCTCATACAACTACTAGAGTTTTTGGGGATGCCTGTTTAATGCAGAACTGAAATTATTTTAAATATCCTCCTAAGTTTCTGATTAATGCTTCAGGATAGAACTTGTATGTATTGTAATAAAGCCTTCAGGCTTGATTTCTGTGGACATAGAGAGAAGTTAGGGCATAGTTTCTTGTGTTATCTGCAATTTTTGAATACTTTTTTGGAGAAATGGTTGGAATGTCTGAGTATTTGATCCTCTGGGAGAAAGGAGAATAAATAATACTTCCTTGTGCAAATTCTTGAGGCTCCTATCCACTAATAATGCTGTCTTAAATCCAGCTTGTAAACTGCATGGTAGTTTTGCACAGCATCATAAGCATATCTAAAGACTTTTCATTTTATTAAAATCTCTGCTTGACAATGAGTATCAACAAGAAGCCAAAATTAAGAACAAAGCACCAAACAAGAAGTTCACAGTTGTTTGTTTAATGCATCTCAGTTCTAATATTCAGTACTTCCCTTAACTCAGCTCTGGTATTTCATGGACAATATTGCCAGTTCTCATTGTGGTTTTACAGAAATGAAGAAAGTACAGAAATATCTGTTTTCAGTTTAGAATTTAAGGCATATTTATTCTCAAGCTAGTGAATCAGTCTAACATAGTAGTGATTTGGAAAAATAATGGTATCCTAAACTCTAAAGCCCTCAACAAAGAAATTCAGATTGCATGTGCATTAGTTTTCAATTATGTGTGATTGGTGAAGTATTTTAGAATAAAATTGAAAATGTTAAGAGGAGAAAAAATGGGCTAAATAGCCTATAGTCCAGTAATTGCAATTGTTAACTTAGGGAGGCAGTGAGCCTGCAACCCTAAATAGAACATGAAAACCCCTTTATCATTTAGGGGAAAGGTACATGAAAATGTGGCTGTGATGCAGACATGCAAATAAAATCAGGCCAATAAAGAACATATAATGGGATACCTCTGTTAGCCTGTGAGGCCTTGAGAAAATCTGATAGTATACATTCATGTAATTCTAAACAGGATCTAGCAAAATGGAAGAGTCGTAGAAAGAGTTACACTTCAGAATTGCAAAAGAAAAAGGAAGAGAGAGAAGAAATTGAAAGGAGAGCCTCTGAGGTGTCTGGAAGGAGTACCAAGTCACTGAAGGAAATGCAGCAGGAGAGGTAATAGTCCTAATGGGAATATTATGTGTAAGAACATAAATCTGAGCATTTTTATGCCTTTAAATTTTTGAGTCGCTATTACCAACAAGTTGCAATTGATTCTACAGAGATCTTGACAATTTTAGTTGCAAAATAAAATGTAGAAATCTAGGCAATTGAAGGGCTGAATATGGTTTTCTAATGTGCTGTTTACACAGAATGTTAAGCAGTTTTCTCTATAAATGATATTTTACTTTACTATCCATAAATAAAAGTATTAAGAAATCAATATTTGCATTCTCTTTAAATTAGTTAAAACAATAGCACTGAACTGGATAGCTGCCTTTTTTACTCATGGATAAAGTTAACTATTTATCTTCCTTCTTCTACTACATTTGCTATTTTTTTAGCCATTGTTGAGAACTGCAGCCAGAATATTAATTTATGTCACAGAGCCGTAAACTTTTACTTGATTTCCCCTTCATCCCTAATTTTTCCTCTTGGTATTTACTTTCTGAAGAGTAAAAAGTGTAAACTGCACAGTACCATCTCTAGTGGTGACAGTCTTATTTATTTATCTATTTATTTATTTATTTCAAATGCACATATGACTGAGCTGAAGGTAATATGTACATGACATGTATTTGTAAAAAAAGGTCTAATCTTTTGGATTTCTTTAATTTTTTACTTATTTGTGAGGACAAAAATTAGTTGCCTGAATAAAAGTATGGATGGTAATTGTATTGAATATTCAGTATCAATAAGAATCCTATAACTTATATTTTAAAGGATATCCTTGTAGCAGTTGTTCATTTATATCAAAGGAATGAGTAGCAAAAAAAAAAAATTAGCTGAATTTCAGGGCACTGTCTTATTTAGGTATCTAAAATTCAGCATAGCATTTCAGAAACATTGAGCACAGTTACACAGTTCAGGCAGTGTTATGGGACTATCTTATTCCTGTTCTTTCCTAAATAAATCTGAATTTCTGAGGATGTGTAAATTGAACCTATGTGTATCTGTATAATTTACAGCTATGTGCAGCTAGATCATTTTATTGGCAAAGATTTCTGTCATGGTGGCAGCCTGATAGTAGTATGTTTGAGTGCTATGAGAGTGCTGAACTGGGGAGGAGGTGGAAGAAGATAAATGCATTAATATTTTCATATATTTTTAAATCTAAATTATGCTAATAATTTTTATTTACTGGAGAGGCATTATTTGGATTATGCTCAGCATTAAAGATTTACTAGTTGAAAGACTTTAGGTCTGCCTGTTTGCTGGGTCACTTTGGTATTTTAACAGGCTCTATTCCCATAGGGAAGAGAGAGAGCAGGACTCCTATGAGGAGCAGAAACAAGAACACAACTGGGCATATTCACTGAACGATGATGTGTTCAGTGAAGACAAAGCACCTTCCACAGCAGCAAAAGATTGGTCAGCAGCCAAAGATCACCGTTTGGAAGAAGATGCTTCCTACAGCACTAAGGACAGTAAAAGTGTGTACACCACCCAGCCTCCCAAGGAGAACCTGCTGGAGAGCTCGGCTGCTCGAGAAGCTCCTGCTCCTCCTGAGAGCCTGGAGCGGGAGCAGAGCCCGGCGCTTTTGTCCACTCGTTACTCAGTGAATGCTCAAACTGGGTCAGCTCAGGTTTCAGCTTCTCTCCCGAGAACTTACCAGAAAACTGATACCTCCAGGTTAACATCTGTGGTTACGCCAAGACCTTTTGGTGTCCACTCAAGAGGAATCTCGTCACTTCCACGGTCGTTCACGGTAAAATTCTGCTTCATTCTTGACGTTTGTAAATTTGGGGTCTTCAGTAGTTGGGGGAACAGTAGTTTTAATGTTTTGGTTTTGTTTATAAAGTGCCTCCTGTGTGATGAAGGCTGTGTTAATAGAGCAGGAAGTTCTGTCGTGTCTTTAGATGTTTACTTGTGTTTCTGTGCTTAAATGCACTCCTAGAATTAAAGCTGGTAGCTATATTTGGTAAAATATTCTTTTTATTACTTGTAGTAAGTCTCCTTTGTGTGCTTTATCAAAAAAAAAAGTCATTGGAGGTAATTATCTGGAGCCAGGTTAACATAATTAAGTGTTAAAGATAAATTTTTCAGGTCATAGAAGTTTCCTCTGCTCTGCTGACTTTGTTGAAGTTTTATGCTAGGCTAAATTTTGTCTACACTCTAAAGCACTGAAACAATGAAATTAATTCCCCCCTGCCCCATTACTATGATGATTTTCATAGTTATCTCTTAAATCCTTATTTGTTTCAATTTAAAAAGTGGCAAGAATATAAATAATTCTAAGCAGATGACTTTAACAAGTTTATCTTAAGTCTGGACTATATGTTCTGCAAGCATTTCAAGAGAAAAAAAAATTTTCTGAGTAGGTAGTTAGCAATGGGTACAGGAGCCAGAATTTGCTTCAAAGAGAGAGGTGGTTTTGTTAAATATAAAAATCACTGAAAGATTCAAGGATTTCTTTTTTAAAGCACTTATTTACTAAGCTGTCATTTTTTTCCTAGATGGATGATGCTCAGAAATACAACGGAGAAGTAGAAAAAGCTAAAAGAACTCAAACTTTGTTCACCAGCATTTCCTTTTCACAACCAGACTCTGCACACCCTGTCTCCACTGGTGCATTCAGAAGCAGAGGTGAGGAGGAAGAGGAGGAAAAAGGTGTTCAGTCAACACCTCCTCCTAGTTTGGCGTTACCTTTAAAGTCCCAAAACCAAGATGCTGGAAGTAGTATTCCTAAGCCAGAGTATGGCATTCCTCCTGATTCTCTTTCACTTGCATCTTCTGCAGAAACTGCGACTCTGACAGACCCTAAGGATTCAAAATCCATGGTAAGTGTGGAAATAATGTGATTATTTGGTGTAACTGAATGCCACAGCAGAATAAAAGAGAAAATAACTAAAGTATTTTTCTGGTACTAAGAGGACATCTCAGAGACTTGCTATTTCCTTTGATTTAATTTAGGGGAAAGAAAAAAATTATTCTTTTGCTGAATTTTTCCCTATCCATTTTGTCATGTGCTTAATTTTATTTATCATTCTAATTCAGATTAGTTATTCTACATGTGTTAAGTGCTTGCAAAGTTTTTTGCTATTCTCCAAATTAGCACACTGTTCATATAATCAGGTGTGACAGATGAATTACGTGAGCTGCTGTAGCATTCATTTGCACTTTTAAACTGGTGGTGGAAAATAAAGATCAGCTTTTCAAAGGCTGGCCATAAACATCAGTATCACACTATCCTTTTTTCCATCTGCTGTGGCTTGAATCTTTTTTTTAGCTATTTATTTGAATCTAATTAATGTTCATATTAATTTTGAAGTAAATCACCGTCTCTTAGTGCATGTGCTTGTTGGTAAAGGGGCTGGGTCTTTGAGAGTTCTTTTTGAAATATGTATCTTAAGTGCTGTTTCCTCCAACTGATTGCATGTTTCACCAACAATAGCTTTAATTTTAAATTACTAAATACCTTGCTGTACTATCTGATGATTCAGTTCGTAACTCTTGACAGATTTGCATTCCTGATCCTGCTGTAAAACTTAATTGTGCCAGTTGCTTGGGTGAAGGTCATAAGACCTTGGATGCTGATTTATGAAATTCCCATAACAACTTTTTTAGAAGTTCATTTGCTTCCAAACATTCTTCTTCCTAATCACTTGTGGAAAAGAAACACATTGCAGTTTAATACCCTTAATGCCACTTGGCCATTTTAATGAATTTATCATAATTATTTGAAACTGTGATTGCTGTATAAGGAAAAAGACAATGAGATAATAATCTTTTTTTTTCCTGTGTTGTAGCAAAAACAGGCAGAGGAATTTCTGGTTTAATCAGTGAAAACTGACAGATTCGATGCAAGTTCTTAGTATCTGTTTAAGCAAGGCAAATGAGAGTAGCGTGTACTAGGTCCATTTGTTTTTCTCCTGTCATTAGTTAAAAGATTATAAATCTTTCCTCCTACAAGTGAGTAATATGGGGGGGGGGGGGGGGGGGGCATTTAAAAGATATTTTTAAAAGTTAAAAAAAAAAAAGCTGTATTATGTAACTTACCAAGCTCCAAGTAAAGGAATGCAAGTTCCATTTGACGTGTTTGTAAATCATTGACAGAGAGATTGATATAGCTCACTAGTCATCAGGGCCATAACACCAGGTCTGTGGAGCACTGTTTTAGAGATGACCTATAAAAGTGTTAAAGTTCAGTGTACAAAGTCACATTACTCCTCTGACAAGAGAGAGATCTGAAGAGTCTTGTTGGGATGGTGAGGAAAAAAAATTAAGACCAGTAGTAATTCCAGGAACATACTCAAACTCGAAAGGTTTGTATGTTCTCCAGCCCAGTGTGCTAACCTGTTAAGTAGATTCACTTTTAATATACTCACCTAAGGATTTGGGTTGTATGGGAGCATTTGCAAGCCAGTAGCTGTGTTGTGAAGAAAAGACTTAATTTCTACCCTGAGCTGTAATGGGGAGTGTTTTCCCAGGAACATTCCTGTAACATGAGGTGATACCTTGGGATGATGCCGTGCTCTGTTGTTTTCTTCTCTATCCAGTACTTGGGTGCTGCTGAAACCACCTCTGGCTGCACCTCCCTGAGACTGGCTGGCTGCACCTGCTTGTGCAGTGCTTGCTGTAGCTGCCTGTTGCGTCTTACAACAGAGGAGCTTGGAGGAATTGGCATAGGTTTCTAGACTTCTAAATATTTTAAGTTAGGGAAAATGAATCCGACTCTTCAGGAAGGCTGGGTCGCTAGGGAACTAAAATGTAGGCGTACATTTAATGCATGTGTGAAAATGTGCAGGGTCCCTTCCATGCACATTTTGCTGGAATATATCCATCTTAACATTGTTTGACAGAAATCTTTTTTTTCCTTTTATATTGATGTCAGTGTCATGCTGATGAAGTGTGTAGCATGCATTTAATTTTTTAATGAGCTCACCTTAGAGTGTTAATGTATGCAACACATGCTCCAAATATAGCGTGGGATTGAAAGCAAGTGTTACAAAATGTTTTCCCATTCAGATGTTGTTTAAAATGGCTGATGTTAGATTTTGATTCAGATTCTGAAAGCATCTTGAAAGTCCAAGAAAGATCTGGATTTAGCTGATTTTGGGATTATTTTTGTTATCTAAACCCTCTATTACAAAATCTATAGCAAGCTGGTAGTATTTCACATAAAATCAAGAAGATGATTGTGCACCCAAGTAAACCTAGTTGCAGCATTGAGCCTAAAGGAAACTGTTTATTCTTATGGTTGGATATGCAAAAAAAAAAAAGGATTGATTACGGTTATCTAGCTTTTTCACATCTTTGATGCTCTCTGAGGAGGCAGTACATGTCACAAATTCACAAGAAAATCCACAAGGAATCATTTAGAGGTTTAATTTCCTCCAAGTTCTTAAATTTTCTTAGCATTGTGTTGCAAAACATTTAAAATAACAGAAATACAGAGTGAAAGATACATGTAGAGAAAATATAAACAGCAAACACACCTGTTGGAATAAAAAGCAAATGAGTTAGTTAACTGACTTCAGTACTGTTTCCTTTGTCTGTGATGCTAATAATAGATGATTAAAGTGCACATTGTGAGCAGCCTCACTTATTTAGAGGATAAACTTTCCCTCATTTAGATTCCTGTGATACCAGATACTGTAGTGTCATGTTTTATTTTTCAGGAACAGTACAGTGAAATGAGAATCAGTATAAACCAGAGACCCGGCCACAGTCGCAGCTTTGGGTTTACAACAAATTGGAGTTCTTCAGGAGCCATTGTACAGACAGTTGAAGAAGGTAAATGTGTATATATACACAAATTTTTGTTCTTATGTTTAATTTGCAGAGGCTTCTCAATTAAGGCATTTGCTGCGAAGAAATGCTGCAAAACATCAGGTGCAGAACTGAAAGATCACTATTTAGTTTGCTAATGTATTTCTGTGAACCCTCATCTCTTGAAACAGGTTGAATTGAGAAATACCAAGATGCATTTTCCTAGTCAAGGAGGGTATAAACATGAATATCTGTTCACTGAGCGTCTTACAGAACAGTATTTAGGGGCAAATACAGACTTCCAATATCCAGACTGTTTCTTACAGCTGAGTTTGAAAGATTTCACTTCACATGGTTTGTAAACACTTGCAGAGGAAACCTAGGATTTAATATTCTTTGTTCAATTTCTCCTTTCTTAGTCATGCTGAATTCTGGAGACAGCTCTTAAGTAGTTGCAACTTCTAAATTGATTTCCAGTGTAGTTTTTTTCAGTTGTTTAATACTCAGGGAAATCAAACATTTTTGTCTTGAGATGACACATATATAAAGTTTATTTCTAACCTTTAATAGTCTTCTGTAGAGAATGAGCTCGATTTTCTAAAAAAAAAAAAAAACAAAAATCCAAGCAAATCACATTATAATGCTTGTTTTCTAAACAATGGTATTTCCCATTGCCAGTAGTACTTGAGGAATATTGAATTGTGCCCTTCTTTCCACCTAACACAAGATCATCCTGAGAAAGGAGAAATAGCTGGAAACTATTAATTTAGCCAGCTCTGTATTATGCTTTCTTTAGCTAACTTTTAATTTAGTTAGGTCTGTATTATGCTTTACAGAGAGGAAACAATACTGTTTAACAGCAGTTAATGAGCAGTCTTGGATTTTTTTTTTCTTTTTCATATTCAAGAAGTGAAGCGGCCTTTTTCCACTATATCTGAGTACTTTTCATAGTTGGATTTGCTCTAGGATAGCCCTCCTTGAGCAGGAAGGATGAAACAGATGAACCATTGTGGTTTGTTCTAACCTGTTTCATTCTGTGATTCTGGAAATACTAATATTTACTTTGCCTAAAGAATAACTTTCCCTTTGCTTTTCCTGCTGCTAGGCTTTGGGTTTAATTTCCCTCCTTGGAGGCAGGGGTCTGTCGATATGCACTGCGAGTTGAAAAGGAGAAATGTGAGGGTAGTGAATGTTCCTGCTGGTCATTCACAAAGGTCCACATGGGCTGTGTCCCAAGGAGAAGGTGAAGGCCTTGTGGTTTTTATCTCGGTTATGCTTTATTACCATTCTCACAGGAAAGAGCACAAAGTACAGATTTAACTGAGAATGGGCTGTATCTTAGTGCTCTTGTTTGTAGCCTGTGTTCAGCACTTTTTTCTTCCAACAACTGTCTCATCTTGTATCGTTACTCAAAAGCTGTAGCTCCCTTTAAAGAAATGAAGGATGAAAGATGTGGATGACCCATTGAAAGAGTAATATATGCTTTCAGCTAGGCTCTTGGGAATGTTGTATTTCCTATTTTTAGGGAAAAGTCATAGGATAATTCAGCTTGGAAGATCACATAGGGCAATGCACTGCTCAGAAAAATGTCAAGATGGAATTCAGGCTAAGTGGCCTAAGGCTTTTTACCCATGGGGGTTTGAGACCCTCTGAGAATGGAATCCACACAGCCTCTCTGGGCATTATCCTCTCAGAGAAAATTTTCCCTACGTATCCAGTCAGACCGATCTTTGTCCCAGTTTATAACCACTGTTCTGTGTTTTCCTGCCATAAATTTCGATGAAGAGCAGGCTTTCCCTTCTCAGGGACCTCCTGGTATGTACTGGGTGAGAACTACTGTTAGGTTCTCGTGCAGCCTCTCTTGTCCAGGCTGAAAAAGCCCATACTCTTCAGCCTTTCCTCACAGGTCCATTGCTCCAGCCCAAACCATCCCAGTACCTTCCCATTTTACTTGCCACAGTTAATTGATGTCTCTCTTACAGAGGAACACCAAAACTGGACACAGTATTGTCAGTGTGGCATAAGAGGTGCTGAGTGAATTGAATGGCCACTTGTCTTGATTTGTTGGTCATGTTAGTGTTCATACAGCCCCACCACTGCCAGGGCCCCCCAGCCTTGCTCTCCAGCCCATCAATGCCCAGCCCATACCATCACTGGGATTAGTCCTTCTCAGGAACTGCATGTGGCCTTGTTGAGTGTCAGGTTCCTGCTCTGAAGAGCAGCCCTGCCCTCCATTGTACTGGCCACCCTCTCACTTTTGGCAAGGTTTGAAAAGTTGATGGGGGTGTGTTTTCCTCCTTCTCCTGCTTATTGGTGAACACATTAAAAAGGGCAGGTCCCTGGATACATCCTCATGAGATCCACTTGTAAGCAGCCTGCAGGCTGAGTAAGAGCCATTAACCACTTCCCACAGAAGCCCAGCCCGTTTTTCACCGTCTGGTCGTTCTGCCCTGTGGACAATACCATCCCACTTTGGATACCAGGATACTGTGGAATATCATGTCAATGGTCTTGTTAAAGGCAAGGTGGATTGTAACCACTTCTCTTCCGTCATCCACTGAGACCTAAGCAATTCATCATTGAAGATAACCAGGTTGGTTATCTTCAATGTGATTTAGGCTTGGCAAATCCCAACCAACCATTCTAGTCACCTTTTTCTCTTTCTTAAGCCCAGAAGAAGCTTCCAGGAATACTTTCTCAGATTGTGTTGTCCAAACTAGCTGTATGATTTTCTTGAGATGATACCCAGCATGTATATTTTTTATTGCTTATAAATGACTCTGTATTCTAAATGTGCTATTCCTTAAAAAAATCCACTAAGAAAACTACTTAGTAGGCAAAATTAACTTGTAAGTGTTCTCAAAAACCTAAGAGTTAAGCTTGTAACATGTATTTCAATGATACCCACTTACTACATATAAAAAAGGATAGTTCTCATTTTTAAAGGACTTTTCAACGTTTACACTAAAAATTAGGTAAATAGAAAGCCTTGAGTCATTAATCTAGACATTGTTCTGCCAACTTCCCCAGTGCCATATGATCTTTATTGTTTCAGTCCTTCCCCTTTCACTTTCCCTTTGCAATAATTTTTTTTTGAGGTTGTGTGCACAGGGGTGCATGTCTGATCAAACACTTGCAGTCATGTAGGACAAAATAAATTTGATCCACATCCTTCAAGTTTTATTTTTTTTTCTATCATTGAGATAGTGTTTATCTATTGTAATAACAACAGATGGGGATCGGTTAGGGATAACTTAGAACATAGGGAAAATGAGTATTTGGTTGTTTTTGTTTATACTGGGGACTAGTAAGAAAGAAAAGTCTTTTACCTTCAGGAAAACCTATGAAAAACATAAAAGCAGTACATATTTTATATAATGAAAACTAAATCCTTTATAGGAATATATAGAAATTATTGTTAATTCCTATAGTGTTGGAGAGCTGGACAGAGATAGACAGCTGGTAGCATACAACTTTTGGCATCTGAATTTCTGGGCAGGCTCTGTGGGCTTCTCTGGATGTGAATCAGAGCAGAAGCCCACTGTAGGCACCCTGGTTTGCACTCTTGAGAAGCCCTTTTGTCCAGAGACTGAGGAGGAAGAGCTGCTGGCAAAGTTACCGGCCAAAAATTGACCAGTGTAAGTTGTTCTGGCTATTTGAGGTCCAGACCTAGAGACTGCTGCTATTCATTCAATCTGTATGGTTGGAGTATGGTCTGCATATACCTTTCTACTAATATTGTAGGAGGAACTGTGAAATCTTCAACTCCCTTCCCTTCCTAAAACTGAGTCAATTGAGGTATACTGTTCACACCTCTGAGCCCGGTCTCATCCCTGACAAATTATTTGAATAATATGAACACAAGCTTTTTTTGGTTACTGGGGGCTTATTCTGTCACAACTCAAGACAGAAATTATGAGTGCTAATGACTCTGCTGCAGCCTGAAGCTTTCCCTGTATCATGAGCATAAGGCTTAATCCAGATGTGATTAAACTATATGGTACTAAATATCAGACATGATTCTGAATGTTACATGATGTTGTTGAAATTAATAACTTCAGTATTAGTATCTCTGATAATATTCTTAGTAGTACCTTCCATTAACAGACTTGAGTATCCATGATTCTTTAGCATCTTCTTGACCCCTAGAGATCTATGGTTTTTTCCAGTTAAACTATTGTCCATATTTCTTCCTTCAGATGAAAACCCTACCTTTTCTTCCACACTAAGTTTAAAAGCAATTAGTATTGATAACAGCAAATTAAGTTTTTAGTCTATATTTTAAGAATGATGCAGAACAATATAGTATGGAGCCATGTTCTTCTAGCAGAGAAGCCAGTGGAGCTTTTTAGTGAACTGTGATCAATCATTTGGTGTAGTACCAGGAAACAGAGCATTTCTTAATTTCTTATCGCTTGTGTGTGAAGCCATCTGAATCCTTAGTGGATGAGCCAGACTTACAGCAGCATTTTACTAATGAGTCAAAAGACACTCAGGATGAAGCATATGGCGTCTAAATTTTTCTGTCATACTTGTCCACATTTGTTTCTAATAATGTAATATGGCATTGTTCTTGGTATATTTTAAGTAAGATGTGTGGATTTCACTACTTACTTTGGAAGAGCCTTCCACTGTGTAATTCAAACTTGTTTTATTAACGTGAGGGTTTATTGTGCCATCCTTAACTATATTTTTACTTGGCTTTTCTATTTTCTGTTCTGCTAAGGGAATAATTCTTAATGCAAGAACCCTTCATATGTAATCTGTAAAATCTTGCTTGGAGAGTCTGAGTTTCTCAGCCTATCAATTTTCTGAATTAAATAGAAAAAAGTTTATGAACTGGTCTTCTATGTACTCTGTCCTTAGTCTAGTGAGATTGCCTGCCAGTGTGTAGCAGACGAAAAAGTATAAAGTGCAGCTTGTCTTGCAAAATATCAGTAGATTCAAAGTCCAACTTGCCATAAAGTTTGCTCTTAATAGATAAAATAAGTAGAATCCAGAGAAGTCAAGTGGGACAATACCCAGCAATATCTTGAGTCCAATTACCAATCAATTCAGAGCTAATAAACTATTCTAGCAAAGCAATAAAGCAGCATGCTCTTGTCAGTAGAGCTCAGAAAATGTAAATGAGAATACGAGAAAGCCAGCTTCTACTGGACTAAACAAAGTGCAGGCTGTTTTTTTGGGGTTTTTTGACAACTAAGAGGATTACCCAAACATTGGCTGAATTTCAGCTAATCATTGATATAGACATTATGGTGCTGCCTCTCTCTCACTAACTATCACAGATTATAAAGGTGAGTTAGTGAAGACTGAACACAGAGGTTGTTTATTAAATGGGGTGACCATAATCTGAAACTTAAAGTCCGGAAGACCGATTTCTTTTTTGTTCTCCTAAGTTCTAAATTGAAAAGCTGCTTTGATACTGAGTTTACTGAGCTTATGTTACAGTGTAGTGATTTTTTCTAAGACTTTCTAAATATGCACCATTAGGTATTTCTTTCAATGATTCCCCAATCCACTCTCTTCCAATCACAACTGGGATAAAAAGAAAAATTATGGAGACATAATAACATTTTTCTTCTGTTTTCTGCAGGCAGCCCTGCAGCACTTTGTCAGCTGCATGTAGATGATGAGATCATTGCTGTCAACGGCACAAAGGTTTCCCATATGGACCACAGTCAGTGGGAAGAAGCCATCAACAGAGCATTAGAAACTGGAAACCTGGTCATGGATGTCAGACGATATGGAAAGAATGGTGAGTTGTTTTGTCAGGCAGATACTGTATGCTCTGTAAGGCAAATAAGCTTTGTCTCTGCTGTGCCTGACAGCTGAGAGTCCTTATTAGCCTTACAGCAGTAGTACGTATCTAAGCTGAGTAGTTTGCCAATGTGTCTGTTGCATTTTAACACAACTTGGCTTTTTTAACTGCTTGAGCATTAGAAATGTCTTGACAAGCAAATCTGCAAAACATTGAACTACTGACCTCACTCTTGTGCTCTGGCCTGTTTCTTAGAGGATGGACAGGTAAAAAAGTGTGCAACCAGCACAAAAAGGAATCTAACATTTTCTTCCCTGGCATACCACAAGAATTAAAAGGGTCTGATCTCTAGGGGGTCACTAGAGGATCACTAGGGGATCACTAATTTTTAAAGGCCCTCTGTCTCAATCACCAGCTCCCTTTCTTCAGGGAAGGAGGATCTTCTGTTCCTTTCTTCAGGGAGCATTTGAAGTGAGGTGTAAGGTTGTGGGTGATGCAGCACCTGTGTGCTATGATTCTGGCCATTGACCCAAATATTGTGGTGCTGTAATCTCTCCAGAATGGTACTACCCATTCTGGGTAGGGAGGGTTTCCATCCTGGCTTGAAAGCCTTTGTAGTATGTCTTGACTTGGCATGATTTAATCAGGAAACCCTTTCAAAGTTCTAGAAGAATTTTTGCAGAGTTGGAAGTGTGACCAGTGACTTCTTTAACAGTATAAATACAAAACATTCTTTTAGTGGGAAGCTAGGTAAATAAATTACAAGCAAACTGGGGTAAAAACAGTGAGGGTTAGGAAAAGACAAGAAACAAATCACTTTATAGGATCTAATACAACTGAAGAGTGAGATTAGTGGCAAAAAACTAATTGAATAAAATTTTCAGGAGGAGGGGTAGGGAAGGGAGATAGGATGGAGTGTGTGAGAAGAGCATCATTTGTATTTGCCTCATCAATTTGCCAATTTAGTTTAGGCTGCCTTTTCTTCCTCCTCTCTGTGCTTCCTGATGAGCATGGACATGAAAATGACCCTTCCCTGGATAGTGTATGAGTCTCATTGTACCTGGAGTGAGTAAAGTTGGAAGAATTTTCTCAATCCTTACTAACACTAATGAAATAGTGTCCAATGAATGCTAACTCCTCTCTAATGTTCAGCTGCTGTAGCACATATCAGCAAAATATCTTTTGTTTTGGCAAACTTTTACCTGGTTTATGACTAACACTTGCAGTTCTGGGGAAGGCGGTCTGCTATAAATGCCCTTTTTCCTGTCTTCACAAATTCCACCTGATTTGTGTGTCCCTTCTTCTGTTTTTGTGTTATTTTAATGTTTTCAATAGCTCTTGTTCTGTTCTTTGACATTACTGTCTATATTAATTTCTCAATCCTCCACATACCAAAAAGACTGGGGCAAAGACCTGCCTTCCCTGCCACATGTAAGGCATAAAATCCTCAATCTCACCAGTGTGGCTACCAACATTATAGGTACATCTGAAAATAAATGGATTGATGCAACTTCGGGAGAAAAAGTTTCAAATGCTTCCACCACATCCACAAAAAGAGATTTCTCCAGCAGCCTTCAAAGTTCTGTGAGTATGTTTTTGAAGGTTCATGGGAGATGGGGGGAGCAAGAAAAAATTTAGTGTCTTGATAGTGGGAGGATGGAGAAAAGAACTTGTGAATCTTCTGTTCCTTAAGCAATACAAGTATAGGACCCTGCATCTGAAATATGGAGAGGTAGCTATGCATGTCTTAAGGTAAATAAGATGTTTTAAAGACTTGCTACTGTCTATTCATGAGAGAACACTGGTGAATGATAAATATTAAAACAGGTGCAGGCTGTCTTTTGATTAAAACCATGTATAATGTTTGCTCTTCAGAGAAGACTTTGACCTGAATTATTAGCCTGTGTGGAAGATGCAGCCACAAAGAACAGGTGCATATGTGCTTTCAAATTACTTGCAAATAAAACCTGCCTGCCAAGGAGCTGAAATAGGAAGATTTTGGCTTCTGGAATTTTCTTGCTAGCTAATGTATTTTATTTCTGCAGCAATTCACAGCTGGTTATTGAGTCCTTCAACTGCATGCAGTAGCTTTATTATAAATTACACTGAGGAAGTTTTAGATTGTTTTGTATCTTTCTATAAAATATTATGAAATGTTTTGTGACATATAGTTCCTGATAGGAAAGATGCGTAGTTGGATAAACTTCCACACATCTAATGAGCCTAGGACATTTATTTATTTATTTATTCATTTATATATTTCAGGATACAGAAACAAAATTAATAAATGGAATGCAAGGAGATCTTGGCTCTAATGAACAAAGAGGTAAACCACTGTTGCTTTTCTTCTGCTAATGGTGTGGTTTGACAAGCACAGACACTAAGTCAGTAATGACTGGAAGTGTTATACAGTGGGTGAAGTGAGACCTTAACAAACCAAAACCCAGACAGATATCTTTTTGCATCCAAACTGGGTATAGCTTGCTTCCACAGTTTGCAAGCCAGTTTGAGAACTGACAACAAAGCTGCGACAAAGTCCCTGTCTCTGCATTAGTAGTTGTAAATTTAATGTGTGGTAGAGGTGAAAGGCAAGAAGGCACACAGTTTATTGTAATTGCTACTGCATTGTATGGTGACTGAGTTAGGATGAGTACTGACTTATTTTAGTACCCAGAAAGAGTGTAGAGTACTCAACTTTTTGCTACTTTTTCCTGCCTCTTTCAGTTGTAAGGTTTGGGGGTTAGTGGCTGTTTTCACTATTGTATTACTTTACTTTTATTCCTGGAGAACAATATTGATGATTCTGATATGAATAATAATAGCATATGAGGCTATGAGTTATAGCCTTGCTTGACAGCAGTGAGAGAAACCAGGTATGTATACTTCCTAATGGAATAATAATCCTGAAGTAGGAGCTTTGTATTTCATTTTAACTTGAATACACATGGTAATTCATAGAAAAATTCCTCCAAGATATCACTTGGTCTCTGGAGATGTTTTCTGGTGGCCTTGAATGGTCATTAGGCTCCACCTCATTTCAACTTTGAATCCTAGTCAAGGATGGTTAAATTAGACAGGGAGAATCTGAGTCTGAGTTTGACACTTGTGCTGTTTTTATTGTTGGACGTTGTTACTGATAAAATGAAATCCTAATTAGTATATGATGTAACCTCCTAAGGTTTTCCTTTGTGTTTCAGGGGCTTTTTGCTTTCAGAAGTGATGTTGCAGTGTATGGGAGGTCTAACTGAACTTTCTTATCCAGTCATTATAGTCATTAAAAAAAAAGGCACCTCATTTTGATTTGTTTGTATTCTTTGTATTTTTCAAATAGCATCTGAACCTATTTCTTTGAAAAACTTAAAAAGGCGGTCACAATTTTTTGAACAAGGTAAACCAAAGAGCTAACATTTCATGTACTTCCATGAAATTGTTCCTGCTGCACACTCTCCCTAACAAGTCTGGTGCTGGGTGCTCTACCTCTTCAGCGTTGTTTCTGCAGTTACAATGAAGCAACATAATTAATTTCCCTTCTTTCCCCAGGGTCATCAGGTTATTCTTACAATTCATGGGTCTACCTTTGTGGTAATGGGTCTTTGCGTGTTCTCTTATATCTATAGCTGTTTAAATCTTTTCTGTGTTGTTCATACTTTTTTTTTCCCCACTGGGTAGAAGTTAGAAGGGTGGCACTCTCTGCTCAGGTTTGCTACTACCTACAAAACAAGAATAATGGTGAATATTCCAGCAGAGGTTTAGAGAAGATCTCAGAGCTGTTGATGAAGTATTTAACTCTGGATTTGAGTTGCAGCTCTGTGCTTTTGCATAAATTGGTATAAAAAGGCATCTGCTGGCTTTCCTGGCTTTCCACTCTGTGATGATGTCACAAGATCCCAAGAAGACCAATATAAAATTTGAATTTAATATGCCAGCATTTTTAAAAAAGGCAGTGGACGAGGCACTCAATTTTGGTTTTGTAGGTTGCTTTTTCAGCATTTTGCATGTCACAGCTCACATACTTCCACTAATGTTGTATGTCTTATGCTGTCTCTGGGCTATGTATGCCTTTCTGTTTTGCTGTAGCCTGAAAGAGTGAAATTCTGGCCTGCTGGAAGCTCAGTTGAGTTTTGCCAATGATTTGTGTGGGGCCAGGATTTTGCTTTTAGTGGTGATGATTTCTGTTTTTTGCCAGAAGCGATATGTGAAATGCCACAGTAGATATCTGTGTTTGTGGTTCTGTGTGCTTTTTAAATACTTCTGCTGTATCTGCAATATTGTATCTACAATATGGTGGAATTTTGTTGGTGGCTATTTGTTGGTGTTGGGGTTTTGTTGTTGTTGTTTTCTGGTTTTTATTTTATGGCTGGCAGAAATCAGTTTTTTCTTTTACTTATTTTTATAACAATATTTGAGGTATTTCACTTGTGCTTGAGGGGGAGGACAAGGTTGTATTTCTAGAGTGCATGTTCAGTACAGCTTGTTAATTTTAAACTTTTGACACTTCAGCTTTGCAATTACATGAAGATTCCTGTGGAGTTCAGCATAAGCTTACAGGGGTGAGAGAAGAGGGGAGCAAAAAAGGTCTATGCTTCCCTTTAATATCTCCTGGCACAACTGCAATAGATTAAGCTGATTGCCTGATTTTCACTATGGCTGTTGTGGTCTGACAGTGACAACGAAATTGTGTACATATAGAATGAATGCTAACCTGTGACTCATTAGAGTCTTTCGTATCCTAAATATGAACTTTTTTCCACTTCATATGGTTATACTTCAGAATAATGTTGCAATTTTTTTCTTTTATGCCTTTTTTTAAAATTGAAATTTGGACAGCTAAGTAACAAGTACACTGTCAACAAACAAAAATAGTGACGGTGCTTAAGAAATTGTTACATTTAAATTTGTGTTTCTCCCCATTTTCCCTACTTTTAATAAATTAGCATAATATATAATCTTGTCACAGGATGACAAGGCCAAGTGTGATAGCCTCAAATAGCAAAAGGTTTGTGGTGAATGGTGACCAGTTCACTGAATTCAAGTGTGCTTTTGGAAGTAGGAAAGTTGGAGAGCAGAAATACATGGTTTTGTGGTGGAGAAGTTGCCAGTGGATGTCAATTGCTCTTAATTCATGCCAAGGGCAGTAGATTAATAACTTCTCTACCCTTGTGCAGTGTTCTGGGTATTGGTCATGCTAAACAGTTGGGTTTCACAACAATAATAATAGGAGAGGTATAGTGAAGAACCTTTGTGTTGCTACAGTGGAAGGTGTACTGCTAATTCAGGCAATTGCTGATGGCACTTGTGAGCATGCAAAGCTTTGAAACAATTGTGCACATTAGCTGAAAGCACCTAATAAATTCTGCCCTTGAGAAAGTTCAGCAGGGCAAATACAAGCATGTCTTACTAAGGAAGAAAACATTAGTCTGAAGCTCACAGACTTGCCACAGTTACACAAGTCTTGCAGTAGTTATGTATGGGTCTAATGATTTCTCTTTTTCCCTTCCACATCTCCCAGGAGGCCCAGAGCCTGCAATGCCTGATGTAAGTACTATTTGTGAACTACTAGTTGGTTGTATAATCCTAGTCTTTTCAAGAATCTCTCTGCTTTCTATCGCTTTCTATACTGCTTTACAATTTTGATCAAATCTGAGAGTACTGGCTAAGATCTGCTTTGTCAAGGCATGGTTGCTTTCTGTCCATTTGAGGAAAAGGCTAATTTATGTCCTTGTCACTATAAAGCTCTAGCGTTGGTAATGGTTTCTATTTCTCACTCTGAAAAAATGTTTTAAAATGTAGAGTGTTGATTACATGGCAAGAGGATAATGCAACTTCATTTCTGTGCTATATTAGCTCCCAGTCCCATCCATCAGCGCTCCTAGCCGTCGGGTTTGGGATCAAGAGGAAGAGCGAAAACGACAGGAAAAATGGCAAAAAGAGCAGGACCGTTTGTTGCAGGTATAATTCATCTTCATAATCATGGGCTGTCAATCCCCCGTGTGTAGCAACAAGGGAAGAAAAGTGGCACGTGACTTCTGCAGTTCTTCTTATTGATGGCCTGGGGAGACTCCCAGGTGCATTTTGTGGCCTGCACAGTTGCACGCATTAGGAGTTATTAAAAAAAAGAGGATAATGCTTTAGTGAGCATCATAAAATCAAACACACAATGTGCATGCACTACAGCCAGAAGTGCTCAATCTTCTGGGGCTGGTATGTTCTTAATGATAACAGAATTTAAAGGATAAGTGAAGAACTAAGTGGTCTTCTGTTGTGAATATGAATTGTATTTTTTTCCCCTTAAGGAAAATGCCCCTAGCCCGAGTTTTACCTTCAATTAGTGATACTGCCTTGTATTCATATATGCAGAGAAGGCAGCCAGTACCTGCCTGCTAGAATCCTGTCATTTAACAATCAGCTAATCAGTTGGAATAATCTGGTTCCCAGGACCTCTGAGTCAGGAAGCTGAATCTGCTAATGCAAAACCACCTTGATAACCACTAGCTAGAGCTGGAGGGGCGTGTTGCAGAGGGAAGGGGCATTGTTTGTAGTCTTAGGATAGCACAAAAAACTCGAGCATACATTTCTGCAAAGAGCTCAGCTCAATGAAGTGTAAGCACATTCAACCATGTTCAGAGACACATCTCAGCAACTTAAATTAAAGTTTGTTGTCTGAAGTCTGATGGCAAGGAGAGACATCAATGAACATCATTTATTCTGCACAAGCCCTCTTTGGCTGTATTCAGCAGAAAACTGTGATCTCAAAGTACAAGCATAGAATTTATCTTGCTTTTTAAATGTTTCATCTTTTCTTGATCCTTGTAGCTTGCAAACTCTGCAGGGCAGCAGCTGTACCTTCCTAAACTTACTTGTGGTCTCCGTTATGGTTTGGATGTTCCATTTGATACTTGAAAAGATGGCTTTAAAGAGTGTAAACCTTAGCTCCCCTCTCTTGAGAGCTGACTCAGCCATCTGCTATCACTTTTCTTTGTTCCGCCTTTTTTAGTCCTGAAGTGATAAATTTGACCAGAGTAATAATGATCTTTCTCTTCCCCATGATCCTAGCAATGCATTTTCAAATAACAAAAAAAAGGAGGCAAAGTCTTTCTTTGCTTATTTCCAGCACCTTAGAAGGAATAATTTTGACATCTTTAAATATTTTGCTTTTCCCAAGATAAAAGTAGTGACTGGAAAAAACACCAAAACATTTGCCATGGGCTTTAAGTGATGCTTTATATTGATTTCATGCCAAATCTAGTCAAAAGACAAATTTCAAGGTCCAGAAATTGGGTTTTGTTTAAGGTAACATTTCAAAAGAATGAGAGATCTTGCTCACTATTTCACTTAGTGATTTCTTTATATTTATCATGTTAATGTGCCTAATTCCAAGTTAAATACAACCACTGTGTTTTTATAGAAATACCTTAGATAGCTGAGGCTTTTTGTTCAAATGGTAACTAAACTGGGGGACAGGGACTATGAGGTTGGCTTTTGTGAAGCTTAGCATGTAATAAGCCTGGAGACTCAAAAATCAATTACAGAACTTCTTTGGATTGTATTCGAGCCAGGGTTTTATTTGTGGAAGACCTAATGTTCTAGTGGAGCTCAGGGATGTTTTTTGTCTGGTTGGTTTGGTCTGTTAAAAAAACACAATAAATTCCAATGTAAGTGCAAATGAAAGTAAAAAACACCATGTTTCTTATTTGCATGCTTAACTTCAATCTAACCTAACAGGAGAAATACCAACGAGAACAAGAGAAACTGAGGGAAGAATGGCTACGAGCTAAGCAAGAAGCAGAAAAAGAGAGTTCCAAGTATTTTGATGAGGTAGGCTGTGAATAAAGCTTTACTGACTAGTTTCATGAGGGCTTTTTTTCCCTTATACTAGGTACATGAAAGCAGGCGAAGTATTAGGGTTGTTATGTCATTTATCTTCTCATTTTGGAAAATAAATTGTTGTCTATGACTTGGTAGAAAGAGATTGCAAAAATAAGATGGAAAAGAGTAGGTGGGATGTATTGAGATATGTTGAATTTGTGTCTTTTCCTTATGAGCTGGTTAGGTAACTGACACAAAAAATAAGCTGGCAAAAAGTCACAGCATGTATTAATTATTGTGATCATAAATGGAGACTTTTAGTGTTTATTTACTACCTGGTGCTACTTGTTGGAGTTCTGCTTCAGTACTTTATCAGGAAGCACATTCATAAGTGTCTGGCTTGTTACTGGCAGACAGTTCATCTGATAAATTTACATACCAAATCAACCTTAGATTTCCAGTTATATATTTTAAAACACTGAATGTGTGTAGTTTCTGTATATGCTGACTTCTGTGTCTGTTGTTTATGGGAAGATGAACAACTTTTTCCTGAGTATGGGAACTGTCTGAGGTATCTCTACTGCTAAGTGAGTGTTGCTTCAGGCATCCAAACTAGATCAGCTGTGTTTACACAGTCATGAATGAGTAGACCATAATTTAAGGCTTAGAACTTCAATAAGAAAGCTTTTTGAGCTGTTGGAGGACTTTGTCGTATAAGAATATAAACCATTTTGTATTTTTTCTGTCATTAGAGATTTTGATGGACCCATAAACATTATTTTTTTCCTGCAACTAAAACATCTTTTGACTACTGAAAGGTTTTTTTCTTGTTTTTGAGAAAAGCGTCATAGAGTGATAGGTCTGAGGCTTTACTTTGAAATAGTAGAAGAATGGGAGAGAGTGGGAGATGCCTCCACATGAGGATTCATGTGAAATTCATCGGTCTGATATAGATTGCAGCGTATATCTTTGTGTATACACTCTTAAGTAGGTCTCAGGTTTCTAAGTCAAAACAGTAGGGAGAAATGCTGGGTATCATGGAAAGGTTTGTTTTCCATGGGTATTTAAGTGGGGAAGGGATGGCTTGACATGTAAGTGATACTTGGGATAGCAGAATGTTTCGCATAGTTGTGGCCATGCTGCCTGTGGTGCTTGCTAAGGCTGGTGTGTGGATTGAAGCTCTTGAATTAGGAGAATGTGAAACCACACTTTGCCCTGCATCTTGCACTGGAAGTGCTGGGGATGATTTTATACATGCTTACCTCATAGAATAAATTACCTTTTCTGAGCAAGAAATCTATTTAAAAAACATCTAAAAACGTGATTTTTTTTTTCTTTGCCACAGGAGCAGACCGTTCTAACCCTAAATACAACATCCGTCACTTCTCAGGCTCCACCTGTGTCCAGCTGGAGAGCAAGCCCTGAAGCAAATGCTCCCGAGGAGCCAGAACAAGATGGAGAAAATGAGCTGGCTGCGAGCTCGCTGCATGAGGAAGAAGGGAGGAGGAGGCTTCAGGAGGAACGGAGGGTCCAGGAAGAAGCAACCAGGCATTTTGAGCAAGAACAGGAACTCCAAGAGCTGGAGCTCGAGAGACAGCGTAAAGAGAGGGAGCAGCAGCAGGCTGAGGAGCAGAGGCGGCAGGCAGAGCTGGAAGAGCAGAGGCGGCAGGCGGAAAAGCAGAGGGAGGTGTCAGTGGAGGTGCCTCAGTACCAAAGGTGTGCACTTGTGCTAGGATGTACTTTCCCTTCCTTCTGTAAATTCAAATCCGTGTCTAACGGGGCTGTGTCTGTCCTGAATGTATAAGAATGTTTATGTGAGATTCATGCTGCAGTCAGTAGGGGCAAAATCCCATACCCTAGTCTTTCTTTCCAAAGGCAGAAGGATCAGGCATAACACAGTCCTTCCCCAAGAATCAAGTGCTATATTTCCCTACTTCAGCTATTTTTTTTTAATGGGATGTGTAAGTACTTTAATTACAGCCAAATAAAAGAGGATCTGAAGGACTTAATGAGAAAATTTCGTAAGAATTGTGCACAAGCCAGTGACTCAACTTGAGAGCCAGTGACTCAACATACAGAGCTTCCAGAAGAAATACCAAGTTAACACTTTTTCAACAAATGTGTGGCTGATTTTTACAGATTTATCTCTCATTTTAATTCAACAGTGTTACAATAAAGCTTAATTGCAATTTAACTACTGGGTTAATTTGTCAGTGAGGGATATCATGGTATATAAGTGAACCGTTACTTGCTTACATATGATAGCCTGTTAGAAATATCCACTGCAGATATATTTGTTCCTCTCATTACATTCTTCAGCAGATTGATTTAAAAAACAATCAAATGAACAAATCCCCACCTATTAGTTCTCAAGTTTGTGTTCTTGCCCAGAAATTTTTAGACTACTGTCACAGGAGATTAATCTGTCTGAAAATGATTAAGCCAGTAACCTTTCATTATTTTGTCTCCATTTACCTTACTGCCTTGTGTATGACTTGTGGCTTCTCTTAAGGTTTTTCTCTTTTTCTTGTTTAAGTGACAAGAGATGACTGAAGAGAACACATGGTATCAAGCTAAGTCTTAGGAGAAAGTAGTGTGATTTTAAAAGACTGCAAATATTTGCAGAGGAGGTTGTAAGACCCAGAGTTACTTTAGTTTAATCTAAATGACTGCTGCTTGATGTGCCTGCTGAGCAAAGCAGAGACACAATGCTACAATGGCTGAACAGGTTCTTCCTGGCAGCAGAGCCAGATAACTTTACAGTTTTAGCTTGTCCCACTTGCAAGATGATAGGACTTTGTGTGGTAACTTATTAAGCTGCTGTAATATCTGCATATCTAAATCCCTGGCACATTCTTTAGTCCACAGGGATTTCATTGCTTCTTAGGTTGCTGCCAAAGGATGTGTTTTGCTAAACACGGGAGGTTTTGCTTAATAGTAAAGGAGCAAGTTCAGTGAAACTGGGCTTTAAAATATCTGGTGTTAAATATTGGCTATAAGATGATATCCAAAGATAAGACTTGAAATGTGAAACGTTATATAAAGACCTGCAAAGGCATGATACTTGCTGCAAAGTACACTGAGGGAGGGACAGTCAGCTAAGGAGTGTTTTCTGTGGAACTTTGTGAGTTTATAAACTGCACCTGTACACTCTTCTGCAATCAAAATGTAATTTTTATAGAACTGCTGTGCTTTGACAAAATTTTCCTCCTGGCTTTGAAATGGATGAGATAATCACTGTTGTATACTGATGCTTGTAATTTTTGCAGCACCTTAGTCTTTGGGATTCTTTTAACACAGCTGAACTTTCTCAGTTTTCTCTGGGAAGGGGATACTTACTGTTTGCTCAATTTCTAGAATTTTCTTTTAATATGTATTTTATCTTTATTTTGCTTCTAGACATTATGAGCGCTATGAAGTATCTAAAATAAAAGAGGATCGAGCTGGCCATCCTCTCATTGACAGGTAATAAGAAACTGAATCAATACACAGTTGAAACCTCTTTAACAATAACCATTCTGGGAGGCTCATGTTTGGTTTCCTTGTCACTTCACAAAAATCTCAGGCAGTTTTTCTCTCAACTCTTCTTTTTCTGCCTTTTATCAGTTGTATTTCTGACTGTTAAATTAAGACTCCTTAGAACTTTACTTGTTTGGGGGGTTTAATTTAAATTGGGGTTTTTTTTCTCTTAAGGATCTATTTTGAATATTTTCCTTAGGAAAATGTGTGTCTTTTTCTGTATGGGAACATAATGTTTCTTTTCTTTCCAATAGGCATTATGAGCGTTATGAAGTTTCTAAAACCATTGAGGAGCAGCCTGGCCAGTCATTTGTTGACAGGTATGTCCAATATTGAATCTCAACACCAACTTGAGCATCACCAGTTCTTTGTTAGAAAACTTTTAAAATTCTAATAAACTTTAGTCATAGCAGCTAAATGGATATGTTGGATTGCTGCTGTGTTTTGCAGTTTTTATGGCATGTTTTCATATTGAAAAGAACAAGTGGCCCAACTTTTGTCAAATTATACACTGTTGTAAGCAACGGTTAGTCAGTGGGATACTGTGGGGAGAAACAAAACTGTGAGGAGGTAAATATGTGGGTAGTACTGAACTTACCTGGCTGGAAACAATTTCAGATCTTGTGGTTGTGTCATAGCATGCTCTACAAACTAAGGTGCAGTCATCCCAATTCGGGTTGTGCAACTTGAGAGAGTAAACAAGAAGGGAAGTCAGAAGCAGCAGTAGGATATTTATCAAGGGGATAGTGCATGTTACTCCTGTAATTTACACAAGTTAATTTTAAGGTACAATCTCTTGCTTTACAAATTAAGCCTTTGTTTTGCATTGCATCTCACAGTAGTTCTGAAAGGTGACTTCTGCTGTAGAATTAATCACTTCTTGTAGCTGAAGTGAGCATACCTCTCTTATATAAAGAGGAACTCCAAAAATTACAAGGTACACTTAATGGGTCTGTTACTAATGGAAGATCTGGATCTAACTTCAGAAGGAGCATGCACTAAATAGTTACATCTTGGATATATGTGTGACGAGGACACTGCTTTTTTCTTCACTACAAGCAGCTGTGAGAGTGTTGCATCTTCTTAAATAGATAATAAAACAGGTCCATGCCATAGGACAGACAGTAAAAACTTAAGGAAACAAGATGTGATGTAGTTTATGCTTCATTTATCTCCATAAAGGACAAGATTCTTTCAAAATGTGGCTGTGCAACCAATGCTGTATGTGTAAAAACATTAATGTAGCAGCTTTGAGTTGGGACCAACCAAAGGATTTCTTTTAAAATCCTTTCTTTGTGAGTTATTTTAAACTAAAAAATTGGCTATACTACTTGAGACTAATAATACAGCAGAGGTGTTGTCGAGGCTTCTGCTCTGTACTGTCAGAAAACCAACTTTTTTGATTTGTCTTCCTGTATATGGCCTTTGTTGAATGCCATTTCTTGGCTAAAACTCATTAAAAATTATGCTGCTAGGTATAATCAGTGAACAGTAACTTTTTCCAAAAACAATCTGCATGCAGGGTTTTGAGAGGGTAAGAAAGAAGTCTAGTAACAGTGCTGAAGTATGATTTCAGTTTCTCATTAAGCCAAATAAATTGTAAATCTGCTCTAAAAATTCTCACTTCTTTGTCTGACTGTAGTCTTCACAAAGCTTTCACAGGGAAGGATTTGGTTTTTTACGTTTTTTTTTTGAAACAAGCACAGTGATCAGTTCCTTATACCTGAAGTACTGACAACTTTCAGTACAAAATTTTAACATTTAATTGGTGATTATCTATTGAGATCTAAATATCAACTTTTTTCCCTTTAGTATCCTCTTGGTCTTTAGTTATTTTTTGCCTCTTGTTTTAAGTATAGCATAAATGGTTGATGGGAGGAATAGTGAAAAAAAGAGGACTGGTTCTGTCATCTGCAATGATAAGAGCTGTGTCTGTAATGAGGTCTTGTAATTAAGATAGATGTTTTTATATCCTCAGGAATAAGTCAAAGTCAACTACAG
The DNA here is from genome assembly GCF_023055355.1 of Agelaius tricolor. NCBI lineage: Eukaryota > Metazoa > Chordata > Aves > Passeriformes > Icteridae > Agelaius > Agelaius tricolor. The sequence goes on along the minus strand of NW_027269267.1, from coordinate 45,349,885 downwards.
AACTGAATGAATTCAACACAGTCAGAAATGGTACGTAATGTATAATTTCCATTATACTTAATTTTTTTGGTAGGTAGGGATGGAGGAAAGTAGGAGGAAAAAAATGTACATATATTCATCCTAAGAAAATTAATTTTTAGAGTCTTTTTAATAGCTGCATTGTGAATTCATACTATGCCCCAATTTAATGAATTTTCAACAGCAAGAGGAAAATCATACAGTCAACATAAAAACTGAGGACAAATATGATTAACTACCCATTTGAAGACAGTGATTACAAGTGACTCTTAGATACCTAAATTTTAACGTGAGATTTTTACATGAGATAAAATCAATCATGCCATTATATCATTGACAATATGTGTAGTTTTGATGCATTAACTCTGTAAAAAAAAAAAAAAGCTGCACATACCAAGATGATGAATGCATTTAATACAACTTTTTGTCTTCTGAATTTCAGTTAGTGTAGTAATAACAGAGCAAGAAGTCAGCTCTTGATATGTCACAATGGCTTGTGTCCTGGACTCTAGTTAGATACATGACTTTGGTTATATTAGAAGAATTATGTGCAAAGCAAACAAACCAATTTTATAAATACTTTACAGTCAAAAATGCCTGCAAGCTACTTTTGTGTCTAAAACAGAGTTTAAAAAAGTAATCACAAGTAATCAAAGAAAAGTAATCAAAGAAAAGTAGATGTATTAAGGGATATATTGCAGATTTAAAATGTTGCTTTCATACATTAAAGCATTGTCATTGAAACTAAAGAGAAAGTAAACTTCCGCAGTATTTTACAATGATAATCTATATCAATAAATCCAAGAGCTAATCTACTGTCAGAGCAGCATTTAAAAGGATTGAAATTTCAATTGAATGACTTATTGCTGAGTAATTTTCTTAATTGTTTTTTTACTATAAAGAATACGTACTGGATCTAGGAAATAAAGAATTGTTGCCTTCTGATATATCAACACCTATTGAAGAAAGATTGCTTCTTTGTTTCCCCTTCCAAATTTTCAAAGACCATCTATACCATTAATTTCATTTCAACTGAGTAGTTAACACATAATCCAAATAACTGAAAGATTTCCCCCTCCCCTTTGTATGTATATAAAACAATATAAAGCAGTGTTTTTAGTGCCTTGAAGAAAGAAAGACATTCTTGTAAACAGAGACAACTTACAGAAGAAAAGAGAACTTTTAAAGAGAAAGTTTTAAAAAACTTTTAAAGAGACACTTTTAAAGAGAAAGAATATATCCCATCATTTAACTATGGGTTTTACACATGGTTCAGTTTGTATTGGGGGAAGAGTCCAAATTATGGCTCTAAAAGAGGTGATACCCTTTTAAAAAGAGTACAAATGTCAATGCATATACACTTAGGAAGTGAAGGAGAATGTATTTAAATTAAGCATTATGTAAAAGGCTACATTAATGGAAATACAAACAAAAACATTTCAGTAATGCTGTATTGGTAAGTTTTACTCGGCTGTAAAAGGGAACTGGAATAACTTGTGAGTGGAGTGATGAACACTATTCCAATAGCTCTTGGAATTATAGCCAGAGTGCTGACAGGACCATAACTGCTTCTGTGCCCTGAGGTGTCTGGCTGATGTTTGCACGTGTTGCCTGCACAGGTACCCAGAGCAAGTATTCAGAGAGGTCCTGGAACATGGGTGAGTCGCAGAAGAAGTCTCAGAAGGAGCAAAATCTGTCTGCAGCAGAGTTGGAGAGACAGCAAATCCTTCAGGAAATGAGAAAGAAAACATCTCTACACACGGACAGCAGCTGGATTAGGCAGCGCAGTGCCAGTATACATAAGGAGCCCATTAGTCTGTACAGCAGTAGTATGAGGAGGTAGGAATTGCATTAAAAATTAACTGTGTCTCTCATGGTACATTTTGCTTTGGTTATTCTGAACTTTAGCCTGTATTACAGCGCATAGAAACAAATTGAGTCTGTGAAATGCTATAAGGTGAACAGCATAGCAGCACAGATAAAAGAAGGTATCTGTATTACAGCTAGGATTGAATGGGGTTTTTTTGCAAGTAAGGAATGTGGATGTGACCTGTAAATAACTCAGCTGCTTATTTCTTGGTTGGTACAGCAGCAATGGAAATCAATAGTGTGCCTTGTCATTGACAGATGCATTTAAGAATTTCAGCATGGCAACCTGTTTTGGAAATGGATTATTGTGGCAAAGAAGTATGCCTTTTTCAACACAGAAATATGTCATAAAGTTTGGATAGGGTTTTTTTGCTTTATTTAATGTATGAATGTTGGATTTGTCACTTAGGAAACAGCAGATTTATCAGTCAGGAGAGTATTTGATTACTGGGCCAACACCTTGTACCTGGGTGATGCTATCCAGTCTGGGTAGATTGTTATTTTTGATCTGGTATCCCTTGGAGAAAACATAAACAAAGCTGGTATCTGAGGTCTGTCTCTGTACTGTGGATTTTGATACATGTCACCCTGATAAGGCTGCAGTGGAGTGTTTTGCTTTTGCCTCGCCTGTTTTTTACCATGATAACTATGCCTGGACACAGAGGATAATTTCCTACTCATACATTTTAAATCTGTGCATGAAGAATATTGCTCAGGGTGATCAAACAAACATATTAATTCCAGAAAATATTAAAAATGCAAGATTAATGGCTTTCTCTTAAAAAAGTCAGGATATAGCTCTGTTGCTCCATCTATACTGCTGCTTACATTTGAGGTACTTGATCTCTGTTACAGAGGGGAGTCTTTGGACAATCTTGATTCTTCAGGAATGAGGTCATGGAGGCACCACTCATGGCTGAACCAGTCTGCATCCTCTTCATCTCTGTCTTCTAGCCAAGATTTTAGTCGCCCGGTGTCCACTTCAAACCGAGCCTACATGTGCACTCCTTCCTCCAGCAAAACACCTCCTGTGGCCACCTCTGCAAGAGCCCCCTCCACGTCCCAGACAGCTCCCAGGGCTCAGTCTCCCCTCTCTGCTTCCCAGTCAGGGTCCCAGACACGCAGCAGGTGAGTTGGGTGCCCTTTTTCTGGGAAGATAAAAATGTTGGACAGCACTGAAGGGCAAGACTTGGTGTATATGCTGAACTTACAGCATATGTGTTATTCTTGTCCATAACATTGATTAACAAGTACCTGGAGTTTTCTAGCTGGAGGGGACAGTGGAAGTACGGGCTGGTATTACCTCCCTGCTCCAGTCACTCAGAAAATTTCCCAGGTTTGTCATCGCTGCTTGACATCGGTTAAAAAAACAAAGGAATTTGAATAATCAATCTGCAGTCTCCGAGCTCTGTGTTGGTTACCAAAATGATTAGCAAAAGCCTGTTCCAGATGGCATTTCTGACATTTATTTTCCTTGGTTTGTTTTAACAAAAGATTCCTGAAACCCACGCTTTATGACCCTCATCTTGGTCTCTCCTCCTCACTTCCTGGCATGTGGTCAATATCATCTTGAGGAGCATTCAGGAATGCTCATAACCCATGACCCTGGAGAATTACAGAGTAGGATGTTGATTTTAATCTAGGAGGAGAAAGCAAGAATTGCAACATATTTGGAAACAAAAATGGAATTCAACTGTGGTAGGATAGATAACTCTGCTGTTTTATGTACTTAAAGCATTTTAAAAATACCTTGGGATAGTACTCCAGAGAATAATCCCACACAGAATTACATGTGTTATAAATAACAACAGTGATCACTACTTCACTAGCTCTTACACTCTCAGGCACTTAGTGATAAATTGACCCCATTTTTTTTTTAAGCTGATCTTTTATGTCCTTTATGGGGTAAGAAAATTACCTTCTTAACCATATTTGCTTATTTGTTCTCACTTCCATTTGCTAACACCCTGGTAGATCTATGGAAACTGACCTTCATATGGTTTACATTCAAAGAGTTAACATAATATTTTATGTCCAGGACTAGCCTTCTTTTATCTAACAAGGTGCAGATGGTGGAACTTGGAAGGGGTGCTTTTTAACTTAGCCTTCTGGATAGTTCCCCACAACTAAGAAGGCAGGAGCACAAAACCTTTGTTCTTACTCTCCAAACTTTACAGTACGCTTTTTATTTGTAGAAGCTATATTATACAATGAGATATGTGCCAAGAATGTCACAGAATTTCTTAGCTTGTTCCTATTTAAATTTGATGTGAATTATAACACTTCAGCTTTCCATGGCTTTTAGATCTACTCTAAATAATATTAATTTTCAGTTTACTTTACTTACTATTAGGCTGCTTTACTACCAAGCAGCCTAATAGTCCAGTTTTTACCCATGTGTTTTTTATTTTTAATCTCAAAAAGTATTTTATAACTCTTCTTTGTCTTTTAAACATTTTCAAGCTGGTTTTAAGGTTTTTCGTTCTATATTTAGGTCAGTCAGTGGGAAGAAAATCTGTTCATACTGTAATAACATTCTGGGCAAAGGAGCAGCCATGATCATTGAGTCTCTTGGTCTTTGTTATCATTTACATTGCTTTAAGGTGAGAGCTGGGAGTCACATCGTGAAGGAACAGGAACTAATCAGGAGCACGCATGGCTACTCAGTGTTATGCTCACAGGGGCTCTTACTAATCATCTGCTTTGCCTTCTACTCTTGATAGCCTGGTGCATGCATATTTCCATGAGGCAGTCCCACTTGCAGGCATTTAGCACTCGACTCTAGAAGTGTTTCTTAAATTCCAGAGCTAACAAGTAGGACTTTGAAAAGCAAGATGAGCACATGGACTGTGAGATCAAAGATTTCCTTCTTTGAATAGGTGGCAAAATATCAGAAAATGCTGAACCACTGCTCCCAGAGAAAGCAGCTCCTCTAAAAAAAAAAAAAATAGCCTGGACCCTGGCAATTAAATCATTTAAGATGACCCATCCTTTCTAAGCTAACCTTAGCAGACAGTGTTCATGTGGTGTTCTCCAAGTAAAGGCATGTTGGAAGAGTTCAAAGTGGCAGGATAAAACCCAGAAAAAAGCAAAAGGTGTCTTTAATGCTACTCAGCCCTAGTCACCAACTAAGTGTACTTGGCTCATGCCCAGCACTGAGACCTAGACCTACTAACATGATTTCCCATCAGCTTGGGGCATTTGCAGAGCTGAAAGAAAAATATTTGCCTGCAAAAATACAGCAAAGCAGTCCCATTCCCCTGCCCTTGGACTAGATGTGGAATTAGACTATAACTTGGAGATGCTGTTGGACCCTGCTTCTTCCCTGACTTCAAGAAAGAGATTTCTGTGTGTAGTTCAGAACACTTGTCTTCTGTGCCCAGCTCAAGTGCATCACCTGGAGTATTACTAGGGATTGACTCCAAGCTCTTCCTGGTTCTGCCTCCCTGAGCAGGAGAGACAGGACTAATCCATAGTGATCAATCACCAGTCCCTTTTCTGCAGGACATATATTCTGTGTGAGACCATCTACCTGTAGCTCATAACCTACATAAGAAAATGCCAAGTTTCTCTTTTTCAAATTCCTGAAAATAAATGAGCTGTTGAAAAGACTGCCATCCAAAAGATTCATTACTTGGTTAAGCAGGGAAACTATCTGTCCTTCATAAATTCAGTAAGGGGAGTATTATGTTTTGGATTACATTCCTTCCAGATGTGGTCCATATTCACAACAAGTACATGCTTAGCTACCATAGCTAGTGTTAGCATGGCAGTGATCAAGCCCCTTATGTGTTTATGCAAGAAAAATTAAATCCGCCCCATCTCTCCAAATCAGAACTTGTTTCGATGATGCAAATCCAGGAGATTGGGAGTGCCTGAGTATTTTCTGCTTTGAGTGCCAAGGGACTGAGGACACCAGCAGCATGTAGTGCCCCATGGAAATCTGCAAGTAGCACACCCAGGTGTTCTGTGCCAAAATTCCTGTTGCCATCTAGAGAAGAAATTTTTTTTGTGCCAAACCAGTTTTAGTTTTCAGAGAAAACTAAGTTCAAATTAGATTAAATGACCTAATCTCTAAAAACTGTCTGCTTTATGTTTGCTTACTTGGTGTAGCATTTCTGGTCTGCTATTCGTTGTCCAGTCGTCGCCCTAAAATACTTCCTCAGGGTTGGTTGCATTTTGATCTACTAATCATTGTACATTTGCTTCTAGTGATTGTGGGGTTATGGTTCAGGCTTTGTTGAGCTTAATCTGAGCTGCTTTTGAACAGCATTTTTGTTTCTTAGTATTTTGGAAGGAGTTGCTAATTATTCCTGTGTGATACAGTGTGTTGCCTGTGGATGCGACCTCGGTGGATCCCGCTCTGGAGCTGAAGTCAGGATCCGAAACAACAAACTCTTCTGCAACGACTGCTATATCAGATTTAAAAGTAAGGCAATCCAACTGCAGTGTGCATGACTGTAGCTCTTCTCTGTGCTGTGCAACCTCAAGTGTTTGTACAGCTGAGCCACTTGATAGCTTTCATGTTTAGCTTTAAATTAGCAAATAGGTTCAGCAAGGTTTGATTGCCAGTTTCTGTCTTTTTGTAGGGTAGTCATTCCTAACTTCTAACTCACTGGTAGCTGATTTTACCAGCTTGTTATTACGCAGTTTCAAGCAGACAGCATGGCATAGTCATCTTCCTTCCTTTATAGATCTAAAGAAAGTGGTGTCAAGGAGCTGTCAGGTGCTAAACAGGCTTGTCTTGAAAACAGAGAAGCCTTTTGAGAAAGTGTCTACATTTTCTTAAAAAGTAAGCTGAAATATGTATTTAATTCAGTCCTAATACATATCTGGAAAGCAATTAGTTTAGCTTGTGCAGGTGGCACAAATGCTGGTTTCTTTTTGTGATGCTATTATTATTGGAATTATAGGTCTGTAATTGGTTATTCGTTTAGGTACAAGTTCAGGAGGAATTGATTTACTTACAGATCTTAATTAAAAGGTGCAGTATAATTTTTTTCCTTCTTATGGTTTGCAGAATTCTGATTTACTGGAGCATGATGTTAAGGCTTTGTGTAGTGGTATTTAGGTCTTTTTTTCTGCTGTCATAGATGATGGTAGACAACTTCCTAATTTTGATAAGTGTCAGGAGTTTTATATGGGTCTTTTTTAATGTAGCAAATGTGGAATTCTATAGGATGATAAAAATCAGGGGAGGGAAATATTTTCTGAATTACTTCCTGGAAAAATGTCCGTGTTTCTTTATGAGCCTGGCACATTTTTCTCATGGTGGATTGGAAGGCACTGAAGGGAACAGGATATTCATGCTACAGTGCTTGAGCAGGAACTGGGCAGCTGCTGGCTGTGAGACCTAGCTCAGGGAAGGAGAAGCTCTGCATCTGATGCTGTTGCTGTTTGCAGGCTCTTTTTGACTTCCATGAGGAGAAGTCACAGAAATGATGATGTGGTACCCGAGCTAAAACCAGAAAGCGCAACACCCTGTGAGGGTAATAGCGCATTCACAGAGGCTGATGTGATCAGTGGAAGGAGGAAGAGAATCTCTCCCTTCCATCTGGAGTGATCCAGAGCACTGGGTCTGGAGAATGTATCTCCTTGTTGAAGACAAGACTACACTGAAGTGACTGTGTTCCTATTTGAAGCACCCAGATGTGTGAAAGATTCACTCTGGAGCTTGCTCACATTATTTTTTTTTCTGTCTTTTCTTTTGGGGGGAAATATTGCTGATGAGTTGGATAAGCAATTCTATTATGGATGAATTGCTATTTAGTCTCTCTTTGACATTACAGCCCATAAAGTCACAGCAGTGCCTTTCAGAAGCAGAGCTGATCTGTGAGGAAACGTTTGTATTCCCTTCCCTTCAGACTGCATCTACTTGGGCCAGTGGGCACCTCAAAATATAATTCTATGAGATACAAGTAAAATCAGGAGTTGTAACAACTTGTAGGTATAGAACACAGTATTCAAATTAGTGATTAGTCATTGAAATCAGCTATTTGAATAATACAAAACCCAGCTATGCAATTACTGCAGTGAAAATGTATTGGCAGCACAGCACTGCCCTGTGATGTGAATTCCTGTTTTTTTGCAGTTGGCATTTGACACATCAACCTGGCTAACTATTTGTTAGTTTGGAATGTGAGCATGTTGGCTAAAAGGTTTGATAAACCATAGGGTTATTAATATTCACTTTGTCATTTTGTCATTTTATGTGATATTTTTGCACATTTTTGTGTTAATTCTGTGGTTTAAACTTGGAACGTTGTAGTGAAACACCGCTGTATTGGCACATACCTGCAAAGGTATGCAGAGAGGATAAAAAAGTTCTTTATATTGTTACAGTAATTTAGCAAATTTTAATTTCATTATTGAAAGGTAAATTTAGAGAAACTATCACTCTATCTCTGTGATAATACTAAAAATAAATAAATTAAAAATAATTATTAAGAATTTGGTAAAGTGCATGTTCTGTGGAATATGACTTGGCCTGAAATACTTGCAGTGCTATAATTGGATTCAACTCAGATTTGTACTCTTCATAAAATTTGGATTGCTTGATTCAGAATGCATACATTAGGATGTTACCATTTTCAATGAGTCTTCGAAACTTTAAAATGTTTTTTGACTATTAAGTGACTATTTTAAACTTTAAACTGTTAATTGTTGACACAAAAGTTCTTCAGTAACTAGACTTTACTTACAGTTTCTTTTGTCTCTCCCTGACAGCTGGACAACCAACCTCCATGTGAAGTAAATGAAGATATGAAACCACTGTTGCAGATACAAGAAGAGGTGATTGCTGCTGATGTAGATCTATAAATATATATATTGTGTGTATGTGTGGTTTTTTTCTAAGAGTAACTCTTGCTTGTCTAGTCTTCATAGCAATACCTTGTATTCTTCATGTAACTATTTTTATTTATAAGAAAGTAATTGCAGTAAGGAAATAGCTGGGAAAAATGCTTTCACATTTTCAGCTTGGAGTACCGAGAGCACAAGAGAGAATAAGTATATTTTCAGTAATAACTTCAAAATATTTTTGAGGCTTATAATCAACTAGTTGACTTTCCAATGGTATATGAAGAGGGTATTTTGTTTCTAAGCTCTTGAAATGAGCATTAGAGAAATAGCTAATATAAATATATATTTGCAATTGCTGTCTTTATTTTTGACATATACTGAAAGTGAATTCTCTAGGTTAATATCAAGCTGCATTTAAATGCACACAAATGTGTTTGCTTTCCATATGCTGGTTTCTAAAATTATGTGCTTTTTTGAAACCTAAATACAAAGAATAATCTCAGAATTTGCTCAGTGGTGTTGGCATAATATTCTGTGGAATCCATTTAAGAGAGAGAGTTTTCCTGTTTGGAAATGCAACTATCACTCTTTCCTCTGCAAACTGAGTGGAGAATGGTTGTTGAATTACCATATATTTGTAAATAAAAAATCAAATGTTGCATTTATTAGAAGTTTTTGTCCTTTCTGTTCAGCTAAACATGTCTAAGGTAGTGTGTGGAAATACAAAATTGTTTGATTTTCATCTTGGGAAAAATATTTGTTCTGACAGGATTAAGTTGTTCACATAAATATATGCAAGAACAATAGTTCTTTCTTTTCTCTCTTCCTTTGTAGTCAATGTCAAAGTCTGTGTACAGGTTTTTCATCAAGCTCCTCATGCTCTTTCCCTTTAGTATTCAGTGGTGAGACTATATGCCCATCCCTGAAAAAAATTGAAAGATGTGGATGTTCCTCAAAATTACTCTGCTATTGCTAGAAATAACATGCCAAAAATATTTTTGGGTTAGGTTCTGCTCCTCTTGAAAACACAGCTGGAATGTGCTCTATGTCTCAGTGGTGGCTTCCCCAAATCCTTTCATGCCTGGTTATGTACCCTCCTCTGTCCATATCCTTGGAAGCAGTGAAAAAACAGAGGAAGTGGATCAGAGGAATTTGGGGGAGTGTTTTGTGGGTAAAACTGAGGAAGAGGAAGCTGGCAGGTGTAGGAGAGCTCTTGAGTGTGAGCTTGTATATGGCACCATGGAGAGCTGCAGTGAGGCTGCAAAGCAGCTTAGGGTGCTCCTTGCTCTCAGGGGATTTGGTGGGGGGACAGTTTGTAGGAGATCTCACAGATTGGGAAGACAGATTGTGGCTGTGATAGCTGGGGGCAGCAAGGGGAGATTGTGCTGTTTTGGCATAGTGGGAGAACTTCACCTGTGCTCCTCTAGTTTCTCCTGCTTGTAACTGAATGCTGCTTGCTGAATTACAAAGTGCCAAACATTATTTTTACTTTTTGCTTTAAAAATTATCATAAAAATCTGAAATGTCTCATTGTCCAAACTTGACTCTGCTTTTTGATATTCAGTTAAAGACTGGTAAAGTGTTTAAATTGGTTTTTACTGTTGTGGTAAGTAATGACATGATAGACCACAGATGACAGCACTGCAATGTGAAGACCCTGCTCATCAAGTACAGGCTATAGTCACACTGCCTGCTCATACAGCTCTCTGGAGTCCTCTCTGCTGCTTGTGGAAGAAGTTTGCTTCCCTGAAAGATATTCAGAATCTCTGATTTAGGTACTGTGCAGATCTGGCTTTCTCTTAAGGCACATACCTTGGATGAATATGGTGTGATGGCCCTCTGCATTGTAGTTTTCAGACTTCATTTATTGTAGACAGCATCTACAATAATGAACCAATGAACCACTGTCCTCCTGGCCCCCAAATTCCAGATACCTACAGTCTCCACTACCAGCCCTGAAATACACTGAGAGATGCTTTTTTTTTTGGTCACAAGTCAAAGTTTCTCAACCTCTAATGAATTTATCTTAGCCTGACCGTGACTCCCCCTCTCCCAGCACTGTGTTGTGCAGCAAAACTGAGAGAAAATTTAGGGATGGTGATGCTGTTTTTTGCATTTTTCTTTTGAGCCCAGTCATGTTTCCCTGTCCATGGGAATCATTTGGGCATGGAAATTGGCTGGTGGTGAACAATGGAAGGAAAGAAAATTCAGCAGCCTGTGGTCTGCAGTGCTGCCTGACTCATGTCCCACAGCCTGCAGTGGAATGCTCTGAGCCTGGCTGGCTTCTCCTACATGGTGTCAAGTACTTCCATGCGGGTTCCAATTTCATTTTCCCACAAAATGTCTGCAACAAGGCTGGGTTATTTCATTAGCTTGCTTGTGCACAGATGGGTGGGATTTCAAATTTAGTGGGCCGCAAAGATCTGAAATTGAAACTCTTGAAAAGTTGAAGCTGAGTTTCCACCCATGATAAAATCCTGGTTTAAACAAGGCTCCTTCAAATCTGCATTCGTTAATTCACATTGGCAAATGTGAGTAACAAAAATTCCTTTGTCCCCTCCTTCCCTTGGAGGGGAACAGACAGAGGAACCCACCTAATGAATGTTGTCTGTTTTGATCCTTGCTGAAGTATTTGGAGCATGTTTGGTTCTCAAGTTCAGCAAACCTGGTTATTGACACAAGATGGCAGTGTGGAAGTGCACCTTGCACATTAAAAAGCCCTTTCCATGATTGTAATCTTGTATATAGGGGTTTTGCTAAATGATGCTAAAGTTATGATGTAAGAGAACTTTGTCTTATTCTTGGCCCTTTCTGCCCACCTGGCATCATGGAAATGTAATGTACAACTGAATCTGAGAAATCTTCTTGGGTTCTTTTTGTTTGCTTTCTTTTCTGTGTTTCATTAATTAGCTGCTTCTTAAAGCACTACAAGGTAGGGATAGTGGTAAAGAGAACAATTCCAGTGGAGAAAACTTAGCTAGGTGATTTCTAGTGGAGGTTTTTGCTGTATTTTGTTGGATTCTTTTTTAAGGTAGCATTCAAGGAAGAAGAATCAATTGCTCTCCCTCAGTTCATCAGCTGCAGAATTGCTGTTTAAAGTTACAGCCTTCAAATGCATGGGTGTACAGGAGAGCTGGAACTCAGCACTGCTGCTAAACTCTGAGTACATTTAGTCCAGTGTGCTCTGTTCAATATTCCCAGGTGCAGGGTGCTGCTTGGGGTGTTGTTGTTTGGGACAGCTACCCAGGGCTGGTCTGGATATGGTGCAAGCCTGGGAGATTCTCATGCAGCTGCCAGGGCAGGTTTTGCAGCATGCTGTAGTACTGTTGAGAGGGCAGCAGAGATGTGTGAGCAAACAACTGAATGCACATCAGCTCCTTACAGCCAGGGGTGCAAAGGTGTGATTCCATGGGCTGGTGAGAACATGTCCTGTGTTAGGGGAGGTGCTTGGATGTCTGAGCTTCACTGACATCAACAGACATGCAGACTGTGGCTCACATGTAGACACCTGCATTATTGTACACCTGTTTACTTAATGCTTATTTGGCTTTAAAAAAATTCCAGAATTATCTGAGAACTCCTGAAATCTCCCCTCTCTTTAGGCTTGCAGGCTGTCAGCTAACTAACTGCAGTGTATGTCTGAATGCAGCTTTGGAAGTGAGTGCTCTATGGGTAACAGCTCTGTGTCTGGTCAAGGTTTAAATAGAGTGGCACTTCAAAAATATAAATGTTATGTCTAATACATAAGAACAAATCAGGCATCTTGGAGTACAATTCAAGATACTGGATATGTTCTTAGTTTTTATGAGAGTTTCTTTTAGAGTTTTTAGAACAGGAGAATTGTCACAAATTTCAACGTGAATTACCTATGAGTTCACCTGTTCAGGCAAGCTGTCACACCACAGGCAATGCTGATCAGTGGCAGGATTTATGCAGCAAAGCCCATTTTTAGAACCTGATGTCTGAATTTGGAGTTCGCACTGACACCAGAAATGGTCAGAGCCAGTCTCGTTATTTTCAGTAAAATACTTTTCAGGTGAATCCCAAGGGAGAGTTCAAGTGATAAGTTCAACACTTCCCTTAGGTAAAAGCTGTTGTTGCATGGCCCAACCTTGTCACTTATGGAGGGGGAAAGTGTTTGAAATCTGACAATGTGAGCTCAGTGTGAAAAGTGGTATGCTTGCAGCAGTGTTTTAAATTCCAACCAATCATTTGTAATGGATTAGCAAAACCTGTGCCATGGCTGTAATGGAAGGCTTATTAGCAGCAGGCATAATTACACAAAGAGCAGCTTCATGCTGGAAGCACTTTAGCATTTTCATTTTAGCTCTCCATGCTTCTTGGTAGCTAGGGGCACCAACATAAAACAACATATGAGGATGATGTAAAGTGCTTCCTCTCAAAGGGATGTACTAGGGTGAGCAGTGGGGTATCAGTTTATTAAAAATGCAGATTTTTTTTAATTGGTTCTACCAACTTGAAACAAACTTGCCAGTTAAGTACCTGCTGTAGGCAGCAAACACTCCAGAGACCTGCCTTACTGTGCGCAGGGAATTACTGGGTTCTCCTTAACAGTTGGTATTGTATAAAGAGCCAAAACACTTATTCAAAATCATGTACAAGTCTGTATGTACTTACAGTTTCTCTTTATTGTTTGCAATAGATAAAGAAAAAGCTCAGGCCATCAAATGGGTAGCTCATGAGCACAACCCTGTGAGAGCAGGCCTGTGTTTGGCACAGTGTGCCCTCCTAAATGGCCTTCTGCAGGTACCTGGGCCAGAGCGAGTGTTTCTGATTCCCTGAACTGGAATTTGCTCCTGTCCTCAGGCACTTAACCAGATCTGCCATTTATTGCTGCTTCAACTGCATGTGGCCCTTCTGTGCTGGAAATTCACAGATTTCAGGGTCAGACGAGGCTACTGAAATATTTGGTCTGCCTGTATCACTACAAAGATCAGAATATCTCATCCAACAATTTCCATATTGAACACAACACTGAACACTGTTCACTGTGTGAACAGTGGTGTTCCTTGCTGGAAAGAAGCTCTGTGTAGATCTGAAGTATGCAAATGATGAAAAGTGTCAACATAAATTGTTCCAGTGGTTAATTAGCACTCTTAAAAATGTTAATTTTATTTTTATTTAACTTAATGAGATTTCTAGCTTATGATTTAAACTTCTAGAGCTAGATTAATTCTCTTTGTTCTTTCTTAGATTGTACATATGTCCTTTTTTGAGTTTTGTTGGGGTTTTGTTTTGTTTTGTTTTTTTTTCTCATACCTGTACATAAAGCCTTATTGCTCACATTAAACACAAAATGCAAGATTACTCCATGGGTGGACATTTTGGATTGAAAGACGTTCTCTCAGTGAACTGCAACCAAAACTTTCCCAGGAGAATTTTTATAACACAGGAGAAATAATCCTGAAGAGCGTTAAAAAAATCTGAGGCTGTATAAGGACTTATCTGCATAAGGCAAATATTCAAATAAGAGCTAATGTCAATAATGGAATTTTGCTGCATAGCTTTTCTGGCATAATTACTAAGGTTTTGATTTGCCTTTATTGGAATGACCATGCCCAAAGTCCTGTGTGGTTTGGTAAATTTTCCTGTCTTGGGGAAGCACCTGTAAGAGATTTCCATGCTGATGTGTCTTGACAGGCAAGGGGACAAGATGACATTCCATTTCTATTTCTCAGCATGAAGTGTCAGTTGCAAAAAATACAATTAGTGCCTGCTATGTTTGGCAGATATTGATGTGAGAGCTTCAGCTTGTAGCCTTTCATCAAACTCTAACTCTGCAAAGATAACAACTGCTGTCTCTTGATGCCCATGTAAACAAGATTCCTGCAGAGAAACACTAGTTATACTTTCATGTGATACTTGAAATAAAATTAGTTCCTGCCAAGGTAACTGTCATGTCTATGAGATATATATGTGCTGCTCACTGTTAAAGCTAGGGGCTCTACCAGCGTACTCCTGTCTGCATACATCAGAGGAAAATCCCAAGACAGTTTAGGAGAAGCCCCACTGCAATGGAAGAAGTTGGTAAACGAGCAGCTTCAGCCAGGCACAGCTCCTGTGTGAATAAGCCACAGCCATGGAGCACAGTGCACTGCAGAGTGCCAGTCACAAGTTGTGCTGTTCACAATACTCTGTGTAAAATGCATATTACTAATGTGCATGTGTTCCTATCAACAATTTCCATGCATACAAGTACTTCTGTGTCTCAGCAAGTAAAAAAAAAAGTGACAGATCACTTCTTTGCTCTTTGCTATTGAAATAATTGGATGGTTTTGACATTTTACTGGTGGAGTAAAAGTGTTCTTTGGAGTATTCTGTTGCCTGTGATAGTTCATGGCATGTCTAGCACCTGCTAAACTCAGTATTTTGTGTTCCCCTCCCTCAGTCAACTCAGCCATAAAGGAGAGGTAATTCTGAACTAGGGGTTGCCTCTGTTAATGTACAAATATATCTAGTTTGTTCAGACCTTCTGTGTTACACCAACCACCTGGTTTCACCACCACCTCACTCTCTCTAGTTCATCTGCTTCTTCTAGTGATGTTGTGCTAAATGGAAAAAAAAAAGTGGGCTTATAAATGCCAGTTTGGTACTGAAAATATGCGTAGATGGTAAAAAGGGAGTTTAGCTTTATTAGCTTTATTTATTAGCCGTTTTTGGTTACTCACTATAGCACGTCGTAGCTACATAGTGTTACCACCTAGCATATTTCTGGTATCATATACACCAAATGTCCTCTTAAATCCTATTTCTCTGTAACAGCTTTGACTTGAAGCCAAGAAAGCGGCCTATTCAGAAAAACTGTTTATATAATCTTTTAATCCTCATGTTTTTGCCAGATCATGAGTTGTTCATAAATCTGGATTGTGTAGAAAATGCCAGCTGAAGGTGCTGACTTTGTTAAGCTTGTAAAACCAAAGTATCCCTTCACCTAGCACTAGAGAGCATTTGAATTATTCCCTTCAGTTTATCAAGGTCTCTGAAATATGTCCATAAAAGTATCAAGAGATGTAGAATACCAGAAGATAAAGGGCTAATGTGTTTGTCTCAAACAGCAGTAGCTGATGGCTGTGGAGCCAACCACGGATCATTAGTAATAACCTGCTGTGAGAAAGAACAAAATGTGGCTGGAGAAGACGCCCACGCAGAGGTAGTGCAGTACTTTCTAGGATAAAATCCTTGTCTTTGTTCCTGAAGATAAGCAGAACACAGTAGAGTGCAAGTGCAGGAAGAACAAGCTGGCATGGACTGTAGGGAGGGATGAAGATCACCAAAGAACCCTGAAGCCCTTTGGCCCATTTCCAGAGGAAAGGGCTATGCATAATAAGAAATTTACATAGAAAGTGAGAAATCTATCTTCAGGGCAGGGAAATCTATGAGAAGGTACCCCCACCAAACCCAGGCAGCATCCCCAGGACCCTGGGCATCCCATCAGCTGGACTCACACTGAAACCAAGACTGGTTCTCTCTTCTTTCTTTCCTATCTCTTCCTTATCTTACACCTCTATCCAAAACCCACTGCCATATGCTTATATTTAATAGATCAGAGACTAAGATACCATTTTCCATGCCAAGTGTATAATTTACTAATAAAACTTCAAGTTTTTGCAGATGCTCTGATTTTTGCAAACTTTTGATTTTAGTCATTCTTTTTGACCATGGGCATCTAGGAATCTTGGGTTTTCCATTCCCCACAAGGCTGGGACATCACAATAGACAAGGGCAAAAATGCTCTTTGGTCATCCCTGAAGAAGCAGATATTTATACTCATTGGTTTTTGCAATCAAAGTAATATTTTTTCTCTTCATCGGTTCTGCTTGACTGGGTTTTTTTCCATTATAACAATGGTTACACTATTCAGCAAGGTGCATTTATCTTCTGATCAGGCTCAATGCTGAGGCAGCAAAACAGGTGTGTTTGTAATCCTGTTCCCTTGCATGTAGATTGACTGCAGCTCTGATTCCCACAGGGCCTCGCTGGTTTTATGCAGAGCACTGAATGACCATGAGCCTGGGAGTCGGCTGCTCCCTCTTACCTCCCATGGTGGAACAGGCTCTTTGCAACACCACTGCTGTTCCCCAGCGTGGGAAAAAGCCTCCCCGTGCAGCCCACGGGTGTGTTCTGCTGTTCAGTAAACTCCAGCAGCGTGTGTGAAAGGAGAGCCTGCTCTGCTGGAGATTTATTTCACGGCTGTCCAGATAGAGCAGGAGTATGACTGAGATCAGCAAGGCCCATTAGTGAGGCTGTGAAGGGGTAATCTTGGCTGAGCTGGATACAATAAAGATTCTACTGCTGCAGAGCACTAGAAAGATTAGCAGAACTGTGCTGGTTTGCCTCAGCTGGGAATGGTGTGCATGTAAATTACAGCTACCTTGGCATTCTGGTCTATAGGTTTTTGTATGGGTGCTGAAGAGGTCTTGTACAGGTATCACCAGAGGTTTTTCTGGAAGCTTGAGAGATAAGCTGGAGATTCAAGAGAATGATGAAAACAATGTGCTGTAATGCTGAGAAGATGTTCAGTGCTGGAGTATTTTTTTGGACTAGAAATTTTCTTTGTGATGTTCCTGAAGCCTCTGATTTCAAACTAAGTAAATGGTAGTTTTTATAAACCTGGTGGGGTTTTTTTCTCTTCTTAAAAAAAAAAAAAAAAAGGAGACCAGAAGAAATAGTTTAAAAAAAATTAACTTCTTTTACTTCAGCTAATAAAGTGAGAAGTGTCTTTGACCGACCCTGACATTAGCTCACTTGGTTAGAGTCCAGTGCTAACAATGTCAAGGTTTGGGTTCAACCCCTGTATGAGCCATGCACTTAGGAGTTGGACTTAAAGATCCTTGTGGTCCCTTAATCACAGAATATATTCTGAGATAGATGATTACTTCACCAAAAGATATTCTGAGGTTGAAATCTTTCTTAAAGTATAAAATTGAATTTCAAGCTATCAGCTGGTCCTGGACTCTTGAGTGATAGGTTTGCGATCCCACACAACTTTTAAAAAGAGGCTGTGAGTAGTATTTTCCAATTTTTCTAGTTGGATGTTTGTAAAATGGATCCGTGCAGCTCTACTGATTAATTATTTTCCACATGAGGACTTAAGTTTTAATTTTCCACACATATCTGTAGCACCCATGAGCTTCAGTGTTCAGCCTACCAACCTGTGAGCAGAATCCTTAAAAGGGTGATACATGTTTCAGTTTTGGTTTAGATCTAAGTTTGACCAAAATCTGAACTTTTTTGTCCTCAGCACTCAGTTTGTCTGTGTGGAAGATACTCACTTCCACACAGATAGGGATGGGGAGGTTGCACTGCAATACATCATCTCCACCAGTCCTAAAAGGTTTAGTGAGTCAAACTTCCTTCCAGACTAATCCCTCTCTACTGAATTAAGTCAGATTAAAAGGAGTAGTGGTTTTTCTCTGCCCATGTACTAAGTCCTGAACCTCTGAGACATGTTTCAACACTTGGAATGGGTAGAAAGTGGCCTTCATCTGCAAGCTTTTCAAAACAAGACTTGGCAAATAACAGCCAGTGCAAATAAGTGCTGGACAAGTTGTGCTGTCGCAGTTCCTCTGGCACTGGAGTATGAACTTTCTTCATTCTGCCAGTATGGGATTGGCCCTGTGGGTTGCATTGGATACAATTTGATGTGTTTGCCTAGTTACCTTCTGACAGGAACAGCACCCTCCTGTGCATTTTCTTCACTGCTGGTTATGGCCAAGAGGTTGGACACACCCTGTACTGTGGCCATTGGTTTTATCTTCTCCACCCTCACATTCCCGCACTAATGTCAGATTTTTGTATTCCTGACAAATTAAATGGGAAGAAAACTGATGTTCAGCCTCTATCAGCCTTTCCCAGTAATTGATGGCAGTGTTTCCCTTGCCAAGCAGCAAGCCTTGGGCTTGTTGTGACCATGCTGGAGAGGGAAATGTGGCAGTCTCATTGCTTTCCTACACTCTGTCAGGTTGGCTCGGTGATTATTTACTGCCAGTCATGCTGCTGGCAGAAGAAGTGATACCTCTTTGGCAGCTAACCCACAAGTGACTTGATACTTATCACTTCTTTCTATCTGCCCAGCTTCAGCAATGTTTTACAGATTCAGACCAGGGTCAGGTCTCTTTTCTTTCTTCTGTGCTGAGGGGATCTCTTCCCCATTGATGTTATAATTAAGTCAAGTTGTAGGTTTTATAAATCGCTGGCTTTAAATGCAAAGAATTTTTGTATTTTCCTGATTTCCACTGGCTGTGTGGTCTTCCACCATGCAAAGGAAGTTATTTATTTGGAAGTTATTTATTTTCAGCAAAATCCACTTCTTCTGTCAGAGACTTCTAGGGGGCATTTAGAGTAATTTAGGGTAAAGAAAATACAAACATACACCTGTTTAAACTGAAAGTGGATAGATTTAGATAGATGTTCTTTATTGTGAGGGCAGTGATGCACTGGAACAGGTTACCCAGAGAAGCTGTGGATGCCCCATCCTTGGAAGTGTTCAAGGCCAATCACAATTACATGGATTTTCTCACTAAGCTTTGACCAGGCTTGATGCTGTGGCTGAGGTTCCCTTCCCTATACGTGCCCCTAATGTGAAAGATGTTGTGGCCTTGCCATGATCCTTTTGGCATGCATATTCTAGCCACAGTGTGCCTGAAGCTCTAGGCTCTCTTGCTGTCTCCAACCTAACTGGAACTCAAATGGCATCTTGTCACTGGGGCTGATGAGCCCAGAGCCCATAGCCCATGGGTGGTCCAAATTTGAAAGATATAGAAACAGCAAAGTTGTGGCCCTGCAAGAATGGCCTTGGCATGCCTGTTCCAGCCCTGGTGTTCCTGGAGCTGTAGGCTCTTTCATTCCCTCAGCCCTAAGCCTAGCCGTAACCCTAACCCTGATTCCAATGGCAGCTGGGCTCTGTGGCAGAGATCCTCCTTGCCATAGGTGGTACAGCTTAAAAACTGTGGAGTTGGCAGTGTTGGCACCCTGCCCTGATGGCCTTGCACTGCCTTTTAGAGTGCCAGTGTCCCAGGAGCTGTAGGCTCTGCTGAGCCTTGAGCAGAACCCCAAGGGCAGCTTGTGGCTGCTGCTGAGATCCCCATCACCATCACTGGCCTGGATTCAGTAAGTGTAGATTTTCTCCCAAGTTTCGTATTTAAGCTCTCTGTTTGGCTTTGCATTCCTTGTGGCATTTGAGGCAATGCCTCAGGCTTTGCAGACATGTAGAATGATTAAAGAGTTAGAAATGCTTTTTAATTAATTTTTAATATTTTTTAGTTTATGGGAGGAAGGGGAGAATAAATACAGAGAGGCAGTACTAAAAAGGTGAAATCCTCATTCTCCTCTCAGCTAGCTTCAGCTGTTGTTATGTTTTAGAATTTCAATTGCTACAGCCTTTCTAGTTCTGTTAAGAGCTGGCTTTGATACTCAGCTTTTTTCTTGCATGAGTTCTTCCAAACTTAGAGCAGTCTTTCTCCTGTGTGTCCTGGTCTGATCTGAAACTCAGAACTCGTGGCTAAGAAACCCCAGCCCAGAGGGGCTCACACAGTGTACTGGCCACTTCTGGAAATAGTTAATATTAAAATAATTTTACAAGACTGCATCAATAAACACAAACTGATACTTTTTTTTTTTTTTTTTGACATAGCATCACCTCTTCTTCACCCTCAAAAATCTTGTCAGCCAGCATGAGTCTTCCGTGTTCAGGTTAAATTCATTAAAACCATTTAGTGAAAGGTCATGCTCTTTTCCACAAATGCCATTTAAATATATTTAGTGAATGAGCTTAAAGGTTGTTCTTTAAAGCTGCAATCCTTAATCACTGTTTTATGCTGAGAAATGGTAGTGGAGTCAATGAACAGTTCAGTGTTATATTCACTTAAGTGAACATACCAGTTTCTTTTTATTTGCTACCAGTGTAATTGGAGTTTTGTTTTCCTTTTAGATTGGATTCACATAATCATCAATTGTATTTTCTTGCATACACTTAGAACACTAATAAAGGGAAGGGGAGCGAACCAAGTCTTCTAAATGATATTCAAAATGCAAGTTGTAGCTCTTATGTGGTTGCTATAATATACATAGATGCCATGTGAGGCTGTCCAACTGTCACATAATTTTTTGTTAATAATTCAAAATGCTCTGTGCATGTCTTAATATGATTGCTTTTTCTGAGGGATGAGGAAGTGGAGAGTTGCTCTTTAGTAGGACTAGAATTAACTTCCTTTTCTTGATGGTTTCTGAGGCACATTAGTTTGGCTACAGCTACTGGCATGAGTGGGGTCTGCAGCTCCTTTTAAGGGCATTTGTGCATGTTGCAGGTCTGAGGTTTGTCTGCTGTCATCACTCACAGGATTGACTGGATTGCCACTCTTGGAACTGGGACAGAGCTCTTCCCAGGCAGGATGCCTGGGGTTTTGCCTACATGTGGGATCCACTAGAAGAAAAAGGGAACTTTACAAGGCACATTCCCTGTCCCTAGCTGGGTTAAGGACTGCAGCAATTCTCTTTAGTTTCTGATATTTTCTGATCTATTTCTGTGGCATTTTGCATAAATACAGAATTTGGGTGTTGGATACCTATGCAATAGCTCTTTTTCACTTTTTTCACTTTTTCTATTCAGTTGAGACCTACTTCATTACATGAAGTAGGTCTCAACTGAATAGAATCAGTGAAAAAAACTCAACTATCAGTTTTGTCACAGCTGCTCCTCCCTATGGCAGTGTGCTGCCCTCTCTGTAATGCAGTTGACTTGAATTTTCTATGACCAGTCAGTCATAATTGCCCCTCATTACTTGAGGACACCTGACTACCCCTCCAAAATATGTATAATTGTGCTCAGATTTAATCTAATCTGTTTTCCAAGTCATTAGATACTTTACACCACCAAATTAATCTGAAAAGAAAAATTCTGTGACATCCAAGCATAGCCTCTTATTACAGTTCTTCCAGTCTTTCAGTTCATAGCACAGAAAGCCAATATGAGTTATTTTATCATATATGATGGTAAAATGCAGTATTTAGAGTTTTACTAAAGCACTATATCAAGCTTACATTCCCTCTGCCTGCTTTCTAATGGTCACTTCTATCTCTGTGTACATCAGATTTATTGTTTTCTTTTCAAAGTGTACTTAAGTGGCAAATTATATTGAGCTATAAGCCAGTGAAGTCTATATATGTGCATAAATATACTCTTTTATATTTTTCCTGTGCCATATTAATGAAAAATCTGGGTCAAATCATCAGCTTGCTTCCTGACATAGTTAAAAGTAGAGGGCAGTGACTGTTTCTTAATTTTAGGTATTTATCCTAATAATTCAAATTTAATTATTTGCTGTATTAGATATAATTGACAAGGAACATATATTAAAAATAAAAATACCTGTTCCTATATTTTATAATTGCTTATTAAATTGGGCTGTTAAAATAATGAAGACTTTTTTTAGTCAGTCTGTGAGATTCATTCTTCAAGTATTTGTCATAGAAATAATTGAAATGCTGTTTCCTAAAAAATTTACAGTTGCCAAATTGTTGCATGTGCATCACAAAGAGAGAAATTGGGACTTCAGTATTAAAAACAAGAAAGGTTTCCTGTTCCCTGTTGTCCCACATTAAAGGGCAGCAGCTTCTGCTTAAAATGAGCCTACTTTTTCTTTTCTTTATGCACAATTAGTGGATCTACTATAAAAACTGATGGATGGATTTGTCAAAAAGGATCTGCTCTTTCATTAATTTCAACTCAGACAGATTTTGGAAGGACACTTGATGATTTTCCAAAAGCTTCTTTTTCTTTAACAGTTTGATGTGAAACAGGAAATCAGCCCAAACGCTTCTATGCTCTTTTATGAGTAGCATATTAAGCCATCTATGAGCTTTTTGTCAAATTTTGCAATTTTATGTATGAATCCCTGAATTTCAATTTTTAGCTTTTCTATTATTTGATGATGCATCTGATGTTCACTGAGATTCCTTTGTATTTCTTTGGAAGCAGCTGACCTACTCTTCCCTCTTCATCCTGACAGCTGTTGTAAAAACAACTCTATTGGGCAATAGGATGCATTTTAAAAATTCTGCTGGTTGACTTTCAGGCAAAGTAAACATCTCTGCCACCCAAGTTTATCACAGAGCATCTCACTAAGTCTTGTGGAGGAGTTGCACCTGTGGAAAGAACAGAGGATTTGTTTACAATGTGTAACCACCATGCAGATAATGTATGGATTTGTGCCCTCAGATGTTACCAGGCTTTCTTTTATCCTGCAGCTGTACTTAGGAAAAGATAACAATCATGCTTAGGTATGGACTCCTCCTGTAAATGGGAATAGTTCACCCGTGTCAAAAACTTCTTTGCTGTGAGGAGGACAGAGAAAGGGAACAGATGGCCCAGAGAGGTTATGGAGTCTCCTTCTGTGGAAATATTCAGAAGCAGTCTGGACACAGCCCTGAGTAAGGCAGTCTATTGGTCCCTCCTTGAGCAGGGAGTTGGGCTAGGCTGGCTGGATCTTCACTGGTCCTTTCTAATCTTACCCATTCTGTGATTCTGTGACCTCTCTGAAGGGCCTTTCTCAAAATACTCAGTGCTTAAATGGCTCAGTATTATACTCTGTGGAGTAGTAGAGGCTAAACCCACGTGGCAGTCTTTCTGAAGGAGAAATGCATGACTCCAGTGAAATATTTGGTGAGTAAAGAAAGAACGTTATCAAGTGTCTCTAGCCTGAATCTCCAGGTCAGCCTCTCTGCTGGCAGATGTCTGACAGCTGTTTGGAAAGTCTGTTGCTGAAGACACTCCAGCAATCAGATGTCAGTGGGTTGCAGCTGTTGTGCACAGGTTCAGGTGTGCTGTGCTGAATGGACACAGAAAATGGGAGTCACAGAGTTCTTGTGGATGTAGGAGGAAACCTCTTAGAGGGACCACAGTGGAGAAAACTGTAATTTCTTCATTACCAAGAAAGAAGAAGAAGAAAAAAAGCTGGTAGTTTGTTTGCTGCCTTCTGCCTTTTTTCTTTTTTTGACTAATTTATCCACTAAACACAACTGCATTTTCACAGCATTTTTCCACCTGCAGTGTAGGCCCACATGCATCTTTGCTGTGCAAATCCAGACATTTCTGGGTACAATACTACTGCCAACATCCCCTTGAAAAAGGTGGTTAACTGTGACAAAGAAAAGCTCTGCAAGCTCACAGTCATTTAGTTCAGCTAACCTCTGTCCCATGCACTTGGTGCTGCCTGGTTCTCTTCATATACAGGTGGGCTGCAGCAATAACTTGAAGAAGAATATCCTCTCATGACTGATATCCCCCCAAACAGTTCTCTGCTCACAAAGCCATTATCTTATTAGTAAGTAAACCACATCTTAGCTGATCACTCTCTTGATATGGTTTCGTGGTTTGTTGTGCAGAGTGATCCCAGAGTTTGATAATTCATTTGTTTTCTCTTTTCTTTTCAAAGGTTTTATTTAAAGTTTATTGCCATAAAGTTCTTTTTAGATCTTGCAAATAAGAAAAAAAAAATTTAGGGTGTGAAAATACGTCTCAGGATAGCCACAATAGAAAACATATTGTCTGAGAGAAAGGGTAGAGAAAATGTGTTGTAACTGCAAAAATTCTCTGTTGCTTATTTTGTTTTGAAAAAGTCTTGTTTTAGCTTTACCTCAAGTTGACACAAGCAAATCACTTCATGACATGTTCGTAAAAGGAGTGCAATTAAAGAGATGGTGAAACTTCCATTTATGGTGTTCAAAATCTGTGAAAAGAGTTTCCCTCTTTTCCTGTGTAGGGCAAAAAGAAAGGGAAAGGAAAAAAAAAAAACAAATCAAGAGTTTATAGAAGGGTCATAATTGCTGCTTGTGCTGAATATGTGTGCAATTCTGTCTAAATATTGGGCTGCTTATGGCATTAGTTTAGGGATCTCTAACTTACATGGTGAAAAGCACCTACCTTATCCTTCATCCTCCTCCATTTCCATGCCATTTGGTCAGTGTCTCCTTGCTGCCCCCACCTCTGTCTATGTGTTAAGGACTGTGACATGCAAAGCTCCTTTTTGGCATTACTGAGGAAAGGTGTGCATGTGTGGGTGAAAACAGGAGAGACAGCTTAAAGTCAGACCCAGTGATGTAGTCTTGAGGAAAACCTAGACAGAATTCCTCTGGGTGAAGAAAGAGGGCTGGATCTGTAAGCAGAGAAATGCCACATGTTTTTTTTAGTCTGAAACAAAACCAAAACCAACAGAAAAGTACTAATTTTTTTAAGCAATTTTCCAAAGGACTTTCAGTGAAACTACAGACAGGAGCATTTTGGGTCTACACTGGTGGTCAAAGAATGTGGAGAGACAAATGCTGGAAGGTTTTGTCTCAGAGGTGTGGTAAGAGGGAACCCACAGAGTCCTACCAACCCTTGAATTTTCTTTATCCAACACAAGCACTGTGATCACAGAGCCACTGAATATTCATGGCAGTTGCAATTTTTTTAGAGGTCGTGGCACTATTCTCCCTTAGAAAGGAACAACTACTGAGAAAACAAACTTTCCCATAATTGAGAATTGTTGTCTGATGAGCCAGGCTGCTGCTTATTGCTGTCTGACTCCTGTTGTATCCAGGGAAACTGCCTTTTCTCTTCTTTGCTAGTACATAGCAAGGCAGTATAGTGATACTGGATGTTGACACTAATTTCTCCTTAGTGATTGTGACTCCACTTTAAATTTTACCTGCCAGCCTACAAGAGGATTATTTTTCTCTATTTCTCCTTCTTTGTGTCTTTTTCTGTTTGCTTTCTGATTTGTATGTATTTTTCTTATTGAATCCATGGTTGGGTATGGTAGATGTCCTTGCCTTTTCCTATAGAAAAATCCAGAAAATCCTGGATAAACTATGAGGATTTACAAAGGTAAATCTGGGCAATGCTTAGCAGACAAAACCAAGCAAACAGCATTTATGCTGATGCCATTTCTTTTGACGTGGCTCTTACTCTTTCTCTGTGACATCAGTGCACCAACAAACATAATTTTTGCTTCAGAATGTGTTCAAAATAAATATTTTTACTGGGGGAAGTGTTCTACTTTCAATTCACACATCCTCTAGAATCAGTGAAATAGGAGTTGCTCCCCATTGACTTGGGAAATACCTTTGAAATCTGTTTTTTAATGCTTTACTGTGAGTAGCAGGTTTCTTTGATTGTACTGTTTCTTTCTGTCAGGCTTTTGTTGGCCAACATCTGCTTAACATGGCAGAGATGTGGAAATCTCAAAACAGACACTTTCCTGGGGATTCTATGAAAATGCCAAGTGGATGGGAAGGGCCCAAATCCGTGCCTGAGCTGAAAGCTTTAGATGAATTGAGATGGATCCAGGCTCAGCTGCCACATGCCTGGACTGACTTGTGTTAACTGTGTGCATCTCAACCACCTCGGTCTCTTTATGGAGATGTTGCAGGGCTGGTGGGCCCGTGGAGGTGGGACACTGGAGAGGTTTTGGGGGTTGAAGGGCAGCCAGCAGTGGCACCCTTCTGCTGCTTATGGAAACTGTCATTTTTTAACAGACATGGAAATAGTTTTGCAGTGTATTGTAAAGTCTTGTCACATTGTTAATGCTTTGCTGCCCATTTTTTAGGGGTTTTTTTCTCCCCCATTGTTTTCCCCTGCCTTACACCCCAGTTCTTGTTTAAACCTGCAAACATTGTTTCTCCCTTCTTCACCTTAAACAGTCTTGAAGCCAGATGGGATAATGTGGAAAGCAAACTCCTTTCAAATAACCTGTGAAGGTGTGTCTGGAAAGTATCAGTGCCTATAGCTGGCTAGTGTCACTGCACAGCTGATGTCAAGCAGAGAGGACAGCAACTGTATTTTATCATGGATATGAATACTTATTTAGACAGGTGTTCCAAATTTTGAGGTGACATTAACCTGTTAAAAGTACCTATATATATGTGTAAAATGTATGTTAACAAAGAGGACACATGATCTATATCAACAGGGTCCAAAAGCAGGAAAAAAAAAAAAGAAAGGAAAATATATATAGGGGTTTTCTTAATGCCTATAAATAACTTTTTCTTATCTTCCTTACTAAAGTAACAAGCAGATGATTGTCATAAATACTAGCAATCAATAGTTGGGGCTCCAATTCTGTTGTTGCAATATATATATATATATCTTATACTGCTTGAACCAATCCTGGGAATCTGAGGCACCTGCATGGACATCATAGATGTGAGATGACTGACTGAGACAACTGGATTGCATCCCTGCATCTGCTTGCTGAACTGCTCTTCTGCTGCCCTTGGCTACACTGATTAGATTTCCACTAGTACCAAGTGTGGCCACTTCTGCAGGTATCTACATTGGAATGTCTGAATCTGGAGCTGATTCCTACTTTCAAATCCCATTTCTGCCATATGCTTCTGCTGTTGCTGTGTATGCCCATTCTCTGACATTAGCTCGCTCATTTCCGTCTCATTTTTCTTAAAACCGTAGAATTTGCTTCCTGCTTTGTTATCCTGGAGATGCTCTACATAACATAGCTGCCTTAAGCCATTTCAGCTAAGATTAAAAAGTTATGCTACAGCAAACTGTCAGAGTGAGAATGAGGAGAATGAGCTTTTAATGACAAGCATTAAAAACTCCCACAAGAATATACAAGGCTTACTTGTGGGGACATGAGATAGTACTAAAGTATCAATGCTGGCTTTGGGATTTAAAAAATTTCTACTCTTTCTTACTCATGAAGAATGAAATTGAGACCTGGGCAGCACTTAGACCTGGTCTTTGTGTACATGCTATGAAATCCTGTCACCAGCAAAGTCAATGGGCATCTTACCTCTTATTTTTAAAGAAAACATGACAGCACCCTGCTGCCTTACCTTTATGTATCATGTACTTCCTAGGAGGCCTAGTGTTTTCTAATTCTTCAAAAGGCACTTCTGGAAGGAACTGCTCATTGCAGGGCCACCAGCAAGGCAAAGAGCTGCCTTACAAAGAAATCAAAGTACAGGGAGACTCCCAGCATCTGGAACCAAATCAGCAAAGGCCAGTGGCAATCTTCAGAAGGTTTAGCAGGTGAGACATTTAAGGGACACATGTAAAGATCGATTTGTTCAGTATTTTCACCTTTTTCCTTTTATATCTGACACTTTTCTCTCTTGCATGGGGTGGAAGGAAAGAATAAATGGCACATCTCTGTATGGGTAACACAGGGAAGAAAATGTTCATTTTTAAAATTTTCAGACTGACTTTTGGAAATGAATAAAGTCTGGGTGTCTAAATGCTTTATTGTTTTTTTGTTTGTTTAACGTTGTTGCTTGGAGGGTGGGATAAATAATTGCCTTTACAATCCAAGCATTGGAATATGCTACTTTCAGAGAAAAGCCCTCGTAAGTAAACTAGACAAAGGTCAAGGAGCCTAATTTCACTAGTTGCTTTTGAAAACACAGACCATTACCCTTTAGAGAAAATGTCTGAAAACAACTGGTAGGAATGGAGACCAGTGGTCCTGACATGTGAGGAGCCTGGTGCTTCCACCCCTTTTGCACCCGGTGTGACCAGTTAGAAAGCAAAGGCAAGAAGGGACGTGGTGTAGTTTTTTTGCTTTAGCAGCCGCTAAAGCCTGTCCTGTCTCCAGCTCCAAGGAGAGACAGAGATGCTGGGGAGCCAGGGAAATCTCAGGGCAGCTGCTCCCTCTGCAGGAAAAAGGCTGGAGGGATCCACTCCTCAGGGCTGGGTAGAAACAGCATGCACAGAAACACGAGTGAATGTGGGGGGACACTCACAGCACCATGTGACAGGTGACGATGACGTGACCACAGATGTTTTACATGCAGGTTGTCCATGCAGCCTCAGAATTTGCTGGAGGTGAGGTCTGAAGCCTCTGTGAACAGCAAGTCTGTCTGGAGGAGCAGCAAGCAGAGACAGCTGTATTCAAAAAGCACCCTAATCCAGATTATAGTGCTGCTCTGCTCCTTTCTGCTTAGCCCAGCCACACAGGTCCCTGAAATCTGCTGAATGGGGTTTTATCTGTCTGGGAAAGATAGATTCTCCTAGAGCATTCCGAGGGTTGACAGCTTTGGCTGTTAAGTCAGGGTGATCTCTGTTTTGCTGAACTCAGGCATCGTGTCTGGCTGTTAATCTCTGAATGTGGTCTCATGCCTTCCACCCTGATCTGCTGAAAATAATTCAGAGTTGGCCCAGTCCAGCAATTTTAAATCAGCTGTTGGATATAAGCATGTTTCTCTTTTTTATAGAGATTGTCTGGGCAGAAATCTGTGTTTTTCATATTGTCTATGTAAAAATAATTAATGGGTGTTTTATGGTCCATTTAATACTAAAATTATATTTAATATGGAATTTTAATTTTACAGTATGGAACAAAAGCTCTGCGTCTCCTTAGTTTTGGTAATAAACATTTTATGAACTTCATGAATGTATCTCTAGAGTAGATACTGAAAGTTCAAACATTTAATGAACCAGGTTTGATAAAATCCCTAAATGCATGTTTGCCTAATTTACTATTTAAGTACTGCACATACAACCTTCTGTAGAAACCAAGATAGAAATGGGTTTTGTCTACAGATTTGCTGTTGATCTTCTGGTCTTGTTAGATATTAGGAATTTTTCCATATGATTTGCTGAACAGTAACTGTTCTTCCAGATTCTGTTCTGTTCTATATTCTCCTATTGCTCATGAAAGTAGACTAAATAAATGTAATCATGTTTTCTGGCCTTGAATATATGAATCACTTTTTAAAAAAATACCCCAAACCAGAACACACCATTGACCCCAAATGTTTGTCTATTAAGTTATTTTTATAAAAAAGATTATATATCTTATTAGTTTCTGATTATGTCATACTGAATAATTACACATATTAACTCACTGGTGGCTATTCAGGAAAATATTTTTTTTCTTTTCAGGAAAAAAGGGAACAATTTAACTGGCTTATCTGATCTTAAGCAGGAAGGGATGCTGAGAACTGATGTTTGGGATCTTGTGAAGGTGTTCCCAACATTTACAGTAAGAACATTTTAGTTACTCAATTTAGGTTAAAAGCTGAAATTCTCTGTAGAGCCATGGGAAGAGTTAACTCCACAGAGTAATTTGAACCACTGAGATGACATATACATTTGCCTCCCTCTTTAGATGCTTTCCAGATGCTTTTCTTCCTTCACTGATTGAGGAGTCAGGAGTCTCCAGCTCAGCCTTTAAAATTAGATGATATCATGTCAGGAGACAATTCTGAGGGACAGTGGGCAGCTTCAGTATCACTCTACTCATGATTCACAAGAGCAGGCTGCTACTGCTCCTTCTCCCCCTGAAAAAAAAGAAGTACAAGTACAATAAAATATGTTTAAAAAGCTTTTAAAAGAATATATATATATATAATTATGCATACATGGAACTACTTCTGCAGAAATATTAGACTGGAAGGAAAATGAATACTAGCATTTTTGAGGTAATCCACAAACATGGAATTCTTTTCATAAACTATCTAAACTCCAGCTTACAATGAACATGGGAAAAATGCCTTTTCTTCTTGGAGAGATTTCTTTCAATACATACTTGAAGTAGATAAGGACTCGAGAAGCAGCTTTTCTGTTGCTGGTTCATTTCCCTCTTTGGTACAGAGCACTGAAGAAGCCTCAAGCAACCCCAGCCTGAGCAAAGCCCAGCAGCTGAATGAGTGGCACCACTGCAAGTCACTGCTTTAGTGTAAGGGCACTGGGAAATGGATGAAAAGCACAGAAGGATTTGCTCTACCTGTGCACACACAGAGGGCACTGCTTGCAGCACTGGGTTGGAGCACTTGTTCCTGCTTTCAGTTTTCCACTTCAGAGTACTCATCACCAGTGTTAAACACAATGATTTCAGCTGCTGCTTTGGCTGTAAAATCCTGCATATCTCCTTCATCTCCTTCCCCATCTCTTTCTTGAGATTTCTCCTGTTGTGGCCTTAGGTACTGAGGTTTGAGATGCAGCAAATGCAGCAAATGCACTGAGATTTCAGAGCAGAGGAATCTGTACACATTACTTTGCACATGTTTTGAACCAGGTAATAGCTAATCTCTTTGGGGTGGGACTGAAGAAATTTCTGATTTTAATTGTTATTTACTGTTTTGTCATTATTAATCAAATTATCCAGACTCACTAATAATCTTTTACTGTTATTTGAGAATAGCCTACCCTCTTAAATCTTCATGTTTGCAGCAAGCAATTCCATATGGTGTATATGAGTTATATTTAAATTCTGTATTGGTTTATCAGCAAAAGGAACCTTCTCTGGCAAAACCAGGAGTTACCATGAAGTTCTTAGAAGGATATTAGAAATTAACTTTTTTATTTGTCTTTACATGGATATATCCTAGAAAATTTTATAATTAATGGATAAAGTACTAATCTTTGCTAAACACATATGAAATTGTATGCTGTAATAAAGGAAAGCTTTTCATTGATTTGAGTAAGGCTGAAATTAACATTTCACCTCAGCAAGACTGAAGATATTAAACAGCTCTTTACTCTCCATGTTGTGGACAGCTTGTTTTCCTTACCTCCATTTTGCTCATTTTAGGTATTAAGGTTTTTTGTTGTTGTTGTTGTTTGTTTTGGTTTGGTTTTTTGGGGTTTTTTTGGTTGGTTTTTTTTTTAAATATAAGTTTTATTTTCAGGTCCTATGTCTGAGGAAGCTTAGGCTGCCACAGTGCTAAGTTATTGTTTGATAACTTAAAAATGTTATTAAATAACATATTGAAGCAAATATGTTATTTGCTTAAAACCCATCTATTTCTGTAAATGTCTTAAAGCAAAGCTGACCATACACTTCCCTTTTTTTCAAAGTCTAGATTCTGAAACAGAATTCTGAGGGAGTAAATCTGAGTTAAAAAGTTTCCTTTAAATTCTTGCTATAACCCATTTTATCCCATGTTCAACAAACTTGATTTTTGGAACTTCTCGTTGTTTAGGCACTGGCTGTCTATAGGAAAACTTTCTGACAGCTGATGGGGAATAATGGAATATCTCTGCTTTACTGTGAGTCTTGATGAAAACAGCTTTGCGGCAGAAACAGAATTTTTGTCTTCCTGCTTTTTCAGGGCGATTTTAAGTCAGTCTGCATGTTTTTTGTCCAGCCTTAGTAAAAGTGGGTTTATTTTCCTCAATCTTTTTGCTTTATTTGCAGTGGTGATGTTTAAACTGTGTCTAGGGTGAGGGGGGACCCCCGTGCAAGTTTTGCAAAAGGAAACTAAGAAAAGCAGTGGGTTTAAATCTAGGCTGTGATTGTCTGTCACTTCTTTGGAATCTTTTCACAATCAACATATGAAGAAAATTTCAAACCACTTCTCAGTGCCACACTCATGTTGCATCCATGCTTTTTGCATGGGTAGGGATGACATAAAAAGCCTAACAAGCAACTACCTATGCTCTGAATTTTTCGGCACAGAGCTGGACTCTGTTCCTACTGTCCTAAATGGGCCTGCAGCAATTCATATCGGCCAAGCACTAGTGCCAAGTAACTGCCAGGGATTCATTTCTGCTGGATACTGATGTGGGGGAAATGGGTGGCACATAAACATGAAAACAGCTATCCTGATCCACCAGATCCTGCAGAGTACCTATTGGCTTCTTATTACAGTAGATTTTAGGACATGAGGTGTGTATTGGCACTTTTTTTTGAGAATCAGCTGCAAAACTAATGTCATCCATATTCAGCATTCTGAATCTCCATTGGATTGCTTTCAGCATAATAAATTGACCGCAGTTGCACTGACCCTTAGAACCATTTAAGAACCTCTCAGTATGTAAAATAACTCACGCTGGTGTTAGGTTTCGTATGGTTTTGTTTTGTAAATTATTTGAATGGTTTGGGTTTCTGATGTGTCCTTGGCTGAGAATTGAATTCAGGATGATTTAAACTGCTCTTGTAATGGATGCATTGTAATATCTGGGTTGTGACTGATGCCACTGACCATTCTGCATTATGTAAAAACACAAAATAATGTGGAGGATCAGAGCTGGGAGCTGAAGGTGTGTGAGAAAGTGTCATCTCAGGCTGCCAGACAACAGCCTGGTGTCAAAATGGTAGTATCCTGCTCTGTTGGCTTGTCTATTGCTTTGCTTAATTTAAACATATTGGAGGTGTTTTTCTTTTGCTCTGCATGGGATCAAAAGGCAGGAGAGACTGGCAAAGCAAAATTGTCATTGTGCACCTTTTTGTTTTGCAGAGCTCCAAAGCTCTTTAAAAAGCTGCTGTCAGAGCAGAGAAAGACTATTTGTTAAATATCTGTATGTCTCAGCTGCCATCATAACTACTGCAAATATCAGTACTATGGCCTTGAGGTGACAAGGGAGCAAAGACTGAAAGGTATTTTATGAAATTATTTCTTTTCACTAAGCTGGGCCCGTGTAATGTTTGGGTTTTTTTGAGGATGAGCCACAATACCCAGAACAGCACTTCTCTAAATTAAAATAAGGCTGCCAGCAGAATAATTTCCTGCCTTTGTACTGCAAAACCTAGATTGATAAAGTATGTACTGCTTTTGAGTTATTTTGCCCAGCATGTAGCCCTTACATTTTTTAATTTGCTTATGGTTCATTAGTATGGCATTTAAACCAGTAGATTGAATGAATTAGGTGCTAAGGCCTGTGAGTTTGTTGAGGACTAACACTTTCCCAGTACTTGCCATAATGCATGATGTACTAGTCTACATTAAACTGTGGGCAGGAAAGTGTTGAGGAGAGATTTGGGAAGCTTTGAAAGTTTTCTGCATTTGATTTTATGTCTACATTAATCCATGTGAAAGCTTTCTTCTTTTAAACTCAGTCTTAAAGTGGGGAAAGATTATGAAACTTCATGCAATTTCAAAACTATCGCTGGAAAGAGCTTTATTTCATTTCCTTTCAGTGTTTGCATTGCAAAACATCACTGTCTCTTGAGAGGAAAAAAAAGAGTATAAGTACCCAGTTACGTATTCTGCTCCACTCAGCCTTTTGATCTCGTCTGCCTTTACCATTTTCAAAGTGCTCCAAGGGGCACACTTGAGACTGGGATCTCAGTTCTTCTCGCATTTAAAACAACTTTTCTCCATTTAAGTAATTTAGTATGTACAGACATAGCAGAACAGAGTTTAGTCCTTTGTGTATCTGTTTCTTTTTGGGTTTTCTGTTAAATTGAGAGCTGACATGATGAGTGTCTAAGTTGCCTCACTAAGAAAAAAAAAAAAGAAGTGAATTGAAGTCAGGGGATTGAAGTGAATGACAGGTGAGCAAGATAAGTCAGAAATAGCAGTTTAAGTGAGTGACAGGGGAAGATTAAAAGATATAACTGAAGGTAGCTGCCAACAACCCATAGAATCTAGGACACAAGATGGTACAGAGTAAAGGAATTTTGGAGTAGAAATCAATTCAGACAAGGTGAGAGTGAAAGGGGATCTGCTATCGTATTTCAGTATTTTTTACAATACGGGGGAAAAAATAATACTTGATGGGGAAAGGAGAGGAGAGGAGAGGAGAGGAGAGGAGAGGAGAGGAGAGGAGAGGAGAGGAGAGGAGAGGAGAGGAGAGGAGAGGAGAGGAGAGGAGAGGAGAGGAGAGGAGAGGAGAGGAGAGGAGAGGAGAGGAGAGGAGAGGAGAGGAGAGGAGAGGAGAGATAGGCTTCTCTCTGAAAAACAAACAAGAAAAGTGAGAAGGAAGGAAAGTGAAGTCTTTGCAATAAAAAAGAGAGTTCAAAGGGTTAAATGTTTATTCACAATGAAATGGAATTATAGTTGGTATTGTTTCAGGAGGCAGGATTAGGTGCTGTTCAGAGGCAGAGGCCTTGGGAACAACCCAGAGCTGATTTTTGACTATGTTCAGTGGTGCAGTGAGTAGAATTCATAAAGCCTCCTTCTTCCTCTGTTTTCATTGAGCAGTCTGGGTGTTTCATTAATCCAAATGTAAGATTATATATATACTTTATATATATATTTCTGGTAATACACTTGGGAAAGCAACATGTTCCACTGACACAAGTGTAAGAATTGCTAAATAAAAGGATGCAAACCAAGAACAGGTGAGAGATTTGAGGGAGAACCCTATCCTCCAGCCCTGCTCCTTCCTTTCTGCCTAGGCCTGACAGCAAACTCTAGTTAGAAACTGAATTAACACTTTTTGGAAGTTGTTGACAGAACGTGGAGATGATGGGCTGCTTTTTGAGAGTCTTGCTTAGGCAATTTTCTCAACACACATCTGGGTACAGCCTATGGAGAGCCCACACTGGAGCAGGGTAATACTGAAGGACTGCCACTCATGGAGAGGACCCATGTCTGTGCAGTTTTTAAAGGACTGGATCACATGGAAGGGACTCCCTCCTGGAGTAGCGGAAAAGTGTGAGGAGGAAGGAGCAGTAGAGAGGAGATATTATGGACTGACCACAAACCTCATCCTCCTTCCTCCTGCCCTGTCTGGAGAGGTGGAAGAGGTAGAGATATTGGAATGAATAAATAAAGTTTAGCCTGAGAGAACAGGGGAGCAAGGTTAAGGTGCTGTTTTACTTTTGTCTCTATTTCTCATCATCCAACTCTATATTAATTGGCAATGAATGAAATGAATCTTCCTCGAGTCTGTTTTGGTCATGATGGTACTTGATAAGTGATCTCCCTGTCTTTATCTCAGCACATGGGCTTTTCTATCTCATTTTCTTCTCCATCCTGTTGGGGAGGGGCAGTGAGAGAGCAGTTGGAGGTGTGCCTGGCAGCTGGCCAACATTCACCCACCACAGCTATACTGCCTGCAAATGTTGTGAGCCAAGAGAAGACATGGGGTCAGAGCCTTACCTGATGAGACTTGGCAGAAGTTGCTGGATTTTAAGAGTGATTCTGCTGACAGAGATCCCAACCTGTGCTTTTTAAGTCTCACACACTGTGCAAATAGTGATATTTAGTTGTTTGGAACAAGCTACATGTAAAAGTACTCAGATGCAAGTCTGGGGTGTTTTGGTGGTTTTTTTGTCTTGAAGAAGTAGAGTTGTAGTGGAAAGTTAGGCCTGGTTTTGTTTGCACAGCAAACAATCTCAGCTCTTCCCTGTGGCCTCTCCCCTGTGATTATTTAATTCCCTGAACCATTCTTCTGACTAAAACCTAATACTATTCTGGAATTTTCTCTTTTCCTGTTTGAACTCAGAATCAACATAGTAGGATACTACTTTTCAAAATGAAGTGCAAGCACAAAAGTGAGGAGCAATAATTTTTTTATTGTTCAGCAAGAATATCTCTGCCTCCCACCTGCCTTCTTTCAGCTTCTCCATGCATTCTTTCCCGCTGGAGATTTATCACACCATAAATAGTAACCTTTTATTAGCTGGCATTGTAATTTTGTTATTGCTAGATTTCTTTAGTTGCTGGGTTTCTGGGTTTCTGTAGGTGTTGGACAAGTTAATGGCTATTTTTTTTCCAGTAGGAACCTCTGTAAACCTGAAAGGAGACATAATATAAAGGGGAGTGGAAAACAGGCCAGTCAGATGCATGCTAGCTACCACTCAGCCATTTTAGAAGACTGCTGCAGAAAAGAGCAGCAGCATTAACTAAAAATCGCCTCCTCCTTCTCTGCAGTCACCAACCTCATGTGTTGCTTTTGAGAGCTGTGCAGGCTCAGGGGTGGATTTGCACGAGCAGCAATTGCATTTTGAATGGGGACAGCTGCATTTCTTAGTTCATGTCTGGAACTTGTACCACCAAATAAACCTCCTCTATACACATGTGAGCAGGTAGTGTGAAATCCAGGTTCACCAAAAACTGAACTTCAGTCAGGAATAATCTTCTGCAATTTCTGACCACTGCCTTTCTGATCTTCTTTGTGATGAGAACATTGACTTTGATAAGTGAGGTCCTGGCACTTTTTTTGATACTGAGGGGATAAAAAAGGATCATGGCAGGATTATAATCAAGGTGGGACATTGTACAGCAATGATTAGAGATATCCAGATCTCAGCTGTGTCCTCGGCTTAAAAAGAATCACAGAAATGCCTCCAGGAGAGTACCTGGTCCAAGTAATAGGAATGGATCTGGTCTCTTGAACACAGCACAATGTATGTGCTTTTAGCTTTTGAGGGCTTTATATTTCCCCAACAGCATTTTAATATTTCCATCTGTTAAGGCTCTCTCTAGCTGTATGGATGTTACCCCCAAACTATTTGTTTCACATTCAAGAAAAGCTGAAAAATGTAACTGGATCCTACTAAAAAGTGGGTTGAGGTAGGGTTTGACTAAGCCACTCTTTGTATGTTAAGAGACTAAACCAGAGGAAATGTTTTCAAATCATTGGAATGAGAGTTTCTTAATTTGTGGTTGCAGCCTAATGGTGATAGGGGTTGTAAATATTACAGTGTATTTCTGGAGTAACCCAGTGGGGACCACTGACCAAATACTGAACTTTTAAATTATGGAAATACCTTTTGAAAAGTATAAGTAATGCAAATCTATGCAAATTAGAGTGAAAGTTTAGCCCAAGATGTAATAATTCCTTTACAGCCTTTTGGTTAATTGATTGGATTATCCTCTCAGTTACACTACAGTAACTCAAGTTTCCCTTCAGTAACTTAAAGCAGGTGTTTGTCTCTGACGTGGTTGGACCTCCTGGTGAACAACAGACTCAGACCTTGAGTCCTTGATTTTACTAATCAATCCAAGCCCCAACTCTAATTTAACCATGCTGAAGCAAAACCAAATCCACCAGAGATAACTCTAGATAATGCTCAGACTTTTCTTTTTGTTGTTTTTGCTGAAGAGATGAAAGAGCTCCATGAATTTCTTTAATGAACAATAGGAGATTGGTTCAATAAATGCAAGTCCTAAGTAACTGAACTCAATCAGGGCCTCTTTATAATAGACTTTTCTTATAAATATACAATCTACATACAGTGCAAAAATTGCTAGCTCAGGGAGAGCCTTAAAATCACATTTCAGTATCA
The DNA here is from genome assembly GCF_023055355.1 of Agelaius tricolor. Taxonomy (NCBI): domain Eukaryota; kingdom Metazoa; phylum Chordata; class Aves; order Passeriformes; family Icteridae; genus Agelaius; species Agelaius tricolor. Next base: position 45,312,278 of record NW_027269267.1, on the reverse strand, counting down.
TAAGACAGGAACACACAATTCAGAAATTACCACAACAGACATAGATAGTAATTAAAACCTCTAAGCAAACACAATTTTTTTTTTTTAATATTCACTGTGTGTGATTATCTGACTGCTATTAAAAGTATGCTTGAATCTATTTGTCTATTCAGGCTTTGCAAACTCACCCCATTGCTATGTTTTGGTCAGCATGAAATTTACCTGATGATCTTTGGTGGTGGTTGACCTTGGCTAGACTCCAGGTGCCCATTAAGCCTTTCTATCACTCCCTCAGCAGAACAGGGTGGGGAGATTATAAGATGAAAAAAAAACCTTCTGGGTTGAGATAAAGGCAGTTGGCTAACACAAAAGTGAAGGTCATGCTCTCAGAAACAAAGGAAAAACCCAAAAGGTTTTATTCCCTATTTCCCTTCAGCTTCAGCACACTTTGCAGTTGCTCCAAAAGATGAATGTAATTGGTATCAAATGTTGGTCTTTCCTTCTCCTTTCTCTCAGCTTTTGTATCTGAGCTGACACCATGTGGTATGGAATATCCCTTTGGTCAGTTGGGGCCACCTGTCCTGGCTGTGTCCCCTCCCAGGGTTGTGCCCACCCCTGTCCTGCTGGTGAGGGTGAGATGTGAGAGAGGGCAGGGATGCAGGGCCAGCGCTGCTCAGCAGTGGCCACAGCACTGGGTGTCACCAGCCCCTTCCCAGCTACCAGTGCAAAGCTCAGCACTGGGAGGGCTGCTCTGGGGAAATGAGCCCCATCTCTGCCAGACCCAGTGCAACCTTATTGATATTCCAGCCAGAAAAAAACATATAACATATAGAGAGGAGATTCATGCAGAAGTACCTCCTTCCAGAAGAATTTATCTAGATTTCTCAAGCTTAGCAACCAAGGTCATGTTTATAGCCTTAGCACCAGGACCATGTTAATACCAGTGTTGTGGTAGTCCCGTGACTGACTGCATCTTGATTGAAGCAAATGAAAGATTTCTGTGGTTATAGTTCCAAAATGGCTATTCTTACCATGTGTCATTCTTACCATTCTGTCATATACCAGACATATATTCTCAATTTAATAGGACCTGAAATCATAGTACTATTTCTTCATAACAAGGTATCTGTCAAAATTACATCACTCACTGCAAAAAGGTTTTTATCTGGCTTCAAGAAAAACATAAGATACAATGCCTAGAAAAGAATTATGCATAATTAAAGGGGGAGAACAACAGGTATTCAGTCCTCTGGGAGGATCTTTCTGCCTCTCAGATGATACTCAATATTTTTCCATTCCAAGTAAATATTAAGATTAGAATATTACTGGCAGTGCCAGGTGCTATCCAAATAAGTGTGAAAATATAGTTCATACTCACACACGTTTAGAGACAAGCTGCTAAAAAACCTGGAGTGGGAAGGTGTCAAAGCTTTGGTTTTGTGACACTGAGAATTACAGGATGATTTACCAGCCAGGGGCAACAATGAAGCATGGCTAAATTAACAAACAGGTGTACCCCCAGGTCACTTCAGTTCAGTCAGGGGTGAGAAAGCATCCAGGGAACAGGTTTCTGGGCAGGTCCAACAGCCTCCTGCTGCCCTCCTTGCTTGCTCTGGAGTTGCCCAATGGGCAGGATTAGTAGCCAGTGAAACTAAAAGGAACCCTGTTAATGAAGAGCCACCTCACAATGGGAGACAGCAGAACCAAGCACAGGGCCCTGAGGTGAATTGACTTTTTGAAGGATCCTGCCCCAACCATTTAGCAGCAATATTTTGGGTTTAAGTGGCCCTCAGCAGCTTAAGGGTAGATAAGAAATAAGTGCATGTGTGTTTAAATAAATGCATGTGTGCATCTATGTCTTTAAAATAACTTTCTTCAACTCTTCTTCAACTTCTGTAATTTGTCAGTGTAAAAAAATCTGCAAGTTTAGGAGCTTTTTGTCATGAACAAGACAAGTGTATTCTTCCCCTGAGCTTTCCTCCAAAATTATCTTGTGCAAGTATGTAAAAAAATAGTTTTTGCTAGGATGCCAGAAACCATTCAGTTAGGACTCCAATACAGATCCAAATATTTCACCTGCTCTTGTTCCTGTTTGTATTCATTTGAAGGATTGCCATCATATTTATCATCCAGAGCACATAGGGGTTAAATCCTGCTTTATTTATTGAGAGAGTCATGTGAAATAGATATACTTGAAGATACAGAGGATCCTGGCATATATTTCATGTACTCATCACATATAATTAAGGTAAAGGTATTCTTTTCTTTCTGCTTTTTAACTCATAAAACATCTCTGGGCTGTATTGCCAACATTTAAGCTGGTTTTGGGACAAAATTTTGCCCTCTCCATAAATTCCCAATTAACGCAGGTTTTTGTGTTAAAAATCCACAGAACTTTACATAACTTAAACGACTCCTCTTGTTCTGTAGGCTCTAGTGAGATCATGCTGGGATTGAATCCTTTGATAAACATATCCTTTTCAGGCAGGGCTTCATAACCCTGGGTGCAGAAATCTCAAAACTGGACACCCAGCTGTGAGTTATACATCCTGCCAGCTCCTTTTAATTTCTGTGGTGTGGAACAGATTTTTTAAGAGGGCAATTTGTAAGATCTCTGTTATATATTCCCAGAAGACATTGTATGTCATCCTAATAAAGATATCACAGGGCATTTGGAAGAAGCCCTGCTTTTCTCCATAAACTACAGAGATAGTTGATTTATGAACTATTGTTTGCTCTTCCTTCAGACATTTGAAAACGAAAAAAAATCTCTGTCAACAGGTATGGACACTTGCAAATTTTGTTTAATTTAACCCATAGTGTAAGGTACAGTGTAAAATAAGTATTCAGGGGCTGAATGGTAGCTATTTCGTGCAGGATTCTTCATTCATGAATCTCACAAAAACAAACCTGTACCCAAACCTTCAATTTTAAGCAAGGCATTATTTTTTTTAACTTAACTGGTATCATTATTGCTGGTAAAGAAACAAGAGCAATTGGATGACGGTCGTTCTCCTACCCATTTTTTCCCCCAGATATGAGTATTCAGAGAGGATGCAAATGCAGTAATATGTATCTCTACTGTTGTGCTGGAACTTACACATTCTCCTGGGAGTCCTTTATTAAAACTCTTTTAATAGATTGAAGAAATTAATTTCCATACATCTGGTAGAACTCAGCATTTATTCCAGGCCAGATATGTTCTGTGATTCATAAAAATACTTCTGCAAAGCAGCTTTTTTTCTTTGGGACAGAATCAGTTTGCCATAGGAACGACCATAGAAATACACAAACAACAAGGACTTTCAATAGTTAATTGTATGCATTAACTATTATAACATAGCTCTGTCTTTAAGTAATAACTGAAATTGTGTTGCTCATTCAAATATTGTTAATGTGCTCTCATTAGCCATGTAGCTGCAGTGCATTTTCTTTCGTTGCTGGGTGACGTTGAGAACGTGCTTCATTAGCTGGAAAAAATTGTTGACAGCTGTAGGATCTGTGGAAGAATACAAATATGCATCGATCAAATTCAGATTCACAGGCTTGAATAGCATGCCAAAAAAAATAGCCCATGCTGAGGAATTAAAATGAGACTGAAAGAAATTCTAAAGTAAGAGCGAGATTACCAAATGAGTTTTGCCCGTTCTATTTTTCCTTGCAGTGTGTGCACAAAAAAGTAATTGGAAAATTACAAAAGAAGATTTTTTTCGAAAATAATATTCAAAGATTCCTTTTAGTAAGATGCAGCAGTATGGAACTTACTCATGGGTGAAGAATCAAATAAAGAGAAGAAGAGTGAGCAATGCAATTTTCTTTTTTGATGAGATTTGAACAATGTGAAGGCATTTCCCATCTTTCACTATTTTGAACTCTGCTTGTTTTCATGAGATCCTCTGTTTATGAAACCAAAATGGGGAGGTGAGAGAAACTGGGAAGTTTTCCACTGCAGTTCCAGATGGCTCACCAAGATATAGACACTGTGGCATGGATTTCTTGAAGAAAATTTTCAAATTAGGGTTGGGGATCCTAAAAATTTTAAGTTGGGATTTTTCTGCACATAAGTTCATGGGTGTTTATAGAAGTTTGCTGTACATGTGTACTGCAGAGAGAAAACTGCTTTGTTATGAGCTGTCACAGTATTAGCTGACACATCTTTACAACCTTATTTATTGTCAATGCCACAGAAGTTTATTGTGTTCTTTGGGTTGATGAAATGTACAGAAGTTCTAAAGGTGCAATGTACGATACTATAGATGGAAGAAACAGCTGTTTAATATTTGCTGTAAGATTTTCTCTGTTGACATGCAGGCTGGCAAGAGGGGGTGTTCAGGAAAAGAAAGTGAACAGTTTTTGAGAAATCTTAAGCTAACATTAGAGAAAACTTTTGTGAATCTTCAAAGTATCAGAACAAGAAAATATGCAGCTGAAGTTGTGTCGAGAGACAGAGCTTCATTGTCTTACATAATTCTGTGTGTGAATGCATAAAGAAAATAAGTAAAGAAAATTATTTAAAAAAAGATTAAATCATCAGAGATTATCTTGGAAACGGTAGGAGAAGTACTACAATCATACATGCATAGAAGTTCTAAAAGCTGCCCTCTAGTCCTTTGGCAGGTGGAGACAAAATATCACACTATCCTATTTATTTTGTGTCTTTGTGGTGCCTCTACTTGCCTCCAGGTGTCCTCTACTGAGATCTGTTATTTCTGAGCAGACACCAACCCTAGGCAGTCAGAGTGAGTACATGCATAAAAAAGATAAACAGATGGGTGGTTATTTGCAAACATATGCTCTATTTTTCCTGATAATGGCAGTTTTGCTGTTCTGGCATGCTGCAGAGGGCACAGTGGTGCATGTCCTCTGTAGAACTGTCTCACTCCAAGCTGAGCAATCAACAGGCCAGTTTCTCCCAGAAACTTCAGGAGGGATTTAAGCTGTCCTGGGATAGTGAAGCTGTTACTTAATAGGGGCAGCACAATCTCTTGGTCTTCTCCTACTCTAGGTGTGCACTGTGTGTTTGGCTCCCACCACCTGTGCTGTGACAGGGCAGCTGCTCAGGACATGTTGGAGGCCAGGAGTCTTCTCCTCCAGAATGCCAAACTACTTCCAAGTGTATCAAGATAACCCCTGAACAATAATCAGCTTCTCTCCCCAGCACATGGCAGAATGGTGCTCAGTGTGGGAGACACCTCATCTGCCACCTGCTTCTGAAGTGGGGAATATGCAGGAACACGTGGGCTCCGTTCTTAATGATCTGGGAGATGTCAGGATGTAAGTACAAAAACTTTTGGAAATGGACACATTCCTGTCAAAGGTAGAACAGGCAGAGTATTGGGAGATCTCATGGAATAGACAGCATGCAGCAAGGATTTCTGTCTCTGCCAGCTCATGTGAGAAGGGAAGCACTGCTCCTGTTTCAACATTCTCAAAAGAAGCACACTAGACTGTGCAGCAGAGGAATGAGAGAGGGATAGGAATGAAAGCACAATAAAAAACTTCAGCAATAGTGATAACTGCTTTACCTGTCTAGTTACCTCAATCAACTGGGTTTCTTTTGTTTTCCTTTTTTTTTTTTTCTGTTGCTTTTCTTTCTTTTCTCTTTTTCTTGTAGATGTGATTCAGACCTGGCTATGGGTCCAGCTCTGTATTACTTGGCCTTTAGTGTCTTCTATATCCCATAGGATGCCCTCTGGCTCTACAATGTATTTGCTGCTTTTATCTGCTTTTTCCCAGCTCTATGTCATATTTACTGTTTTACATGATGGCTTTTTCCCAGTTCAAAGTATCTAAAATTTCAGATGGTCGTGGTAATCTCACATGTATAGTGGCATTTTTCTAGCACAAAAATAAAGTAAATTTAATGTGACATGAGGACTTGAGGAAGAGTTGAAATGGGTAGAGACCACTGAGATAGTCTTGAAGGAATCTGTTTTACCAAAGGAAAAATATGAAATTTCAGCAAATTTCTCTAAGAAGGGTCTGGATCCTTCAGGGTCCCACCTGAAGTCAGGTGACTTCAGAGAGTTTCAGAAGTATAAAACTGATTGTTCATTCAGTGCAGTCCCAGATCTCAGACAAGGTCTGCAAGATGTGACACAGGGGCTTCACCAGTCCCCTGCTCCAGGTTTCACCAACAGTTCTGGAAGTTACTACATTTGCAATTTCAAGGTCAGCAGGGAGAAGCAGGTCTCAGCCTTCATAAGAGATAAAGTACCCTAATTTGTCTTTCTTTTAGATTTGCCTTTTACCTGGATTATTCTTTTCCAATTAATTTTCCAAGTGTCTGGACTGTTTTCTCTATGTCTACACATCTATATACCTGTATCTATGTCTAGATCTATCTATAAAGTTTTTTTTTTTTGGTTTGTCACCTTGTCACTTTGGATCACATTCTGTTAGGCCAGGTGTAACAGTCATCCACATGCTTCTTCAGAGTCTGCAGACACCAGTTGTATTAGTGTCTAATCTGCTTTTCCTGGCTGTGTTGACCTGTCTACCTCTAAGATGCTGAATTTGGTAGTAATTCTGTGGAATCCAGAATTGTCTAGGAGTTCATGTGGCTTTGAACTGGTCCACAGTTCATGGTTACAAAAGGAATGAACACTGCAGTTTCACACAGTCCAGGCACTATTGTGAATAAGGACCATTTGTATGTGTGTGTAGCATAAGGAGCATTTTTACCTCAGCATTTTCAATGCAATTTTATATTGATTTGGGTTTTTTTGTATTACCACGAGAACTAGTAGTGGTCTGTATGCTCATTCATTACAGAGAAAATAGAGCTGCAATTTTTTGAGGGAAGGTCTTTTGAGTTTAATTTTAATAACAGTCTGTTATATCCCTCCCTACCCTGGCCCCAAACTCTGAAACATAAATATGAAAGCTAAGCTTTATTATTGTCCTTCTTAATTAATGTTAAGCTTCTTCTCTCCACCATTTGTACACCCCACCTCCCAATAACTTACTCTTGATTTTAGTAGGAGGATTACAGTCATGTTCCTTAGAGAACCTTTGTTACTGTATAATTCAGATGTGAAGAAATGCAAACATTCTGTAAGAAGTTATCCCTTTTTGAGGAGTAGTGGATAGAGCTCAAACTGATCATTAAAATATTGTGTTAAAAATAATTATAAAATATTCATCAGTAAATGTGCACTATTGATGCTGATGTCTCTGGAATTTTTATAAAAAAATTTACAATTCAGTACCTATTATTTCCATGGAAAATCTAAAACAAAAAAAAGATAATATGAAAATGTTAAAAAATAATTTACAGTGCATATGCTGTCATTAAATACATAATTTTTTAAAGGGAATTCTTGGATTTCTTAAGCCTGTAATTGTAATCAAAATACACAGGCCTGGTTAGCTGACATAAACAGGAAATTAACTCATTTTGAGACCTTGTAAAAGAGCAAGGAGATATTTTTTTCCAAACAAACACAGACATTCATGGTCGTTCCCACACAGATTTCACTCAGAGCCCTTTGAAGGTCCCTTCCTACCCAAACAATTCTGTAATTCTGTGACTCACCAGCACAAAGCACAAGGACTTGTGGCTAAGTGGTCTGTCCAGGGTCACTTGTGTGTGACAGGGAAAAGGTACACCAGCATTTGAGTCCCCATCATTTCACATTGTTCTTCTCTGGCACTGTTGAAATATTTTTACCTCTTTTTACAAGGCTTAACGTGATTATTTTGCCTCAGAAAATTTTTTCTTAAGCCTGCCTAAAACAGAGCAAATTTTCATCAGTATTTCTCCATTTTGGATCTCCTCACAGCACTACTCAACCTTCCTGCTGGGATAAGAGGAACTGGATAGCACACACACTGTGGTATCACCTTGTTGTCACCTGCCTGTTGTTAGCATGCAGATCTTCTGCTGAAAGATAATGTGTGCAGTGGTTTTATCAGATTATAGACCTGCAGATCTTGATGAGAGTGATGAGAGTTATTCCTGAGTTTTAACCAGTCCATTGCTGTCAGCCATGTCCTTGGCTATTAATGCATGCTTTTATTTTGACCTTTGTTCTATATTGAGTTCTTTAGTACTATCAGATATTTCCATCACTTCTTCCTTCAGACCAATCAATATTTCTCTTAAAATTTCTGTGCGTGAATGGTTTGGATCATTGTCTCTAGTTTTTATATTCATTGTCCTTTTTGCAGTATTCATTTTCCCTGCTTCCATTTCCTCTGAAACTCCTTGACTCTCACTATATACCTGGTCTTTAGAACAGCTCACGTAAATGCATGGTTCCAAGCAGCCTCTTTATTCCATTAATTGATCATTTTCTTCATTTCCATCTAGCAGGATCACCTGATGTCTTGGAATTTTTTATTGCAAAAAGCTGAAGTTAGCATGGAAGTCAGCATTTCAAGGCACTTAGCATCTTTTTTTTAATAGGTGTATAATAAAATGTGAGATGTATAATAAATTGGCAGCAAAATCTTCCAAAGTAATTATATTTTCTGCAGGTTAGCAAAACCACTAACAAGTAGGATGTATTAACAACTGGATCATTAGTTACTTAAATTTCTCTTATAATGTTTAGTAAAAAACCATTTTTTCTGCCATATTACTGTTTGGAGGATGTTCTTGTTCAAAATAAGCTGTTGATTCAGTGCTCATGTAATATTGCATACTAGGGCTCTCTTGTTCTGGATCATTAGACAGGAAAAAGAACAATTTATTTTGTTGAACAGCATTCTAACACCACAGATTATCCTATGTCTTCTCCAGTAGCTACTCTAATATGGACCATAAGGTAAAAAATACCCCATGCATAGTGCAGTGTTTGGGGTTTATATTTGCAATTTATTTTGCAAATTCTTCAAAAAAGTTCCAGTTTAATATTTCAAGAAGGATCCTGCTCTGGATTAGTGGATTTAGTCACGTATTTCAGCAAATTGTCTGTCAGTTGTGGATCTTGTCATGTCAACACAGTCATGGCTAAAATATTTTGGTTAAAATGACAGCAGAGACGATAAAGGGAAACCTAAAATAATTTAAAAAATTGTAAGACTTTGATCATCTCTAACATTTCTATTGCACACATCCCACCAGTAGTTCTATATACAACGCACTCAACTGCGCAAATAATTATTCAAAGTAACTGAAAACAAGGGAAGAAAGTTAGAAACTTTACTTGAAACCATATTGAGTTAAACCAGCTGTGTCTATGTCCTTTTCAGTTTAATTTATATGCAAAACATTGAAAAGGCGTAAAGTCACTGAACTACAAAGCAAATGAAGACTCTAATATATTGCCAAGGAAAGCTGGATGCAATATTTTTGATGGAAAGCTGTTACTTCAGCAAAACAGAAAGAGTTGCTGAAGGTGTATGAATTTTACAAAAATATACACGAGGAAGTAATTGATAGAGAATGAAAAGCAAACCAAGTAGTTAGGTGGAGTGCAGTACTTCTATTTTTGACAGCAAAAAGTTGGACATGTTTAGATGATTGGACAAAAAATGGCAAATGAAATTTTGCATAGAGAAGTATAAAGAAATGTGCATGGAGGAAATCTGATCTTATAATTGTGTAAAATGCCCGTTATTACTGCTGCGGAGAAAACCTCTGGAGTTTTGATAGATAAATGAAAACATAACCCTAGTAGCAGTCAAAACTACCGATTAAACACTAGGAATCATTAAGAAGGAAAAATAAATCAATTTAAAAAATCCCATCATCTTACTGTATTTGCCAAACAAACATCTGTTTTTTCACAACTGATATTCTAAGCAGACTTCTGATCACCATGTCTTCTGAGGGAGATGTTGCAACCAGAAAAGGGTGTGAGAAGTGAGAATAATTAAAGGATGGAGAGTGCCAGTACAGCTTGGCAGAGATCTGCAACCCTTGAGTGGCACAGAAAGTAGAAGTCTGTTTGCTTCCTCCTCTGCTGTGAGGCCAAAGAACCATGAAATGCAGCCAGTGGTAGCCAGACTTAAAGCAACTGTAAGGAGTGGGTTCTTTGTGCCATGAGTAGTTGACCTGTGGAACTTCTTGCCAGGGGCTGCAGCCCTTTGTACCTGTGCATCAGCTGATCTTTGCACAGATAAATGGCATCTTGCCACTGTTATGAACATTTACTCTGCCTGTCCTCACTACTGCAAATGCTGCCATTTGGCTTTTCTTGAATCAGGTCCTTTCGTTTTCAAACTGGAAATCCCATTTTTGATTGATTACCTATTCCAACTCTTCCTAGGATTACAGTGGGGTTATTTGTCTTTGCTCTTATTCAATGCTTTCCACAGTGAGATGGCACACGTGTGACTTGTGTTTTCAAGTCTGTCTGAGCAGTTAATGATTACAGTGGTGGCTTTAAGGCAGAATCAGGAGGTCAGGGTGGCTGGCTTCTGTTTGCAATCTAATCACTGAGCTAAGGCAGTCAAATTACTCTCTTACCTGCACTCACAGTTAGCCTGTTTGTAGATAGATGTAAGAATAATCCTCCAAGTGGGAGAACAGAGGCGTGCTGTGTGCTCAGGTTTTGCCCTGTTTTCCCAAGGTGTGCTCACTCCTCCTAGGGAAGGAGGATTTTATTTAAAGTCTATGCAGAAGCTGTGTGGAAAAGGCTGCTCCTGCACTAAGCAGGAGCTGTGAGATCAGCTGGAGCTGTGAGGTGCTGTGCCCTGCTGCCTCAGGCAGGCTGTATGTCCCCTGAGCTGTGCCTCCATAACCCCTGGGCAGCAAGAGGAGGTCACAGAGCTCCACTGTTCTCAATACCTACAGCTCCCAGCACCCCATGCCAGCTGGATCAGCAATCCCCTCCTGTGGTGAACCTCTCGTGGGTCCTGGGTAATTGCTAGAGTTTCATGGATTCCAGTGTCTCTCTGCCTATCACAATGCCAGCATTCTGCTCCCATGAAAGTGAGCCGTGCCCAGGGCCTGCTGAGCTTTAACCCATTTTATTCCCCCGAAACAGCACTGAAATCACACAAGTGGAGCAGTAACAAGTCGCCCACATGAAAGCTTAAAACTCTACTGTAATAATTCCACATATAAAAGGTGGATTTGATCCAATAACCCAAAGTAGAACCAGTTAAATGGGAAGCCCTTTCATGATTATCAGAGCCCCAAGGATACAGCTGACAACTTTCTGTTTCCCTTTCTTTCTCTTTCTGTCTTTGTCAGTGAGCTATAAACCTCTTACTGTGCTGTAAAAAAAAATCACCAAAGGCTGAAATGAAATGGGGACTGCCACTGAAAAGCAATTTAAGAGTGCCTATGGTTCCTAGACTAAGGCATTACAAATTCCCTGGATTTTTTTCCACTCTATTCTTGGGAAACCACACAAAGAAATCTACCAATATAAATATTAACTAATTGTTAAAATTTCTTAAAGCTAATGGATCTTCCTGGCTAACTAGGTCTGCCAGCTTGCTGAGCTTGTGTCTAAAAGAGTAAATAGAGCTGAGTCAATAGAACATTAAAAACTTCAGGGACAAGAGTCTGAGAAAAGTTTTGCTTTGAACAAAGGAGTAGTAGGAGGTACTGTATGAGAGTCTTCCAGCTGAACATATACTGAAACAACACTCCACTACTTCAGCTGTTTTCTACTTCCTGAACTCCTTACATGATCACATTGAGCTGTTTGAAGGCCACACTGATCATTATTCCTAATGTGCCCCAGGTCTTTCTTATGGGGAGGTATGACTTTTGTTCTAAGACAGCATCCAATATGCCATAAATTTTGCTTTCTGTTTCTTTTTGGTTTTGTTTTGTTTGTTTATTTTGATTTTTTTTCTTTCTTTCCTTTTTAATAAGTCTGAACTTTTCCCCATATTTCATTTTTTTCTCTCCTATGCTGAAAATTCCTGTCCAAAGCTGTGTGTGACTCACCAGGTATTTGCAATAGTGGAGATGCTGATAGCCAACAAGTCTCAAGCTTGGAAGATGATTGGCAAAAAGTATCATAGTGAAATCAAACCTTAAGTCTTACAGAATTTCTTTTGAAAGATGGGTTCCTGCATGAACCTTGAAACAGTAGCAAAGTCTGAATTGTGCTGTTCACAGCTCCAAACCAATATTTCTCAAATATGTGTTTTTCCTCAATTATTTAAACAAAACTCCTCAGGAGACTCATGATATACCAGACAGTGTCTCATCTGGAAGCAGAAGATTCAGAATTGCTTGTTAGTGGTGGCAAAGGAGTCTAAAAGGCTTATACTTGGTGAGTTTTGAAATGTTTGGCAAGCACAGAGAAATTACATGTACTGTGGTCTTGAAGCATTTTGATTTTAGTTTTGGTGGTTATAATCCTTCACATGACTGCAATTTAGTGATGTTCAATTCTAGTGATCTGCTGAATTCTTCTACCACTCCCAAGACAAAAGGGTAATGGCCTTGCTTTTGACCTAGAAAAGTCCTGTAGCTCATCTCAAGGCTACTACCTAATCACTTTATCAAGACACATTCACAGTATTACTGAGGAGTGAATGTTTTGCCTATGAAATGAATCAGACTGAACTGCAGTAAGCCTGAGTTTTCAGACAAATTCTCAACAGGAGCAACTAGGGGTGCTCTCAGATCATAGGGTATCAAAGTGGAGACCATCCTTTAGGTGTCTCCAAAGGCAACAAATTAGTGAAACCAGAGCAATAGATAAATCTGGAGCTAATGCATTTTCACCTGAGGTGTCTTCAAACATACATTTTTTTAAGCAACGTTGAAGTCATTCATTAAACAATCAATGGGCAAGAATTACAGGATAGTTCTCATGGTCTTTGTGCTGTTTCTGAAGCAATGAATCCTAAAATAACTTGTTCACAAAGCTCAAAGTATTGGTTTTAATCAGACTGATTAAAGACTGAGAGCAAATAGTAACATTAAAGAATAGGAGCAAATACTGCATGTTCTTGCAAGGCCTTTGTGTACACCCTGTCAGCTCAGAGAGACTCTGTTTGTAATTAAGCCAATCTCAAGAATACATAAGAAATAAACCTCAATCTCCCTTTCCTTTGATATGTGACTTAACTAGTGAGTTCTCTGTAGAAATTTGGAGTAGAGTCTGAGGAGAGAATGTAGCAACAGCAGTATTTGAGAAGAAAATTATTGCCCCTGTGCAACATGGCTGTGGATTTATGACAGTTGTTGTCAGTGTGCACTTACTGACTGGAAATGATTACTAGAAACCTGTAGGGGAACAGCTAATTTCTAGACCCTGAGTGATGCTGGACATTAGTCAATTGCTGAGAAAATAGTGATGTCTCCAGGACTAGCAGCAGATAAACAGACACTTGGAAACTGCAATTTTGAGCTTAGGGGGCCTAAATTCTGCCTAGGTTCTGGCTTCCTTCATTTTCAAATTAAGTTCATGTCAAATGATGGCTATTCATGCTCTCAGGAAGTCCCTACTGTGAGAGTCCATTCTCCTGGACAGTTCTGGTGAGCCAGAAATCTTTAAAATGTGAAGAATGATGACCAGGAGTTCCTGGTCTGAATTTCAGCTAAACCTGCATTCTATGTGCACCTGGCATCAGAAGGTTCAGACAAGTACCTACCCCTAGTTTATCCTGTCTATGCCATGGTTTATCATTCCGGTTCTTGTCCACAGGTGTATTTCTTTGACTTTCTACCAATCAGCTTTTCAGGACACAACATAAAAATCCCTGGCAAATGCTAATTTTAGATGACTGCCCCCCTTTTTGTCTTTCTGTATTTTCTGTAAGTCTAATAGAGAATTTTTGGGGTCAAAATGAAAAAGTTTTACAACTTGCTTTCTGTGTCAAGATTAGCATGAGGAAAGGAAGGACCTTTTTTATTGTTAAAGCTCTTTGTTAAAATATTGGCAGCACATCACAAGACAGCATGCATCTTTCATTGATCGTTGCAGTTTATTTGTAAAAACAGTGCTTATTATTGTAACAGAGTTGTAAGCCAAATTTCTTTTCTATACTTAACAATAAAGTTTTCCCTATAGGGTAGAACAGATGAACAAGTTAAAATGTTATTTCCAGGACTTTTGTTGCTGAGGAGAAAAGGTTTTGCAGACCTCGGTCAACTCTTAGTATGGTTTCTATATATAATTGCCTTTAAGATTCATCTTGAATGAAAAACTCTCAGGCAATGTGTTGTGCCACCAAAGGATCTGTTTATGAATTGAAACTTTATTGGGAGAATTCAGTCCTGAAAGATGAATTATTGTGGCTCAGAGGAGAGCATTGTGATAGGCAGATAAAAGGGAATCAGTATATATGGTTTCAGCAGAGAAAAGAAAGTCTGATTGCTTTGCTTGTTTGAACCATAACAATTTATTTAGGAGTATTATTACTAGAATAGCAGTCCAGTTTATTTCAAGCTGATTGGAGTTGTTTCAAAGGTTTAGAATTTCTTTTCTTTATAAGTTTTATGTAGGTTCCAGTTCACACTCAGGCTGGAGCTCTTGCTTTGTGCTTATTCCAGATGCTGCCTCACTTTCTTGTTTTACTGGGATAGCTTTCATAATTTCTTTTCTCATGGAAGCATCATTTTTTTCATCCAGCAAATAAAGTATCCCAGTATGTTTCCTGACAGCTATAAAAGACAAAAATCTCCCACTGATGGATTTTCAGACACGGTCCCTGAGAGAGCTTTTCTACCTTAATGGAACAAGTAAGGTCATGATTACACCAGGGCTGAAAGGTCAGCCTTATGTTTCCATACTGTTGCAATTATATTTCTTACAAAAAAGAGCCAGTTTTAATGAACTAGTACATATGGAGACAAAATAAGCTTAATTTGTAAGTAATAAAGAAGTTAAATAGTCTGTCTAACTTGCATTTTTGTACAGTCTTTATGTTATTATTTGATTGACTAATGTTGCAGAGTATGTCAGAAAAGAAAATCTTATTTTTCTAATTGGAGTTCTTTAAATAGGTTAAAGAAATGGTTTTCAGCTGTATGCTTAATAGAAAAACAGAAAAAGTGTGCACACAGCCAAAACTCCCACTGTTTTGGGCAAATATTTTCAAGTGGTCACAAGCACATTTTTTGTGCTTTTGGTTTTTTTGGGGTTGTTTTTTTCTTGTTATTCTTGTTTGAGCAGCTGTTGGCTTTCCACTAGCACCAACATTCTTTCTTAAAACTTTTTTCTCTTCCAAAAAACATTTATCTCATACTGTGGCTACCCTCTAAATATCTATTGATCTCAGAGCCTCTCCTGATGGCCATAATAGGTTTCTGTAGAGCAGTCTGATCTTCTTCTCTCTTGGTGAGAATTAGGTCCATCACTTTTATTACTTTAAATGCTGTGGGGAAATCCACACTTCAATTTCCTTTATTCACTCCATCAGCTTTCTGGGGCAGACCATGCATTGCAATTTGCTTGCAATGCTGGTATCAAAGGGATAGATGCCATATGAACAAAGAAGTTTGCTTTCCCTCTGGCAAAATTGCTTTCTATGTTGGGGAAATTACAATTAAAAAAAAATAAATGCAAAATATCCATGTTTTCCATGCTATGTTTACTTGGTGTTGCTCTCAAGAACATACATCAGTATGTAGAATATCCTAGTTGCAGGGATTGACTCAGCTGAGAGTTTAATGGTGATTGGTCCTTCCTGATGGAGAAGGTGCAGAGGAACAGGAAAAGGAAGTTTAGCATCATGCATGAGAATGAAAAGAAAGGTGACTTGGACTGTGTCAGAGCAGAGCAAGAGTTTGGAGGTGAGTAAGAAAAAGCTCAGACTAAAGGGCATGGATGTGGACTCTCTCTCTGTGTGGATGTATAGATAGTTGGACAGTTGATATGTTTTGCATGAACTGTGAGAACTGTGAATGCTGGAAGAGGCCAAGGAACAGTAAGGAGCAGTCAGCTTAGTGGCAGAGTTTACTTGACCAAGTATTTACTAGAGGGACGGAGGGAGAAATCAGATGTGCAAGGCAATTTACCTAAAAGCACTGCTTGGTGGGTTGGCTGATTTTTTTTCCTTTCTTATCTCACTGCCTTTAAATGATCTGTCTGACTTTCCTTTTTGAAATCATGTTTCTGTTTGCCTTACATTAATATTCATATCTTGTTCCTCTGTGTCATGTTACCTTTGAAGTGCCTAAGTGTTTGTGCTTCTTGTAGAAAGACTTAGCACTGAGAAACCTTGGTATTAGATACCCTTGAGAAACTGCCAGTTCCCTTTTTTGCCACTTTGTTTATGACAAAATATCACTCCAGTTCTTTTTCTTTTTTTTTTTTTAATAGCCAGGTCTTTGTTTGTATTCTAGAATCAGGTCACACCAGATGCATCCAATGTCTCTGGCCTTTATGCACCATGCCCTGTCATGCATCTCCTGAGCTGTTCTTTTGCCTTTTGCTGTTTGAAGTGACTGTGTCACCCTGCTCTTAACACATTGAACATACAAAAAATGTCTTGGCTCCTTATGATGAAGAGGAGCAGACATGCCCCTGCCCTGGCAACAGGCTTCCTGCGGTGGTGCTGACAGCTTGTTTTCTCCCAGCTGAGGGAACTGCAGGGTGTGGAGGAGCAGTACAGCACTGAAAAAATAATCTTGAGATGAAAAAAAGATCTACACCTGTGACAAAGGACATCAGAGAAATAAGACAATGGATAAGCAGGCAGCCATTAAAAACATCCCAAACAAACATCATCCCATCCTTTAAAGTTACCAGATGATGTGGATATGAGAGCAGTGTCTGAACACAGTAGCGCTCAACAGGACTCCAAATCCAAAACCTGGGGACTGCAACCCAACATGTTCCGAGGGGGTTACTTCTATAAACATCCAGATGCGCAGCTGTGCATGGCAAGCATCAAAGGAACATGCTGCTTTTCTTACACTCCTGCCACTCATGATTCATGGAAAAGACCCTGTCCTTCAGGAGATCAGAGTAGTGTTCGCTACCAGATACCTTGCTCACATAGGAGGCAACAGGAGAGCTTGGGAAAATCACCAGTTTTCTTATGTCCTGCCTAGATGCTTTCTTTTATCTTATTTTTTTTTCTTCCAAGACAAAGAATTGATGACTTAAAAAGCTGAGAGATCAGTAGTATGTTGAACACCAGACGCATTTCTACACATTTATGAGCACTACTAAAATTTGAAAGGCTTATAAATAAATAAAAAATAATTTCTCCGGTGTCACCTATATCCTCTCTGTGTATATATAGAACACAAAAATTTGTTAGAAATAGTTACTTGAGAAGATAGCCAACAAGCAAGGCAAGAATTAGATGCTGTGAAATAAAGACAGAACATCTGCCTGAAATAGGTATCTGTCTTTACTATACTACTGCTTCAGTAAGAAATACTCCAAATGTAAGGCCCAGGTTCTGTATTTCTCCACAGAGGAGTTGATGTTTTTTTTAATAGAAAAAGGCTGCCAGAAAGCACTTGTAATACCCTTTGAAGCTTGTGTATGTAACTGTCATGCTTCAAAATCCATAAAATTTATTGCTTTCCTGCAATTTCAGATCTGATGGAGTAAGAGCTACATTTAAGAAACTCCAAATATGATTAGCAATCATCGTCACTCATACATTATTTATGGCACCATCGTTACTTGTGACAATTTCAGGCATTGATACACAATTTTGTATGTTCTTCTCAACTGGCAACTGATTTTAAATTATAAACCCTTAATTTTGCACTCTAGGAGGTGAAATGAAAGAAAAAGGTCTCATCAAATATCTGTAATCTATGACTTTTTGCCCACAGAGGTCATCCTACTTTATCCACTGGCAGCAATGGAGTTTGCTCAGCAAATACAAATGCTGTTGAATTCCCCAGGACTTAATAGATACATCCATTGACTGTTAAGTGACTTGCTCAGTTTAACAGCCTGAAGATGCTTAGGATGTTCAAAATAGCACTAGGATTTGATTTATCACAACAACAGCTGTGAGCTATTTTACTTAGTATTTCCATTATCTATAGTAAAAAAAAACAAAAAAACCCACCCTAACTATTTGACTATAGGAACTACTTTAAAATCAAAGTTAGTCTTACATTGGTACATTTTTTGCATCCAATACTGCTGTGTATCTGAGGATGGATTTTTGTTTAACCTGACAGCAATACTGGAAACTATAATTTGCAACCTTGTTTTTTAGGCATAAAAAGTCTTCACAATGCCCCTCAAATTCTCCTGTCCTTCAGATTGGAAGGAAATAAATATATGTATATATAACAATAGATATATTAAGTAGGCTGCCGAAAATTCTCTTTCCAATGTGTTTATGGGCCAGGAAAAGGAGATGGCACTTTAGGACAGCCTAATTCAATGCAGATCAGACTCAGTGAAACCTACTGTTTTTTTATAAAACACGCCTCTAGGGTTGTATATGGGGATGTCCTACTTAGAAATAACCTGTCTGCTTATTTATTTAGGGTGAGATTTGCATCTGATTAGCAATAGACCATACCAACTGGAGTGACATGGGAGTTTCTTAATTGCTTTCCACTACCTGGAAAATAAGTAGCTGTTCATTCTATCTGCTAATGTGACAGTTCATTGTTGTTGTGCTGTTAGGCTGGCAAACTCATTTACAGATGATGTCAAAGCCCAGCATTTAAATAGCAGAAAGGGAGCTGTTTCCCCAACACACACAGGGGAAACAAACCTTTTATAATGGAGCTTTGGTAGGGATTGTCTCATTGCGTGCACATAGAGCTGATGCCTCGGACAGCTTCGAGTGAATATTCTGTTACAGTGTCATGGGCTGTTTCTTCCTCAGCTGCTGAAGTGCCTGAGAGCCAGGAGAGAATCCTGCATCATGTTGTTACTGCTGTGTGAACAAGAAAATTCTTCAGAAGGTAAAGAAGAGAATCTGACAGGCCAGAAGGCACCTTCTGGATGCGTTTCATCCAACTCCCCTGCTCAAAGCCAGCATCAGGATTTGCTCAGAGCCACATCCAGCTATCTTTTAAGTATTTCTATGGATGGAGATCCCACAGCCTCCTGAGGCAACCTCTTCTTGTATTTGAGCACTCATTGTGAAAATCTTTTTTATAGCTATTCACATTTTTCTGTGTTCCAGTTTCTTGTTGCCTCTTCATAGATAACCATGCACCTACTAGAAAAATCTGACTCCACTTTATCTACACCTTCTTATCTGGTATTGTTTAATATATCTATTGTTATATATACATATAACAATACTATGTATATATATATATATACATATATATATAGATACATATATATAGTATTGTTATATAGATATATTGGTATTGTATTATTATTATATAGTCCTCCCTTCTGCAGGCTGAACATTCTCAGACCTGACATCACCTCCTTCTACATAATGGTATCCATCCACAAAGCTGCCTGGTGGCCTCAGTTGCACTTTTACCTGCGTGTCAGTGTCTTCTACTGTGGAGTCCAAAACTGGACACAGTATTTCAGATTTTGTCTCACAGGTGCTGATACAATCTCTTCCCTGAACCTGCTGGACTAAGTTCTTCTAATATGGTCAGTACACCTTGGTGTGGTGCAAATGTGCATTGGTGGGTCATGGCCAACCTTCCAGCTGAATCATGGGATCATTTCATTCAAAGCTGATCTCTAGTCTGCCCTGACACTGCCCTGAGGTTATCCTATCCCACATGCAGGACTCTGTATTTACCTTTTGGCTGAACTTCAGGAGGCTCCTGTCAGCTCAAGCAATTGAGAAGAATCATGTTATTTTAATTGATTTGTGTATTTAAGAAGAGACAGTAGAACTAAGAAGTCAGCTCCAGCAGAGATTGCATAAGTCCTTGAAGACTCTTATTTGGTGTATGCTGAAAGCCACAGGAAATTTCACAATGCTGTTACCTTCCAAAAACTCCACTTGAAATTCTATTCTCTTTTTCTGAGAAATTGCAAAATATGTGCACACAAATGCAAACATTTACTTACAAATACATATATATAATAATACCACCAACTTCTCTACCTTCCACTGAGATCCATTAGAACACTCAAGCCAGCAAGCAAGGGAAAACCCTTTCATATTATAAAGAATTATATGCATTCTGCAAAGAGCTGTAGAGAACACAAAAGTGAGTTAGTATAAGTTCTGTTAATTTGACAAATATCCTCTTGATTACAGCATCATGATTGTGAGGCTCAATTATTGCAAAATTCAACTGTGTTATTGGCTCATTTGATAGTCAGTTACTCTGCTGTGCATCTTTTGAAACAAAGAAAGTTTAACATGGGGCTCATGAGACTTTTTAAAAAGCTGGTGAACAACTCAGATGAAAATTTGAAGTATTGATAAGACTTGTCTCTGGAAAGTAACAGCCACAAGATGGAGGTACACACTACAACTGGAATGATACTCGAGAATTTTTCTGAGAATATGGTCAATATGGAAAGAGTTTCATGTCCCCTGCTTTCCACTGCAAAACTAGTGGCACTATCCTCAGTCTGAACTCACTGTGGAGAATATGTGGAGCTCACTGCAGGCTGAGGAATTTGTGTACCAACACCAAGATATATTGGTGATACATTGATATCTTGAAATTGATATATTGAAATCTTGAACCCAGTGAAATCAGGCGAAAATATTACTGATTCACACAAGCCTGGCTTCTACTTCTAGAATATTTTATGAGTGCTTGTCTTGCACATGTTTGCATAAATGTCAGCTAAATAAAAGACCCAATATCTCTTCATCAGCACAGGTTCATTTAACTTACACGCTGCCATTGAGCTCAATAAAATGTTTGTGTTCTGAGCTGTAATAAGTCATTAAATGATGTTTAGAGCCCAGGAAAACAGATGTAGAACCTTTAGAGCATGCCAACTGGTGAAAATAAAACTATAATCCTACTGCAAGAAAGCAATGTACAGGTTGTACACGACATGACCTTACACAAAAACTAGAATTTGCATATTAGCATGGCTTCAAAGAGGATTTCATGTGTGTGTGTGTGTTTGTGTATTTGTGTGGCTGAAAGATTCATAACCTGACTGAGAGTATCAAAATATATTAATTTAAAATTAGCGTCAATATAGAAACAATATCTGTGCAAAGCAGTGTCCTTTTTAAGTGTTCTGGGGAGCTGTAAGTCAGGTTCAGAAAACCCACTGGCTTCCAGAAACTTCATCAGATGCCGCTGGTGGGAATGGGATGCCCCCAGCCTTCCATGGGTGAGGATTTGTCATGCTGTTTGCAGTGTTAAAGCAGAATCTGCCAAAATCTGCTGGCAAGTGACCTTTCAGCACAAAACCCGGCAGATGGCAGCCTACAGCCAGTATTTTTTACTGTGCTGTTTGCTGTTGTAATAAACAGAAACTCCTCATGAGAGTTTTTTGTAGGGAAGCTATGATATATTTTGGTGCATGGAAATATGAAAATAGGTATTTGTACTGCTCCCTCCTGTCTTGCCTCTGTGGCACAATTGTGCTCAATTGTAATTTTTGTGTGGAAGGAATTCTCCACTTTTTTCCCCATCCAGCTGGTGAAATTTACTGCTGCAATGTAGTCAGCTCCTCAAAGAAACTGAGCAGAAGCAGCTGATCTGGGGACAGCAGGAATGGAAGTTTTAAGCTGTGGGATGCTGCTGATTACAATTTCTGCTGAAGTCAAGAAGGTCCTTATGACTTTTTTTTACTTTCCATTGAGCTATTATCAGTGTGGTTTAAAATAAATAATTGTGAAATTACAGAAGTAGCATCTCCCCTCCCCTGCTGCTGTGCTAGAACACTGGGCTGTGAAAGTCTAAAAATGGGTGTGTACTCCTGCAACTTCAGGATCTCCATCCTGCCCTTTCAGCCTAAATGCAGCTACCTTAGGCTAGCTGAGGGTATGTTAGGTAGGTGCATTAAGGTACCCTACCTTAGGGTAAGCTATACTTACACTCCAAATGCCAGAGGGTCTGACAAGTTTATTCACTGGTCACAGGGTGCTTTGAAAGCTGCTTTGAAGGCACTTTGAGCTATGTGCAGGGGGAGCAGAAAGCTGCATGTATCCATGGCTCATGTTTATCCACACACATGGAGCAATGGCCTGCAATGTAAACACAGTTGCTCAGTCTAGAAAATATTGTCTCAGATCTTGGATTTGCTTTTTTAAGGCTTCAAATTGCTTATATTTCAAGTGTCTGGTCCTTTCTTCTCCCCTGTTCTGGTCTCCTTTGCCATGCCCAGGACCCAAGCAAGGGAGCATGGGGTCTCAGAGGAATTAGATGTCAGGTTTAGATCAGATGTTAGGAAGACGTTCTTGCTGTGAGGGTGGAGCCACTGGAACAGGTATTCCAAAGTTGTGGGTTCCATATACCTGAAGCTATTCAAAGCCTGGTTGGATGGGGCCCTGAGCAATATGATCTGGTGGGTGGCACACCTGCCCATGGTGGGGAATTTGGAACTAAATGATCTTCAAGGTCCCTTCTGATTCAAATCATTCTTTGATTCTGTGATTCTATGAAATGCCCTTATGGGGCTGCCTCTGCCCACAGAGACAGGCAAATCTTTGTGCCCTGTAGGACTTTGCAGTGATTCCTTGCCTTGCAATTCTTGCTTTGGTGTAGTAAGTGGGTTGTGCAGGTTACAAATGTCGTTTGTGCAAAAATATTTACAAAAACAGCTAATACAGTAGTTCTTCTAATATTCAACTGACCACAATTACTTATAAGTCATCACCTAATGATATCAGAGTAGAATGACAGTCAATTTGTAAAGGATTTTCTTTGGATCAATAGAGAGAAAAACTGAATGTTTTAAAATATGATCTTTCACCACAATTCGATTTTATAGACGTGAAGAGAAGTTTTATGTATATTTATTAGGTGAACTATGAGCCAAATTCTTTCTTTAATTTGCTGAAGAAAAATCTGACCACAGAGAGGTTTTTAACAGTATTAAAAAAGCCATCAAGAACATTGCCAAAAGAATATTTCATCAATAATTCAGGATACCCTTTACAAAATACAGAAATATTTCTAGGACTTCTAAAATGGAAAATTACTAAGTTTCTAAATCCTGTTTCGTAGGAGAAGTCTGATCTCATCTCAGTTTCTATCCATACAGAAAAAATGTGGTGGAAGTCACCTTTAATAGTACTCATGGAACAGAGTCTGCTTTTAATGTGAGCTCTCACATGCCCTTTTCAGCCTTGGGATTTGCCTCCTTTCATCAGAAAATACAAAATAATATCATCTTGGAGCCTCAGTTTTGTCCCCCTCTTCTGTATTCTTGTGGTGGGTAAGTCCTGGCCCCACCCAGTCACTCATTCCTGTCCCAGCGGGATGGGAGAGAGAATCACAAGAGCAAAAGCAAGAAGACTGTGCTCAAGATAAAGACATTTAATAGGTGAAGCAAAGCCATGCAAGCACAGCAAAACAGGGCATTCATTTACTGCTTCCCATTGGCAGGGAGATGAAATCCCATTGGCCACTTCCCTGAAGGTGCTGCCTCAGCAATGTAATGCCTACTTGGAAAGACAGCTACCATAATCACAATTGTCCCTGCATCGTCCTCCTTCTCCTGAGCTTTCATGTCTGAGCATAGCATTAAAAAGCAGGGAATATCCCTTTGCTCAGTGGTCAGCTGTCTCAGCTGTGTCTACTCCCAGAATGTTGTGCTCCCCCAACCTCCTTGCTGGGGCAGAGGGGAAAAATAAAACCCTGATGCTGGACAAGCACTGCTCAGCAATAGCCAAAACACTGCTGTCTCATTGACGATTTCAGTCACAATCCAAATCCAAAATGGGGTGCTATAAAGAAAATTAACACCAGTCCAACTGGACTCAGTACATCTTGTATTTTCCCTTTCTTTTGACATTGGATCAGCATTACATAGACAAAAGAAGATCAATAAATTCAACCTTTCTCTCTAAACCTGTCAGCTATTCAGATGCATATTTTGTAAACTTTCTTATTTCAACTGCTGGATATCTCCTGCTCTGTAAGATTCTTATTAGGAAGAAAAGGAATTAGTCTGCATTTAAGAGGGGTTTGGGGCTGGAATGGGGGATGTTGGAGTTTTTTTGGGTGGTGATAGGTTGGAGTTTTTTGGTTCCTTTTTGCCTGCAAGGTAGACATTACACCAGTTGTCATGTTTCAGGAGTAGGGTGGAAGTTGAGAGTATAATTAACAGCTTTACTGGAGAGTAATTTTTCCCTTAATTGTTCTTATACCTGTGAAATAATAGAATCAGAAACCAGGAGTATTAGCATATTGCTGTTAACTTCTGTTAGTGGAAGGTGGCTGAAATGTGACTATAATACAGAAACAAATATTTTCTAAATTCTCTAGTCCTGCAAAAGCAACAGCTCAAACCCAGACCCTCTTCTCGAGTGACATGGTAAAGCTGTCAATCCCCTTCAAAAAGCAGTCATATATGAAATAAATGCTCTGTGCCTCACAACCCTATCTTTGGATGTCCCCTGTCCTCCAATGTGTAGAACTCCAATCTGTGTGTTAGGTGTCCGATTGTTAAGGCTTGGGTAAATACCAAAGTTATTAGATTGCATCCTTCCTCATTCTTCACTCTCTTTCTTAAGTCATGATTGCTGTAGTTCATGTTGCTGTAATAAACTTTAGCTAGCAGGACACTGTGTTCCCTAATTGGCAACATATCCAGTAATGAAGAACTTAATTCCAAGCAAATATGGTTGAAATTATTAGAGCAGAAGTTACAAGAAGGTTTTTAGTTTTCACTGGCTAACCTCTTTGTCAAAGCAGGCAAGTCAGTGTGCAAGGGATATCAGGAGGAAAAATGGGGAAGAGAAGGAAGAATGAGGAATGAGAAGGGTAGGCTGAGAATGGCAGACATTATTAAAGTTGAAAGGGACAGGTTTGTACATGTGCAATTTTGTTGAAGATTCGGAGTTTTAAATTTTCTCATGTTGGTGCTGATGCTAAATTTTGTGTAAGGGAAAAAGAAACACAAGTACACACACCCCTGCCTCACTGCACAGATCTCAATACAGGGTTTCACCTTTTGGATAGTGGCTGTAGAGGCTGAGCTTTTTCAATGTGCTCTAGCAGAGTAGAAACTTGTTTTTATACTTGTTGACAAAGCTGTTTGATAAAGGCAAAGAACTTATTTTCCTTGGGGAAAAAGCAGTAACAACATAATGGTATTTAACCTTAAAACTCAGAAAAGAGATGTGCAAGAAAAACAGCTCTTTCTAGCAATTACAGATTCTGACTAAGTGCTGCTATAGATGTTGTGGTGCTGCCCTCTTTGTTAAATGTCACCTTTTAGGAAGTACTATTTTCTTGTTTAAAAATATTTGTTTAACATGGGTGAGCAACAAATATATAGCAGCAATTTCTTAAACCTTATTTTTGTTTCCAAAAATTGAACAATTGGGTGTTTTGGTTTTTTTTTTCATTTGAGTGGCATTTGAGGCACAGACTGTTTCTTAGATTTGTACAATCAGTAAACTGAGAGTTTACATGCCAGACACAGTGGTGTGTCAGTGAGGTTGGTCCTTTAATGTAATAATATATGAGGCTTTGTTTCTGATGTGTGTATTAATCTATTTCATGTTTCATGATTTAGTGACAGTGCTTCTTTCATTACCTGCATTTCTATGGTAACCAAATATCCCATAATGGTTCTGTTATGATGCCAAAAAATGTTTCAATTTAGGCTAATCTATTCAATCTTAGATCATTATGCTGCAGTATGAGCAGGGATGACATTACAGCCCTTTTGGTTTTGTCAGGCTTATTTTGGTGCTGAGAAAAGGAAAAAAACAACTCTAAACAGACTGTTGTAAGAAGCCCTGGGATGTCCATGAATTCAGAAAAGCTTTTATAGCTGTCTGGCATCTAACTCAAATATATTTTGTGATCTTGTGGTCCTCACTGTTGTATCCGACAATTGATTTTTACTTTGAAAAAACAGCAAAGTCCTTCTTTGATTCTTGTGTCCTGCTTTGATTCTTGTGTCCTTGCTCTATCTCGTATGGATTTTTGATATCTTAAGTTTCCTCTACAAAAAGCAACCATGCAAGCTTTTTGTAGCATATGGTCTCTTATGTTTAAAAATATATACTTTTTATTCATATTGATTAAATAATGTAATACTGATTAGAACAGTTTGATTGTGATAATTTAATCGATAGACTGACCTCCCCTTCTGGTGGCCTAATTAAAGAATGTAGCATTATGTATCTGTGGTCTTAATACTGAAGGACTTAACAGACAGGTGAGCTTGAGTCATCAGGGCTCTTGCAATGACCTGTGATTAAGCATCTGCATAACAGTTTGAAGAATCAGGGACCAAATGTAATTTTTTATTCTGTTTTGTCAAATCAGTGAGTGAAACAATGGGCTTATGAAGGTATTTCTCAGCACAGTTCCCTCTGGTGCAAAAAGAAGTAGCTAGTATTTCAGCAGAGTGCCTAGGAATCAGTAAGTTATATGCCTATTTTTTCACTGTCTATCTGCTCTGTATTCCTCTTAATTTCCCCTGAGATTCTCTCACACAGAAAAACTTCTGTCCTGATATGAACAAACTGACGCAGGAGTTATTTCACTGTTGTATCCCTGCAAATTCCAGTTATGAAAGTACCACCAAGCCTCCTGATCTGATGAAATTAAGCAAAGCAAGAAACCCATTTATAATTCTTGCAACTGCAGCTAGTAAATGTGTTTTGCTACTAGAACATGACAAGATAAATACCAGCAACAAAATTGAAGCCAAAGAACTGAGAGAAATTGAGTGACTTTGCCTATATTGAATTAAGGAGATATATATTTTTTATAGGAACAGAAGATGAAATAAACTGTGTGGATATATGAAACATACTCAGTGCTGTAACGACAATAAGGGCATACAGTAGCCAGCAGATTGATTGTAAGAGAGTGTGCAATGAGGGCAGACTAAGTCACAGCTGGGGAGTGTGGCTGATGGATAGACAGTGTCACTTGCTCTGCCGAGGAGAGGCAGCACGACTGAAGTTGCTCAGTCTCACCAGTGCTGCAGGATATACAATGCTCAGCTGGAGTCTCCGGCCTGGCAGCTGAGCACAGACAAATGGAGGCAAATGGTGGCTGAGATTTGTTTTGGAAGGGGAAGGAAGTAGAAGGGAGGAAGCATTCTGCACATACTCCTTGCAGTGGGAAGTAGGTAAGTAGTTTGTATTTTTTCTGTTCTAGATCCCCTGCCTAAAAGCCCAGCTTATTGCTCCTACCTTTCCATTATTCCATCCAAACTGCCATTTCTGTCCCTTTCCCACTCCTTTCCTGCCCTCAGGGATGACTGAGTTGGCTAAAGAGACACTATGTCCTGCATCATTGTCCAGCTGTTTCTGCATGAGGCTGCAGAATTGCTCCTCTCCACCAATGGTGACAACCATCAGCACTGATGGTGAGAGCTCAGCTGTGGAGGCATCAAACCACAGCGAGAGCGTCCACCCACCAGGCAGACCAATTCTGATTCCTGCTCCCTAAATGACATACCAGAAAGAACTGAACTAATAAAACCATTTGCCTCAAATATCTCCCATTCATTAAATACCCTACAATTGTATTAAGTTACAGAGAACTGACAAAAAACCCCACACTATAATATTGAGCTTTATAGGCCACTATTGTTTTTATATGGGGCAGGGACTGGTACCAAGCTTTTTTGAATGTAATAATCAGTAGTGACATACCAACCTTAAGCAATAGAGATGTTACATGTCACATGCTGTAGCTAGCTCTTCTTCAAAGTTCAATGGTGAAAGAAACCAAGGAGATGGAAACAATTGTGTTATGTTGACATTGCAGCATATTGCAGGATTTTATTGCTGTAGTATCTGCAAATATCAGGAGTCAGGAATGCTTAGCTGTTTATTATTGGATATCTGAAAATGAACTTAAATTCATGATCAGTAGCTAAATAATGTCATCATAGAACAGACTCTGATTTCCTGCTCTGTCCAGCTCTATTCAGTAAAAGAGCCACAGTTTCTGTCAGCTGAGCATACAAGCAAGGGCCTTCACATAGCTCATCAATATTGTGCCATTTTCAATCTGTTATGAGAGTACTTTTCTAAAACAGAACATTGTTATTCTTGCATTGAGCATTTCTTGTGACTCAGTGGGATGCTATGTTTTTCCTGGAAAGAGCACTGGTAATGCAACATTACAAAAGACAACTGCAGAAGATTCACCCATTCACAATCCTTTGAAACCCATCCAAGTGCAAAATTAACTAGGATGTGCAGAACAAGATAATGAAAGATTAAATTTGTATTCTTCGCTATTCTTGACAATTAAATACTGGCCTATTTATTGAGAGAAGAATGCCATTAGTAGAGCAGAAGCTTATCCTTCAAAGGCTGCCTTCTTTTGGCCAGCATCCCCTTGTTCATCAATGGAAAACAGGCAGAGCTCTCCCTGTCTCTCCCTTTTGGCTGGACATTCATCTTCTGTTTATCCCCTTAAGCCACAAAATTTAATATTGTCAAAATTCACCGCTTTCTTTACAAGACAGCATGATGCAACGAGTAAAAATACTTTCAGTTTTAAAATCTGACAAAGAACATGCAGGCAACTCAAGCAGTGCCTGTACAATGACCTGAACATGTTAAAAATGTGTGCTAAGAAATATTCACCTCTCTTGCAATTAGTAGCATGTGGTCTGCTATTTTTAAAAGTATGGCTTTGCAACAGCTATACCATTTCCCTCATGACTTTACACTGTCCCATGCACTATTTGGATATAGTGTGGAAATTTAAAGTGCAGTAAATGGGTAATTTCAATTGTTAGACTACTATGCTCATCACAAGTGTAAGAGTGAAGAGCTTACACTTTGGTTCACAACACAGAACACAGTTTCCTTCTTCAACTTAAGTATTTTGCTGCTTTAATACTAAAACTAACAGGAGGAGCTGAAACTTCTAAAAACACACTAAAAATCACTGAAGGTGTTTCTCAACACCCACTGAAGTATTTGTGCATCTGTGTGCAAATTTGTTTCTCTTTTTGTAATCCGGGATAGAAAAGGAAGGTGACAAAGAAGCTGGTATGATCCCTATTCTGCAAGTGAAGACCTGTGATAAAAGCAGATATGCAGACAAGCAGCAAAAGACTGTGTACTTAACTAGACTGTAGAGGTGAAAAATAGGCATAAACAAGCTGCTGCCTGATTCACACATTTTCTGTTTGTCTTGTGAGCTACTGTCACAGCTGCAGCTGAGGCTCAAAACACTAAGCAGCTTAGAAACAGGCAAATTTAAGATGATGGTGGATTTTGCTGTATCTTCATCAGTCCCACCATGCCTAATCATTTTACATTGTATGAGTATGAACTATTATCAGATCATAACACAATCTTTGCACTTGCAACAAATATTGAGGGGGACAAGTGACCAGGGTCAACAGTGGGCTTAGTTCACCGTGTGGTTGACATACTACAGACATATACAGGATCACACAGAAAACTGTGGTTTAGAAAGGAAAGAAGCCACCAGAAAGAGCATGAACCTTATGTTCACTGCTCCCATCTGCAGTATAATACAGGGTTTGCAATGAGTCATGAAAGTTGACTCACAAAGTGAAGTACTTGCAGTAGTAGCTGTACATTTTGCTCCTGCAACTTGCTAAAGTTTCTACCGTTTACAAAGCATTGCTTTATTCCTGCAGAAGATGGTGACAAAATTAAATTATGTATTTAAAAAATACATTGCAAAGTTATTGATTGCAGTATTGCATTAATGGGAAGTGCCTGACCAGGTATCATAGTGTGGCGTCAATCTTACTGAATCAGCTCCATGTAAATAGGCCCAAAACCACTCATTCACTCTCTTTTCTGCCAAACAGCCTTCCTTAAACCTTATCTTTGTCATTGTCAGAGAAAATTCACAATAGTTATTCTGACTCCTAGGGATTCCTCACTTATTTTAGACATCTGTAAGGTGGATATCTGGCTCTCAAATTCCCAGATTCCTTTTATAGTCGCTAGAGAGGAAGAGTCCTTTTGGAGACCATTGCCCACTTCATTCCCAAGTGAGTGTATATTTTTAGAGTGACTGCTTTACTGCCCATCATTCCTTCTGGCATAACCTAAGCATGACCCTGTATCTCTCTATAATCTCTTGTTGAGATCATATACTGCTATGGCCAGAGACCATCTTTTGTTTTTGTGTTGGTAGGGGCATTATCTGAATGGGATCAAAATTGAGGCTCTGAATGTTCCAGTCATGGGCATAAGAACAATAAAAGAACAAAGTACAGAATATACTTCCAGATAATTATATATCTCCTATCCGATGTCATTCTAGTAATTTAAGGGTGTTTGTGTTTCCAGATGTAAGATGTACACATGGTTCAAAAATAGGCAGAATTCAAACACCCGGTGCTCCAAGTCCTTCATTCCTGTGACATGGCCACCACAGTTGCAAATCTGTGAGTAGGAAGAAGAGACTCATTTATTACAACCTGCTCTGCTATGGGATGAAAACAGCTGTAAGGTAGAAATTCCTGAAACTCAGAGAAGAAATAGTGGCATAAAAGAGTTTTTTAATTTTCTGGGTAGACTGTAACAACTTATCGTATGTCAGTCTGGCTAAATAATGAAAAAACTTTCTTCTCCTCAGGAAATTTGAATTTTTAGCCTGTCCAAGAGAAGTTTTATGAGCATGGTTTCAAAACATTAAAATGCATTTCTGCAATCCGTACCCAATATTACATGCAGTCATTCATTTTAGTTTTATAGCATTCTTCATACAAGTGCCACAGAGAGTTTGACTGCAAAGCACATTTAATTAAAATACAGCTAAGTAAATAGGATTGGATTTTATAAACCACAAGACACCTATCATTTTAATCACATATGGAAATGTAGTCCATACACAAGAGGCATGCTCAAGGTTGCTATCTAGAGAAACTGCAAAAACAATCCTGCTTTTATTTTTTCTGAAGTTCAGCAGAGATACTAAAAAAATTCAGATTTCCTATAAAATATAGAGTGTTGGGCATCTGGTGCTTAATGTTCAGATATCTAAATACAGAAAAAATATTTTATGTGTGTAATAAAACAGGATATAATAGTGGAGGGTTAAAGCCAAATGTCTATTCCTCTTTCAGAAAAAAAGAAAGAAAGAAACGTTCCAAAAATATATGCTCTTCAACTTGGAATCTTCATCAGCACAGTAATATTGCCTTCTACTTTTTTTGTTTTCATAGGAATTATGTTGGTGTTTTATCACTCTGCTACTTCTCTGGATATTACATTTATGTATTCAGTGTGATGCACAAGAAATGAGCCAGATAATTATGAGTAAGCTGAACCAGCTGCAAATACAGATAAAGTACATTCATTATGTTATAATAAGAAGACTGTACGTATATAAAGGTTTGTATACTGTGTTTGTGTCCGGGTTTTTTAGCTGTGATGCCTGCACTGTGAGACATGCAGCAAGGTTTTCATGCCTGTCAGACTGCTATTGCCATGCTGGACTCCAGAGTGCGGCCTGCTAGAGGACTTCATGGCAGGGCTTTGTGACTTCAGCTGAAAGTCTGCTTGGAGTAGTGAATATCTCACAGCAAGACCATGAGTGCTTAGCCACTGTAGCCCTGATCCTAAGAAAATTAATCTTGCTAGGATAAATAATTAACACAGTTTATTAAATTAATGTTTCATGGTACAAATGATACTTTGAATATGAATTACAAACCCCGTAAACAAAACATAGGCCTCTTGTCTATGAAGGGAAAAATATTAAAACTACTGATTAAATTGCTTCTTGAGAGATGAATGGAAAGCTCAGTGCATTTGCACTTGACAGCTACTCTTGTTGTCATAAAATAATTTTGACATTTAAATGTCAAAAGATATGCTGTTCTTACAAGACTTTAATTGTCTTTGATCATTCTGGTATTTCTGTCTGTGTCTTTTAATGCTTTAATTTCACTGTGGATTTATATCTGATGCACTAAGTCCAACATTAACCCAATATGTTTTGCAACATATTGGAAAAATGGTGATCTTTGCAACTTCTTTCCTTGCATACACTTTCCTTGCATACCTTCTTCCTTCCCTGACTTCCTTTCCACCACACCTCTTTCCTTCCCCTCTATTTCCATGAACTTTGTCTTCCAACACAGAAGTGAGAGTTGTGGATCACCTCAGGTGATGAGTGTTATCACACCCTTTTGCCTTGTCTATTTAGGGTGCAGTTTTCCAGCAGGGACTGCAGGTTACCTTGTCTTGCTCTGTTTCATCCTCAGACTTTATTCCAATAACCAGGATTATGAATGGTAATTAGTTTTCAGAGTTAAATATAGCATAACATTGTTTTGACAGAGATGGGTTTATACATTGCTGTGGGGGGAAAAGGTCTGACTTCAGTTCATGGAATGCTTTGTAAGTTCCTTAAAGTGAAGTTGAGTGAATTCTTCCTCCCACGTAACTTAGGCATCTAAACAGCCAACAAAGACATGCTTACCTTCATGAGTGAGCAAAATGCTGAAGGTTACCATGAATGCCCAAAGACACGTGAGAGGGATGTGACCCAAGGTCCCCATCCAAAAAGTTTTTCTGGCTGGTTTTCTGTTTTGTGGGGGTTTTTTTTGTTGTTTGTTTTTTTCCACAAAGATTTCAAGAGCAACTAGCTCTATCACAAATGAACATCACATATACTGTTTGTTACCCATTCAGGGAGAGTCAATTTCTGTCTGAGCTAGACCTGGGGTCTCTCAGATGCTCAGGAGGATGCTCTATTTCTTTGTACTTTTCCTTCAGTACTTTTAAAAACCCTTAATCCAAGGGCCTAAAAGGGAAATATATCCCCTCTAATGTGTTCTCTCGTTAGTACTACTTATACAGCTTTCACCAGCATTTCATTCCACTTCATTTAAATAAAATATGGCCTCTGTAACCAAGAAGATAATTAGTAGCTGGTGGAAGCTCATTTGTAATTATATTGAGTTGAAACTGATAATTATTATATTACTTCATATGTACAATGTTTTCCTTCCAAATCCCCTCTGATTCCCTCAGAGATGCCCATAAATTTTGCAGCAAATTTGCAATCACTGTTGTGGGAAATGGACAAGATTCCAGCAACTCCTTGTTACCTTTCTTACACTGCACAAAAAGGAAATAATTCCTCAGCTTGTGAGGAAACCATACTTCTCTAAATTATACTGTTTAATCAGAAACAGTTTATTACTGGACTTCAATCTAGAGCATCTTGCTTTGACACTGACAGAACTTACTTAAATGATACAGGTTTCTTTTAACTTTTTAGTAATGTAATGGAAAATTTTAGTAATGGAATGTTTCCCCAGGTCCCCTATAAGAAACCTTCAGTCTTATTAACAATTTATGGTGATAAACACTGGGATGTGCTACTAGTTGAACTTCTTACATGGCTTTGGGGGAGAGTGGCTATTTAGTGAAAGATGAAAGGAAAGCACTGCCACCAAGATGCACCTCAGCAAAGCTCTGTTCTAATTGACACAGCGTACTCTCCCCTAAAAGGCAGATTTTGCCTCTTCCCTCTCAATGCATTCCCCAAGGTCTCTGAGGTTTCATGCAGAGCCTGGGGACATTTCTGGGGGTCACACTTTGATGTATTAGCACCACTAAATAGTGTCATAAGTATTGCAGCCACAGGGGGGTGATTTGCTTCTGCTCTGGCTCCCTGCAGAAAACTGCTTGTTCAGCAGCAGAATGAATCAATATAGGGCATCTCTGTGAAAAAGCCAGGCAAGCCTAGGCTTGACATTCCCTGCCTCTATGTGCTAGCTTCTCTTTATTAAGGGAAAACAGAAATTATCAGTCATAAACATGGCATCTCTCTGAATATTTTCCTGATACTTTACAGAATTTTGCTGGCAGAAATTTCTTTCCATGTGAACAGGTGTGGAAATTGACAGCAATGCATGAGAATATCTCCCATGCCTTTTATTATTTTTTTCTAGACTGTGACCAGATCTCTACAAATAGCTCTCTGCAAAATTCTTCCCCACTTGTCACTACCTTCTTTAAAAATGTTGACAACAGAGCTCCAAAAGCTTTTGCAGATGGTATGTGGAGAGGCAACAGCACCTTCCTCCTCCTGTTTGATACCATTTGCCCTACAAGCTATCACATTGCTCTCATTCA
Source organism: Agelaius tricolor (assembly GCF_023055355.1). Lineage (NCBI taxonomy): Eukaryota > Metazoa > Chordata > Aves > Passeriformes > Icteridae > Agelaius > Agelaius tricolor. The sequence goes on along the minus strand of NW_027269267.1, from coordinate 45,278,306 downwards.
TTACCATGATGCACAATATTTTTTCTGTGTCTTTATATTGAAGGAAAAAACTGGCTCCATGTAACTGTGGTATCAGTTTCTCCTTGAATGTTTCTGACAGATGGGATTCATTTCAAGATTAAGACAGATCAATCTAGACTGATAAATTTAGTGCCCAGTGGTGTCTGTGGAGGAGAATTCAGAGTTGGTGGAGATGTGAGGAGGAATTCAGCTGACCATCATGAAGGATAGGATTCATTCACAAGATAGGACATTAATGCCACTTCCCCTGTCCTCAGCAATCTCATCTGGTGCTGCTCTAGAAGGGCAGCAGTCTCCCAGAGGTCCCTATGACACCAAGCATGCCTAGAGACATATCAAATGCCTCTGCAAACCCACGTATGGGCAGCTGACTCATCCTTTAGAAGTCTGTTTTACCATAAGCTGAAGTGCTTTCTGGGCTTCATTGCCTGTAATAGGATTATAGACATCTATAGACACCTACATGGAGACATTTAAAGTTTCCTAGTCTGAAATTGACTTGGCCCCAAAGTTTAGTTGCCTGAAAATATATATTTACCAATTCTCCAGTCTTAGGTCAGCTTGCTCTACTTTTTTCTCTAATTGCTGTTAGGGCCACATGATGGGAGACTGTGCAGGGAGAGAGACTCTAATAGTTTTGATACCCTCAGGTGCAAGATGCCTGCAGTTCCCCAGTTAGAGAACATTTAGCTTTAACAGTTAGCTTTTAATAGTTACAAAGTTCAAATCTTTCAGACTTGCCAGGGAGCTAGGAGCTATTCCATGCAGGCTGGAAGATTTAAGTACATCTTTCAGTTTTCTCCTGAGACAAGGACCTCACGTGTCTGTTGGATGCTGCTGCTTTCAGATCTTCATTGGCTGTGGTGTCAGGACGAGTGCTGGGACTTCCCTCACACGTGGTGTGCTGTATAAATAATGTGTCTTGGGTATTTTAACATTCCAAGTACATGACTCTGATCTTCAGGAATACCAGTATGATCATCTTCTTTCTTTTGCAATGAACAATGCTGGTTCCTTCTCTCTATATCTGGGGACACTAATGCTGGTCTATACAATAGAAATCAACTTCATGACTCTCTACCAAATGCTGCCATATTCTTTGGTCTTTGTGATCTTATTAAATAGTGCAAAATTACATTCTACTCCTCTTTCACAGTTCCTTTCAAAAAAATGGCTGTGAAATTCTTAAGATTAATACAAAGATGTATGACAATCTTTTAATTTTTTCTTGGACTATGAAATTTTTTATTTAGATTTAGAATTAGGAATAATGTTGAAGTCAGATTTACATGCAGTAGAAACACAGAACCTGAGAACTATAGGATTTGGATTACAACTCTCTTTTCTAAGTTTTGAGATAATGTTCTGTAATATTTTACAGACGATTTAATATATTACATGCTTTCCTTTTTATTTCCTTTTTATTTCTAGTTTATTTGTTGAGATTTATTTATGAATGTCTAAAACCAAGATGCTCGAGTGCAGGGAAGATAAAAGCCATTGTCATCAATGCTGCCACACATTCTTTTTCATGTTGTATCATAGGCTCTTTAGAGCATAAAAGCATGCTAAAAGGGTACTGTAAAGATGTATCTGATGCTTCTGCCATTTCACATAAAAGCTTATGGGCTCTACAGCTCAGCTGGTGGTCCCAGGTGCATGTGCACTTCATTTCTGGAGGTATCACTAAGAAAAAATCATTATGGGTCTAATAATTGCAGGAGAAAAAACACTGCTGTAATGGGAACTGCAGTATCATTAGTTTCTTTAAATTATTTTTCATCCAAGTTGTTGTCTTAATAGTGCCTTACATAGATACATTAGATTAGCATACTCATGGTGGGATCCATCTGCCAAAATGTAGGACTCTAAAAATTAGACATACAATTCCAAGTTAGTCATCCTAAACTATACTGCCTTTTGAGAGATATACACACCTATAGAGGAATATTCAGATTTAACTCTTATTTTATGATAGGCTGAATTACTTTTTAAATGTAGCTATCCCTTATTACCCCAAAGGGAATATAAAAGTACAAGTTTGGGTTCAGGTATGTAATTTTAAGTTAACTAGGATATTAAACTTGGGCAAATGGATTCTTGGTTGACTGCAACTAATGTTTATTTTGTTTTTATAAAAGCTTTCCCCAAATAATCTATTTTTATTTATATATCACAGTAGAAATTAAATTTTATCATTTCTCCCAGGAAAAGTGGCAAAATGTGATAATAGAGATCCAAAATACGGGAGTTTTGGTATGGCTGCATCCTGGCAAATGACCTGATCTCAAGGATTTTTGCCTTGATCAGTGTCACAAGGGAAGAGAAGGAAGAAAGGCATCCTCTTTTCAAAGGGATGGCATTGGCTGTGCTTCTCCCTAGGGTTATGGCTTTGTGAGGAAGCCCAGCCCAGAGCTGCTTATTTGGCTCCATAGCTCTGCTGGGGCACTTGGTGGCTTTGCAGGGCTAAATGCCATTTTTTCCTGTCCCTGCGGCTGCTCTCGTGTTTCTCTCACTCTTCTGATGAACATGCAAACTGTTTTCAAGAACATGAGGCTGGGGAGCACATGCTGCTGTGCCAGGCATGCAGTGTAACACACAAAAGGAGTCATTTCCTTAGACAGAGAGGGGAGATGTGAAATTCTGGCAGAATAAGTGCTCTCTTGCACTGATAAAAATCAGACTGTCTTTATCTGTGTCCTCTGTGGTTTTACATATTTATGGAGACAAGGATCTTGGTTTATTCCTTTGCATTGTCAGCTACAGTTAGCATCCTTAACTGATATTATCTTATTTTGTTTTCATGCAAATAGACAAAAGCATGTTCCTTACTAATATGCAGAAGCAATTATATTTTACATGAACCATGAGTGCTGCAAATTTTATTTCTGTGTGGTTTTTAGGTACAGGTCACAAATAGGCTAAAGAAGTTTGGCATTGGTTTTGAAACCAGCAGGCAGGAACAGAGAGTAAATACAAGTACCTATGGAATGTCTTAGGGCAGGGAGAGTTGTCTGTGAGCTAGCCTGGGCCCTGCTGAGTTGCAATGTCTGCTATAGAAAGCCTGAATTCTGCTCTTTTTTGAAATAGTTTATAGGAATATTGGTTTATTTTCAGTTGTTTCAAGTGTGTTGTCATAGTTGTGTAGTGAATCATGCTGCCTAAAAATACTTTCTCTGTATTAATGTAAGGTAGTTTCAATCTTATATAATGCTAAATCAGGCAGTTGAACCAACACTTCTTCAAAGTCTTTAGTTCTTCAACTAGTTACAAATAAGCTGTTTGAAAAAAAACCTTTTTTCCTATTTTTTGAATTTTTTAAAGCAAAAATATTAGGATGGGGTGCTGGCTTACTGCTGCCTGAAGAGGCCTCTGCTCTGCTCTGCCTTTGCCAGCACCATAGCATTTTAGTTGCAAAACCGAAGTCAAATGCTCGCTTGGCTCAGTGAACCGGGAGCAATTCCAAATGCCCAGGCTGTGTAGCATTAAATTTATGCAAAGTGTTTGTGATGGTGTCTAAGATATTACAACCTTTACTTTCATTTTCCAGAGAAACATCATCATGTTTCTCTGGAAGCCAGTATGCCTTTAATTATTTCAGTGTAAGTATTTTTGCAATATTTGCTCCATATTACCCAGGAGGTAGAAGGTATAAATTAAGCCATGTCTCTTTTATCACAAACTAATATGTTTGAACTGAGCTAGCCTGCTATCCTTGTAGACACATTTTATGGTCCCTTCTGTGAAAGCCTTAGAGACAATTGCAATCAAATACTATACCTGTCTTTAAATAAATCTTACTCTGGTTTACAGCTATAAAAGGATGGAAACAGAAGTTCTAGTAGTGTGAGAAGTTATATTTACCTTGAGATAAAAAAATATTTTCATCTGACTAAAATGTACTAAAAGTGAGGAGCTACCAGTTTTGGCACCCTACATTAGGGACACCATTGTAGCCAGTGACAAAAAACCAGCTGTTTAAATGGGTACCTCCAACAGGTGGTTTGCCACACTGTTGTGAGAACTGTCATTTGCCACCTTACTGATACATTCCTTCTTCTTCCTCTTGAAAAATGGTGATGGCCCTATCCATGCTGGTGCATCCTTTTCCAGAGGCAGATGATTCACTCATCTGATTTCCCCTCTGAATATTGCTTTTAAATCCAAGTGCTCTGATCTCCCTGAAACAACCTCCCCTAGGCTTCAGGCTCTACAAGGAGCACAGGAATCCTCCCTTTATGGTATGATACCTCTGATTTATTTTTAAATTTTTTTTCTGAAGATAAATATATATTTTATGATATAAACAACTCATTAGGGTTGAAGTTTGGATAAAATATCCTAGCTGTGAAAACCTTCAAGTAGATCCAGGAGTTTTTATAAAGTAGGAAATAAAAGTGCTTGTAAAGTAATTTTTAGAACCAGCTAGTCCAAATAAATTTGGCCTCCTTTTGTTCAGGTCCATGAAGCAGTTTTTCGCTTTTTAAAACAGTATGCCATTAGTAAAATATTGAAAACAATGTTCTTGGACACTGTGTTCTCTCAAGAGCCTGATGCCTTGAAGTGAGGCCAGCATCATTTGTCTAAGAAACTCAGATCTGGTGCTAATAGCAGTGCTACTTGTCTGATAGATTCTGCTTTTCTGTTGCCTCCTGCTGTTTTATGTTCCTTTAATCAAAATCTTTTGTAGTTCTCCTTTTTTCCCCAGTAGATTCTAATAAAAACCCTGTTCTTATCTAAGATAAAAAACTCATCTTGAGTCTTATCTAAAAACTCATGTTTTGCTGTTGGCTGGGGAATGGCCTGAAATTGTGTCAGGGGAGGTTTAGGTTGGGTATCAGAAAAAGTTTCTTTATCCAGAGGGTGGTTGGGCACTGGAAGAGGCTCCCCAGGGAAGTGGTCACAGCCCCAGCCTGGCAGAGTGCAAGAAGCATTTGGCCAATGCTCTCAGGCACATGGTGTAACTCTTGGGGATGCCATGTGCAGGGCCAGAAACTGGACTCAATGATCTTTGAGGGTCCCTTCCAACTCATCTTATTCCATGATTAGGGGATTTTTCAGGGATATGTGACTTTTACTTCCCAGCACAAACCTCCTGCCTCCTGGAAGAAGGATGTCTGCCATCAGGTTCTTTCTTTTTTTGGCATTACTATTGCAGTCAGTTTACCAGCAAGGACACCCATCATCTCATATATGATGATGCAGAGAATTGTCAAGTGTGCATAATGCAGAGGTGCATACCTGTCACTTAGAACAAATGAAAGAAAATGTGCCTGGCTGAATGCAAGTGTTGTATTTGCGGGGTTCCCAGACAAAGGGAGGAAATGATGAATCTGACTCCATCTTCTTAGAAGGCTAATTTATTATTTTAAGATACTATATTATATTAAAGCATAATAAACTATACTAAAGAATACAGAAAGGATACAGACAGAAGGTTAGAAAGGTACTAAAGAAAACTTATGACTCTTTTGAGAGCCTCGACACAGCTTGGCACTGATTGGCCAATGAGGAAGAAACAATTCACATTAAACCAATGAAACAACCACCTGTTGGGTAAACAATGTCAAAACACATTCCAAAGCAGCAAAACACGGGAGAAGCAAATCAGATAATTATTGTTTTCATTTTTCTCTGAGGCTTCTCAGCTTCCCAGGATCAAAGTCCTGGGCAAAGAGATTTTTCAGAAAATATGACGGTGACATGCAAGAATAGTAGAAAATCAGGATTTTGGGCAGAGGGAAATCTTTGTAATGCTGTATGAGAAACCCACTTTAAGTTCTGGAGTTCAGCTTGAGTGACAGCTGCAAATCCAGCTTGAAATCTTTCAAGACTTACGATGTCTGAATGCAACGATCACAGAAGCTGAGCTCTTAACTAGTATAAACCAGTGTCATTTGTCCCAAAGCTTCATTAGGTATTGAGGCAAGTAAAGGCCATCTGAATACAGGATAGGCTTCTTCAGATGAAGAAGTGGGATTTTTAACATCTCACCCAGCATGGCTCTCTACAGCAGACCATGTCCTGGATACAGCTGTGCAGGGATCTGCTGCTTCTCCCAGCCACTCACAGGGACTCATTGATTCAGCAACCAGGTCTGGGAAAACTTGTTTTGGGCCCTACAAATGCCTCCTCACTGCCTGCTGCAAGACACACTAAAGGATCACACCAGGAATTCTAAAAGGATTGTCCTGATCTCTCCATAATACTGGGAATTCACGCCTGCTACTTAGTCAGGGAATAAGAATTAAAGTTATTTGGTCAGGTTTGTTGGTATGAAAAACTTTGCAGAATCACACTTCAGTGAGATTCTAAGAGCAAGAAAGTGGAACTAGATAGTTTTTAATGCGTATCCTTTTGTCATGATATCACTGTCTGGGGTACTTGCCATGTCCCAGACATTGCAACATGATTCACAGGGTGACTAAGCAAGCTGCCTCACAATTCACTGAAACTATTGCTTTTTCTCTAGAGAGATTATTTTCATATTATAAATAATTAAACTGCATGATTCATTGTCACATGATATCGTGGAGGCCAAGATGGGTTCACATCCCTCAGCATCTGTTGAAATGGTTATCTGGATGCAGTCTCTGGTGTAGGAAGTATGCTGTTATAGCCAAATGGGAGGTTTTTCAGGGTCCATTCAGATCTCTCAAAGTTACAGGACATTGTGCTCCGTGACTTAAACTTTGTAGTCCATTCAAATCTTTCAGATCCCTATACATACCCATTCTCCCAAGCATCTTTTCAAGCCATATTTCAAGACAGGCACTTGAGCAGAATTGATCTTTGGTATTACTCAATTTGGCTGATTTTGAGTTCTTATCATTACAGGATCAAGCTTAAATGCATTTGACAGATATTATCCAACAAAAAATTCTTACTGACATCAGGCAGAGTTTACTTCTCCCAGCAATTGTATTTTATGAATTGCAAGGCCTCCATAGAGTGAAATGGCTTAAGGCTTGGATGAGCTTTCACTGAATTTCTTAACATAAATCAATATATTTCAGAGACCTGAGCACTTTTTTTGGTTTGTTTCTGAGCTCCTAATTTCCTCTGTTCTTTGACATTATCATTAAAGAAAGTATTTTGGAGGACATTTCCCAGCCCCCATCAGAGGAATGAAGTTCTGTCCCAATGTAAAGCAGCAGTTGGTCAGATAAAGATTTTAGCTGAATTCCTGACTGTTTGCTTGTTTTCAGAAGACAAAGAGAAAATGATGGTTAATTTCTGTGAACTCATCATTTAATCATTACCTTCCAGGCACAGGTTTCCCACTAATCTCCTATCTTTGACCTTGCAAACACAGATAAGTGGTTCAATGATTAGGAATTTCTTAACTTCATTATGTTCCAGCTTCCCATCTTGTTAAGAAGAAGAGATAGAAAGTTTGCTTTGGTAACAAATTTTGGCTCCTCAAATGAAAGTTGGTGTAGGAAGGACAATATAATCCCCTAGAGGAATGCTTGGCCAGATATTGTATATGCCTGCTTTAGACATTGTGAGAATTTCATTAGGCAGCATGGGGGAACTTCCCAGTTCCAAGTGTGAGTTTCTGCCCTGATTACAGCTCCTCACCCCTTTTCTCCCCATCTTCTTTTCTGTGTGCTTTCTAACAGGAAGCTTGAACAAACACAGCTGTGCAAGGAAGAAAGAGGAAAAATCAAGGGGAGAGAAGGTCTGTTTTTTCTCTTTATGTGTGTATTTTTCTAAATCTTAAGATGTTACAGTATTTAAGGGAGCATTTGGAATTCGTCTTGTCTATTCTTTGAGTTTAGGACATACAATGTATTCATTTATGACACGAAATGGTCTGCAGGAGTCTCTTCCTATCTGCAATATAGGACAACAGTACACCAGTAACACAGGTATACAGGGAATTCTTGTAATTAGGCAATGAATCCAACAAATGTGAATAGGGTGATGGGCTTTTTGCCTTCATTATTTTCATGGTGGGAACATAACTAAGCTAACACTAGAGCCTTTCCTTTTGTCATTCCTGTTCATGTTCATCACAGCCAGCCTCTAATCCTCCTTTGATCTTCCCTCTATTTATTCCAAGTCACCCACAGGGCTCTGTGATTTACAGCCAAAGTTTCTAGGGTTTAATTTCCCTGAAGGGTCCTCTCCAAGGTTATGAGTAGAAGACCTCTTTTGGAGAGGAGACTAAATGTAATCCTGATGCAGACAAATTTCTGAAAAGCAAGAAATAGAACAGAAAATATGTTTTCTTTCACACATTTTATTAAAGTGAAGGAGTTCTCTGTTCTTTCCAGATTATTTTTTTTTCTTCAACAAAGGTGACAGATGGAGAACTTGAAGAGTATGTATTGATGGCAAATATAGTAAGTATTTTCTGAGGAACTAGTGAGTCAAAAGAGGCCTCTTAGGCAACTTCCACCAAAAAGCCATCTGATAGATGGAAACATGCAGATAAACAAGCTCTGAAACTAAGTTTGCTGCCCTTGACCGTTCTGTGATAGACACATCAGTCACATTTTTATTTTTGCATCATTACCTTTCTAGAAAACCTTTGCTGCACTTGCAGATGCCTGCCCACAAAATCTTTTAATCAGAGAAGATGACATGACAGATTGATAGGTCCTGTTTCAATGGAAGCTCTTGCAGTTTCAGCTCTGTATCTGTGCAGTATTTACTGGCTGTATGACTGTGCTTTCAGGTTGACAGCATCAGTCTCACCTGACAACCTCGCTGTTAGCTTCGCTGCCGAATAACCCTTCAAGTAATCACTTGAATATAATATATTCTCACAGCAAAATGGTAATTTATAAAGGTTTAAAGAACTGGTGACTTGTTGAAGAACAGCATTTAGAGCTGGGCATTTTCATTGTAAGAGTAGGGGCTGAGATTGGAGAATATGACAATTGTATTTATTTAGAAGTGTATTGCAATTTTATTGTTATAGTTCAGGTAGATACTCTGCTGAGGTATTTGAAAAGGCACAATTTGCATGTTGAAAAGATCCAATTTGCAAGTTTATGAGGAGGTTTTTTATTGAAATGACATGGATAATGGCTTAACTCTTTATGTTATAAAAAAAATACAAAGGGAATATGTCATGAGAGTACCTTGAAAAAGAAGAAAATAGCATAGTGAATCACTTAGCACCATTTCCATAATCCACTGATCAGTTTCTACTGCTCAAGTTCACCTGAATTAAAAAAAAAATTGAGAGGTAATACATGCCTATCCCAACTAAAATAAAGGAATTCTAAAGCTATTTACTACGTAAATAAAGGAACTACTAGGCTAAAATAATTATAAGGCAACATTTCTTTAAGCCCATAATTAACATAAGATACAGGTAGAATATGTAAACTGCTGCCCTGTACAGCTCCACACTTTCAGTCTTAGTAGCTTCTGTGGGCTAACCAATTAGCACAAAGGTCATTTTTCTCATTTTTCCAGTATCAACAGAACATTAAAGCAGCACATCTGTGATTGTGTTGGTAGACAAAGGATGCTGCAGCTGAGACGAAATTTCAGTTTCTCAAAGGCTAAGACCAAAGTTCATAAATTTAGCAAATAATGTACTGTGTACTAAACTTTTCTGAAAGAAGACAAATGGAATCATCATGAAAGCACACAAGCAGGGAGAAGTGGAAATGGGGATGCCCTTTATATTTTGATCAAAGATGCATCTAATAAAGATAATATAATTTGTGTTGAGAATTGTATTGAGAAGTTGATGGCATTAGTCAAGTGGCAAAAGTTGCAACAATAATGTGTAGATACAAGTACAACTAAGCTGGTTTCCTGTTGTGTTGCTCTCTTCAACTACCTGAAAGGAGCTTGCAGTGAGATGGGTATCAGTCTCTTCTCCCAGGTAAAAAGCATCAGGATGAGAGGAAATGGCCTCAAGTTGTGCCAGGGGGGGTTTATACTAGATTTTCTAGATTTTAGGATTTTTTTTTTCATGGAAGGGGTTGTAGATCATTGGAACAGACTAAATAGGGAAGTGGTGGAAGCACCATTTCTGGAAGTGTTCAAAAAATATGTGTGGATAGGGCATTTGAGGACATGGCTTAATGGTGAATATGGCTGTGGTGATGGGTTCATGGCTGGGCTAGGTGGTCCTAAAGGTCTATTATAGCCTTAATAGTTCTGTGACTCTATATGACCACTGTGTTGTTGATACTTAGCTTCACTGGGATGTGTCCTTTTGGACAATGCTAGCAGGAGAACTACATTCCTTTACATTTTGCTCTCTTCATCACAGAATCCTAGAATGGTTTGGGTTGAAATGGACCTTGAAGATCAGCCAGTTCCAGCCCCCCAGCCGTGGGCAGGGACACCTTCCACTAGACCACGTGCTGGAAGCCCCATCCTGCCTGGCCTCAAACACCTCCAGGAATGGGGCATCCACAGCTTCTAGGGACCATAGCTGGGTTAAGACACACACTCAATAATGCAGAGGATTGTATGAGAACACTTTAAAGTTTTTCTCAGGTTTCTGCTTACATCAGAAATATAAAACACAAACTCTTTTTTTTTCATAACCAAATGATAACTTTTCTTTAGATTTAATTAAGAATAATGCAGTGCTGATATTAAAGGAAAAGAGGAATTTTTTTTTTTATTTCACTTGAGTTTGGGCTTGAATAATGACAGGAGGCCAAAAGGATTCTTAATTTAACTAAATAATTTCTCTGTGTCCTCCATGTAATTGACTTCTAATGCCATAAGGTATGGTCCTTCTCACCTCATTTGATTTCTCATTAACTCCATGTAATGCAGACTTTCATATCCAGGAATTACCGCATCAAATGTAATTTTTGATTGAGTGGAACCGTACCTCAAAAAACTGATATTGTGCATAAACATACAAGCCAAAGAATTCAATGAGGAAATCTGATGCTCCAAGTTAGGTCCTATTGCATAAGGATGGCTAAAGACAACTTCAGATGTGTTTGAAATAGAAAGAACAGAGGTTAGTTTTGCAGTCATACTCCTGAGTTCTCTACTGCTGGGAGAAGGAATAAGTGCTAGAAGTCAAGGGGTGTACAGATTTGTGACACGGGTGCTGGGTAAACTAAACCATTGGGCTCAAGGAGCCAATGGTTCAAAGTTTAACAGGTAGCCAGTGGATTAAAGTATTCGTGGGGTTTGTTATGGGGCCCAATACTCTTCATGATCAATCTGGACTACATTAAGGAACATATCCTCAATAAATTAAAGGTAGACACACACTTGGTATAGTAGAGGAAATGTATTGTACTTGAATATCTGTATAACTGTTAACTCAAGTAAAAGAAAAGGGGGAAATATAGTAGAGGAAATGTATTGTACCTGAATAGCTGTATAGAGGCTTTGCCCCGGGAGGTCCCGGTTGTCCTTGATGGGCTGCAGCTGCAACCAATGAAGATAACTGGGATAAAAGGGGGCGAGTTAGCCAGTCAGGAACAGCCTTGGAGGAGCTCTGAAGTGAGAAGGAGTCTCATGCAGAAGAAGGAGTCTGTGCTGTGAAGATCTGCAGCTGTAAAGAATACACTGAGGAGGTATGGACTTTAGAAATCTGATGACGACAGTATGGGACTTTAGAAATAGAACAACAACAACTTGGAGTAAATGGCTGGTGAAAATATCTGCCATTTTTAGGGTCCTTGACCAGCTGGAGGAATGGGCTGATAGGGACCTCTAGAAGTTCATTAAAGATAGATGCAAAATTCTGGAGCTGGAGCACAACAGCCTCGTTGAGCAGTGCAGACTGGAACTAACTGGTTGAGTCACAGCTTTGCTGAGAAGGGCCTGAGGTCCTCATAGGCAGCAAAATGATCCTGAATCAGCACCATGTCTGTGTGGCAGTGAAGGCTGAGTCTGGGCCACGCTGGTGAGAGCGTGAGCAGGAGAGCTCAGAGTGTCTGTCTCTTTGCTTGACATTTGTCAGACCACATCTAGAGTTCAATTTGCTTTTGGATTAGATGGTCTTCAGGGTATTCTTCTGACACAGATTCTTCTGTGATTGTGAAAAAAAGGAATTTTCAAAGTAACAGTTGAAAATATTGTTTGGCATAGCACTGTGATGTATGGTTTTTTTTTTTTCTAAAAAATATCTCTGTACTTCATAAATGGATTGATTTCTGCTTCATTACGTTTAATAAGATTTTTAGCTGAGGACATGAGATTTTTTTGGGGATGGATAAGCAATGTGATAGCCTTAAGGCAGGAACTTTAATATGAAGCCATATGACATCTTCTGAGATAATGAAGAGAAAGAAGAATGTGAAGAATTTCTTTTTCAGTTTTGGAGCTTTCTAAAAAGAGGAGCTGCTTGGCTTTAAACTGAAGCACAAATAGGAAACATAACTTCATATTATTAACTGTATTGGAATGAAAATTAACCTAGTATTAATGCCTAGAAATGTGCAGAATTTACAGATTGTTGTCAGTGTGATCATGTTTTCAGATACTGTAGCAATGTTAAACCTCTATTTTCAGCTGGCTTGTTTTGCATAATTTTTGATTGTTTCAACATGTTGACTTTCTATCTGTATCTTTGAGTCAAGAAAACCATCTAATCAAGAAATTATCTTTGGTTTTGCTACTAATATAGAATAAGCTGTGGATTTGTTGTAAGCATGGATTAAATAATAAAAAATGGTGGAAGAGTAATTTTTCCAGTTTCTGCTGAAACTGGCAGTTGATTTTGATGGGATTTAAGTACAATGATGTTTTAGGTTGAGATACTTATGTAGATAGAGAGATATAGAACCATAGATTCTTTAACAATTTTATATAGAGTTTCAAGAACATGCTGCGTTACTTCAAAATCAAAACAGATTTTTTTTAAAGTGAAAGACTAGCTACAAAAAAAAAAAACCCAATGAAAATCATAAAACTATATCCAATACTTCTCCAGCACTGCTGAGATAAAGTTTTTTGGTTGCCAGAATTTATCTTAGACCTGACTTGCACAAATCATCTAAGATACCTTGCTGTCTCATTATTAATGAATCTCCTATTATTTAGAAACCACTCATTCTCTTGAACTTTCATTGCTAAGACTGAGTGGGTGTCTAATGGAACTTTTTAAAGAATATGTTTAGACTGTATTTTCAGGAAGTTTGAAAAACAAATTAAAATTGAATTTGAGCTTAGGGTGTTAAATCTACGGGACTTGTCATACACTGATGTTCTCCAGCATAGATCTGATTACTCTCTTTTTATACAAAGCTCATTTGACTCTGTTAAATACAGAGATGAAAAGTTGTTAAGTTAGGGGAGGTTAAGTTCTTTCTTAACTGGCTATACCCCAAACATAGTTTAAGTCTGTCAGTCTTTTTAGTCATTTAGTCATTCAAACTTCAAAATACCTGGATAAAGTAAGTGATGACTGACCCTGGGCAATCTAATCACACCTCTCTGAGGAAATTCTTATGTATCAGGAAAAGGAATCGGCTTGTTCCAAATAATTCTGAAGTACAACAGAAGCACCAGACTAATTGCTCATATGTGAAATATATTAGACACAAGCAAGAAGCTCCATTCTCTAATGTTTCACAGAAGGAAAGAAAGTAAACAGAAATTATCTTTGATGACATAATCAATGGGTGAAGGAGAATATAATAATTGTGGCTCTTTCCCTCTTTCGACTTGATATTTATGCACCCCTTAATTACATTCTCATTTTTTAATTTCTGTTGCTTTTTGTGAGAAATTCCTCAAAGTGCTACTTTCACTAGCAAATTTAAAATGCTAAAAAAAGCAAGAGGTGAAAAAAGAGTCATTGTCAAGCACCATCCAAAAGGCTTGGTATTATTTGTTTGGAAGGACAGCTTATTTCAAAATGTCATTTGAACTGTTTGGTTTTTTAATTTCAAAATTAGTAAAAAAGACCTGATACTAATAGTCTGCTAACTCTCTAGGACTTACTCTGCCTAATTCTTTTCTATTTAAGCTAGCACCTTTTGTTTTCATACAGCCTACGCATGTTAGAATTGCATAATCCCCTCAAAGATCTAAGTATATACCAAGTATATACTTGGTACCCTGTAGGTGTTTCTGTGTGCCTGTGTATAAAGGGTAGGTATGCAGACATGTAGGAAGCTGAAAAATTTCATGCAAAAGCCCCTTAAATTAAGTTTAGCAGAACATATTCCTCCTTGGATACTGCAAAGGAAATTAGGCACGACATTCACCATGGGAATTGTTCACAGCTGTGTCGGAGGAGGTTCAGATATGATGTAAGGAACTATTTCTTTATAGAGACAGTGGTTAAACACTAGAACAGACTGTCTGAAGAAATGTTTGATACCTGCAGCCTCTCAGTGTTCAAGAAGCATTAGAACAATGCCCTTAACAACCTGCTTTAATTTTTGGTCAGCCCTGAATTGGTCAGGCAGTTGGGCTAGATGATTGTTGTAGATCCCTTCCAATTAAGATTATTATATTCTATTCTACTCTGTTTTTCAGAGCTGCATCAACAGACTGAATTATTCCTATTCCCATCCTCTGCTATGCCACCATTAGATTCCCATATGAATGTGCTAAATTTAGAGACAACTTCATGTTTTCCCATGTTCATCTAGTAGCTGCAATTCCAAGCCCAGGCTCAAGAGGGAAATGAGTTGCTGCACAGCTTGCATATGTTCATTTATCATGTGAAAAGAAATAAATGCATGGGAAGAGCAGACCCACTACTGCCCTGACTGTCTAGCTTAGGGGATAAAATTTAGGGTTACAGGAATTTCCTCTAGAGTCCTTCAAAGTTATCTCCCTGTCTTCATTAAGCCTCTAGGGAACTTCAACTCTTATTTTGGAAGGCTGTTTTGCTAGAAACTGTTCATTGGCTTGCTGTGAAATCCTGGCTGACTGAATTTCAGTCTAGATGTATCTGGATTTTAGGGATGGTTTACTTTGCTGTATTAATTCTTGAAGTTCATACTTATCTCATTTGTCCTTTTGGCCTTAACACATTCAAATCAGGAGGTCAAAATTCCCTGGATAGGCTCTGCTCTCCTTCATCCCTTAGTGCATCAGATGCTTTAACTTTTTGATAAAAAAACCCAGCAGCTTACAACTGCTGGTAAAATAATTAAAGGTTTCAAGAACGTCGAGGCCTGAGCAGTCTTCTGATGAATGCTATAGGATTCAGCTGTTATGTGGAAGGCTTGGTTAATCTCTAGCTGAAGAAACAAATACCACTGCAGTAGCTCAGGTGTTGGATTCTCCCCCCAGATTTGTGGCTAGGCTTCCTACATGTAGTGAATGTGGGGTGACTAGAATCTGAGGAGGTGCCACTTGAACCAGCTAATATGAAAAAAATTAAGTACAGGGGCATCCTGCTGCCATCTGAAGGCTACAATCTTGCCCTCTGTGTGTCTGGAGTACTCAGGTTAGGTGCCCAGACTGTCACAGCAATGTGCACTCCAGCAGTGCATACACGGCTTCCTTCCATGGGGAGAAGTAGGAGAGTGAACTGATACTTTGTATGCACAGACCTAGGAGCTGGAATTCCCATCTGCACTAATTTAAAGTGATTTGTTGCTGTTACTGCAGGCAGAGTGCTGTGGGGGGCTGCAGGGTACCCTGAGTTTGCCCATTGCTTTGTAAAAGTTGTGTTGTTGAAAATACCCAGGATACCAAAGGCCAGATTGCTCAAGCTGGACCTTGGCCATAGTGCTTCCAGTATTTAGTGTGGACAGGGACAGTCCTGGCTTGTGCTTGCTGTGGCAAGATCATGGCTGTGCTATGTACTAAGAATGTAGATGTGAATTAGGCAAAACGTGCTCTGACTCTGGAAAACAGAAGGAAATAATCAAGGGCAGGATTAGAAGTGTCTAGGGATATTCAAAGTAAAAAAAAAACTTTATTTTTCATATATGGTGAAAACTGGACATTTGATTTCAGATCTAAGGTTCCTTGTTTTGGTACCTAAACCAGACATATATAAATATTTTGGGGTTTAGTTAATACATTTCTTTGAACAAAAGAATCAACCACCTTATTTCTGATTCAATTTAGCTGAGAGTATTCAATTCCTTTAAGATTCTTTGAAAATATTATTGGAAGTTTCAAAAGTCTATGTCCAATTTTAGATTTATATCAAGCAGTAACCCTCAGATACATCTGTGGTCCAAGAATGTAATTTAAAGAAGAGTTTTTCTTCTCTCTTCCTACCCCATCTTTTCCATGCTTGCTGAGTCCAGTGCAGAAATGGTAGCAATTACCAATTTAGCAATGCACATAACATGAACTTCTTTTTCCCTGGAAGTTAGGTATGCCCAGATGGATTGCTAGTTGAAACAGGGAATGCTTTGGTAAATTTATCTCCTTGGTCAATTGGAAATATCCTGCAAGCAGTGGCTGCTCTCTAACTGATATGAATGGGCTGCTGAAACAACAGCAGGGGTGATCTCATCAGTCAGAATTGTCAGTGACATTGACGATAAGGCAACTTGGCATCAATTACTATATAAATAAAATGTGGAGAAGGGAAAAAATGTCATGAGGACAAATGCATAAAATTTCAAAGAACTTTTAAATGATAGATCTGAAATGGCAGTATTTTTTTTTATTGCAAAAGACTTTAATTTATTTCTTTTTAAAGTATTTTTTATCGATAAATGAAATGTGTCACATCTATCTCAGTTCTCTTGGTCTTGATATAATTATTCACTCTCACAACTCAATTATGAATTTTTAATATGACATTCAAGATATAATCTAAAATTGCTACTCTTGTCAAATCAGTGGAGAAAAGAACAAGTGGTCTATCTTGGTTACTAAAAATGAGAAATGTGCATTAGGTGAGACCCCTGGTCATCTAGGAAAATTCACTAAAAAATAGAGTCAATGCAGTGCTTTTGTACAAGTTATGTCACATTTCAGTCTGGTAAACTTTCAGTGGCATCAATAAGAGCAGGTCAGGTGAAAAACTTTGAATTAAAATTACGTACTTTTATCTCTTCCTGAAAGCCCCCAAATTCTTAAAGTCTGATGTGATTTTTAATAAAAGCAGCAAAGTTTAAGATTCAGACTTGAAAAGAATGAGCAGTACAATAACTTTTTATTAGAGTCTCCTTGCTTAGATACTTTCATGAGAGCTGGAAGAAGTTTGCTGCTAATGAAATGACATTTTGAGTAACCATTAAGAACTCAGTTTAATGTGATGTATGAATTCAAAGGGGACACAGAAATGCTAAATGCAAATGCTGTCCACCACCTAAAAGATTGCAGACTACATTCCCTCTGATTTTGGCTTCAAATTCTACTGCCTTAAATTTGCAATTGGGCTTAGTTTGGTAATAAGAGCTATTCAGGTCAGAGGGCTTTCAGTGTGTGCAGGGGTCCACAACTCAGGATTGCAGAATCCAGTGCTAAATGCACACAAATACCCCTTTGCTGGATAAAATGACTTTCAGTAAAAGCCTTTCTCTAAATTTATTCACTAATTCTGTGATTAACAACTTCTTTAGAAGCTACATTTTCAAGAGGCAGAATCAGCTTTCATGTGCAGCATAGATTACACCTCTGTCTACACAATCATTTCTTTAAAAAGGAGCTATGCCCTGAGCTAACAAGCAACTATTATTTCTACAAAGCTACATGTGTGATTCTTAGAGAAAAATTGGACTCTGAGATAACCTTTCACTCCATAACTAAAAGTTATTTTCAAAAGTTGTCTCCAGTGTTAAATATCCCTTTCAACAATCTTTTAATTTGGAGAAAGAACAAATTGGTCAGAAAATTAACGGTTTCCTATTGTAAATGCACTAGTTTAATACTTTTTGTGCTTCTGGGCTCTGGTTTTAATTTCATATGAAAGCACTACATTTTCAAATTTATATAGAAAAAACTCATGGTATTTTGTTTCTATGGCAATATAGATCCCTATTTCTTCATTTATGAATAATAATAAAAATATAATTAAATCTATTTACATTTTTGTTCCAAAATTTCCTGAAGCTAGAATTTCATGAAGACATTGTATACACTCAATTTAAACAACTTCATTGCCTTCTCTAATAGGATTTTATGTTCTACTTGGTTTTCTTTTTTAAAGCTCTAAGCATTGATTTTACCTTATGCTACCCCATTGGCAAATATTAAAGCATAAATACAAAATATAGGGTGTTTAATTAGGACAGTCAAGCAGTGGAACTTGTTGTTTAGACAGGTTGGGATAAACTTCACCCTTGAAGTTCATCCCAGCAAATACTGCTTGAAGAAAGAGGCTGGACTAGGATTATTCTGCTTTTTTTTTTTCTTTGGCTCCATCTTACTTGCAGCTCCCAAGAGCCCAGTTTACATCAGCTTAAAAACATAAAAAAAGGGACTATGTGAAATTTTTTTTTCTAAATTCTCCTGTATCTAGCTTAGGAATGTAGCTGACATTGCTGAGAAAGTCTCTTCTCAAAGGCTTCATCACTGTGCCTCATTTTACCCTAATGTTTTTACTAGTTTTAATTTTGTCTTCTGTACCACTTGCAGTCACACTTTCCTTGGATCATTCAAGGAAATTCTTAGACCTGAAATATATCACATGTTGGTTGTTATCAGCCTTTACTTCAAACTCCAGCTAGAAATCAAGTGTTGTAGTCTGATAGTGCCATATGATGTTATCTCTTCCTTCTCAGAGGAGTCAGACTCTCAGGTTTAGACTGAAAGGCTTTCTAGGAACACACTCAGGCAGAAAGACAGTGACATTAGCCTTTGACTCCACAGAGTATGAGCTGAGCACTGCAAATTGTATCTATGGACCAGTGGGCAATTTGAAACAGACCATTGATCCACTGATGTTTTTTCTCTTTGTATATATATATATCTGTATATGATGCCTATATATGTGATATTTATATAAAAATTGTATTTAAGTATCTATAAAACAGAAAAACCTCTGTTGTTTTTGAGATAGATATATACATACATACATGTATATATATACACCTGCTGGAGATTAGGGCCTCACAATATTTTTATAATGGCACTGTTGTGTAAATTATTATTGTATGGTGAAAATTTCCTTGCACCTCAAATTCAATTATAATATGTATCATTCACATTCCTAGATGCCCACTTCAGGTCAGTTAACTATAAAAAAGGTAATTTTCCTAAATTGCATTTTATCTGTCATGGATATTCCAGATTAAAAAAAAAATGATTCATGGTGGTCTTACTCTCTTTCTGCCATATATATATTGCCATATATATGTTTATGCCATATATGTATATATATGGCATATTTATACATATATATATATATCTAATGCAAAAATAATTTAAAAAACACTAGATGTCTTTACTATATGCCCAAGAAATGTATGCAGAAGTGCACAAATATATATTTATATGTGGGTATATACACAACCATACAGAGAGCAAATTTAAGGGCATTTTTTGCACTATGTTCTGTACTTCTAGGATTCCAGACAATTATTTGAGACTTTCAAATTAGAAAGATCTGTTAAAGGGGAGTTTGTCTTTATTATTCTGATCTGTCATTTCTTTTATGTAACAAGCCAGCTGTTATTTGAACAGCATCATTCATTTCCTCAATGGAATGATGACACTACAATCAGCCTTCATTATCTTCACATGCTCTTATATGAGAACTAAGAGCAGAGGAAATACTTTGTAATTACTCTAGGCAGATTTCCCACATGTTAGAGATGCCATAGATGGGATTAATGAACATCACTTGAAAAGGTTGAAGTAGACAAAAACAAAATTAGGCTTCAGTAATCGCAACATGCAGATGGGTTGAAATGCTAGAGGGAAAAAATCCCATCAGCAATTAAACTTGCTTCTTGGAACAGCAGATGTGCATAGTCTCTTTACTGAATATTGAGCACACTTGAAAGGAATTTGTAGAGGAAGAATGCTGAAATACACACAGATCTGCTCAGGCAGGGCTGGGACAAGTGACAGGCTTGTGCTTACTTTATTTAGTGGGCATCATGACTTGCCCCTGTCTCTGTCCAAAAGAATCCCAAAATTCTGCTTATTAATGAATGCTCTTCTTGCCACTTCTGCTGCTTTCTGTTATGAAAAGCTCTTCCACCATCAGAGACCTATTAAAGGACTGATCTAGGACAGCAATGATATGGGACAGATTGGCTCTTTAATCTCTGAGGATTATCATTGGTTCTGCAAAGGAGACATTTCTCAGGGCCTATTTTACAGCAATAGCAGAAAAGTGTCTCTGTTGACTTCCTTTCCAGATAATCTTCAAGATTACTTACTGCTGAGAAAAATACAGCTGAAAAGCCACCAACACAGCC
Source organism: Agelaius tricolor (assembly GCF_023055355.1). Classification (NCBI taxonomy): domain Eukaryota; kingdom Metazoa; phylum Chordata; class Aves; order Passeriformes; family Icteridae; genus Agelaius; species Agelaius tricolor. Next base: position 45,258,036 of record NW_027269267.1, on the reverse strand, counting down.
AATTTAGCCACCTAGAGAACTTGCTCTGAGTCACCAAGCAGGGAGCAGCAATGTAGAGAGGTAAATGCATCAGGGAACAACACATGTATAGGACCAGTTGTTTCAGTTTGTAGTGCTTGATTCCAAATCCGACTTGCAAGGTTCAAACAAAAGGCCCACAGCCATTATTTCAGGATGCCTTTGTTACAACACCTGGGAAAGTAGGAAGGATAAATGAGCAAAGAGGCATTCTCACAGGGATTCTACTTATGTGAATTTTTCATTGACAGCTTTTATTCTTATTTATTCTGCTGGTCAGTGTGTAGAGTGACCTCAGATGACTTGAAGAAGGTATTATAACTCCTCCGTTACTGAAAAGTGGACTCCAGTCTCTTTTGGTTGTATCAAGCAGAAGGAATTTGACTATTACAGAGCTGTCATCTTCTACATTGTATGAAAGTAGTCCTTGACCTGACCCAGTGGTTAAAAATACAACGTTTACTGTGAAAAAGAGCTTTTCTTTTTTAAGGCTGAATCTAAGCTTCCTTCTCTATCTCCTGTGATGGAAAGAGAGTGGTTTCTGCTGTTCCCAGACCACAGGTAGGTTTCAGGCTGGATCCAGAATCTGGCACAATGCACATGATAGATAAAGATGCATGCAGCCATGGAAGCATAAGCATATAAAGAGGTGCAGCATTTTAGAAATAACCAGTTGGACCAAGTCTTACCTATGATTTGATCTCAGAATCTACAATAACTTCAGCTCACATCTTGCACCTAGCAGTTATAAATTAAGAGAAATCTTTTGGAATTGCTTGGTTGCAGTCCAAAAGAGCTTATCTGTCCCTGTAGGAAGCCAACCATGTTCTTGATTGTAGTTATAACATGAAAAATACTATTCTTGTTACTAAAAGTTCTGTATGTGCCTACCTATTACTGTTATTTCCTCTTTGAAAGATATGGGAAAACATCCCTGCTACTGTTATGTTTGGAATCTTGCTGGGAACAAAAGAGAACTCTTTATATACATACATATATACCTATATATATATTGTTAAAATAATTAAAATTATCACAATCTAACCAAAATACAGATAATAGTTACTCAGTCAATTCCAATACTATTAATCATTATAGTCCAAGGTAATATGGAAAAACCTCCTTAATAACACCCTTAAAATTATTTTAAAAGACAGCTTAGTAACATCTACAATTTTTCCTGGAGCTACGCTCACTCTTGCAGTGTCCCTATGGGCCTTTCAGCAAATAGCTCCAGTTGTTCTCAAGCAGAGGGGTGTGCATGGAGGGGGAAGTTCCATGACCTAGTGGGTGGTATCCCTGCCCTTAGAGGAGGGAGAAATTAGGTGGTCTTGAGGAACCCTTCCAACCTAAGCCATTCCATGATTCTGTGGGTTCTGGACATCCTGCACTCTTCAGGAGGAGAACTACAGTGGTGGTAAGGGTATATTCCTCCTTGATCTTGGGGTCCCATCTGTGGCTCTTTTTACATGTTTTGTTAACAAGACCTACTTTTACTCTCTGAGCATCCCCCCAAATCCTTTGGCAGCTCTTGTGAACATAAAGGGCTGTTGTACTTTGTACACTGGTGACCTAGGTCTGTTGGATCTTCACCACACAGAAAGCTGCCTTCCCAAAAGCTAAAATCAGGCACTAGTCCCTTGACTTACTGCTGAAACTGGCTCAAGCTCAGAGAAGTCCTGAGTGCCTTCAGTGTCAGTTCTGTGTCAAGCCTGTGGTTTTGTGTGACTAAATTACATTTATCAATGCACAATACAACTTTGTGATTAGTGGTGGTGAACAGAAGCTGTTAATCTATTCAGCAGTGTCTATTCAACATGTGAAAAACTATGTGGGAGCAGTGTACAGCTTACCTCTGCCACCCACATAAATTCATCTTCAGCTTTTATTTCCTTTTGGTTTGTGCAGCACCCTTCTCCCCACTCTATGGTCAAGTATCTTTTCATGCAAGCGCAAATAGACTATTGCTAAATATTCCAAATGTTACAACTTTGTGAAAAATATTTAGAAATCAGAACTGCTGTGAGCTCACAGCAGTCTGGTTTGGATTGAGACAGTGCATACAATAAAAAGCCTGCCAGCTGATGTCAGGGATTTATGGAATTTTCCACAGGAGGAAAAAAAATCCTGTATATCCTTTATCAATTTTCTGTTTATTCATCAATTTATTTTTAGATCAGTATATATTAAATCATTATTTCAATGTCCTTTTTTGAGCCCTTATACTTTTCAGAATCTTATTTTTAACTACTGGTTTATGAATTAAACCACAAGAAATGTGCTATTAGCTTGATGACAGTCGTTTCACAAGAAGCTGATCTCCAGACCTGGGAAAGCTCTTAACTACATGGCAACTGGATTCCTCTGAGTGGAACCCTCCAAACAACTGCCATACACAACTTGATTTGTCTACAATCTCTTACACAGCTTCCCATCTCTGCATCAGTCTTTCAAGCATAGATAAAGAATTAGTTGCAGAGATCAGCAGATGGTTTTCATTGTTATTATTCCTACTGGCACCTAAAATGCTTAAATCAATGAGCAGGCGTTGGAACAGTATTTTCTCTTCTATTTTTCATTTTTGTTGTCAAAGTGATTTGAACATCTCCAGATTTCTAGATTAAACTCTGTATGTGGTTTATCTATTTCATCAATATTCTTACAAAGAGAATCTTACTTTCTGCTTCAACCTTTGCCCCTCAGTCATTTCTGAAAGGCTTGAACCTAAGTGTGCCTCTCACACCTTCTTGCTATCAGATTGTTGTATACATTTAAAGAGCGATGATAATTTTAAAATATCAGAAAAATAGTAGATTTGGGGTTGTTATTGTCAGTTAGCAATCAGTATGCCTTATGCTTCCTATGAGAAGACTTTTAAAATGCTTACAAGTCTTCCTTGATAGGGCTGTTTTAACTCAAATTTTCAGAAGCCTGTTTCTGCCCAACAGATTTATTTATTTTTAAATCAACTTGTAAATGATTTGATAAAATTAATGGAATGGAAATATACATTTCTTTTGCTCATGTTAAAAAATTCAGCCTGGGTTTTTTTCTGTTAGAAGACCCATCATGCACGTGTGCATTTGTGTGTTTTGGCAGGCAAGTGTCTTTTCTCTCTATGGAAAAAGCTGCTCAGCTTTGGCCTTTGAAATGCCACAGTTAGCTTATGTTCCAGATATCTTCTTCATACAGCTTTTCAGGATAAAGCCTCCCAAAATCCCAGCTGTAGCAGGTCTATCATGTGGTTGAACAAAAATATGCTTCAAAATCATAGTTGTGACCTATTCTTATCATGCCAAGTCCAGGTTTTGGATCTCAGAGGTCTTTTCTCTCTTGTGTGTTTGGGAGCAACTTTCTTGCTGGGCCCAAGAAATCTGGAAAAAGACTCTAATTTGTTCATAAGCCAAGAGGTTAAAATAGCATTGGAAGGTAGGGGTGACCATGGAATGGCTCATGGAAACAGGTTGTGGGGGACGGGATGAGAGGCAAGGTTGAAGATGGAGGAAGCTTGTATTGCAGGCTGTGGGAAAAGTGGGACTGGAAGTGAGGATTGAAATAGTGTGTTTGTCAAGGCAAGACATTGAGGGTGAAAGTGGAAGAGATTATATAGAAGAAGGAAATTAAAGTCAACTAGGGGGAAAAAAAGAAAAAAAAAGAAACTGCAAGATCATTAGGCATCTGGATAAGAAGAGTGAGGTTGGGAACCAGTGTCCCAAAGGAAAAATTGTAATAGAGCAGGTTGACATGGCTTGACACTGAGGCAAGGTTGTGGGGCAGAGAAAAGGGATCTGGGTGGACTAGAACCATGGATGAGAAGCTAGATTAAAACAAAATCTGGCAAAAAGTCTGGGCACAAGAGATTCAGTGTTGCTAAAAGGGAAGTGCTCAAAATGTTATTGCATGGCTGTGGGCTCAGGAGGTGGTCCTGGTTGTTTAAATGGGGAGAAAAGAATTGTTCAGACAAGGAGATTTTCACTTTTATTAAAAATTGGAGAAAAGGGACAGACAGCCTGGGGCTATGATGAGAGTGAGTGACAGAGAAGGGACAGACTGCAGGTGGTGACACTTACAAATGGCAAGGTAAAATTAAGTTAGAAGGGAGTCAACAGAACAGCCTGTATAAAAGCAGAAAGCTCCTACTATAGTCTGAATTTGATAAAAAGTTCAATCAAAACTGCACAACCCATGACCATGTATATATTCCGTACCTGAACTAATGTAAATTTGCAAGCCCATAGATCTCTCTGGGCTATTTCATTTGTGCTTGTCACCAGGAGGTATTAGGTTAGGAAATGTACCACACTAACAGAGTTATGATTCAGTTTCCTGGTACCTTTGCTAGCTCAAGTATTTCTATTTAACATTGCACAGTGCTTGGTATTATCCATGTTTCTTGAGTTCCAGTTATTTTCTTTTCTGTCAAACCTACGTGAATCACTGCTATTGCTAAATGGTTGTTACTTCAAATTACAGAGCTGGTAACATTTTGATTGTTACAGTTTACTTTCTTAAAAACCTAGAGACTTCTACTGAAAAACCACTCTGCAGAAAAATAGATAAAAAGAACATTTTTAAAGCTTGAAAAATCACTGTATGTGAAAATGTTGCTAAGTACCAGAGCAAAACCTGCTCACGCTGAAGACAACAAACAATCTTATTTTACATGTCTTTGCTGAAGTGGCTGAGAGATTTTTGCTGTACTGTGCTAATATAAATTTTACCTGTGAAAAGATAGAGCCTCAGCCCGACTAGAAACCTGAGCACAGAACAAGCAACAACAATGTAGGTTACAAGTTTTCCTTAGGAAAAAATGTTTTGCAGATTAATTATTATCTCTTTTCACCTCTGTGGTTGACTAGTTGATCAGATATGGCATTTAAATAGTGCTCTCATTCTGAAATTGAAAGACTGGGGAGGAATAAACTAGGGAAGCATTTCCCTTTCTAGCTCCCTTTTCTTCTTCTACTATGCATTCCACAAGCACAAGGTTTTCTACAAGCTCAGTAAACCAGTTGTGAACCAAACCAGGAAAATTTGGTTTTGAATAAGGCATGTCATTAGGGTTTCTTTTTTTTGAAGAGTAAGGAAAAGTAGTTTGCAAGATGACAGCAGCTGTAAAAGCCAGGCTGAAGCTGTCAGCATGGATGCAGCAGTGCAGCCTCTCCCTGGCTCTTGTGAAAGGTCAGTAGAATATGCAAACAGCTCCCACAGCATGCAGATGCTGCCGAGGGTGAGGGCAGGAGTGTAAGTACAACACGGAAGCAAACAGAACATGCAAGCACAAAATTCTTAAGGAAACACATTTTACCCATGACAAGGGATGTCAGCCACAGCAGACAGTGCCTGCCAGCTGGGCAGGCCATCACACCTCCCTCCCTCCCTCCCAGAGAAAGAGGATGGCTCACCTCTGCAGGCAGCCCACAGGGAAGCAGAAGCTAAAACCCACTGAAATAAATCAAAGATCATTTACTTCAATGTGCTTTGAATTGGATTCTAAGACAACACATCCCTCTGATTTTTGTGTTGTATGAGCCACATCTCCCAGCAGGCTGGGATGAAAAATCCCTGAGAGGCATTGCTGATTTAACAGAACTGCACAGGATTATGTTTATTTCAGGTCCTCTTGATTTCAATCAACTTGTCCTAATTTCAATCAATTTGGAGCAATAATTAGAACACATGTCCCATGCAGTTTCTCACAGAGAAATCCTAAGATAGATTTAGCCAGTTAAGAGCTGAGTCACCTTTGTTACTGTTGGTATTTCTACCAGACTATAATGGAAAGCAATGGCTCCTCATTTAGGTGTCTTCTTTGGGTCTCTGAGGTCTGGTAGAGCAGGGAGCTACAGGAGCAAGTCCATGCACATCTCATACTGAAGCCTGAGATAAAGCAGCAATTCTAGATTAAAATTCTCTAGTTATAACCTGGATCAAACAGCCCAAGAAAGGGGAGGGGTGATTTGAATGCTCACTGACTGCAAAGGGAAGGAATGGAAGAAATTAGAGTTCCTGAGTGTTTTCTATCCTTTGACAGACACAGACAAAGTATAAAATCATCCCCTTGGGACATCTAATCTTTTTTCACATTAAGAAAGGTTTGCCCTCTATAAAGATCTTTTCTATTTTACATTTTCAGATGTCATTGCATTATTTTATTGTTCTCTGCTGCTACTGTGGCAATCTCACCCTGTTAGCCCTCTGGATATATTACCAATCCTAAAATGCCATTTTTCTCTTGTGATACAGTTGCCAAGTAGAAAGAATTCCTTTTAGCTCTGGCTGGAACAACCACAATGTCTAATTTTTCTTGTAATTTGTTAGTTTCTTGCATGTTTTGACTTTGCTTTACAGGCTGGATCAAAGTCATCTGTTTCCTTCAAGGAGATAACCAAAAGTCATCCTGTGATACAGCAGTACATCCAGTAGTACTGTACATAGGGTAAGTACAGCTTTTACAAGGTCAGTATCCTACTCTAATCTAACACACTTTTAATTTGTTTCCAGTGGATTTGATTTTTTATTTTTCAACCTCTTTTCTCAATGTAATTTCTATCCCATGACAGGTAAGAGAGATTTGTCTGACTTTTACAAACTGAGAGTTTCTTCCCTACTCCACAATATCTTCTTTTTTTCTTATATTTTTTATTATTAGTCTCCTTGGGTTTTAATTCTAAATTAATACATTTTTACATTAATACATTTTTATCTTTACAACCTGACATCTCTCAAATAATCACACACATTTTTTCCTCAGGTACTTGTTGAATATAATAAAATTCCAGTGGATTTTTATTCATTATGTAAATGCATTATTTACCTCCCATTCACTCACTTAGTGGAAATTGAAAATGCTAAACTACTAGCACCACTTGCAGCTTTGTAGTCAAAGCAAAGCCATCCACACAGCAATTATTTCCATAAACATGAAGGTCTCATTCCAAGCAGGAAGCAGCATGCCAGTCCATCACTGTGCTCCTCAAAGGAGTGCAGAGGAGCAGTCTGCAGAGCTCACAAACAGAGAGAGAGCAGCAAGTAGGAGGGGGGAGTGGGCTGTAGGAAAGCCAGAGCAGAGAGACTCATCAAAAAGCGGGGAAGGCAAGAGAGAGACATGACCAAGAGATAAGTAGTGAGAAACAAAGCCAGAAAGGAGAAAATCAAGGAGAATGATAAACAGAGATGGGAGAGGAAAGAAGGGAAGATAAGGTGACCAACAAAATCCCTGAGGAGATAAAGAATCAGCATATTAATCAAAATGTCCCCTACTTATTGAATCTAAAGGAGCATTCTTTCATATGAACATCCTAGAGCCTACATGAATTGGAAAGGAGTAAGATAGGATATCAGTCAAAAGTGCAACATCAGAATTTCGAAGGCTACAAATTTAGGGTAAAGGAAAGCCTGTCTTCAGGTTCCAGTACCAGATCAAAATGTTACAGCTGCAAGGAGCAAAGTGCTGATCCCATATAATTTTTCAGTGCTGGCTCAAAATAATGCAAAATTTCTAGTATGTGTTGAGTGAGTTTTATCCTGTTACCTGTTTTTCCACAGCTGACATAAAGTCAGCATACCAGCATAAATCTAACATAAAACTCATGTTGTATTCTCTGGCTAATTCAGCAGATGTGTTCATAATTATGTTTAAAGTGCTGTTTGAGGAGGGCATAAAATTGGTAGTAAATGGTCTTGATACACTGCAAATGTTGTTATGAGCAGAGGGGAACATACCATATATTTGAAACTAAGCATTTACTCTTAATCAACTTAATATCTTAACAGTCTTAACAACTGGCTCTGTTACAAAAATATAGGCTCATTGTTCAAACTAATACAGAGATGTCTCATCAGTAATAGCCTTCAAATTGTTTGTGTCTCCTTGGTGTTATTTCACATGTTCTCTGGCAAGAAGTGTGAAAGCTGAACAGAAGCCTCCATCTGCCCCACCTGACATAAAGGGCTGTTGTTTGCCCCAAAAATTACTACTAAGATTTGTAAGGCCTTTGCCTCATGCAGTACCTCTGCAAATGAAGTTATAAGTGGAGAGGCATTAGCCAGTCCATTGACCACAACACAGTCATTGAAAAAAGCTAAGGTCAGCTCTGGCAAAAGCAAGGCCAAAGAGTACCTAGACCCTGAGCCATCAGGTCAGCCCAAAAGTTCCAGATTTTTACTGATAATGAAAAAAACATGTTTATGAGGGTACAGATTCAGTGTTGTGTGTTGCTTTTAAATCCTTTGCAAAGCTGTATGATGCTCTATAAATCTGCTTTATGTCTCTGGTGCTTGAAAAGATGTTCAATACGAGTTTTATTTTGGTTTTCAGCTGACAAATCTCTGCTATGTGCAGAGAACTCAACTATCAGTGTTCCAAGGACTAATGTTTAAAATGATGAAGGTCTGAACTTCCATGCTTCTATAGGAAAAAATATCCCTTCTCTTCTCCACAAAGCATTTAGTTTAGCCTACCCTGCAGAAATCACAAAAAACATTGGTTCCATCTCAATTATTGCAGTTGGGTTCTGTTAGGATCTAAATTTATTTCACAGCAGCATGTATTTGTGTGTTGTTAGCACCTGACTGCTGAAAAGTACCAGGCTTATTTCAGCAGGACCTTTGAATGATATTTGCTAGTTCCTACTAAAATATAGTGGCTGGACAAACAAAACCCCATGAGTGAAGGGCTGACAACATCTGCTGTCCTTACCTTTATCTAGCTGCAAATTTTGGGTAGAAACTCTTCACACCCCTTCCTTCCCCCTCCTTTTTTGCAGGTCTGCCAAGCATGTATAAAGAGATTATTTCAGCAGATGGTGTTCCTCATTGTTATTCTTATTGGTATCCAGGGATTTTTGAGTCCATGGGCACAAGAATGTTCTTGCCCACTGCAGTTGTAGTTCCACTTTGGCTTTAATTTCTAAGAGTCTGTACAGCCAATGTAATCTGTGATACCTCCTAATTAATAATACTTGGCATCCAGCATTGCTCTTGATGCTTTCAAAATTGTAATTGTATCTATATATTAACAGGTTGCTTGTGCTGCATTCTTTCAGGAGAAAGAAGAGGATGCAGGTGATTTTTATAAGCTAGTAAAAAATGCTGAATCATAAAAGAGGATGTACTAACCCCTACATACAAGGAGAAAAATGTTATTAGATTCTGCCTTGTTCAGTGCCCATGCTGCATGGTAGTCATGTTATTGTAAGAAGAATTACTTTGCAAAAGATTGTTCAGAAACATATTAAAGACAGAAAAAATAGTGAGGTTTTTCCCCTATATGACTTGCCCAAGTCCATTTAAGCAAATCTGAAAGCAAAGTAGCTCTTCTAGTTTCTTATGACCTAGCCTGTGTCTTCTGCAAGTTCATATCTTCAACATGTTTCAAATTATTTATGTGAGTGTGTGACAATATGTGTCTGTGTGTTAAACATCTAAATTCTCACTGTAGTCATATTAAGAGATCTAGAACAACATTCAGTTGCATAGGAAAGTATCCAGTACCATGTGGAATATTCCTAAGGGCATCCATACATTCCTATTTGACTGCTAAATTTCTCTGTAAAACAGAGAAAATAGCAGTTGAAAACCAATCTACTGATATCTTTGAAGACCTCCAATAAATGGACTACCAGGGATAAAAATAATTGTCTTTGCAAGAGCGTATGATCCATGAGAAGTGACAGGGACACAAGTTATCAACAAGAATAGAAATTACTGAATAGATGTAATGGACCACATCATCTACACTGAGAGGATGAGTGTTTCTTTAAAATAGAAATTTAATACTGAATCATAATGCAAAAGTTGCAGTGGTAGGACAAAAAGGGAAGTTTTACTAAAGGATATAAAATCTGCATCCTGGATTTTGTATCTGTTGCAAAATTGCTATTCCCTCAGTTAAAGGTATGGGTTATATGTTTAGAAGTTGGCTTTAAAACTGTCATTTAATGCCTTCTAAATAATGCAATAGGCCTAAACTTTGAATGTTTGGCCAGAGGCATATTTTGCCTCCAGGTAAGATGCAACAGCAAATGAAATTAATTTGGTTTGTTTATCCTAACACCCGAACATATGCAAATTAACTCTACTATCCCTCCATTATAATATTCTGTTGAGAACATAAAATCTTCTTGGTTTTAAAGGTGTTAATTTGAAAAATTTATGAACTGTTATGATACCAAGGATGTATTTTTGGTAATCAGTTCCCTTCTCTATCTTCATTCAGAGGTTACACAGTGTTGCATCTAGCCATGTGCAGTTGTGAAAGGAAACTGAATTATGACATATGGTCTATAAAATGTGGCATTGCTGACTGAATCAAATACAATAGCAATGGTGATCTTCAGGACCTGACCTTGCAATCCATTATTCAAGATGCAAATGACTGTCCATGTGGCTAAACCATCTAATTGCTAAAGAAGTTAGCTTTCTAATTCTACATTCTTAGAACAGACTAAAAAACTAAGAGCTCGGACCTCCTCAGGTCTTCACTTATGGAAGAAGCAAAAATTATTCTCTCCTTTCATCTAAACCATCCTGACAGATAAGTGAAGAATTATTTTCAAATCTTTCCATTTGGAAATGACAGCTTCATTTCAACACCATTATCTGCCTTCAAGCTGTGTTCCTCTGACTACCCAAATCTTTGTTCTAGGTTCTGTCACATTTTCAGCAATTCAGGGTGTTCATTTTAAAAGATGCCAGATTGGGCTCAGGCTGTTGGAATTCATGATACTGGACAGGGTGAAGGCAAGAGAATTTTGAATTAATCCTTTTTCTGATTCAAAATTGGAATAGACTAATAGAAGACAAATCTTAGCAGTCCAAGACCAGACTAAAGTATCTCACTGTAACATATGTATGTATGCATATGTGTTTTGCACATATTTCATTGCAGAATGTGATTGGTTGTTTTTAAGACTGTGTTACTTCTTAAAAGCTCTGAAGGTATTTCATTTACATACTAGGGAATATTTTGATATTTATTCCAGGTATTTGCATTGTGTGCAATGGAACTCCCTACAGGCTCTGAATTGCTGGGTGTTAAGTGGAGCAGTCCTTACGTCCCGCCCGCATGCAGAGAGTAATTTGTGAGCAAGGAATTAAAAGCCTGAGTTCTAATATAACAGCTGGCAAATCAACATTGTGTTTCATTCATTCAATTAAACTACACAGTACGATTTTGGGCTTGGTCCAAGTCCTACCCTGGAAGAATATGAGTCTTTCACTGAGAGTTCAATGCAGTCCTCAATGACTTGCAGCTATCAAATAAACTGCAGCTCTCACAGTCCTGGAAGATTTATGACCTTCACTCTAAGCTTGACTACAGCTGTTAAGTCCAGAGTTTTGGAGGGCTGAGCCTCTGACACTCATTGAGTACATGGGCTGTATTTGTCAAGCTGACTAATCTCATATAGAGTTGATGTGAATCATTCTTCAAAGTACTGTTAAAAGATGCTGGATGTCAGACATGGAACAGATCTGTCATCACTTGCTCCAGTGACAGGCACATAGGAGCAAAATACTCTGAAACATGATAACAACTTAAAATATTGGCAGGTACAAGAAGAAGAAGAAAATTTACTTTTTTTTCTCCACACAAACTGAAGTGATACATATCAGCATGCTATAGCAAGTGCCTCTTCTTCCCTTATGGGTCAATAAAAGAATTTATGCTAAATGATCATGTCTCTTTATGGTCCAGAGGGACTGTCTGACTTTGCCCAGAGTCGCCTTCCCTATATGTACTCCATATTAATTGCTTCGAGGAATTATTTACCATGTATTCCCCCCAAAAATAATCCCAACCCAAGCCTCCCAGCATCATCACTACACAGTATTTTTTCTAGATGCTGCTTTTATTTTTCAAATTACTTGTCTCATTTCTCTTTGAGCTGGTTTGAGACAATTTACAAGCAAGAAGTCTAAACTGACTCTGTGCATATGCCCTTTCATTTTCCCAGCATATTGTTAAGGCATATCAAGATATGATCTAGAGACTGTATTTCAAAATAATTTCATATATTTTTTTAAATCTGGAGAGGTTTCAAATATAAACTCTTCTCTTAAAAAAATAAAATAATCCAGTTTTCTCTCACACAACTTTAAATAGATTTATAGATCCCTGTCATGTTTCATTATCTACTCCCTGGAATTACCTACCTGTTGTATTTTCAGTTACAGGTGAACTTTTTCTGTACACACTGTATATACATCTGAATGACAGATGCTTTCATTGCTGATATACCTGCTAACATCTTTGTTTACTAAGATAAATAAACATACAATCAAGCAGAATTTACTAGAAGCACATCAAGAAAACAGATAGAATTTGTTAGTATGTGCTAGACAGAAACCAGTTTTTGGGCCATGACCAGATTTAAATAATGCTATTTAATTTAAATTTCCATTAATATATGATTTCTGACTCCATTATACGTTGTCAGAGTACTTGCAGACATCGTCATTTCCATGGGAATACAGAAAGAAAAATGAAGATGGTCGCATTACTATCAGCCAAAGTTCTTAGTGCCCTCTCAGCCTATGCCATCTACTCTTTCAATTTGATAAACTTGTTTTTCACACATCATTTCTCACAGAGAAAGAAGGTACAGCCAAGTTGTGGATGGAATACGATGAGAGCTTTCTTACCAATAATAAACAAAAAGCTTCATTCTTTCATGATTTTTCATGAGAGTGGACTGGTTACCTGAACAAAAACCTTTCCCTCTGTTTTATTACCTGTTTTATTTGCACTTCTTCATTGATGATAAGAAACTGGAAGCAGAGAAAGACTTAACAAGAGGAGTTGTTAGTGATTTTTGAAATACACTAGGTAAAATGTTAATTTAAAAGTCATGATTAAAACATCTATTTTCATGGAAGGAGGAAGATGTCAGACCTGCTGGATTTCGCTTTGATTTATCTATGTGGTATTGTATAATACAAGTTTGGTGCAGCTTTGCATAATAAACTCCAAATGCCTTAAATTTTCAGAACTATAAGATTGGACTCCTTTAAGTAATCAAATCTGATCATGCAGTGAACTTGAGAGTTAGATAGATTTGGTTTGTTGTCATCCCTTCAGTTCTTTCAAGTTCTTACTATGGCTGTTTGATACATACCACAGTGATTTGTAAAAACATGAGTCATTGGAAACATCAAGGGAAAAATGTGAGAACAGGGAGGAATACCCCTCATAGGAATTTTATTCCTGCTTAGTGAAAAGTGAACCAAAACGTCCAAAAGGTAGAAGGGAAATTGCCTTAGCAGCAGATAAAGGACAAAGCATAGGACAGCAAACACCTCTCTTTTGCTTCTCTGAGAAAAAAGACTGAAGAAGTGCCTCTGACTCCGACTTCCTTTGTTCCCTCTATTTTTAACAGGAATCGTGGGATTTCTGAACATCTGGAGATGTATGAAGGAAAACAAGTGAAGGAAGACTGGTGAAACAATCAGAATGAGAACATCTTCCCTTTTGGTGGTAAGGAAGCAGTGAAGAAAACAGGAATTACAGAAATCCCTCTGCTTGTTCACTTTCTGTTCCTAGTGTTTGGTACCATCATCTCTTAAACTTTTCTCTCTCAGGCTGACCTGCATGAAATGTACAGCCTCAACCTGTGTAGTCTGGGTAGTTATGATTAATTATTTGACACCTGACTGAAAGGCAGCCACATGGAAAATAGGAAGACAGGTTAGTGAGTCTAGGACTTGAGAAGCTGGGGCCAAGGTTTCTCTGTGATAGGAAAGTGCATCACTTGTTAATCACTGCATGAATCCTTTTTATTTAGTGCTGAGAATGATTTTTATCAAAACCATGCAATGCCTTTCCCCATGCCCTTTACACATGTTTGATACTGTAATTCTAACGTTTTACCCTAGAGTGAAGTGTGTTCCTGACAGCAGCTGAGATGAAAGCTGACATCTGGAACCTAACTAGTCACATTTAATGGAGAAATCTGGGAATATATGCCTTCCTCTGTATGTCTTCAGAAAAAAAAAAAGAAAGAAAAAAGAAAAGAAAAAAAAGGATGATCTCAACTGTGAACAAGGGAATTCAAACCTGCTAGCCAGATTCTACTTAAAATGCCATAGTGTGACAATCTGTCTGCTTAGCTTTGGCTCATAACTTGCAGTGAAACTTCAGATGCTTAAAGAAGTTCCCACTTTTCCTCTACAGTCTGTCACGTGGTTAAGTCTGTTTGCTAGTTTTAAGCAATACTCTATGTGTCTAGACTTGGGTAAAAAAGTCACCACGGAGGCTTTTAATGACACCTTCCTGTTGCCAAAGAAGAGAACTTGCTCTGGAAGCACTCTAACATTTGGAAACATGACAGGCATAGGATGTCTGCCTGATGGTGGCATGCCTCCCATTTTACATAGCCCAGAGCTAAACAAGGAGATTCCCTTCCTTATTCTCCAGTTCCCCTCGTCCTTTCAGAACCCCTTGTCCTTCTCTCTCTGCATCCAGCTTCTGCCCTGCTATTTTCTTCTCTTGACTTGCTTGTCTGCTTCTCATCAGTGTTTTCTCCCTGCCGACTGTGCTCCTTGCTTCTTCTGATCCCCAGTTCCTCTAATGTCAAAGTAGAGACAAGTGCTAAAACTGCTCTCATCATTAACACTTTTCATAACATTTGTAAAGAACTGCCAGCACCCAGTTTACTTCACAGATTTTCAGATGTCTGAAGGCCATCAGTCTCCAGCTGATAACAGTCCATGATGGAAGGTCCAACAAACATAACTTGGTACTGTCTGGAGACAGTATGCAGAAAAGTTAATGTTTTCTTTTTGGCTTCAGTGGTGTCCTGCCCTTTTCATAGAAGGAAGAGAGTATATTAGGATGAGTTACAGATATCTACGTGGCACCTGGCATAAGCTTATTTCTGCAGGCTGTAGACTGTTGCCTCTCACAGAGCACTGAGCTGTAGGCAGTCTGTCCAAGCACCCTGTGGAAAGAGTATTGAATCAATACCTGGTTATGAACAGTCCATCCTTAATGGAAAACAGTCAGATGTCATTGGTTTGAGTCATACTTAAATACCACAAAACATTTCCCACTGCAACACTGAAGTGGAGCAGCAGGAAGGCAGAGTAACATACTGCTGGGGCAGTCTTCTGGTGTGGAGAAGACTCTCAAACCTGGTGAATTCCAGTGTGTAGCACTCAAATATTTCTTGGCTTGCCTACTATTTCTGTATTTTATGTATGGCTGGAATCACAGAGTAATTGACTATATTTTGGTTGTATCCTCCATCAGCCCAGGAAAGGACCAGTTCCACACTTACCTCCTTCAATCACAGCACTAGGCAACAATGTATTACTTAGAGCATAAAATGAAGAAATTTAATGAAAGACAAGTCATTATCATTTCATATGAGCTGCAGCCCTATGAGGCTTCTGCCAAGCCCAGTGAAGAAAGCTTTCATGATCTCTTCCAAAGTCATACAATAACCAGATAAGTATTTTCTGACAGTTTTTGAGAGGATGATACTAGGTATGGTTAAAAATTAACATTTTAATGAGTAGCTTTGCTTGAGAATTATTTACATTCAACCAATTCTAAGAAAGGAATGAAAGGGAAAATGATAAAATTGAGTGCAATATGATAGACCGAGAGAAATTTTCCTGCTAGTGTTAATATAGAAAAAAGTTCAAGATCTAATAAATACTAACTATTAAATATAAATCAAATACATTATCAAATAGAGGAAAAATAGAGAAGAATCTGTAAAACCTCTCTTCAGCACATCAGAAACAGGTTGAAAACCACTGACCTGCCTTAGAAACTAAATGAGTACAAAGAGATCAGCCATAAGTAAATTGGATCATGGGTAACAGGGAGGTGGCAGAAACTTGTGAATTAATTCTTTTGTGAACTTTCAAGGTCTCCTAAATAATGAATAATATTTGAAAGATTCCTGTACAACTTTGTGGGTTTGTAACATAAATTGTTTTAAGGATTTAAGCACTATTTCTGGATTTTTTTTTCCAGTGGAAAAAAAAAAAAATCTTTTAATGGGAGAAAAGCACTAGCTCATAGCATCAAAGCCCCTACTAAAAAGGAAATCTTGTGTTCCTGTAAGACATTGGGCTTTCAGTATTTCAGGAATGTTATGTCTTTTAGTACTTTTGACTACATTAATATTTTCTTGCAAACCTGTTGTATATAACCAGATATCTATTGACAAAGCAGGGGAGAAATAATAGGATAGCAGAGACAGCAGGAGGTCCATAAGGGTACAGTACTGGGAAAATGAAAGGCAAGTGAATAGATGAATGGAGAAACATTGGGAAGAAAATAGAGGGGAAAAGTAGAGAGAACAGTAAGCACAGCAGGGGACTGTGCTTTGAAGAAAGGAAGTGCCATAAAAGCAAATGAGAAAAAGCACAATGAAAGAGGAAGGGAAATGATTTAGCTAGGTTGAACCTAATCAGAACAGTCAGAAAGATATGGATTCTCTTATTAAGCACAGACTTCAAGGGACACAGAGCCTACTAAATGGCTCTCTGTCATCTGTTTGGCAGGTACACCTGTGGGAAGAAAGAAGCAGACAGGACAGAAAAAAGTAGAGACAGCAGGACAAAACTCCTGTTCCTCTAACTGGTTTTTGGCTTTCACAGTTTCAGACCATACAAAAATTGCCCTAAGCATCTCAGCACCCACTCCAAATTCTACACCACGTGAACTGCAGCTCAAGCTGCTCTAGTATCCAAGAGGGAAGTGTAAAAGTCCAGTCAAATTCAGGCTCTTCCTTATATAATAACCTTAATAATAGCTATATTAGCTATTGAGATAGCAGTCTGCTTTCTGAGTAGTTAATAACTGATTGTGTCATTCACAATGTCCCTTCAAACATATTCTGTCCTTTTCCTTCCAATGGTAAAAACAACTCTTTTATGTATTCTCTGCTAGCTTTTAAGGAAAGATAAACCACATCAAGATCATCTACAAAGTAAGAGCCAGCCTATCAAAGTAATCTTCATGCATTCTTTTCAAAACAGGCTGATTCTCTGCCATTCTGGTTAACTTTAAGAATGATTAATAACCTTCACATGTTAATCATGATGAATGCTAGTCTTGTAAGTGGAAAATTCCTGAAAGAAATGTACCTTGTAGAGCTTCCACTCACACTCTTGGATACTTTAGGCACTCTGGTAGAATATCCCACAGCAGTAAAGGGCTTTGTTTCAGATATTTAAAATAATTTCAGTGTCAATACATTAAGGCAGTGGTGTCTTTATACATGATCATGGCCCTTCTAGATGCCTATGCGGTGTTTCTCTGCAGATGGCTCAGTCACTTAAAAAAAACATGCTGAATGTGACAGTACCTACCACATCAACTATGAAAAGTGAATATAGCAGCTCAAATTCTTTGATACTGTAACTCCAGGGGAGGGAAAATAAGCTGTAACATCTGTAAGCTTTAGCAGATTTGAGGCACCAAATCTCTTTGATTCAGCTCAAATGTTATGCTGCTAAGCAAATTCTAGTTTTATAGTTTCCAGACAATTTTGCCTCTCTCAGCTTTCCAACTTAGGTACTCATCATGCATGTCTTTAGTGTGTATTACAGTTTGAAATGGACCATGATACTGTTTGAGAGCCCCCAGTGTCAGAATTTATGTGGCTCCTGATTTTTGCTTTATAAGGTATTGAGCTCAGCCATGTTTTCTAAGTTTGTAATACCTGTGATCTTACCATTTCATTTTTGTGCACACAGCCCACGATATTCCTTACACTTCAACAACAAACTAATGTCTAGATTAATGCCAAAAATATGACAATTGTCAAATTTTCATTTCATTTAGTCTTCCCGGTTAATCATTTGCAGACCACTGTTTGTTTGAATATAGCAACATTTTCAAAAGGACTATGGGGCCATGGACCCAGTCCCCTGAAATGACACTGCAAAGATTGATTCTCCTTTGATTGATTATATCCAGAGGCCTAGCAATAATTCAGCCTGATCAGTTTGATTTATCATGATGCCAGGATTTTAGACCACTCTATGCAGGTACAGTCCCACTGTTTGTACTTGTTACAGTCCTGTAGTGAAACTTTATTTAATAGCTTGTGGCTATTCAGAGAACATGCAAACAAACACTGTTGCACTGGATTCAGTGGATCTGAAACAACTTAGGAGCTGAGCAATGCGTGACAAGCTCACCATCTCCAAATTTTCACTCTAAGGTAGCAGTAGACTGAGGAGAACACAAATGACAGGATAAACATGAGATTTTGAGCTCAGGTATGGGTTACCTGTGGCTTTCAAATGACTTATGCTTATCAGCAGGTCAAGCACAGCTACTGTATTGTAACTGTGCTGTTTTCTGATTAATGCACAAAAGGAATAAACTGATTCTCTGTTATGGGAGGGAAAAAAAAAAACCCAAAAAACCAAACATCAGGACCTAATTAGACTAATACTACCAGATTATCCTGCAATGCATGGGAGTGCTGAGAGAGAACAGTGGGACTCCTTGGGAGCCTGATCTCTCCCATTAGTGCAATGGCCCCTGCAACTTTCATCTTGGATCACTGTGAAATGTGTTATTTTCCTGCTGATTTTGCCCATATGAACATGGAAACGTGGGTTGGAGGATCACGAAGATGATCTCTTCTTCTAGCTTAGATGGGAGTAAAAGGGTAAAACTTACATGTGTCAATGGAAAGGTTCTCAGTGACTTCAGTGTTTGCTTTGCTGGGGCTGTGAGTCAGAATGACACACAGGTGGTGGGGATTTAGTTATCTCTTGAGTGTTTCCTGTCTATTTTAAGCAATTATCTGGCTCAAACGAATTTAGGAAGCTCACTATGCAGCTTGCAACTACTTCAAGAGGAAACATGCAAGACAAAGCCCCTCACTGATTTGCTTGTGTATAAATACAGCCTTAATAAAGTACAGTTTTCTTGATGTTAATAGCATACTGCTGATGGAAGAAAGGAAATGTATAAACTAATTATCCCTCCTCCTTTGTTTTGTGCTTTTCTTATTGCAGGCTGCTGAAATGAGACAAGTCTACCCAAAGTTTTGCCTCTGTAATGCAATCTGATGGACACCAAGGTTTGAGGCATTGAAGCCCTATGAGGGGATGAGAAAGTGTGGTCTCCTAATGTTAGCAGAAGGAATGTATATGTTTTGTTGAAGGATGAAAAAAAAATACTCAAGTTTACACTTATTTTGCACACCTAACTGGCTCTACTCATTGGCTCTACTCTTGGGACATGGGTAGAGCCAATGACACCTAACAGACACCTAACTGATGTGTCTAGGAGTCAAAGACAATATTAGGGGGAGTTAATAGTCTTTCTTGGATCAAGTGATTTAGTTACAGCCAATGAACAAATGACTGTCTTAAAATTCAGTCAGAAAGCTCCAGAGATACTGAGCAGTCAAGGCAAGTAAGAAGCCCTGGGGTCTCATTTCATTCTTCATTGATTTATATGAAGTGCAGAGCTCAGTAAGGAGTGAATTTTGAGCCTCTGCAATCTTGTAAACCCTGTTTTAGAGACTTGAAAGAGATAGCAAAGGAAAAAAAAAAAGAGGAGCTTTTTCCCGTTCTCTTCCCTAATGCTTGACAGAGATGAACATGTAATTTTATCTTACAATACCTTCCTGATTATGTGACTTTAGCAACAGTTTTGTTTCCTATAAATCTCCAGGTATTTTGTGTTGCTGTCTGATATCCTGAACAAAAACATTTCTGCAGTTCTTTCTGTTTGTTCTGCCTCCACTAATGGGTTCTCAGAGGTACATTAACCTAAATAGCTTTATAAATGTGAGTTGTTAAAGGACGCCTCTTAGTTAGTGCAGAGGGCTTGGGAATATGTGTAAGAAGCCTTCTCCTCTATTTTCCCTGTTCTTCTTACACAGAATTTTACTTTTTGAGGGAAAAGGGTGTTGCCATTCCCATTAAGTGCCCAGCCTGAACTTGATTGGACAGCGTCATCTTCCCTTGCTGAGACACACAGTACTCCCAGTATCATGTATGCCCACAAGAATAAAAATCTTTCAGCACTACTCCTATTTTCCCTCACCATTTTATTGGTGCTGGGGAACATCAGCTATCTAAATAGTGAAGAGGAATTGAGCATTGTAAGGGACATAAGCAGGCTCTACGGCAGGTAAAAGGAATCAGATATCTCTGGGGCTCTGATGTTGTTAATTTTCTGAAGTTCTTGTTTAGTTCTGAGACAAAAATAAGTATTCATGTGCAAGTTGGCATGCTAAAGTTAGAGCAACCATTCAACAAGGATTTGTGGTGCAGTATCTAAACTGGGCTTTGTTCTCTTCATTAATATCTGACCTACTGTGAAGCAAGGAAGGGAGAGAGAGTACCTCAGGCAAGACAGGGATGCATCTAATTGGTAAAGGATAGCAGCTTTCTCCCCATGGATGGATGCTCCTGTATTACTTTGCCTCCTTTAACTGGTGGCAGATAATATGAGGGAGAGAATGTAGCTGTTTGTGTGTTCTTAGCAATAACCCATAATCATTGTATGGTGGTAATTGAGAGTGGAAACCAAAATAGTTAAAATACTTCAAATGGCATCATTGGACAAGGCTTGATATTAAAGCTGCAGCAGGTGTGGAACTTTTTTGGTCAGCGCTCTTTTCCATGAAGAAAATCATTGGCCAACTGCTGGAAAACTATTTAGTGCTGTGGGATGACATTTTGTGTTCATTTTGTTCAGCAGCAATGATTTATAAATTACTGTGACTCTACACATAAGGCCCCCTATTACCAAATACCACCTCAATCCTTCTTCCATTGTGGTTGATATAAAAGCTCTTATTGGTTTTAATGTGCTCTGTATAAAGCCCTGTGATTGTAGTGGGGAGTCAGGAATAATTTATGCCACCTACTGATCAACTAATACTCTCTGGTGGTTTTTTCTTTGTGTTTGGAATAAGAGAGCTGAGACAACTTCCATTTAAGATAATTCAACTGAAGACTGCTGACTGAGATTAAGCTGTGTGGAGTGTTTTCTGGTGTTCCTATTTGATACTGGATAATAGTAATAATAACACTAGCTTGTAATTTTTGCAGTCATTAAAGCCTTTGAAAAAATATGAAAAATGAACTACATATTTATGACTTTCTTGAGCAAACTTATTAAAAATTTTTGACAATAATGTAAACTATGAGGAAGAATTCTGACAGGTTATTTAACAGAACATTTAAGGTTTTCATCAAAATGACTTTCAGTTGTCTGAAGTTCTATAGTTATTCCATGAAGACTTTGAATTCAGCATATAGCCTACTCTCCTTAAAAAAAAAAAAAACAAAACACTAAATCAAACCAGAAAAATAAAGCAACTTAATCCTATAATTTCCCATGTGGCTTTTTTCCCTTCAAAAATACATTAATGACTCATGATAACTTATTGTGTGTTCTTTCCCCCATCTCACTTTTGAAAGTGCCAGTGGCATATGCTGTCCAATGGGAGGACAAGGGTCCATCTGTTGTCTATAGGGCCTATCTGTTGTTTTCACCCTTTATACCTTGCCAGTATTTCCAATTGTTGGATTAAGGGTGGTACAAGGTATTACCCTGCCTATCCCTTTGATATCTGTCTTTGCTAGTGTTTCTCATGAATTTGCCTAATCCCTTTTTGAATCTGCTGTATTTATCTGCCTAGACATTTTCTATGAAAACTAATTTCAAACCACCATTTTGCTCTGTAAAGAAACATTTTGCATCTACTTCTGTGTTGTACCAGTTTTTCTGCTTTCAGTAATTGAGCCTTACTTCCTGTATTGCAAGATTTAGCAAATAAGGTTCTGCACTCAGCTTAACCTTTCATGACTTTTTAAACATTTCAGTCACATTTCCTTAGGCTTCTCCCTTTTGAAGTCTCAGCCCTTTTAGCCTGTCCTCACAAGGCATTCAGTCTGCCATCCTACTCAATTTAACTGTCCTTACCATTCCCCTCTTTAAACTCTGTTACGTCTCTCTTAAAACATGGAGATTTCCAGTTTTCTATTTATCCATCCTGAACTTTGAAGACAGAAATCCTTAAACAGAACTTAGACTCCTTTTGTTTCCCTGAGTTAGGATTTCTCAGTGTCTTGCACTGTTAAATTTGCACCAAGGATTGTCCAAATAACAAGGATGACGCAAAAGAGGGCTAAAGAGTAAAAAGAAGAAATGTAAATATATGTAATGCTTTTCATGTTCATTTTCAAGTTCAGCTCAAGATGGTTCATTGTGCCCATATGTTACTCAGTGGAGAAAAAAAAGTAAAATATTTTGAAACAAATTTTGCTTTTTCAGAAAGTACAAGACAGTCAAAAGTCAAATTTTTTGAAATTTGTTGGGGAATTTTTGTCACCTAGATTTGAACACAGTCCATGACTGCAGATATCTGTTTATCATTAATAGTAGTTGATCATATACAGTACAGTACTGTAATAAAATGAGATGAATCTATGAGATTGAGTAGTTCTCAGAAAAGTTCATGTGTATGCATGTACACATCCATTTTCTAGACAGTCTCTTTGAAAGCGTCATCTTCCCTTTTCCAGAAACATCATGTTACCTTGTCTGAGTAGCTCTCAGGTCATTTATAGCTGTGCTGCTCTGCCTTAGTAATTTGCAAACAGGGCACTGAAATCCAAAGAGAATTAAATCCTCACAAGCAAGTGAGTTAGGAGCATGATGCTCTCCAGTCGTTTTGTGGGAAATGAAAAGAGAGTGGTCATTAAAAATCTCTGAAGAGGAAACTATTTCTCTTTGTTGCAAATTGAGCTATTGAGTTCAATTACAGGTGGAAGAACTGGTCTGTAGCCTCATACACATTTTTAATCTTGTTTTAATACCAGTAAGCAGGAATTAATTTAACATACAATTTGGCAGTAGTTAATTCAGTGATTAATTACTCAGTTACATTTATTTAATACTTTTTTTTCTCTCTCATTTTCCTATATAATATTTCATATTATATCCCAGATATGGGTAAGCTAGTTTGGAAAAAATAGAAATTGCTGTCAAGTTCAACATTACAACTTTACTTTTAGATCCAGAATATTTTTAGGAAATGGTACAATGTTTATTTGTCACTCTGTGTACACTTAGTGTCTTTGATATTTCTACTTGGTTTAAAAATTATAATGATAAAATATGGTTTTCCCAAAACCACTCATCAGCTAATTTTTTAGTAGATTATGATCAGCAAAATTGATTACATGCTTTATAAAACTGGTATGCAGATTAGGAAGTCTGTTTTTTTTATGGGTATGTAGACTTTATTTTTAAAATATTCTATTCAGTTGAAAAATTATTTGTCATTTTTTATATATATATGACAGGTAGCCCTCTATATCAAGACAAAAATCAATCCCAAAATTTCTTTTTAAGAAAAGGCTTTAAATGAAAGGGTGCCTCATAGATTGCACTAGGAGGCAAACTTCTGGAGCATTCTTATCAGCATCTCAGAGAGATGGGCTCAGAAATTCCAGTGGAGCACAGCCTGGAGGCCCTCACTCTTGCTGTGTCTTCAAGATTGATAAAGATAAAATTTGTGAGTATGCCAAGTGAGCCTCTGGATCCTTCTGTTATTTCTTCTAGAACTAACAATGCTAGGGTTAATTAAAGAGGTTGAAATTCTAGTTTTGAGTGCATTGCCTTTTTTACTGAAATATCATTCAAGATCTTTGTGCTGAATAAGCTAGTTTCATGATAAGGGTCTGTTACTATGAATTATTTAGTGGATATTTTAATTTTCAATTCAGAAGGAGAAAGCACAAAAACATGTCAGGAGATAAATGACATGTATTTCAGAAAAAATATAATGTAATGTCAGTTGAAGCCGTGCCCAAACTCCAGCTTACCCTCTTGGAGCAAAAATAACTAGGTATGGCTTTCTTAGATACAGCTGTCTCTATTCTCTTTTGTAACCAAATTAAAATTCCATGATATGTGTGAAATTGCTTCATGCCACCAGGACACCTATGAAATAAAATGAATATAAAGCAAACCTCACAATGGATCTGATTTGGCAAAGTTACTGGGGTTTGCTGCCCTATGAGTGAAACTTCCTTTTGCAAGTGCTGGAAAATTCAAATGCCTTGTGGCTTAGAAAAGCAAACATAAACCTACAAGGATCAGCAAGGAATATAACCATTACATGTTACAGGTTGATTTTTGAGAATTTTTGATGGTGAAGGGAAGCTCTTTGGGTATTTGGCAACTTCTTGCTCCTTTTTCTTTCATGTCTTCCTTTTGACATCATCGTGCTTCTTCCTTTTGTATACAAATGCATAAATAAAACAGGGAAACTGAAGTCCCATTCCTACCTCCAGACTAGTTACCAAAATTGTTTTTTGCTCATCCTCCCAGGAGCTGATGGGTTATTTTAAACACAATGGAATAGGTTAAAAAGAGTCCTGGTGACCAGCACTTTGTCAGCCAGCTAGGATGCTGAAAATCTGAGTCCTGCTATATGTTTCAATCAAAATTTATGCTAAATAAACAGCAGCAAATAGAGTCCACTTCAGCTCAGGATAGTGGGCCAGTGTCTCTCAGAAAGATACTTGGGTTTAAATTTTCTGTTGTAAAAAGGTGGAAGTGAATCCAGTTCCTCTGAGTCCCGTGCATGCGCATTGTTCATATTCACCTCCTGAATAAAAGGAGGCTAGTATATTATCTGGTTTTAGTAAAATCATGGTTCTAAATAAAAATTCATTTGCATTTTCTTTCAGTCAGGTCTGATTTGCAAAATTCATATTTTCAGGAGAGGCACACATTATTTGGCAGACTTAATATTTGTGGTTCAGAATATGTGCAGTTACAAGTAGAATTATGGTGGAAATGTAATGCATTACTCCAATCATGGCTGTTGAAATGATTGTAAATTATGAAACCATGTACAGTGCTACTGCAAACAATCCAAGCATACATTTAAGTCTTTTGCTCTTCTGAATATGGACATACACCAGAATTTTATGTATCAAGGTTAAAAATCTGATCATAAATGTCAAAAATTAATTTTAAGAAGTCCTCTTATAGATTCAGAATGAAAGGAACATAAAACAGAGTAATAAATATTATGAATGATTAAAGATAAAGTTATAGTTCCTTTTAAGTAGTAAATAATTAAGGAAGATTTATATATGTGCTTATGATCTTATAAATCTAAAGATTATTACTTTGCTGGTAACTTCTTACATGTTTCTTCTAGGTAGATAACTTTATTCAGTGTGTGATTTAAGTACTGCTGAAAATCCTGACATACTGACCTGTGGGTAAATCATGTTTCCCTTTTCTTAGTTTGAAAAGTTAACATTTGAATCATAATATATTTCCAAAACTCTAGTCAGATTGTTGAGATTTGATATAGTATTTGTTTTTGGTGAGGAATCTGTTTTAACTTCAGTAGTATAAAAGCATGAATTTATGCATTATGAATATGTGTGAGACAGTTTAATCAGTATTTGTCTTGAAACACAAGTTAATGAACAGTGTTTATTTCAATATGGCTTGAAAAATTCCCTTCTTTTCTCAAAATTAAAATAATGAATCTAGAAATATGAGAACTTTGTATAAAGATAATCACCACATTGCTTTGCAGTTAAACAAATTATATTTCTCAGGTGGCAGTAGGTGGCATTATTACACATAGGCTGCAAATAAGCCTCAGAGCTTTAGGGAGAAGATATTGTCCCATGAGTCTTACTTTAAGTTGCACTCTGGCTGAGACTGCAGCCTTTGGAAAGGTGCTTTGCAAGAGGGAGGGCAGTTTCTTCCCTTCTTTCAAATTTGAGTAAATGCTCACAACGAAGAGGTTCTCTGCATACCAGGAGTTTTTGTAATGATATTATTCCTGGGAGGGAGACTCACCTGCTGCTGGTTTTGGTCCACATTTTTATGGCTGCTCTGTGTATGTGTGTGTGTGTGTCTGTGTGTGCGTGCGTGTATGTGCATGTGTGCTGACAAAACAAGCCAGGTTTAAAGTCTCTTCTCACTAAGGCCTTATTTTCTCCTCCACTCAAAAATTCATGTACAAGTCCTGAAATTCCACTGCTGAGCAAAGAGGCAGGACCACTGTAAGAAGGGATTATTGACATTGAGAGAAGAGGGGACAGCACACCAGGAGCACTAGCCCAGTTAAACTTGTACCGTCAAAGTCAGTTGTAACATTGTGTGACTTATTATATCTTTCTAAAGGAAATCTTCAGATTTATCTGGCTGCATATGCTTAACACCATTTTAGTTTTCCACCTATCTAAATTAAAAGGTGTCCTCCAAAGCTTTTCCTTGGATGATGTTGCCATAAGTATTAAAATATATGTCTGCAGGAAGAATTTTTTAAAACTTTGTAGACTGCTTTGGAAAAATATTTCAATAAGTAATTGTCAGAGCTTCAAATTCTGTCAGTGTGCAAACTGCAACTCGTTGCAACCTAATGTGTATCTACACCATACATAAGCATTATTACTCTGTAGCTTGCACTCAAAGCAGGAAAACAAACTATGCTGGAGATTAAGAATGTACCAAATGTGTAGAAATTGGTTAAACAATTCCTCATGATAATGGACTAAATATATAGCTAGCTATACTCTACAAAGATATATCCAGTGGATAAATCTTTTCCCTTCAAATATGCTTGAGGAAATAGATTTCAATGACAGTAATTTTAATAAAACTCTTAATATTATTCCACAACATAATGAGCTAAATGAGTTCAGGATTAATTGCTACAAACACCCAGGAAGATGGAAGTACTTTCAGTGACCTATGTTTGCAGTATTAACTGGGAACTGAATAAGGAATTTAGGTGAGACCACCACCACTATTGTTAGTTGCCAGATGCTGCCATTTACCTTGAGTTCTATAAAGCAGCACCAACATTTTGCCTGTCAAGAGTTTGAGTCCTGGACTTTCCATCAATATTGACCCATTTGCTACTGAAAAAGGGCAGATTTCTGACTCTGAGGACAAATAGCATAGCACAACCAACACATAAACTTTCTCTCCTCCTGGAAGGCTGCTTTCTCCATGCATTTATTGGGATAATTTCTGACCTTACTCCATCCCTCATCATTTGCAGAACTTTCTCCACCTGACATGGGACAAACAATTCTGAATTTGCTGAAAACTTGATATAGATAAGTGTGTGCAAGGACTCCAATCTACCCTGTTCCTGTTCATTTACTGATGGAGATGCATTCATTAAGCTATTTTGGGGTCAAGAGTGACAGACATAACAGATTCTACCCTTGTTTATACATTTCTCAAGAAATCCATTGAAGTTTTAAAGAAATCTTTAAGTCACACAAATAAGCAGTAGTGAGATCAGAAGCTGGTTCTCAGTGCTGATTTCAAAGACCTAGTCTGAAAGTCCTAAGAGATACTTAGGTATAAGATAGAGATTCAAGCAACTCCACAGTGACAGCTGAGGAAAGAGGAGGACTTTATTAAGGTCCAATTAATCTTGTGCTAAAGTAGTTGGCTAAAAAGGTCACATGAATAGCATGCTAAATATGCCCAGTTCTCCCCCCTTTATGTACAGCAAGTCAAAGCAAATAACTTATACAGGAACATAAATTAATTTTTTACAGCTTGTCCATTACACATGGACAAAAGTCCTGTTCTTGGTGCATCGTTTCAGTGCCTCTTCAAGGCAACACTTTTAACTTGATTGGCAAAAGGGCTCATTGGCCACTGTAAGCTATCTTCATAAAAAATGAGATGGGAAGAGGTCAGTGGAAAAGACAGTGGCATAAATCTCTACCAGAAAGCTTCTTGATCCTGCATAAATTCTAAAGATAGGAAACAAAAACTGCATAACAACTAGATAGCTGGATGCCCACATGCAGCCCTTTGGCATATTAATAGGGGGAAAAAAATCACTTTCAAGTGTTTTGTACCCCCAAAAAATAGTCTCATAACAAGAATCCTTGGAAGGAATTTAGATAGCACAGGTTTGTTTGGTGTTGGTGATGGGCTGCTGCAATTTCCATTTGAATACTAAGTTTCCTTGTTTTTGCCATCCCTAGCAGGTACTAATTTCGTGATGTTTTATCAGGGTGACAGTTATTGACATCTAGGGAAAATGTATCATTGATTTACTGGTTTTCTGTTACTTTATTTGAGACAGGCAAAGGGACAGGCACACACAATGGCTCAAGTTTATTGTGGAGCAGCTCCTTTCATAGGGCTTTCAAATTTTCCTCGTTCACAGACATGATTGTTTAAGGGTCTCAACCCCACCTAGCTCACTGGCCAATGATATGGCACATATCATATCAAACACATCTGTGCTTCAGAGGGGTTGGCTGAGGTCCTCTCTTTGGATTTGAATCTGACCCATTGTTTATCATGTCTGGGGACCTGTTTACTTCAAGCTAGGCTGGTCTAGCTGGTATCTGTTAATCCAAATTATCAGTGCAGCTTGTAGACCCACTATAGCTGTCACAGTTTTCCATTCACAGAGAGAGTGAAACTGAAGGACCATTGGGAAATATGAACTAAAATTGCTTGAAAAATATTTATCATTTACTAGTTGAAGGTAACTGCTAGAAAGATTGTTTCTGATGAAGTCTTATTCCAGGTTTGTCAGAATACTGACTGAAAATGAAAAACTGAAGGCGTTTATTTGCTCTGATTGCTGAGTTACAAGGAACGGTAAGTCCTAAGTCTAATGGGAAAGCAGTGAATTCCCAAAGCTTCATGTGTAATGCTCTGGTTGCAAAATGAAAGGACCAAATTGGAGAGCAATATTTTGCTAACACTTTTTAAAGAAACCATCTCTAACATGGCATAATGACATGCAGGTTTTTCAGGGTCAAATGCAAAGTTGTACCTCACACGTTTTCCAGCAGAAAAGGCCAGGGCAGTATCAGGCAGCTCCTTCCAGTGTGGATACCACCAAGATCCTCTGGGGAGAGCAACAGGTCCTAGCAGGGTGGGAAAGCAACACTGGGCAATGAGTGGTCAAGGGCCATGAGACGCTGTATGTGCCATAAGCATCAAGCAACTCATATGTAGCTAATACAGCATCAGCTGGTGCCTGGCAGGGCTGGAGTAACAGGAACGTGACATGTGGTGGCAGAAATGGTTCCTGCAAAAATATGGTGGGAGCTGCAGCTTTCTTTCTGGCTTTGTTTGGGGTTTGGGTTTTATTTTTTTTTTAGTTGACTGGTTGGTTGGCTGATTGGCTGGTTGGTTGGGGGTTTTTGTTTTTTGTTTTTTTTATCAAGGAAGACTTCCCCCTTTTTATGCAGGTATTTAGTGGGTAGGCATCTATTCATGAAACTGATATGTACTGTGATCTCCCTGCTCAGCAGGGAAGGGTTTTTGAATCCACATCTACTGCGTGTAAAGGGGGTTCTGTCAGCACTCTAGAGGCTGACATGCAGCTGGTGAAAGTGATGCTTCCATGCATAGGTGAGCAGGAGAGCCAGCAAGAGGGTGTGAGGGCTGTACAGCTGGGCTGAGGCTATCAGCTGGCAGGGCCTGAAGTTTGTACATTCTTGTTTAAGTTCATTGACAGTAGGAAAAAAAGCTACTTTCAGCATCTTGATTTGTGCCAGATGTAATGGAGTGGGTGGAGAAGAGATTTGAAGTGTCTCAGACTGTGTTTTCCTCTAGGTACTGACCTTCAGGATGTCAAGATCAACAACAACAGAAGTGTTGCCAATGGCATTTATTAAATAGTTTGGATCTGCTACAATTATATAGTTCAACTTGAAGTATTTACTGCAGAAACCCTGAGTTCTCTTGGATAGTATCTTTCTAGTAATTTTCATTTTTCATAATCAGCTCAGAGAAATATTTTCTTTCTACAATGGTGGAGTGAGTCATAGTAGCACCTCTTACTTAAATGTGTTCATGAAGAGACTTATGCATTTGGTTCATCATGAAACAAAGACTAGACTAGAAATAAAATTGATTTTCTTGTTAACATGAAAATGCCAGCTAATTTACAACAACAAAAAAGAGTTTGTGGATGTAAACCATTTAAAGGAAAAAAAAAGAACTCATCCTAATTTGTGCCAGGTTTAAATGCCTTTAGTGGTTTTTCATAATGGGCACAACTCCTTGAATGAGGTGCCACTCAATAAAAAGTTAAAGTTAAAAAAAGAAGAAAATATCAATCCCTTATAACTTGGCTTCTGGAGTAGCTTTTCACTAAAGATGTCACCAAATGACTCTCATGGAACCTGCTTGTCTGTATCCTTAGCATGACACACAATCCATTGCTTGCAAGAAACAACCTCTTCTGGCAACTGAGTTCTTTATAATGTTTTCTAAGGAACTGCTAACACTTGTGGTGATTTCCTCAGAATTCCCTTGTTTTTCCTTGGGTGTGTTTTCCCCTTTTGCAAAGCTGTGAACATTGGAAATTGCTACCACATACAACGGCCACTCTCATGTCTCCTTGTGCTGTTGATCTCTCATCCTGTAAATGGCCCTGATTTATGTATTTGCTAAAGAAAGAGTGAGGATAATCTCACAGAAAGTGTTCAGGGATAATCTCATGGGAGGTTAAGAAGGATTAATGTTATCTTATTGAAATAAAACTAATTTCACGTATAGAAGGATATATTTTGCCTAAAGAAAGAATAGATAAAATTAAATTCTATGCAATACATTTAACTGGGTCTCTAAATGTATTTGAAAATAATAACTCTTAACTACTGTGTTTAATATGTAATGTGAGCTGAAATCATAAACCAAAGTTTATATCTCAGGCTTTCCCTTCGTCTGTAACCCAGTTTTTATGAGATATTCCTTTGATGTCATTGTACTTTATTGTGTACACTGATAGGGACTTTAATCCACAGATTAATGGTACAACAGAATGACAGTTCCAAAATATGTACTTGGTTATTCAGAAAACATTAATCTTCAGAGCTGTGTTGTATTTAAAAAGCAATATATTGTATAATCCTGTAGAATGCTTTCCTGCATACACATAGTGCTGTGTTACTAAAACCTTTATCAAAAAATACTCAAACCAACTTGTTTATCATTTGTTCTGCTGCAGTTTTCAGTAATTAGGGGATCAATTAATTAAAAGATCAAAAGCCCTAAATAGTAGGTCAATTATGATTCTCCTTTTAAAACATATTTTGTGTGCTTCTATTTATGAACCTAAAATAGCTGTTCATATTGAAGCAATCTTCAGGCTTCAAAAAAACAGATAGATCTGAAGCCAAAGTTACCTTTGTTTCTCCTTCTTTGTTTCTGTCATGCATAATTCTTAAATGAACACCAGGCCCCATGCTGTAGCAAATTAAAATCCTTTAAATGTACGGAACAGGGAATTGCTGCACATTTCAAACAGCAGCTCCAACTCCTGAAGAAACCCTGAGGGTGCAAAATGGTAGAAGAATGCACAAGCTTTTAAGGAAGGTAAAGTGTATAAAAGCCTTTTCTGATGTGCATGAACACATCCCAAATGTTGTTTCTCCTTTCCAGAAAAGGTTCTTGTTGACAGGGCAAGATAGCATTAAGAATTTTCAACCATCAAGGTTCACCACCTTTCACACCCACACATCATCCTGCTTTTCCCACCTACATTTCTCTCAGCTGCAACCACAGAATCAGAACAGAATCATCCTTTTGTCCCTCCTGTAACCACACGCTTACCTCCTCCAAACACTGGTATTGATCAATCCCCCTCCCTCCCCCATTTGCCCAAGTCCCACAAACCAAGGTATCAAACTCTGCAGCTCATGCACAGCCCACAGAAGAAGACTTTCTCTCCCACCCTCCCATTTCACATCCCACCAGCCCTGTCATGGTTGGCTTTGAACCTGGAAATACAAATGTAGACACTGGTTGAATTTCCTCATCCCTGATATGCAGTTAAAGATCTCCCAGGTGGGGCTAGGAGCTTTAGCCTGAAATAATTCTATCCTCAGGAATTTGCTGAACTGAAGGAGCAGTTTCATGGTAATTATTACCAGAGAGGCATTTCTGCCTGCAATGAGCCACCCCTTGCCACAGACGTTGATCCTGTTATTTGGACTATGGGTCAACAGGCAGGATTTGCCTGGTTCTTGGGTGCAGTTTGACATTCTCATGTTATAAAATCATGTTCATTTGCTGAGGGTTTGCCACTCATCATGTGGCTTTTTGTAGCATTTTCTGTACCCTAAGTGTTTCATGCCATTTACCAAACTAGCAAAAAAAACCAAAAACCAAAAACCAAAAAACCAAACAAACAAACCAAAAGAAAAGAAAAACACCAAACCAAAAAACAACTTCATTTCACTCATATTCCCTCATGCAATTAGTTTATTTCTGCTCTGTCCCTGTTTCTCTTTATTCCTGATATGTGCTGTTGAGTATACTTAGAAAGCAGGCTAGGAAATTAGCACTCTGGGGATAAGCAAATCATGGTTTTCTGTTACATTTGTTTTTTCCATCCTTCCTTAGAAGTTATTTTTTAAGGAAGCCTGAATTGCAAATGGAATTTATTATTGGAATTACCTTTGTTTCATTATTCCTAAAAGACAGAAAAATTAAAATTTAAAATACTTTAAATACCATACCTTAAATGCTAAGTTTTCCCAAGGATATTTTAATGGTAAAACTTTAAAATAATTATTTAGTGGGGTTTGGGGTTTTTCTCTGTGGAAATGCTTCTGTGGTAGCATGTTGTTTACAAATACCATTCCATGAAGTTATGAGCAGATGGATGCCTATACCCAGGAAGCATATGGGTGTACAGTTACACTCTCTCAAAGCTAAATATTGAGCATGAGCACAAATGTTTTCCAAGTTAAGGCTTCAATGAGGATTACATAGGTAAAAGGCACTGAGAAGAGTTGCACTATGGAATATCTCTTATTTATGCCCTTTTTTTTCTGAGCATGTGAAAGAAGATTCTTTGGATTGTCGCTAAAGACAAAGGCGCTATATCCATACAGGTGAAGTGGATGATTACTCAGTCACTGGATTACCTTACATGCAGGACTAAATCAGTGTGGTTTAGACCTGGGACAGTTGGCATTCTCCCAAACAACTCCTGGGCTAGTTTGGAATATATGGACTGTTGTAATATTTTAAAATTCTATTGAAAGTGAGTGTTTCAAAATGTAAATTATTTGATCTTATAAATATGGACTGATCCATATTGCTGGACTCATTGCCATAGCAGACTTGATTTTGCCTTTAGAAGTGCTTGAATCTAATAATTATTTTTAGAGATGAAAATAAATTCTAGCCATCTCAATTCTATCAATAATGAGAATTCTTTCTTCCATAAATTAACATTACATAATCAGTCTCTGAATAGTTCCTCAAATTTCACATGGTTATTTCTCAATCAAAACTTCAGTCCTATTTGCAGACATTTTTGTGTAAGTGATTTTAATTTTCGTTGTTTTCTTTTTTTTCCTCCCACAGAAATATGTCAGCACAGAAACACTGTATGTATGCATATTTATATATTTATGTATTCATGTCTTGGTTTTTCATGCTTGCCCATTCTTGGCAAAATTGTGGATCACACTGATCCTTCTTTTAGAGGTGCAGTGCTCAAATAAAATCTTTAATTAAGTGCACCAGGACCTTGCATTCCTTGCAGGACTTGTAGTATTATCAACAGATTCTAACTATACATCAGCCATGAAAACATTACTACATTACCAAACTACAGGAAAGCTTTACCAACATCCACACAGACAGCAAATAACCAGGTTTTTCACAATGCCCTCTGTCTGCACAACTGAAAGCATTACTGCATTTTGCCAGCAGTGAAAGGAGGCATTTAAAAAGCACAGGGAAGCTGCAGCAGGAAGGAAGCACATTTCAACAGCTATTGTCAGTTAAGCTTATTGTGAACTAATACCATGTCTCCTTTTATTTTGTCACTGTGTCCCATCTGCCTTCTTCCTGTCCCTTTACATTTTCCTCCTGGCAGGGCTAGTGCTTATTTCATAATAACTGTTCTCTCTCTGTGTCAAGGACCCTCTTATGAGTGACTCTTTGTGCTATTTCATCCTGTCTTCCCTTATGCCTTTCTGTTTCTCTGGATTAAAATCCTGCTCAGAGCCCCAACACCTCCTGCTGAGTTGAGTGGTAGGGGCATCTGTCATGGGCTCTGTCACTCTTCTTGTTCTATTAAGGCCAGAACAGGTTATTTTGTAAACTCAGCTGGTTTGTGAACTCGTACCAAATGTTTTATTTGCTGGGTCATCTTGTCCAAACTCTTTCATCCCCAGTGACTGCATTCCTTATTCTCTTCTCAGAACAGGTGCCATAAGTATTGCTTTGTCCCATTCCTCCTATCCCACATTCATCCACTCCTCTCCCTTCTATCCAAGGGACAACTCCAGTTTTTCTTTCACCAGTTCATATCCTCTTCATATTCCATAACATGATCATTGGTTTGCAAAATGTGTTATTAACCTATTCTGTTCTCTTGAGTGCCAGGAAGTACTCTGTATTTTGATGGCCTTATCAAGTGTGAAACTGTTAATGGTTGGAAAGTCAGTTACAGAAGTGCTTTAACCAGGGGTTGTACTAAAGAGAGGGCAAAGAATGCACACACATCCTTTTCCACTTGGATTTGCCAAATTCTGGAGTTTTCTGTCTGTAAATTCTTAGAATAGTCCCTAAAACCTGGATGTAATGAAATACAATTGTTCAAAGGTTTGTCTACTACATCGCAAGTAAAGTAGTAGAAAAACTGAGAGATTTTTTCTTTAAATTACTGGAAGCTCCCAAAATAGCACAAATAGGGCTATCCTGGTAGTATTTTCAGCTTTTCTGAAATTCATCTTTTTTTTCATACTGCTTGTTATAGCCATGCACTTTAAAGATGCAACTAAATTAATTTCTTTCCCAGGGGTTTTTCCTTTCTGTCAAGCCACATGACTCAGTTTGTAACTAAGTAGTGTTCAGCTATTCACCACAGAAAATTGGTTTCAGAATTTGCTGAATCACATACTGCCTGGGCGTCCTTGTTTTTGCCAAAAATTTCAAAATATGGCATGAAAAATCTGTTACCAAGAAGAGAGACTTCAGTTTTTCTCTTAGAGTATTTCTATATTTTTCTAGAATTTGTATTGCCAGGGGTATTTTATAATGACCATAAAATCTGCTGCACTCACTTAATCCTCCCATTATGTGTGAAAGAGCAACATTACATGCTTTAGGTTAATTAGGGCATAATTCCCCACGCAACATACATATGTGCTGGCCCTGAAATGAAAACTTTAGGCTGGTTGGCTGATTTTAATGGTGCTCTATCATTTTCCATCTGTCAAAAAACAAACCAGTAGGCTATTCTGTTCCCTTCCGACCTCTCACAGAGAGAACACTCACTGGAGACACATGCTTTTATCAGGAACACTTGAATCATCACCCATCACACTAGTTCAGCACATGCAAGGTGGAGAGCACCATGGCAAGATATTTGGCTATTTCTTTGCCCTTGTCAGAATTGGAAGTGTTTAATAGTTCTCTGTAAACTCCATGCATCTGTGATAAACATGCAACAATCTGTGCATTAACGAGTACGTAGCATTGCTTTTCCTTCAGTGAAAGTCCTTGCTCAGAATCCTATGTGAACAGGGTATATTTAATACTTAGGCAAACTGCCTGCAATAAAACTATTTTGAGCTCTCTTCTAGATGATCTGCCCTTTAGATTAGTTCAGGTTCACACAGCTGCACAGCGAATAGAAATATTTCACAGCTCAATAAATGGGGCAGCTGGTATTTTGATTCATCTCAGAGCAATTTCACTGTGAATCAATAAAGTATGGTGCTCATTTTGAACAAAAGAGCACGTTTCATGGGATATCATCATTGTCATCATGGTCAGCTTCTAGCAGCCTAGAGATGAATGGATGTGTCTCTCAGAGCCTTACCTTTTCTTATCTTAACGTACACGTTGACATTTCACTTCTCTATCAGTTATTAGGTCACAGACATTTGAAACAAAACAAACAAGAAAACAAACAAAACCAGAAAAAAAGAAAGAAGAAAAAAGATAAAAAGGAATTGTTAAGCATTGTTTGCATGAAAAACAAAAAGCTGTTGAAATTTCCCTTGTTTCCTGGAAGGGAGTACCCCACAGGGATACCAAAACATATCAACACTCCAGGAGCACCTCATCAATCTAGGATCAGAATTCCATTTCTTAACTTCTACCATGGTAATGGCTCTGCCTTCTGTGCTAATTTTAACTTGGCTGTTTTGCACTTGCAAGACCACCGTTTTTCTCTTTGTTATGCTTCAGCCCAATGGTCTCCAAAATATAGCTCTAGTCTGTGTCAAGATAATTATCTTGTACTTTTGTCTGTAGAACTAATTCTTAAGTAGTCACTTTCTGCTTTGGCTTTATGTCAGTGATATTTCCTATCTTT
Organism: Agelaius tricolor; assembly: GCF_023055355.1. Taxonomy (NCBI): domain Eukaryota; kingdom Metazoa; phylum Chordata; class Aves; order Passeriformes; family Icteridae; genus Agelaius; species Agelaius tricolor. Next base: position 45,221,692 of record NW_027269267.1, on the reverse strand, counting down.
TTGCTGAGATGATGCTTGAAGAACTATTGGCAGCATTTCAGATACTTCCTTATTTGTGATGTACAATGATAATTCATTTATTTTTGGAGATGGAAAATGTAACCAGGCATCACCTCTTCATAAACCATCATTCGAAGGCCACTGAAGGTTTCATCTCTGGCTATTCAAGCCCAAGACTGCATTTATTTTTAAAAAAAGTTATTGATTTTTTTTTCTTCCCTTGCTCCATCTGATTTAAATAGATTTTTCTTGCATATTTTTCTCAAGTCTAATTTTCAAGAATTATAATTTCCAATAATATGGCTAAATTAGTAATTCTGCTTCTACAACCATGTAGTTTTTATTCAAATTGTTACTTTTTAGCCTGAAATTGTCAGTACTTGGTCTTATTCCTAAGTTTTTTCCTTTTACTAAAATGGAGCTTTGTTGATCTTTCAAAAGAACAGAAGAACCTGCTCTTATATTATAAGACTGTGCTTCACAGAAAATAGGTGAAACCTTGCATGGAGCTAGGGATTTTTTTCCTTGAATAATGTAACAAACAGGAGCTCTTTCCTTATTTCTTATAGTTGATATCACAAAGTGAACACTTTGCAAAAAATAAATATTTGGGTAAAATTACATATTTTGTTTTAAATCACAGATTTTCTGGGCATAATATTGGGTTAGTACCTCCTTTCTTGAGCTCACTTACTAGCTTGACTCTAAATAGAACTATGATACCTCCATTTTTTTGACTGCATCACTCTCATCCCAAAAGAAAGAGGGTAAAAAAATCAGTCAATGGCCTTTTGACCACTGCTAATTGTATTCCTTAAAAAAGCTGTAGACAGAGGCAGTCAACTTCATATTCCATACCAAACTCTTGGAGAAGGGGATATTTGGCATAGTGCTGTTGATGCCTAGAGAGGACACCTAGAAGAGAGGCTAGACAGTGTTAGAGGAATAAAGTAGGTATTTATTGGAAGGCCTTCAAAGGATAAAACTTGGGCAGCACAAGACCCGTGGCTCCACCCAAGATGAACACTGAGTCATGAGATTTCACACTTTAATAAGTTTTGGTCCATTTCCATGTTGGGGTTAATTGTCCAAAGACAGCTTCAGGTCATGAAGTCCCATCCTCCCAGTTTTCTCTCCTCAGTTTGCTGCTGTTTATACTTTTTGGGCCTGAAGCTGCAATGGTGTGCTTGGTTCTCAGGCTGGGAAAGGATTGTTTTCTCTAACTGAACTGTGAAGAGAACTTGCTAACACTTTATATGAAGTTCAGAGTTATAGACTAATGCAGTACAGAATCTGGAAAATATGAAAGATAAAACTTGAGGCATCACTGTACCACTTAGAAAAATTTTGAAACTGCTCCCGAATATTTCATGGTGTTTTTTTGGTTTGTTTGTTTTTCATTAAGCCAAGCTTTATTGCCTTTCTGGGAATGTTTGGTTGAGGTTTGGGGTACAAGAAGACCATTGCCTTAGAGTAAAAGATTGTCAGTGGGATAGTCAAAACGGTGTCTTGTCTCTATGCATGGTGCTCACACTCACACTTTGTATTTTCTGAACTGTCTTGTGGATTTTTCCTATGAACTCCAGTAGCCACTTGAACTCAAGTGGGATATGGCATGAAATTTGCCAACCATTCTTATCTGGGTTTTGATTTCTTTACAACATAAAGTGGTGTTAACTCTGTTTTGCCAGTTATTTCATATCACTGTGGCTTTGGCAAAGAGTAAACAAAAATATTGTGGAAAATAAAGTGTTTGATGTACTGAGGAATCTTTATTTAATATATTTTTACCAACTGGGAAAAGTTTAGTCTTATTTCTCAAAAGCCCTTGCGGTGGCAATTTTATCCTGAATGTCAGTATCCCCATAGCCTAAATATTTTTCATTTTCCACAGTGTTACAAAGACACAGTTAAAATGTACTTACAAGAGACAAACAATACTGCTACAGGAGTAGCTGGCAGCAAAGAGAGTCATATTTTAAAGCTATATATATAGAAGAAAGATAAAATGAATTTAACTTGCTATTAAAATAAATGGAAGCTCCTGGGATTTTCCTTTTTCTTTTTCTGCAATTTTACATAGGGTAGAAAGGCCAAGAATCTTCAAGGTAATTGGATGTCCAGTTGCATCTACAGCCATGAACATATGCCAAACCATATAAGCCAAACCAGGTGTTTTGGTAAACAACATTAATATTGTGGTGGTAGGTTGTTAGCCTACAAACACAAGCTTTTGTGTTTGGCTTTGTAGTCTTTTATCTCAGACTTGAGGGAGAGATTTTTTGCCAAAAGTTTCCCACATTTCAACTGAATAGATTTTATCTTTCTGCAAATCTGCACATAGCTACATTCAAATAAGTAGTCCTCAAAATTGTCCTTAAATCCTCTTCAAATCCAGCCTAATTCTGGGTATGCCTCCAACCATATGGTTCTCTGTTTTGCCTAGGCATCTGCAAACATGTCTGTGGGAGCACCCAGAGCCTCTTGCATTTTGAGGTGAAGGAAATGTGTTTCTGAGGACAAATCCACAGAAGCCCTAGATATTAGAGGAGTGAAGTAGGAGATGGAGGGCACTTCACATCTCAGCTCCTCTCATATTGGTGGTGGGGGGATATGGACTCTCTCTTTCCAATTCCCATAAGGTGAGTTGGAGTTGAGTTTCACACAAAGGTGTTAAACAAGCTAAATATATCTTCATTCTTCCTGTTGCATCTGTGTTGCTCTGTGGAAAGAAATGCACAATGCAAAGATCAAAAGAAAGCAACTGAAGAGCAACACAATCCTTCCTAATAGGGGCAGGAGGGCTGAACTCACGAAGGGGATGGAATTGGCCAGTATTCTGATTTCTGTTCTGTTCTCAGTCGTTTGGGCACCACCCACTGAGCATTCATTGGGCTATTACCAACATCTGCTACCTTAGAGATTCTGGACACTTTAGTGGGCTATAGCATCAGTAAGTCCCACCCAGAAAAATAAATTTAGCCATCCTAACAGTGGTCCTGGTGCCAAGGAGATGGCAACAGCATGCCTGCAAACTCCCCTGAGCTGTCATGATTGCCCATTACCACCACTTCTGATTTAAAATGAGTGGAGCCTTGGCAGCTCTTCTTCATTTGTGATTTGATCTCATTTGACACACAGACCAATAATGTTTCTAGTTGTTGATAACAGTACAAAAAAATTTGCAGGACATGGTTAAATACAAAAAGAGACAGGGTAGAAAGTGTCTGGAGAAGTTTCTGGGAAAGGGAGATTTAAACACTGGCATTGTTGTGGGAGGAATAGGAACTGGAACAGATTTCAAGTAGAAGTAGATTCATTGAAGGGGTTAAGCACAAAAATTTACCTGTTCCTGTGTTTTACTGGTAGGATGGTTGAGGCTCAAATTATATTTAATGTGGAAGTTTGCTGTGTGTAATTTAGACCCTGCATGATCAAAGGGATACTTAGGGGCAAACACTCATATTACTGTGTGCATGTCACCTCTGAGACTGAAACTGCATTCCTTATGTGCTATGGGAGTCTTAGCTGGACACTGAATTAAACTCAAGGTTCATAAATAGGCCAAAGACACATTCTTGATACATGTTGTTAAAATTAAAAATGTACACATATGGCCATTATAAAGCGATTTTTGCTGGCCTTAAAATATGGTGGAATTTCCTTTCTGAAAATTCTCTGAAAAACCTCTGGACTGCAGTCTATCAATCCTGGACTTTTTTGGAAGTAGAAAAGAAAAATAAAGAGGGAGTGATCTTCAGAAAGAACGTGGGAAAATTACAATGGGTTCTTTCCCAAAGTCCAATGTATAGGAAAATGCTGTCTACTATTTGTAAAGAAGACAAAGGCTTAATAGGTAACCAAATACATCTTTAACTGCTGAAGGGAGGAACAGGGTGGGGGGAAGGTCATCTTAATGCAAATTCAGTTAGAAACACAATAGTTTGGGGTTTTCTTTCAGGGATTTTTTTATTAGTAACCACAGAAGCCAAAATTATTTAAATGACACAAATCCAGTGATGATCTGAAAAGTAATGGGATAATGTGCTAAATTATTTTTCCTTTTGTTCTGTCACATTTTTAATCCCTTTCTTATGTCCATGTGGTGAAGGAAAATAAGGATTCTAAGGCTTTTTTCCCTGTCTTATTTATAATCTTCTTTGAAAATTTAATATTACTAATTTTAGCTGTATAATATTTAAATATAGGCTAGTACCCTGGATAGTAGACATTGCTCTGCAGAAGCAATGAAGAAATCCCAGGCTGTGGAAATTATTCTTCTTCATAAAGGGAAATACGATAACAATGTGTAGGCAGAAATAAATCCCCAGCTTGTTCTTTTTCAGGCTGTCCGACATGGTGTTTTTGAAGGCTGAGCCAGCAGGTAGTGGGACAGGTACTGTGGGGGTTTCTGCAGGCATTCCTTTCTTTCACATGCTCCTCTGAGGCTTTCCCCTATGTTCAGCACAGTTTCAGACAGAAAGGATTATTCTGTACATGTTGTATATTTCTCTGCTCTAGCTAGCTCCTGCACGTTTCGTTCTCTTTTCAAAGGGTAGAATACATAGCAATTATTTCTTCTCTTTAACTTGTTTCTCTGAGGCCAACTACAAAGCCATAAAGCTCAGAGTGACCTAAGAAACTTCAGGTGATATAAAAAGAGTTTACTTGTTTGGAATCCAGATGTAAAAATAAAACTGGGGCTACTGTTGGAGGCTGAGTCTCTCCTCTGCAATACAACCCATTAAGAAAGAGAAAGAGAGAGAGATGAGTGAAAGAAAAAGTAAAAGCTACAGAAAAGTAAGGGAGTCAAGGGAAAAAAGAACCTTGAAGGTCTCCATGTCCTAACTGATAAATGTACCCAGTGGACACTGCCCTGAAATTTAAAAGGTATCTTTATTTAAAAGGTTCCATATTCTCTTTCAGCAAACTGTTCCTTCACTTAAGGATCCTTTCTCTTAGAATTTTCTCTAATATCTAATGTAAATTTTCCTCACTGAAGTATTCTTTTATTTCCTGCCCTATTCCCACAGGACATGAACACAAGTTGGTCTGCCTCTCAGCAGGTCCAAGAAATACATACAGCATGGTTTTGTATTTTCCCTCATTCTTTTCATTGCTACACTAAGCCAAACTTCTTTTCTCACATTTTCTTAAAGGTCCCATTTACAAGACTTCCAGTTATTCATGAGACTTCCCAGGACAATACACCAGAATTGGCCCATGATTTCAGAGCCACCTTTCAGTGATTCTGAATGTTATGGAAGGACTGCTTCAGTATTTCATTCAATTTACACCTTCTTATCTATCAGTAGCTTCACTAGAAATTTGGGGTCACAGGATGAGTTTATCTGACCAAATGTAGATAGTTAAATCTGATCTTGCCTCCCTAGCTCATTTGAGTAGGGGAAACAGGCAGTTTTGAAGTAGTACTTCAGTCATGCAGAAGGAGTTGTCTACATCTGTTTGAGAATTAAAAGGAAATCAGATCTAAAAGAGACACCTAAAAGTGCATATTATTTTTATTTAACTGTATGACATCTGGAGAGTGCAATTGCCTACAAGTCAGTAATAGGAACCTATAGAATAATATGTTTAGAAGAAACAGCCTATGCATTGGAAATCAACAAAAACAGACTTTTGTTGATTTCCAATGCATACTTACAGAGAAATAGGTGACTGTATCTTCAGGAATTTCATATTTGCCCTGAAAAAGATGGCTAACCTTCAGAAGCTTCACAACATTCTCTAGGACATAGGATGTTACAGAGGGATTGAACATTTATTTAGGTTATTAAAGCCAAAGGGGGAGCAAGAGGATGGAGCTAGGTGAAGAAGATAAGGCTTTTCATGAATTAATTTTTCCTATAGCTCTGTAGTTTGGCACATATATGTCACATTCAATATGTGATGCCTGATTAATCTGTAGTATGAATGCAGCATTTTATACTGCTGTAAATTTTTTTAATATCTGAAAATGTATGCATAGTATACCTAATTCTCCCACTGGGAGCACTGGCAAAATTCCCAGTGGCTTGAATAAAAAACAATAAAATGCAGAATAAAGGAACAGTGTTTAAATCAAGAGTATAAACCAATTAGGTATTTTCATGTTTGGTCTTTGAACTTCTAAATATAATTAATGCCTATTGTTCTGTTTCAAAAGGCACCAATCCTGTCAACCTTGCTGACTCCAGCCTTTTTCATGCCAACACTAAGGGCTGTCTTCTGTTCTGTTTCAGCCAAATACCATCATGTGCCCTTCCCATGTGTCCCTCTCTTCCCTTAGCATCCAATGTTCTTAGACTCCTTTTTCTAATCAAATCTTTTAACAGATGATAAGAGGGCAGAACATATGCAAATTATCTTAGTGAAGTGGATACTAAATAACTGAATCAGCAACATAACTTCCAACTACCACACTAATTAATCTCATATTTATGACTCATTGTCAACTGTACATTTTTGAAGTGCTGACAGATATAGCTGGCATCCAGCAGTAAATAATGTTTCAATGGTCTCTTACAGGCCAGGATGCAATTTAAAGCTGTGAATGACTCAAAACAAGATAGGGTAATGTATAAACACAGACAGACCAAATGATTTTATCCCACCTTAATTACATACTTTTACTTTTTTATTTGGCTAGCTCTGTATTAGGTAATTGAATGTGTAGAATATTGTGCTCATTTGTCATGTACTTAAGCACAACCTAACTGAACAATACCTATTAAACAGAAATATTTGTCAGAAGTATTCTCATTACTCAGCAGCCAGTGCCATTCACTACCTTAGGCCAAACTGATTCCCTGGGATCATGCACAATTAAGAAGATTCCCAGTGTATCTGATTAAATGAAGTGTAGAAATCTACCTGTGAAACACTGTAGCATACATTGCTCACTAAATTTTCCACCACCTACAGTTTTAATGAGGGGTTTCCTCCTCACTCCTTATAAATTGCTGTAAGTGGGGTCATTAAACCCTCTGGGGGTGTGCACATTAGAAATATGGCAGCCTAGATTTGGCAGATCTTTCCTGATCAGAACGGCATGGATGATACCCTACTCCAGGGTCTGAGATTGATTTGCAGGAGGTCCTAAATCAGAAAATAGAGTCATAGTTGAAATATCCACCCTAGCTCTTCTTACTATTTCTGGGTATGGAAAAGTCCATGACAGAAATTCACAACTAAGAATCAATCTCTTATTTAAACATGTGCTTTATCAGACTAAATTCTTCCTGAATAACCATTCAATTTCAATGTGATTACATTTATGCATATATACCTCATACACACACACACGCACACACCCACATACATATCACATACAAATATATATATATCACACACACACATAACACACACACACACACACACACATATATATATATATATATATATATATATATATATAAAACAATTCCAATATATATAACAATTCCATATCAGGGACTATTCCTTGCACCTGTGGTATAATTGTAACAGTACAAGGGACAGATGCAAACCTGGTAAGGAACTTCCTGATAAAAATATGCTTAGAGTAAAATGAAAACCTTTGTAGCAAATATACTGGTGGACTCAAAGAGGCTGGCCAAAACCTCTGTAGAATTCAATGAGGAAAAAATCTCCAGATCTACAAGTCTCTATTCCTTCTCTGGTTCAGGGTCGTTAGCATCTTCTATTAAATCTTCAAATCAGCATTATTTATTTTACTATTTTCTGGCAATGTATGAAGCCAAACTGGCTCAAGTTGGAGCTATCATTCCTATTGTGTGTGAACTTCTTATTTCTGGGGCATTTCCCTGTGCATACTCAAAAATCTTTAAATATCTGATCTGTTATGCACTCACAGTTGAACTGCTCACAGCTACCTTCAACTATCTAGAAAATATACCATGCAAAATTAGTTGGTATAACCTCATTTAACAGATTATGGGAGGAAAAACCCCTCAATTTTATAAAAGGGTCCAAAATAAACATGCAAGACAGATTTAATGAGTCTCCCTGAGGAGTGTTCATGGCTCTCTACTGACTACTGGAAATGCCAAGACAGGTGGTTGATACCAGAATTAAACTCATAGTTTGAGCAGGTTAACAAGAATAACACCCACAGAGATGTAAACAACTCTCTCAATACAGGAAGATGACATGGTTCCTAATTTTTACCACTTGGAAATTATGACAATAGAGTTAAAAGTTGGGTGGGGAGGGTCAAAATTCTGAAACAAGATGAAAGAATTATCCTTATGAAAAACATTGCATAGAAAACTGTTGTTTTACAATAGTAACCACTGTTGTTTAATAATTAAACTTCCATGAAAAAAATAATATAATAGAGTATGTGATAAAGGTTGATTAGCTAACTTAAGAGCATTTATTTTTTTCAAACCACAAACAAAAAGACTGGTTATGGCACAAAGAGAGCAGCCCTCATAAACTGGGGAACTCTATTTCCTGCTGTCCTTCAAATGACAATTTTCCAAAACATGCATATCACTGTTGATTCCATTTATTTTTGTCTTTTTTTTATTCACCTGTTCACTGGTTCTGATTTGTTCCAAATGATGTTTCTTACAAATTTTCTTGTATCAAGTGCTTCTTGGTTTGTATAATTGACAGAAAAAAAATAAAGATGTTTGCTTTTGAAATTTAAAGTATTTGAGTAAAAACGAATTGGCCATTTTGTGTAAAACAAAAAAACCCCCACTTTTCAGAAAATTATTATGAAATGGCACCACATCTCAGCTTTCTGTGAAAGCTATCAATATCTTATCCAGTGCCCAAATCAAATGAATTTGCTGTATTAACAATTGGATCCGATCCCTTAGGCAATTTATCAAGTTTGTTGGCCTTAGGGAGATTTTCACTGACAGGAAAACAGGCCATCTAGGAAATGCTTGCAAACAGAAAAGAAATGTTGAATTTTGGTTCAATGAGACTGGCCTGAGATTGTAACTCCTTCCAAGAAAAGCAGTTTTTAATCCATACCTCGTTTATCCCTAGAAGAACGTGGATGGTAATGCCTCTTGCTATCAGTGAATTCTGTAGAGAACTAAGCTCTTAAATGGCTAAGACTTTCTGAAATTAATAAAGCATACATTTATTCCAAATACAGGCCAGCATAAAAACTTGTAAGGAGTTCACTCAAAGACAAGTAACTAATTTTGTATAGGTAGAGCTTTCATAGCATCTCATCATGTTCATTTGTCCACAGGGAAAGCTACTTTCCTAAAGAAAACACCAAAATGCAAAGACAAGGGTTGTGCCAATGATTATAAACAAGGTAGAAGAAAGAAAAAGGTCTGTAAGAGAGGCAATGTGTTTCTTTAAAAATGCAGAGTATAGAAATGCCAGTTTAGGGTAAGTTTAACTATGTCAGTGTCCATACAATACCTATGAAGGCTCATATAGCTATTTGAGATTTTATCCATCTGAATTATAAAAAGGTAGATACACTCATTGTCCACAAACAAAGAGCTAACACAGCTGCTCATTTTTTCCTTCTACTCTGCAGAATCAGGTATTGTCAACTTTCTTGTCTAGGCAGAGGAAGGTAAATCTGATAGCAGCTGACATGATGTCAAACTTAGAGCTCCAGATGAGGTGGAGTAAAATCCTCTGCCCATCTTTTTTTTTTCCCAAAAATATACACTTTTCTATATTTCTACTTTTTTTTCCTTTTCGATCATTAATTTTCACATTTCCTGAATGCTGTTTCCTTCTTCCACAAAGCAAAGTATGTTTTGAAGAATGGGAGAATAGTCTCTCTCTAAAGAGGAAACCAAACAAGACTCCCGCTTCACAGCGGCACACTAGCATGATGTAAGAAAAGCACTCTCAGGCTAGACTTTCACTCTCTGTAAGAGTCTGTAGCCTCAAGGACGAGGGAAAGAGTTCTCCTCTAGGTACATGGTGCTTTCAACACAGCTTCCTCTCTGCTGTTGAGTAAAAAGGAAAAAGCACAGTTTTAGTAAGGCTTAAAAAGCAGGATTTTTTGCTGCTGATGATGTCAACATTCACACATTAATGCTGTCTGGATGGATTTTCAATTAAACAATGCTGATATGAACCCATCACCCAGGAAATGTGAGCAGATGGAGGAAGCAAATGCAAGACAGGAAATGTTATTAGTTTCATACTATTTTGTCCTCAGTGGCATCATTTCTGTTCCTCTGTGAGGCACACAGGATGAGTTTGAAGATGAAAAATGCATTGATAGCATTTGATTCATTCTCTTTCTACTGTTTGGCAAGTAGTCATGCTGTGCACTGCCACCAATTCTGGTGACCTTGAGGGTCAATCATTCCATATTTTGAGCAAGTGCTTGCTCATCTCATTCTGAACGATGAAATCCCCAGTGTAGCACAATGTAATGAAATTATTCAAAGCCTCTGAAGATTTTCCCATGCACTACTTTTACATTTTTCAACTTTTATTTCCTCATACTTGTTATACCTTTTAGTTTCTACCTTCCTTCTTTTCTCACCTGAAGGAAGCCAAAATTATCATTCCTTTCCCTAAGTGCTCGTATTACTGTGAGCCCCTTCTGCTTTCATTAGGCAGATGTTCATGCAGTAGGCAGAAACAAAGAGAGACTCAACTGAAAAAATGAGCTCTGGGTTGCCTATCCCTTATAAAGCAGCTGGAAATACATTTCTATTAGAGATGTGGAGTCTTCAGACAGAGCTCTGAGCTGTGCTGCCTCTTGATTACAGTGAACGCTGTCAAGCAAATCTAATTTTGTACATATCTTGGCCATTCACTTAAAGAGCAACATCATTCAGTCTGCCTATCTGTTCATGACTCTCTTTTTAACATGTTCCTTACTTCTTCAGTATCCACTATCAAAATACTAAATTTGTAAATCCAGTAGTGCTAAAAGCAGGGTTGTATTTGGTGATACATAGCTTGTGTTCCCTTAAAATATTCAGAATCCTACAGTAGACAATAAGATCAATGGCTTCAGGAGAACTCCTATTTTCCTGGAAGATTATTCCAATGTTTTCAGGAAATCAAGTTGTCACTGAGACCAGATATCAAACAATTTTTTGTTCAAAGATTTCTAAATATAGAAGTGCATTTCAAAACCACTCAGCTTGTTTTAAACCTACTGATTTCATTCTCCTTATTTTTCCCAGGAACTTCTGGAAATTCACTCAGAGGGTTGTTGGATTAATGACAGGTGCTGCATTCCCTGGTATTGTGGGCATAGAAGATGAGGATCAGCACCTGTTTTTTTGACGTTTCTGGCCAGGCATCAAGGCAGATATTCAGTGGTGGTGCAATGTTCCTTGGTGCTGGATGCTCATGCCCATCTGTGAGGATGGCGTTGTTCCCATCTGTGAGTTCAGAGTGCCTTTGTCTGCAATCAGCCATTGGTTTAATTGAGCAGCCAATATTGGAACGAAAATGCTGTTACTTCCCCACCACCCTCTCGTGTGCCAGAATGAAGCTGTGGTGACACCTTCCTCATCCCTGCTGTCACATATATCTGTGCAAGCCTGAACAGCAGAATGGGGGGAATCAGTCACTATTCACAATGACTGCTGGCTGCCAAAAAGACACATTCCTACTGCAGCCGAAGGTGAGGAATTTCAGTGTGAACATAAAAAAAGGGCTTTCTGAAAGCTCCCTGTGTGCAGATCTGGAAGAGGAATGGGAGCCAGGAAGCACATTAAACCACTGAGGACCATTTCTGACAATGCTGAGGAGTAACACCTACAAACAGCTAAATTAGAAGTAGATGCTCTTGATCTGGCAGCAATGTAAGGGACTCTTTATTCAGCAAGGTGTAACACTGCTGCCCAAAGACCGTGATTAAATACAAGGTGTAACCACTATGTCACACAAGGAGAGAAGGAGAGGAACGACACTGGCAGCTGGCAACTGGGCTTATAAAGGCATTAAATGGTATTAAAGTCAGAGCTGAACTGACCAAGGCTCTGTTCTTCCCCTGCTGTTGGCTTGTCCCCTGCAATTTAGCTTGCAGAGTGCAACATCCAGCTATCCTGAGTACACTTCAACATCAGCAGTGAAATACAAAACCACAAATAGTTTCTCCAAAGTATTACTTACTCCTTATCTCTGGCCCAAAGTAAGGTACTGTCATGGAAAAAGAGTGTTCTTCAAGCATTTGTTTTTGTGTACTCTCGCACTGTGAGCTCCAGCATTCAGAAATGTGAAATAGAGATACTTGTTCTCTAGGTCCTTGGTTTGAGATGTGCTTAAGTTCATAAAGACGTTTTTAAAAGGCTTTCTTTCCTTAAAGCACTTTTAGTGACACAGAGGTTTCAGCTGCAAAAAATGAGCTGTCTTTCATTAAAAAATCCTACCTCTTTTAGTTTCTGTGCCTTCCTGCAAAGCAGTAGGTATAACTCAGTCTTTCTTTCATTTATTCTCCTTTTCATTTTATGGAGGCCTCATTTAGTGTAACTACAGTTTTTATTTGCTGAAAAGGTCATTCCATAAATTATCGTACTGAAGTAGGTCTTTTAATTATTTGCTCCTTCAGAAAATGCATTTTTCAAAATTTCTTATTTCCATTACTGTGAATACTCTTTTTTTTTTTGTTTCTCATGTTGTCAGATTTAATTTAAATATTATTCATGCTGTGCTCTGATTTCAATGCATTATTTAAATATGCTGACTTACATGTTTTCTGATTAATTTTGGGGGAAAAAGGTTATTACCATTAACTGTGATTCTTGAATAATACTGCTGTTGCATATTCATGCTTATGGTGCTTGCCAGTTCTGTGCAGTAAAGTAGAGCTTTTTTAGGGAAACAGGTCCCATACAAATCATATAAGTGCTTCTCCCAAATGTGAATGCTAGCTGCTGATACTATCAAAAACAATTAAATTCCCAGATACTGCCAGTATCTCTGTTAAATCCTTGAGCATTAAGGAAAAAAGTACTGTGGATGCCTTTGAAGTGAGAAAAAGACAGAAAGCAGTTGGCACCAAGGAACTCCAAGAACATGTGCACAGTGAGAAATAAGAGCATATTAACAATGAGTTTGCATCTATGCTGCTCAGGGGGAGCTGTCTCCACCACGGATTTGTCTTGGAAAAATGTATTAAGATCCCAAAAAAAGACAGAGAGCAAGCTAAAAATGAACTGGTGTATCCTTGGGATAGACACACTGTGCCCAGGTCAGTGAGACTTCAGGGAAGATCTGCAGCTCGGCATTTACAAAGTGTAACTATGTGTATGAGCCAGAATAGTAGTAGGGAGGTGTTTATGACTGTTTATGCCTTCCCTGAATTCATATTTCTTCTTCTCCTGCATTACAGGGACAGGCTGCTACCCCTGACACCTGAACTGGAGTTCTCCTGCAGATGTTCCCTTTGTTATAGTCATGGTTTTATTATCTGTGCTTCATTTTTAGTAACTGTGTTAGTTTATCACCCCATGGTGATTACTGCTAAAACAATAATTGGCAGGACCCATTTGAAGCTTCAAAGGGCAAAGGGAAGGATAATGCAGAGAACTGCTTTAGGCCCAAAGCCTTGGCACTCTTAACAGGCAGGACATCTTCAAAGCCAGGGCTGGAGATAAAAGGATTTATTTTGTGCATTACAGAATCTGTTCTAAATAACCTTTATTCTCACCTGGGGGAGTGAATTACTTAAATACCATGTTAGGGACCCTAATCATGCTTACATTCCCTTTTAAGGTATTATATTTTATTTTAATAATGTTTCTCATATAATAACCAAAGATGCATTTCTTCAGGATTCCCTCTTCATGGGATGTCTCAGCTTATGGTTGATTCTTTAGCATTTAAACTTGAGAAGAAAAACAATTTTCCTAGGGTGACTGCTAGATGGATACATGTTGCATACTTTCCTCTCCTGTTACTTGTGGTCTGATGAAGATCAGGAATATTGAAATTCTTTTTATGGTAATAGTAGGAAGGGAGAGGGGATTCACCAGTCAGTGGGGAAATCTGGAGTCTTTCAGGTAACTGGCTCAAATCCAATCCAGAATATTTCTGCATTCACATCATGATTATCCAGTGGACTCTGCCTCTTGGTGAGACAAGTGTTTGCTTCAGAGTCAACTTCAAGTGCTCAGGAGGAAAGCCAAGCTGCAGATTTTGAGGATGAATTACTTTCCTATGCCCAGGAGTGGGCAGTAGAGCATCAGTTTGATAGAGCAGTTCAGTTACTTAATTTAGAGCAGAATTAGTATAATTGATTTCAAGACATTTAATGGGGCCACTCACTTGTTTAAAGCTAATCATATGCTCAAGGATATTTTAGTTTTGCAGCTGTAGCCATGTTGCTGTTAAGGCACTTCAGTGAGGCAGTAGAGGAAATTAGTGTGCTTTTCCTGGTTTATAAACAGAGGACTTAACTTTTCAGTTCTGCCAGAGCACCATGTTTTTCAAGCATTAAACTAACAACATAAATGCTAAAAGTAAAGGAATAGAATTGTATAGAAAACAACTATCTAATGCCAAACAACCCACCCCATTTTCTGTGAACCTAAATTATAACTGATGTATCCTGGCCCTGCAGAAACCAGATAGAAGAAAGCTGTGTAGCATTAAATTGCTTTAAACATCTGTCAAAAGCAAACTGAGTTGATTACATTCTGTTTTGATTTGCTGTAAACACAGAGGTTAGTTTTTGAAAAGCAATCTTAGAGTTTAATCACATTTCTTTGGCAGTGTGAGACAAAGCTCCTCAATAATATAATATAGGAACTAAGTGGCTTTGAAAGAATTAAGAGGCCTTGAATGAATGGGAGCAGATAGAAATTTTGTGTGGTGCAAACAGTGGTGTGAATCAAAACAATGGTGAGAGAAGAAGGATATAGAGATTAAATAAAATAGTCAACCTTCATGGAATGATTGCCAGCAGCAGATCTTGAGGAATTTTTAAAGGAGGGAAGTCTCAGTATTTTTCTTAGGGAAAGGTAAGGACAGAGAGGAAAGAATGACAGAGCAAAGCTCTCCTCAACTCCGGAGTTACATTTCATCTGCTAAGCTGCAAATGAAGCAAAAGTTTCAAAGGAGAAATAAAAGGTCACAGCGACAGTACGGTAGCTCTAGTTTTCTGGAAGCCTCACTACAGTGGGCAAAATTCCTCAACTCCAATATGAATAAAACTATGTAAATGAGAAACAATGACAGAAACATTTCAGGGTATGCTTTGTTTTAAAGCAAAATTTATTTATGTCTAAATAACCCTGTAATCCAGTGATAGAAGGATACAGTTGTCATGTGAAAGACTGCCAAATTCTTGCCTGTTTTTCCATGAGTTATGTGAGGGCCTGAGTTACCAACTCCACCTCTTGTTTAGTGGTTTTACATTTTATTTAAACATGTACATATAATTAGTGGATGAGATCTTGATTCAGTAGTCTCCACAGGCTTATTGGAAAGCACTAAATCTTTTTTCACTTATCTGATTACCAAATTATCTCTGTGTGTTGGACTCTGCATTTTTTCCTCCTTTGCTAAATATTTCTCAGATTCAGGGAAAATTGTCTTGTCAAAACCCATGAGAGAAAGTTTGGGATAGAATATGACCTTTAGGAAATACCACTTCTCAACATTTTGGTTTAAAAGCAAAATGGAAAATCTTTAAAATGTTGATGTCACAATTTAATTTAAAGAACGGGAGATTAGTCCCTCTCTATAAGGGAAGCCAATGGAGCAAGAATGCTAAAATGACATCAAAAAGCATGCTCGGGCTATGTGAGGATCTACATCTTTTAGGACAAGGGAAAGAACTCTCCTCTAGGTACGTAGAGCTTTCAACTCAGCCTCCTCTCTCTCTGCTGTTGAGCAAAAAGGGCAATGCATACTTCATATAAGGCTAACAAAGCAGAAATTCTTGCTGCTGCTGAAGTAAACATCCACACATGAAATCATTGCAAAGCACTCAGACTTTCTGCATACAGTTGAAAATGTAAGTTGTAAGAGCATGCACACTGAATGGATCTTCAACTAAGCTTTGCTGAGATGAACCCGTCACCCAGGAAATGTGAGCAGATGGAGGAAGCAAATGCAAGACAGGAAATGTTATTAGTTTCATACTATTTTGTCCTCAGTGGCATCATTTCTGTTCCTCCGTGAGGCACACAGGATGAGTTTGAAGATGAAAAATGCATTGATAGCATTTGATTCATTCTCTTTCTACTGTTTGGCAAGTAGTCATGCTGTGCACTGCCACCAATTCTGGTGACCTTGAAGGTCAATCATTCCATATTTTGAGCAAGTGCTTGCTCATCTCATTCTGAACGATGAAATCCCCAGTGTAGCACAATGTAATGAAATTATTCAAAGCCTCTCAAGCTTTCCCTACACGCTGCTTGCTATTCTTTCACTGCGAAAAGTGAGTGGTGAAATTAAGTCTATACTATTATTGACTTTTTCCCTGACATACACTGGATGATATCTTGTGTGTTGTACAGCGAAACATCTGTGGAATGAATGGTGCTGACTGGAGCTGCCTGGGCAGAGCTGGGGGATTGAAGGCAGGCTTGCCACATTAAGGCTGCATTCCGAAATTGCAGCTTGCATGCTCTGATGCGGGGCACTACTCAGAGTACAGGGCCAGAATTCCTTGGACCAGAATCAATATGAACATGAAGGCCGACATAGTTCAATACCCCCGATGAACAGGTACTAAGGTGGTTTCCAGGAGTGCACAACCATGCTTGGCTTTCCTGGTGGCAGAACTCTGATGCATCAGCCAGTATATGAAGTTGAATCTGTTGGTGTATTAACTTACAGACAGATAAAAGTGGAACAAAACTATTCTATGAGTGAAAGACTTGAGAGGTCTGCAAATTTGTCCAATATTTTCAACTTCATATTGCCTACTGCAAATTATTTGTTTGTAGAAGCTTTATCCCTCTTAATTTCAGACTATACTGCAAATCATTGTCAGAATTGGTGTCAGCATAAGTGGGAGAGTTCTCCTGACAATCATCTGTAAGTTCCTACATGTTGAATTTTTTTTTTCCACAGTACATTTATTTTCATTTTCAGCTTTGAATCACAGGGTTCTCACCCCTAAAATCCCTGTTAGTGTCTCCATATAAAGTGTCATCTCCCTTGAAACATTTCAGTTGGCCTTTGTTCTGCTTAAAATAGAGGAAGCCAGTTTAAACATATGTTCCTAGATGTACGATTATAGTGCTTTCTTATAATTGGAGGGTTTTGCTTGAAGTAGTGTTTGACATACTTCAGTGACCAGCATGCATTATGAGGCATGTGGAACTTGGCTGGCCAGCAAACAGCACTCTTGTGGGTTTTTAACTCCTTTGAATGAAGAAATAAAACCCATAAAATATCAATAAAGCTATCCCCTCTAGGCAAGGGATGACCAGACATAAAGACAATCTCCCATCAAGAGTGCTATGGCCACATTACTGTAGGTTGTCCAAGTCTTATAAAAGTACTGCCATTCTTCCCTTTCTTTAGTACTGGAAACAGCTTGTCTTCTCAAATACTTATAGGTTTCTAGTATTTATTTTCTTTTCTTTTTTTTCCTCTTTAACAAAGAAATCAAAGAGAAATGTGAAGAGGAGATTTTAAAAAAAGAATCCTCACATCTACAGTGGGCTTAGTTCTATGACAGTTGATAGAAAAAGAAAGCCACAAATTAGAAATTCAGACTTAGAATTTTGACTCTGTAGATTAGCTTTCCCTACCATGTCTATCAACTAGCAATGAAAGACATGGAAATACTATGCTTTGTACACAATTAATGAAAGTGGTTTCAAGAATTACAGGTACATTTTACATTAAAAACTCAGGACAGTTCATATGAATATTTTCTTTGTTTAGCCTTTATATTTTGCATTTACAAGATAAAATAAAACTTGAGTACTAAGGGGTTTTGAAGGTAGTGGATAAAGTCTACACACCAAGTCACAAAATCTTTCCTGTATAAATTTCTTGTAAACATATAGTTCCTGGTAATTGTTTGTTCTTACTAACCTACTGCACGTCTCTAGATAACATACATAAACACATATGTCCACAGCCTCTCAGTCTCTTTGATAGTCATGACATAAGGACTTAAATTCCTTAATCCTAAAGATTGAATGGGAACTTTTCTCTGTTTATAATTTATTCGTGTGGTTTTCTTGTAGGATACTTCATGGATAGGTTCGAGTTCATCTGTTTTCACCGAACATTTGTTTTATCTCTATAAATAATATTGCTCTCCTTATCTTTCTTCCACCCTTTACTTTTTCTCCCCATTTGATATGGCTGAATTTTATTAAATCTTCAAACTTAGATTTTTGCATCAAAATCCTGTATAAGGAGGTCTTGAACCTACTCCAGCAGGAAGAAATAAAGGGAAAAGGAAAAAGGAAAAAGGAAAAAGGAAAAAGGAAAAAGGAAAAAGGAAAAAAGAAAAAGAAAAAAGGACAAGGGAAAAGGCAAAAGGGAGAAGAGAAGAGAAGAGAAGAGAAGAGAAGAGAAGAGAAGAGAAGAGAAGAGAAGAGAAGAGAAGAGAAGAGAAGAGAAGAGAAGAGAAGAGAAGAGAAGAGAAGAGAAGAGAAGAGAAGAGAAGAGAAGAGAAGAAGGCTGGTCAGTGTTATGAATCAATTTGTTGTGAATAAAATGAACTCAAACAGAGCTTTTTTTCATACCTGTTCTGTAAACTCCCCATTCATATACAAGACAGTAAAACAGGAAGCTAGACTTAATCTTCAGACATTGTACTTTTTATCTACAGTACTTCCATGTTTGTGTTTCTTCCAGAAACTCCAGAGAGATTAATCAAGATATGAAGACAGATTTTGAAAAAAAACCAGGTATAGCAGATCCTTCACAGATGCTTCTCAATCATTACTTCTTCCTTTCTTTTTTCTATTAGAAAAATAATTTAAATTAAACAGATTTGTTATGTGCAGCGCAGTGTTTCCATGTGAGCCTTGAACACTTTGTTCAAGAGCTAGGAGGCTAGCCAACTGCTTTAGTTCCTTAAAGAATAACAGATGTGTCCTTCCAAGTCTCATGCTAATGGAATTTAGGCTGTGGTTAGGAATTTAAAAATACTCTCAGTTGTCTACAGATTTGTTTCAACCCTCTTCTTTTGGTTAGCTGGTTCCAGGCTTCTCTTTCCACATCATTCAGAAACCTCGCATGAAATGTCAAGTTGAACTGAAGCTCAAATATTTTACTTTCCCTGACTGAAAGCAAATAGTTAAAAGTAAAAGTCTCTTGGGTTCAGTTATGTAGGATATTGTGTCTCCCAGTCTGACTTTGTAACTACTATATTTAAGAAACACTGAGTAAAAGGCTCTCTTTGTATATATACAGCAAAAAATCTTTTTTCCCTTACTACCAGCACATGCTTTCTATCTTTACTTTTGGCTCCAAATGTTAATGGTATTTATATAAAGGTGAAGCAAAAGATTTGGTACAACCATCCTTAAGCAAAAGATGTCAATAAAATGAAATAGCAAATGGGGAAAATCTGTTGATTTCAGTTCATATTTTAGAAGTTGTGAAGGCCCTAGGACCATGGCAAAAAGCTGTAGAAGTTAGGAGGGGAAGCTACAGGGGTTTTTCTCCATCAGGAATGCAGCAACATTGCAAGAGAAAGTGCTTGACCACTGTCAAAACCCTTCCTTCAGTTTTCTGCACTTCAGCTGTGAAGAATGCTTATTATGATCTGATTGTTGCTTTCCTCTTTGTCTCATGTGTCTCTGGATTGGAGACTGTTACAGACAAAGATCTTGAAGGCAGCAGTACTGCAAGTAGCAGTGCTGAGGGCTCTGGCTCTTTATTTTCACCACTTACTGTAAGAAGTGAGAAGAGATAATGGATCAAGACCAGCCCTGCTGAGAAGGACTTGGGGGTGCTGCTGGGTGAGAGGCTGGGCATGACCCAGCCATGGGCACTCACAGCCCAGAAACCAAACGTGTCCTGGGCTGCATCCAAAGCAGCGTGGGCAGCAGGGACAGGGAGGGGACTCTGCCCCTCTGCTCTGCTCTGACCCCACCTGCAGGGCTGCATCAGCTATGGGGTCCCAGCACAGCAAAGACATGGACCTGTGGGAGTGAGTCTGGAGGAGGGACACCAAAATGATCAGAGGGATGAAGCCCTGAAGCCCTTCTCCTTTGAGAAAAGGCTGAGAGAGTTTGGACTGTTCAGCCCAGACAAGAGAAGGCACCAGGAAGAACTTAGACCAGCCTTGTCCATGAAGGGAGCTACAAGAAAGGAGGAGAGGGACTTTGCACAGTGGCCTGAACTGACAGGACAATAGGGAATGGCTTCACATTGGCAGTGTTTAGGGTTAGATTAGAGATTAGGAAGAAATTCTTTACTCTGCAGGGTGGGAAGGACTGGAGCAGGGTGCCCAGACAAGTTGTGACTGTCCCATCTCTGGAAGTGTTCATGGCTGGGCCGGGTGGGGCTTTGTGCAACCTGGTCTAATGAAATGCATCCAGAGGCCCAGGGAAGGGGGCTTGGAACTAGAAGATCTTTACAGCCCTTCCAACCCAAACCTTTCTGTGATTCTATGTTATAACTGATAAGGTTACATTTGCCCTTTCCAGGAGGCAGTGCAAAGAAGTGATGCAATTTTTTTCTCAAAGGGCAGGACAAACTCTGTTCTCAGGTGATAGGAACCAAGGGAAAGGGATGATGGGAAGAGAGATTATTGATGGTTTCCAAAGAAAGGGGGAAGCATATGATAGATTTTGGTTATCTAAGGGTCTTTAACTAAGAATGATGCCAAGTGGCATGAAAAAAAGATTAGAAATGGAAGGATCTGCTGGAGATGATGTATTTCTTCAATATTTCTACTTTACTTCCTTATTTCAGAATTGCTCTTTCCTGAAAATCATCCCTTCAGAAATACCCCCCTTCCCCAACCACTTATCTTGACAGAATTCTTCCAAACCAGTATTCACACAAGATTTCCCGTTTATTTCTTATTCTGTCTCCTGCTTCCAATATCTTCTTATTTTCTCTTTCCAGAAATCCCAGTGTTTCATTTCTTTGTTCTCAGTTTGTACACTTCCTTTCACAGAGACATTCACAGTCCCTTTTCCATTCAATGTACTTTGCATTTCTTTTCAGCTCTGTTTCCCATATTTTTTGTCTCTGTTGTTGTCTACAATGAGTTCTGCCCCCACCCTACACCCCCTCACCTCAGCCTTTACCACCCAAAAGTTTTCCCTCTTAACTGTTTTTCTTTTCTTTGCAAGCTTTTCTACTGTCTTCAATTTATCACCTGGAAACTCCTTCATTGCCTCTCTCATGCTTCATTCAAACAATTTTTCTTTCTACCAATAACTTCTACCTTTTTTTTTCCTTTTTATTTTGTTTTCTTCTGATATTTTCAGAAGAGAAAGACGAAATTTCCTTGACTTTTGATAGCCAGAAATATAAATGGCAAACTCCTTTCTGGTGATTTTGAATGCTGTTGCCCCAGTAATGCAATACCTAATGCACATCAGGCATCACATCATAATGGACAGCCACACACACATTATCATTAGTAACAAAAGGCAGATGGTACTCTGTAAATACCACCTTGGCTACACACCTTCATCATCTTTCAAATAATCTGGAGCAGAACAGTTTGTCTGTAGAATTTAACTTCCCTAATTTTCTTCAGAATGATGAGTGAAAGCTTTTAAGCAGCAGGTGGTCACAGTTTACATGACAGAATGCAGGAGAATATTCATGTAGTCATGATTTTATTCCTGAACAGCATTTTTCCTCTGGTCAGAAACATAAAAGCAGTGAAATCCATGATCTACTGCAACTAAGACAAGAATTTTGCTGCTAATTCTGAGGTCCAAGATCCTGCCCAAAACTGAGTATTTCACAGCTTCTTCTATCTGAACTTGAGTTTCATTTCCTTTCCTTCTTTTTTTTTTCTTTTTTAGGACATGCCTAATCTCCAAGTAGATTCTTTTTTCTCCTGCTTTGCAACTAACTTTCAAAGCACAGCTCTGCAGCATGTGAAAATCAGAGGCAGTATTGTAGAGCAGAGAGAAGTGCCACTAAAGCACAGATATTATATCCACATCAAGGCAATGAACTTGTGCACAACTGTTTATAAAAATGAGCATAACAGATATGCCAAAAAGTACAAAGGTTTTTGAGATATATTATTTTTTGCTCAAGATGCTTTCTATCTGGGTTTCTCTGAGCAGAGCTCAGCTACCACAGCAGCACAAGAAAAAAAGCAAGAATGGGAACCTTTGATTAAAGATGTTTTACTCTCTGAAACATGATATTGCTGAGTGTGAATGTTTCTGAAATTTTGTTAGTAGGCCAGACACAGTTTTTGATATGAAGAGATAAAAAAGAGATGTATGAAATTTAAAAATGAGGGGGATTTGTTTCGCTGGTCAGGACCTGTGGAGAGGTATACCTGGGAATCTAACACAAGGTTTCTCAGATGCTAGATTCTGGTACCAAATGATCTGATTGCACAGCAAGCTCTCCAAGAAAAATTCCACACTTCTGCTAGAGATGTCAATGTGTGACTACACCTCTGGGTGCAAAGTGCTCCTGTGTGCTGATAATCCTAAACAGGTAACCAGTAATAGCAATCATCTCCCTGGTGTCAGTTTTTGTGAGCCATCTTGAGATGGACCATGGAAGGTAAGAGCCAAATGTATTTGTTTACTTCTTCATGCATCATTAGTAAGCAAAATAAGTTCATTTGAGCATTTCCTCTTCTTTTTGAATCTCTTTATTACTCTACCCCCTCTCTACTATCAAAGCATCACAGTGGAAAAAGCTATTGGCCAGATTAATTTCTGGATAACTACAGTGATGAAAGTGGACTGTGAACTGTATTCCACCCAGATTTCTGCCAGCTTTGCTTTTCTCTGCTGTGAACCAGCAAAATTTTGCAGCCATCCATAGACATGTGGCTGTTTCTACTTCTGCTCTTACTCTGCGCATGCTGTAATGCCCAATTTTTTGAGAAGAAACAAAGTACAGAAGGCAAGAGAGATAATGATGAGCATCACACTCTGTATTGTTGCTAATAAGTGTCTCATTTGAGCTGTAGGCTTGTTAGCAAGAGGGTTCAGATGTGCTGATTTCCCTGACTCCTGGGAGTGGAGAGGACACATCCAGACTTCCACAGGTGATTGAAGAGGCATCTGCAAGGCGCTTTTGCTGCTGCTGAGCTGCACAGCTAAGCAAGCAATGCCAAAGAAGAGGTAACAGGAGCTTTAGTCTCTGCTTCCTCTCTGCTGCTTCCCCCTCACCTGCCTTTGCTGTCATCTGGTGTGGCACTGAACCAGCTGGCAGTGGGGGAGAGGCAACACCTCATAACTTCAGTCAAGTATTAGCCCAACTGAAAGGGTCTATTGCAAAATGAAGGTTATTCTGATGTGTGTGACAAAAATCTGGGTATTATTAGCTGTCAATATTGCTTGTTTCTTACATCCTTTGCAAATGATGGCAATAAAACTTCATTGGAAATAACTTCTTAAAACATTTATTTGTATGATTGATGAAGCAACAAAAAGTATGAAAAACTCTAAGGAGGGGAAGACAGTAAAACTATAGAAACCACAAGAATCTGCTTATTTTAACTAGGCATAAAGAAATTGCCAACAATGGCCTATATTTATATTTCTTCAGTCTGTCACACCAAAACTTACTTGTCTTGGAGGCTGGAAGCTTAAAAGAAAAAGCTATTTGGAACTGGTTTCAGAGAGTTTGAACAAAGGAGAAAAACATCTGTACTTTCTGCTAACACACTACAGAGGTTTACCCACCAATGCCAGGTTTCCAAATCTAGGGATTTGGGAATGTTCCATATGTTAAAATAACAACTCTTGATCACTCTCTGAAGCTATTTATATTTTTCCATTTTAATATCCTATTTATTAATAGTGTTCAAAATTAGGATGACAAACTCCCCATGTTCTCCAGTCAGCAGGTAGCAGACAACTTGTGACAGCTATTTTATGAGGAACATAATTAACAAGGCAAACTGCACAACTTCCAGTTTGATTCCTTTGCTGGTGCTTATTCTGATTCATTTACAATTATGCCAGTAATTGGCATAATTGTTAAGAGGTATTTGGAAAACGTCCATCAGTAAATAACCTAATTTTAGATTGATCTCAGGGGCAGATATATTGTATAATAACTGCTTTCTCCATGTTTCAGGAAGTACAAAGCAGATTCCTAAGGCAAGAGATCAGTCTGTTGGGTTACTGTGGATGGAACAGGGGAATTCAAAGGAGATATGACTGTCTATCCTCTCATGGTGCTCTTTTGGATTCTAGGTACTTGGAAAAGTAAAATCCCCAGCAAATCTAATCCAAATCTAACTGTGAGACAATTATGACTTTTCATGAAAAACTGGACTGTTTTATGAAGAAAGTAGTCAAATGAGATCTTCCTTTCTATCTCATAAAATTTAAAAAAACCAAACAAACAAATAAAAAAAAAACAAAACAGAAAAAAAAACCCAAAAAACCCAACAAAACCCAATAGCAACAAATTAACCTCTCCAGTTCTTTAAATTACACCAACATCCTGTTCCACTGCAGGTTTTCATAATATCTTAGACCTATTTCCCCCCTCTACATAAATTCTCTGAGTTGCTGCTTCCACCAGAAGCCATTTCTAAAAAGGCAGGCTAAACACCATATCTACAATCAGGCTATTTGAGAGACCAATTTTCTCAGCTTAGAAGCAAAGCTACAAGTTCTGACCCTAGATTCAAACTGCCTCATCACAGGTTGCTCTTGGACTTCCATGTCTTCTCTCTACAGAAAATATCTGTACATAAGATAATCACAAATGGATAGTAATGCACTTTGCACAATTTTCTTGAGTTTATTCTGATATATCAAAAGTGCTGCCAATCTTGCAATTGTTAACATGTATTTGAGTGTTTTCTCATTAAACCAGAATTTTTTTTTACCATGCTAACACATTTCCATTCTTTCACTCTTTTTAATAGTGAATAAACTTTGTAAAATGAAGAAAAACATTTTCAGCTTTGCCACTTTCAAGAAAGAATAATTTTGCTTTCATGAGGCAGAAAAAACCCATTTGTTTCTCATTCTACAATGATCTAAAAAATGCAAGTATTGATATTTAACTTGTCTGTAAGTGAAATTCAATTGAAAAGTTTAAAACTTGCTCTAACTACATTTACATTCATCATGAAGATTAAACCAAGGGTTTCCATTGCATAGATGAAGCTATTTCTGGCTGTTTTTTTTTTTTTTTTCTCAACTTCATTTCTTCAAAGTCAAACGGGAATAAAATAACAATTGAATTCATCCAAGAACATCTAAATTATTAACTCTGAATTCTGGCATACTTCGTAAGCTTAAGCCTGTCCCTGTTTCATAATTTCACACACAATGTAAATTACATGTAACATCATAAGATAGTGATCCCTAAGGACTCTAGTAACATGTAAGACAAAAGCATCTTATAGACAAGAGTTCACAAAGTGTCATGGCAAAATTTCTGCTTGATTTTAACCAAAACAAAATAAAATCCCAACTGCGAATTTACGTCTGGTTAATGTAATCCTTTTTTTCATCCTGAAGTTCATCACTTAGGTTTGTTGATACATCACAAACCTAAGTTTGTGATGTATCAACATCACAAACTTTCTCAGAAATAAACCATCAGAAAAATTGACCTTTATCTTCAAGTGGATTGATTTTTGTAAAAGTTCACAGCCCCTTGCTCCATCTGTCATTATTATCTATTAATAGGTATAGGGAATGGAACTGCAGAGATTGTTGAGACTGCAAAAACAGTTAAGGGAATTAAAAACCCAATCTTTTCAAGACACTAGTTTTCCAGAACCAGAGAGCAGGTAGGGTTAACACTGAAAATAAAGCCACCACTGGCAAAGGTCTTATCTACTTTGTAATTTATAATACTCCTGGACTTTCAATTTCTAATCTCTAGCTTGAGAGAGGTAGGGAAGTTCTGCAATTTGTGTGTGCCTTTCTTTGAAAGGCTTATTTCAGCTGCTGCTGAAAAACCCACTGAAGCATAAATCTTATCCTTTTAGTCAGAACCAAGCAGCATTGTCCCCATTGATTTATCTTCTGTTTGTTTCCTCCAGCAGTCTCCTCTGATTTACTTCCCTGCTTTTAGGATAATATCACAAAAGTAAATTGACAAGCACATTAACAAAAATATATTTAACTGTCTTACTCCCTGCTCCATTTAAGTGTCCACAAAAATCCTAATTGAGGGGCTCAGCAGCAGGCGTCATCTTGCTCCAATTTCATCATTACTTTGTCTGCTTGCCTTGTCATAGTATGTGTAATTTTTGCTGTAAATTAGGCAGATTTCAATTCTCTATGAGTAGTCAATGGTGGACACAGTTTTCCAGCTTAGAGTCCTGTCTAGTAATACAGTTGATAAGCAATATATTTGCACACCACCAAATTTTACAAAGAAGTATGTAATGCAATGTTACCAGTGAGAACTTGTATTTACATTTTATAAAACCAGCTATAAGGAACACTCAGGAGCATCATGAAAATTGCAAATAAAGAAAACATGCTCTTCACTTATAAAAAGATTAAACAAAGCAGTTAAGGGTTCTATCTGTCTCTCTTCCCCAAAGAGGCTGTTAATCTAAATGGAATAATCTTTTCTATTATTACTTTATTATTGTTTTATTATAGTGAGCTATATTTCAGCCTCTTATGGAATGGCAGTTATTATACTACAGATCTTTCATATTCTAATGAATTTCATTCTGTCTCGGGAATTTTGTTCTGAAAATTGCATTCTCCTTTTTGCTCTTCCTTTTTCTTTTTTTTTTTTTAATTTTATTCTGAAATTATAATGCAAAAGAGTCTCATTTAAGAGTTTACCCATGAGACATACAAATGTACCTGTCTATTCTAGTAAATACCTAATTCTTCAGAAGAGATTTTTGTTCCAAAAAATGGTTTATATTGAAGAAAATATGTGATTTCTACTCAATAGCCTTATGTGTTTCATTGTGTCTCTTTTGTTTTTGTAAAACTGCAGTACAATCCTGAAGGTAAATTTGAGAAGTCCATAAAAGTAAACTTGGCAGTCATTTCTAAATTCTGTCTTCTGTAAAGAAACTTGTGGAAGAAAACTAGAGTGGAACCAGAGCTGGTGGAGCTGATAGATGCAGTACAGTGCCCTGGCAAAGTAGTGTAAAAGCTTAGATGCTTCACAGGTTTTGCAAGAAGAATTAGCTTTGTAGACAATTAATGGAAATATATTTAACATATCTGCTAAAGTCACTGTTTAGTTTTCTCTTCCATTCTCTATAGTTAGCACTTTGCAGGACTTGCAACAGGTAACCATGGAAGCAAGACAAAAACCAGAAGAGACTAATGTTAGGGGTCCCCAGCCCAGGTAATATGCTTCAATGGTCCCGATTTCCTTAAAATATCTTTATACAGTGCTTTGGAACTTATTTCTTTGCAGATATAGTTAGCAGAGAATTAAAAGTCCAAAAAACCAGAAGATAGATAACAACAGTTGTGGCTTTGCCCAGGACTCCATAGGCTTAATTGTGCTTGCTCCTACCCTGATAGAGTTGGTGAAGCTAAATCAGACAAAATAACAAAACCCAAATAATTGTTTATGTACTCTCTTTCTTCAGAACTGAAAACAAAACACTTTACTTGCTTTCATTTAAACCACATTCTTTAAAGTTAATGTTTTGGGATTTTTGGTGAATATGTGCATTTCTTGCTCTCTATTGAAGGGAAAAAAGAAATCACAACAGAAGTGAAATTATAACAGGGAAGCTCAAAAAGGAGCACTGATAAGAGTTATCTTCAGTGAGAACAGTTTTTAATGGAATACAGCTGTTTGACAAACCCTAATCTCTTCATGCAAATGTGTAATTTTAAAAAAACCCTCATTGCAAACTTTGTGTAGCTAAAGGGCAAAAGTTGAGGAGAAAAATAAAAAACAGTTTCACAAACATACCACCAGGAAAATGCTAAGGAAATGTCCTGAAGGTGTTAAAGAATTATATGCAAATCCCCCACTGTTTTGGATCGATGAGGAGTAGTTAATCCTTCTCTGTCTCTTCTTTTGAAGCTGTTTTTCATTATTTATTGTTCCCAATAAAGAAACTAAAGCTGTAACCTGTGCACTAGGGCACTTGATGGGGAAGAGAAGTATCAGCTCTGAGTCAGTCAGAAGTGGGAGCTGACACATGATCTCCTGTGGATCAGGTGAATATTTTATCCACAATGTCATGGTGGGTTATCTTTTGGTGGTTTTGTTTTCTGTCTTAATTTCCCTGATGAAAAATATCCTGGCTTTATTCCAGTGAAGAATAAAAAGAAAAAAATATTTTCGTTTTTTCTGAACTACAGCTCTTGGTCTCTAGAGTTCTAAAATCAGAAGGAGATAAGATGTGAAAATGCAGCAGAGACCAGACAAAGGTCTTGTACTACAGATAGGTCAAAGCAAAGATAAGGAAGCTGAAGAATAGATTGTGTCTTTGGCAGGAAAACCATTAATTGTTCTTTTGAGTCATCTTCTGTTAATTTTTGGACACTTTCAAACAGCCAGGTTCTTGTTTATTTACACTGGAAAGTACTAAATATTTTCTAATATCCAAATACCTCAACTTGGGGGAAGAGCTGATACACCAGAGGGTTTTACTGTTATTCAGAGAGATGTTGACAGGCTTCAGAAACTGCCTGATGGGAACCTCATGAAATTCAAGCAGGAGAGCTGGAAACATCTAGGCAGGAACCATCCCAGATATCAGTACATGCTGGAGGGTCAGCTGGACTAAAAGCAGCTTTGGCAAGGAGGGCCTTGGGGTCCTGATGGACAATAAGCTAAACATGAGCTTTCAATGCACTCTTGTAGCAAAACAAGACCTCCAGTATCCTGGAGTGCACTGGGAAAGTGTTGCCAGCAGGTCGAGGGAGGTAAACCTTCCCTTCTGCTCAGGCCTGGTGAGACTCCTCTGGCAGTGCTGTGTCCAGTTCTGAGCTCCCCAGGGCAAGAGAGACATGGACGTACCAGAGACAGTTCAGTGAGAGTCCATAAAGATGGAAGGACTGGAATCTCCCTTCTATGAGAAAAGGATGAGAGAGTGTCGGGTCCGGCTGTCTGTCTCTGCCCTGACACGGGTAGAGTGGTTCTTGGGTGGCACGCGATGCAAAGGACGAGTCTGGACTCTTCAGCTTTTCGGTCTTCAGATTGTTTATTATTTCTTATCTACAAAATTTTCTGTCTGCCCAACAGAGGTCTGATCTGCAAGCAGTCACAGGCACTCTCTGACCACCCACGGGGCGGTCATGTCTTTTTATACTAAAATCTACGTATACAATATTTACCTTTATTTCCCAATGCTTTTCACCCATGTTAGCAAGTGCACCTTCACCATAAACCAATCCCCAAGTGCCAATATCATCACAGGAGATGGAGGACAAGAAGAAGAAAGAAGAAGGACGAGACACGCCCTGATCCCTCCATCTTGTCTCCATAACCCCCCTGTACCAAAAACCTTAAAGTCTATATCTCACCCTCTAAATGTGTCCCTTTCACACCCTTCACTCTAAAGTGATTCTCTTGTCCTCAAACTCTTGTTACTTCTGTGGATGGATCAAAATCAAGCCACCAAACACTCTTGGCAACATTCCAGGATTTCCGAGACCCCCCAAGGGTTCTCCTGGCATCTCTGGACATCGGGAACAACGTGCTGAGATCCCACAAGAGAGCTGGGACTGTTTAGCCTGAAGGAGGATAGGCTTGGAGTGATCTTTTCCCTGTTTATAAATACCTGAAGGGAGACAATGAATGAAATTTTCTCAGTAATGCTCAGTGACAGCAAAACAGTGAACACAAACATCTGAGCCTGTTAAGGAACCCTTTTTTACTGTGGAAGTGATCAGTCACTGGCACAGGTTTCCCAGAGAGACTTTGCAGTCTCCATCCTTGGAGATATGTGTCCCAACACATATCCCCGAGCAAGGGAATTAGACCAGATGAGCTCCAGATGTCACTTGCAATCGAACAACTCTGTCATTCTTGAGTTGCCATTTTTGAGAGTTTTCTTTACTAAATTCTGTTCGAGAATTCTGAGATAGATACAAAATTATTTGTGCTTGTATTAAGGCTACACTTCTCCAGCAGGACCCATAACCAATACAGTGCAAATCCAAACTGTACATCAGACAAATGTGACCACATTTAAATTATTAACTGCCATGGTTTCACTGTGACCTACTGTGAGGTAGTTATTGAGTAACAAAGAGTTGACCTGAGAACTAGATCCAGTCCACATTTCAGGAATTCAAGGGCTAACTGTTGAAGAAATCTTTTTGTGTAGTCAGTGTTATTTAAATGTTTCACAATTTACTAAGGAGAATTTTGTTCCTTTTAAGTTTTGAAAGCTCCCAACTCTCCTTCTGCTTAATGGCCCTACAAATTTTCTTGGAAGATGCTAGAAGAATGTGTGGTTATGCAGATAATCAATAACCTTCTTTTAATATATTTTACAAACATCCAAGGCATCAAACCAGTTTTGTTTCAATATAATATCATTTATTCTTGATTTCCCAGTGGCAGTTCTTTTCAAAAAGACACCAGACAATGTTTGTTCCTTGAATGTTTATGAAACATTTTCACCCATTTAAATGGGTCCCACCATTCACCAGGAAAATATTTAATCAATCTGGAATGCTCTCAGCCCAGAAACCGTGACCTGGGAAATGGGCAGATGCTGCAGATACAGCCCCTGTGTGCAGCACAGCCATACTGGGCCACAGAAAACCAATTTTTACTCATGGTACGACTAAGTTTTTATTTCTCTTATTTGCATATTGATTATGTAATTATTATATGCACAATTATAAGTTCCTTTTTCCTTAGGATGCTGTACATTTGAAAGGCAATGTTGACTGAGTGCTCCTATTTAGTGGATAGCCATGTCCACTGTGTAGCATGCCAAATGTAGGCATTTCTGTGATTCTTACTCTAACCCCACCGTGCCCACAATAAGCAAAATAAATGACTCAACTTTTTTTTATGCTAATTTTGAGCAACAGAGAAATAGAATTACCACACATTTTCAGTTAGGGAGCTAATGTGGGGAGAGAGAGCAAAAATCTCTTAAACTAGAGGGTAAAACTAACTCAATTATTTAATTGCTTGCTTAGGGTGACAAAGGAATACCATAACAAAAAGAAGCAGATTCCAATTTCCAGTAATAACTTAGAAGAATGTATCCCATAAAAATTATTTTCTTTGCTTTGTTCAAACTTTTTCACCAATATTCCAAAAACATTCAATTAGACAAAAGTCTTGTGTAAATAATGTGGTAGGTATCAGCAACCAGAAGAAACTCTTGATATTAAAATGTGTTGAAAAACTTCAACCATTCCCATTTCTACCAGTAGCATGTCTGCAGACAGCAGAGTTCTGGTGACATATAGAAAGATTTAGATGTGCAGTCCTAATATATGCTCTTATTTAAGGACTCTGTACTCACTGAGATTGCTGAAAATGAGACATGACATACAAATCAAAGAAATAAATTTTTTTCAAAAAGTCTGTCTGCCCTCTCCACATCTGACTTTGAAGATAGATCTAATACGAAGGCTAACATAACCTCTCTATATATGCCATGTAAAAAAAGCCCTCAGAACAGAAGATAATATTCCAAAAGTCATGTTAGGCCTCTCAAAGACTGAAGAATTAATCCATCTGATTCACTTTCTGGTGGTCTTGCCATCCTCCATAGGCAAACCAGCACCTTGTGGTCCAAGACATGAAAGCTGGGCAACCAGTTGTAGGAAACCATTAAATATTAATGTTTGGCACATACTCTTTTTTGTTCTTTCTTCTTTTATTGTTTGTGGTTTTTTAACAAGCTGCTAATCATTTTGATCAATTGCTCCTTATAGGACCTTTGTATTTTCACAGACCTAAAGAAATTGAAAATATTTGAAATCTAATGTACCTTCTTAATCTTCAGTGCCAGGAGCATCTGTCCTGTCATCTTATGCTGGATCACTTATTGATGTGACTGGCAGAGGTTGTCTAGTGACTGTGCTCATCCAATGACCATAATTTTCCAGCGCTGGAGGCTATCAAAGCTTTTGTTTAATTGCACTATGTTTGGCACAAATTCAATACTTTCTGTATTCTAAAATGCAGTATTTCAACGTTCAATACAAACATCTGATATTCACAGCCAGTCTAATAGGTACACTATAAATATATGTATATATTACAGTCTGTAATATGTCTGAAAATGTGTATTTTTTGAACATATTAAGCTTCACATGCAGGATAAGTAGAATAAATAACTTTTTTTTTCCTTAGTGGATGATAACAAAGTACTTAGACCCAGGAATAATTGCTCCAGGTGAGGGTAGGAGCTGGCAGACAGAAGGGAAGAGGTCACCTGTGGGAAAACCTGGACAACACATTTATCCCTGTGCTCCATGGATACAAATAGTCACCATGGTTTGTCTGATGCATTAATGAGCACGTTCTGGGGTTTGGGGGATGCCCAGGGGTGTTTGCAGTCGTGTTTCTGTGGCAGGTGGCACTAGATGGCACTGCCTCAAGGGCTTTCACAGTGTGTGGTGGGCGAGCAGCAGGCAGTCACTGCCTGTTTGGTGGTGATCGTGGGTGGGTGGCAAAGCAAGGGCTTAAAAGGCAAGGGAACTGGTTTTCTCACGCTTGCTAATACAGCAGGATTATTTATGGAGGCAGAGCCGCTGCCTGAAGCCAGGAGCTGCTGTCAGCTGAGCTCATGGAACACCAGCTTGGCTGTGACTTGGTCATGCCCACCTCTGCTCCGAGGGTGGCAAATAATCCGGGTAAATGTGTGACACTTTTACACGTGTGATTTGAGGAGTTATGCGGGGAGAATCCTTCTTGTTTCTCCTCTAAAGAGAAGCTGATTCACACACCCTAGAAGTTGATGATGATGTTTAGCAGAGGGACAGCAGTATCTCAGTGAATGTGTGTCATGTAGAGGAGATAATTATGTGATTAATTGCATAGTCATAAGAGAAACCAATCTGTGCACTAAAATCTATGCTGCAATCCATCACAAACAAAACTTATTTTGACCATTAAAAGAGAAAGCCAAAAATATTCCTCTTGGTATGTTATGACAGAGTTTTTTTTCCTTCAAATATTAATTTTGTGCCAGTCTCCCTTCCATAAAATTTTATTTTCTTTTATAAAATCATCTTTCATGGAGTAAGTCAGCATTCAATACCAGTTTGATATTTTGTGACTTTTTATATTAGCAAAAAGACCTTTTTACCCCTAAATCTGGGTTTTTAGGATGGGATACACAGCTCTCACTTTTAGCCCCAAGACAAGCTCTTTGAAGTGACACATTACATTCTATAAAGCATTTTCATGTCATTTGTTGAGATACTTGTATTTTGTTCTGGACTAAGAACACACCTGTGATGTGTCTTACTGTCACATGATGTAAAGATTGCTGTAAAGCTCTTGTAATTTTTTTTAATTCCTTATTTTATTCTTAATAACTTCAGAATAAATTTACTGATATAGAATAGTCCAAGAGCTTTTTTTATTAGTGATTTTTTTATGTCTGCATTATCACTATTATAAAGTCAGATAGGAATTGATCTTCATAATTTAAAAAGTTGAAAATGTTTCTGTTTTTACCACACAGCACAGATGTAGTAAAATACACTGGGTTTATACACTCTCTTTGGAGGTTTGTTATGTAGACTTTTTTACAGCTTTACAGTTTCTGGCTTCAGGATACTTATTATTAAAACTTCCTTAGAAGTCTGTGCTTCAGTATTATCACTCTGAATTCTTGCTTGTCAATCTGGGGTTACAGCTCTGAGAGAGACAAGAAGCTAAATTTTTGCTTTAGAAAAGGACTATTCAAACCGAGCGTATAATCCATTTTTTGGTAAAGCTAAAACCACACAGCATCTGAGAAATGGAAAAAGGCATAATGTCTGTGGCCTGGGATAGAGAAAATGATGAACAGTGTAATTTCTGCAGTGTTTTGCCTTGTATTGTGTACATGCTGTGCTGGGAGACTTGCCTCTCATGCAGATCAAAGAAAGATGCAAAGGTCAAATCCAGCTGAAATCCCTGCTAGTGCACCTGAGGTGTTTGCTGAAAACAGCAGGCAAGGACCAGGCTAATCAGGCAACAAACTGGCACCCTGCAAGAGCCTGCTGTTTCTCCCTGTGTTGGGGAGAATTCCAGTATTGTCGATCCAGAGCTGCATGAGGATTTGTGCACAGCTTTAAAGAATTTACAATATCTCACCATTACAATATTCCACCAAGAAAAAGGGAATAATTTTTCTCCAATCCCTAATCGTATAGAACTGCTGAGATTTCAGTGCTTCTACAATTTCCTGAAGACTCAGTCAAATTCTCTTTTCTTGACCCTCTAAGTAGTATTCTGTTGCTTCAATAAATGATAAGCAAAATTCAGTTTCTAT
This sequence comes from Agelaius tricolor, assembly GCF_023055355.1. Classification (NCBI taxonomy): domain Eukaryota; kingdom Metazoa; phylum Chordata; class Aves; order Passeriformes; family Icteridae; genus Agelaius; species Agelaius tricolor. The sequence continues at coordinate 45,187,260 of NW_027269267.1, read as the reverse complement.
ATGTTACAGATCTTTTCAAGTGCCTGCAGCTACCAAAACTAATCACAGTAGGTTACTTCTGGTTATCACTCCTAGTGCAATATACCAGTCATATATCTTCCATTTTTTTCCATTTCACTCACTTTTGCATTTGCATACACAAAAAATCCAATCCAATCAATCTTTCTCTTGAACATTAGCACCAAAATTATTCTTACATAAAGGAACATAGATCAAAGTGCCTCCAGCTCCTGCTAACTGAAGGCTTTCTCTGTTATCAGACACACAGAACAAAAGTGATCATGAGTCTACAAGGGAAGCACTCAGGGCACCATACCTGGAAGAGAAGACATTTGGGCTCCCATCTCTACTTCACTTAAAAATTAACAGAAAATCCATTGTGGGCTTAGATCATAAGGCCAGGGTGCTATGACAGGGCCTGCTACTGCTTAAACTGCAGGAATGTCACACAAATGCAAGGTAATTGCAAACTGTGCTATCTACTTTCCCTACTACCCTTCTTGGAAGAAACTGTATCACATAAAAGATGGTTAGAGAGTTTTTCTGGCAGCTGGAAATTATCAGCTCATGTTTTTTTACAGAAAGGACTAGCAAAGTCCGTGGAAGCATAAAAGGAAAAAAGTTCAAGTCATGCTCACATTGTATTTGTTACCTTACCTCTGTGTCTGTCATTGATGAAACCATGTTGGGGATAATGAATTTGGTTCTGGAAAATATAGTGGAAGGAGGGCATTGAATTTGTCTGTCTTTAAGAAAGAGCTAAGAAAAAATCAACAAGTTTCTTTTTAGCGAAAAACTTTGGGTACTCAAACTTTTTTAAGATCAAGTTATAACTTCTATGTAAGGATCAACCTGATGAACAATATTTTCATAGATAGATTTTTGGTCAATCCAGTTCTAGGGGCTAGGGCTAAAGTATGACAAAATCCAAAATTTGGAAGTTGTAACCAAACAAATTACAATTAAAAATCATGTGAACATGATTCATTGAGTGGCTATGTGATTATCCAAACTGTTTGCCAAGGGCTACAGTGGATTCCTTATCCCTTTAAATAAAGATTGAATACAGCACCACTTTTTCTGCCACACTTGCACAAACTGCAGACAAGACCTGCTCTGCCAGTCTGGAGCAAGGTGGGTGCTGCTGACCAGGAGGGTGGGAAATGGAACCACAGCTCATCTCCAGGTCTTCCCTCTGCTGGTTTGGGTGATGAGAGAGAGGAGTCTATGGTAGTGAAGATACGAAGTTATGACTCAGAGACCCAACTAATGTTACACATTCTGTGACTATATCAACCAATAATTGATTTGATATTGTTTGATTTTGTTTGTTTGTTTGTTTGTTGTTTTGGGGCTTGCTTGTTTTTTTCATAGAAACACAACTAACAAAGTACATTTTGGTGGCTTAAATTTGACTGATTTTTGATGGCCTTGATAGAGGCCAAAAATGGGACCAGATTAGCCAGGGGCTATAGTATCATTATGTTTATTCCTTTTGGCATTCCCCTACAATGCTAACTACATCTGTACTGCTGAATGCTTCTGCTCCAGGGCCCAGTGGTAATTGCATTCCCAAATTATTACCTTCCAAGGCAAACTGGGTACAAATGCATTGCATAGCACTAAACCTGTCATCTTGATTATTTTTGTGTGGTTTTTCAGTTCAAAGCAGCAGTTGACATGCCAGAGATCTGTCACAACCCACCAGAGAGTCTTAGAGCATGCTGCTGAGAAAATTCCAGGTTAGTGGAATATGCCACCTGGAGGTGGCATAGCCAAGTAGGATAGGGATGGGAAGGTTATGTTGGCTTGAGGGAGCCAAAAGTGGCATGATTTGATCTGTGCTTTTTGGGAGAAGACTTTAACAAGGTGTCCCAATAACTGTACTTGAATTTTGTGAAATGACGTTTACATAGTATGAGTAGTAGGGTGCAAAAATGAAGTAGGAGCTGAGGCCTTTCCCTGAGGAAATATTTGGGAAATAGTTTTCAGGAGAGTAGGTCTTCCTTCACTGAAGCTCTTTCCTTTTGCAGCTTTACAGTTAACTGAAATATTAAGTATTCATCAGATACAGGATGTTAGCAAGATGGGTTCACACATCCATTTTGGCTTCTGTAAGCACCAGCTTACACAGCTGTTAATTTGTCTGTCTCTTCCACCACCTCTTTCTTTTTTTCATCAGCTCAGTTATTCATGTCTAAAAATCCTCTAAATTTTGGTGGTGCAGTTTTGAATACTTAATATTTGACTGCTTGTATCTCACTGGATATATTCTGTGATCATAGCAAGAGCTTGTAACACTGGTGTCAATAAATGGAAACATTTCAAAAGGAATCAGAAAAAAATAACCCAAATATTACCTCTGCCTAGAAATCTTGTCTTGCTGATGCTCTTAGCCCTATGAAACAATGCCAGAGAAAATTATAACGTCTGCCAACTACACAGTTTCATGGAGCTAGTCACTGTTGCTAACTGAGATCAAAGTTATATGTTAAAGCCCATGATCTAATTTCTTCTACCAGGCTAGTTTCTGCTTTTAGTTTCTGTAGTTGGTGAAAAGTTGTCAAGAAAAAGCCCAGAAAATTACACATGTGGCAGTAGTTACAGTGAGGCAGATGTAATAATTCTAAGGTCTTCAGAAATAAATTTTTGGAGGAAATGAAGTACTGATCAGCAAACTCGTCCACGGGTTCATTCTGTGAGTAAATCAAAAGGCACTGGATAACCCTCTCCTTATGTGATTCTCAGATCTTTTACTTAATAGTTTTCTCACTCTGAAATTAATCAAGTCAATGAAATAAATCACAAAACACCATACTTCATCATACATATTACTTGTTAGATGAAGCTTTCCTGTCTATTACCATGACTCAAAATAGGCTTGCCTAGTACTCTTGATTCAGGCTGGAATCAGGAGCAGGAGAGGGAAATATCATAAGAACAGGGAAAAAGTAACAATTTCCTAGTATATGATATATGTGTTCAAATAACATTCCTGCACAGGAACTACAGGATCTTGGTTAGTTGCCATGTTTATTATGACTCATCAACAAATGTGGGAACATACACTCAGCAAGAGCTCAATGAGACCTAGAGGGAATTATTAATCCCTCTAAATTGTCTAATCTTAAAAAAGTAAAAGAAAATTTTAATAGGAACACTTTTCTGCCTTCTGTTTTTGAAACTCTGACTTGGCTGGAATAATTCTAAAAAGTTTTAATAACTTGTTTTTAATCTGGCATGTTTACCTGGTAACACAAGCAGATGGAGACATGTCTGAATATTTTCCACAACTTTTGGTTTTCCCACTGAACTTGTCTTAGATCTGATTCTTTTTGTTGGTCTTCTCTGTGGGATTATCTTGAACTGAGGTTTGCTTTTCTTTAATTTAGGTACCCTAAAGTGAACGTCTTACACTTTTACCAATGCTGAGAAAGTGGAAAGGCTTCTTCCAAATTATAGGTAGTACTGGGAATTTCAAAACACAACCATCTGTATTTATCAAGAATTTTTTCTTTAATGGAGAGGTCTTGGGAAATCAAACACACAGATGTAACTTTTATCAGTCTGTGTGTTATGTATGTTCACACTAGGGTAGGGTGACTAACCGGGCAACAATCTCCATCCTTCCTCCCATGGGCACCAGCCCAGGGCAGGTTTTGGATGATACAAAGTGGTTACCGTTGTATCTAATCCTGACATAATATTTTGCACAGTTGAAGTCACAGAACCTTTATTACTGGTGTGGATTATTTTCCCCCACTAAACAGGCATTCTGCAGCTGTTTACCTGGGCTCTTTCTTTGGTACATGAGGAGTAACAGACATTTCCAGTCCACTAACTACAGTAGGACCCTGGATACCCTAGTCTATGCCTGGATCCTAGATACCCTAGTCTATGCCTAGATCCTAGAAGGCTTAAGCCAGGTGAGATGAATCATTCCTGGTGGCTGCAGAAACAGATGAGTCTATAACAGCAATAGGCATTTTGACCTTCTCTTGCATTTTGACAGTCTTGGCACAGCATGAAGTGGGCAGTGCCGAGTTAGTTGCTCTCCTTAGAGGGGAGGTCTTGTGGGATAGGCTCAGGGCCCAGCTGAGTAGGTGACTAGAAGGAAATCTCACACTTCCTCTCCTTTTGCTAACAAAAAAAAGGCCATCTTTCTTCTTTGCTTTGCGGAAGGGAAGAGTCTTGCTCCATACCACTTTCAAATCCTGCCCAAGAAAGGAGAGCAGACTGTGGATAGCCTGGAGAAACTATCATAGAGAGATTGAGGTTAAAACAGGCATGTTTTAGAGATGATTCTATTGCATTCTTGAGAGAAGTCAGGGACGTAGTAAAACAACACAGAGACTGGCTCCAGATTGGCCAACACTGCAGTACAGGAGCACAGTGTGGTGGTACTGTGGCTGTGGAGGCAGATTCTGACCAGCAGTTGCCCACACTCCAAACCAGTGCTGCAGATAAGCCTTTGCACTTGCTGCTGAAGTTGGGTGTGGACCCATTTGGGGTGGAAAGAGTTGAAGGCACTCCAGAAGGAGCTGGTCAGAGCAAGTCACATACCAAGGAACTAGTGCTGCATGGTGCTGGACAGTCAAATCTCAATATGTTGGAAATAGAAGATCTTTAAGCTCCATACCAACCCAAGCCTTTCTATGATTCTATGTTCTATACAGCAGAGCTCCCTGTTGCAGAGTGTTTGCACAGGCAGGGAGCCAGACAGAGGCTGCCCCTGCCAGCACCCATGCTCTGACCAAATTGCCTTTCAGAGCACTGACTTTAGTGTAATGCTGTTATATCATGGCCAGCACTAACTGCTAAGCACTGTGCTGTAAGAGCTCCTCTGCAAAACACAGCCAGTTCTTATGGAGGTCTCATAAAGCAACAATTTCCCACATATTGCTTGATATTCATAAATACAGATGTTTCCTGGGAAAGGGCTATCAATAGACTGGAGAATTTAAATGCCTATAAAGAACCTGTTGCTTGATAAAACCCAAACCTCTGAAATGGTCTGTGCTGTTATGTGGATGTGTGGACATCTGGTAATACCCTTAGTGAACCACAGAATCATAGAATATCTCAGGCTGGAAGGGATCTGTAAGCATCATCATGCCCAATGCAGGACTACCTAAAACTAAATCATATGACTAAGGGTATCATCCAGAACCTCTTGACCTCTGACAGGTGTGGTGCCCTGACCACCTCCCAGGGGAGCCTGTTCCAGTGGCTGCCCTCAGTGAAGAAGTGAATTTTGAGTCTAGAGAAGGGCAACGGAGCTGATAAAGCCTCAAGAGGGAAACTTCTCTGAGGAGCAGCTGAGGGAGCTGGAGTTGTTTAGCCTGGAGAAGAGGAAGTTCAGGGATGACCTCATTGATCTCTACAACCACCTGAAAGGAAAGTATGGCCAGGTGGGGATTGGCCTCTACTCCTAAGCAACCATTGAGAGGATGAGAGGAAATAGTCAGCTACTCCAGGGGTCATTTAAGAATGAGCTGGATATTAGGAAGAATTTCTCCACAGAAAGAGTGATTAAACAATGAAATAGACTGTCCAGGGAGGTGGTGGAGTCCCCATCCCTGAAACTGTTTAACCAGATATTGAACATGGCACTTAGTGCCGTGGTCTAGTTAACCTGAGGGTGTTTGGTCACAGGTTGGAGTCAATGACCTCTGAGGTCTTCTCTAACTTAATTGATTTTTTTGGTTCTGTGAATGTACTTGTGGAGTTAGTGACACTCGCTGTGTCACATCTTATAACTTGTTCATCTGTAAAATTGCTGTGATTTCTGGCTACTGGGGACTATCCTGAGCAAGATGTTTCTCCCATGTCATATTCTCAGAAGATACCACCCCTTCCTGCAGAGTATTTGGATGAAGTGGCAACTCAGGTTATCTCACTGAGGTTAAAAATAATTTTGTGTTTCTTTGTGGAAAATAAACTGTTTCTCATGAAGAAATGATAGCTCCTAAGACTTTAGGATTTGGGAAAAAAAAGTGGGTTTTTTTCTAGATGGTTGTTTCTCTACCTCTGTATTACTGTACCATTTTTGCTTAGCTATGATATTTTTTGTATTTTTAACTAAAAAATTTAGAATCATATGTATGTTTTAATGGTCAAATTTTATGAACAAGTAGATGAGAGCATACAACACCAGCAAAGCAAATATGTGCTACCTTCATTTGAAATAAACTGAAACCACTGTGGGCTTCTTGCTTTGCACTCAGTAGCAAAAACCATTCAGTCCTGTTGTCAGTCTGCTCTTTCTGCTGCCAGCAGTGGTAACAGCTCACTTTGATTGAAAGATCCAGTTGCCAGCCTAAAAATAAAGCTTGGCTTGGAAACTGGAGCCTTTCTCTACCTTGAGACTGATGGCTGGCTGCTGAGATGATTTAGAGACTCAGTGCCATATCCTCACTGCAGATGCCTGCTCCATGGGATGCAGCTGCCCAGGCCTGAGGCTGCTAGCGGAAACATCCAGGGAGCCCCGCAGCGCTGACTTCTAAAAGAGTTTAGATTTATTCTCACAGTGATATTCCCCAGGAGCATGAAACACAGCAAGGGCAGGTACTAAGCAGTGACTTTCTCACAGTCTCGTACAGTAATTCTGCACTAATAGTGAAACTGGTTTTGGTTTTTATCTCTCCAGCTGTACCGGCCTAAGGCAGTGTGAACATTCATGCCTGTATCAAGGATGCAGCCACCTGCCCCAGTTCCTCCCTTCCACCCATGAGCCAAAAAGGCCCCTGGCTCCTTGTGACACAGGTCTTCTCTGGATTCCTTGTGTCCAATAACCTCCTACAGGCTGCACATAAGATCATCCCAAGAAACTGTAAATGTAACCCCTCACTTGAAGATTGATTGGGAATTGCCTATTTGCTCCTGGCGCTGTTCTCTCTCTTGCTTACTTTCCAGTCACTCACCATTTGGGCTCTTAGTAACTTTCTCCTCTGCTGTCCTCTCCTGTTTCCTCTCAGCTAACATCAATGTTTCCTCTTCCAGCTCCTCCTTCCCGTAGCAGTGACAGTTTACATCCCAGACAGCAAATGTTCCACTTTCTCTTCCCAGCCTTTAAAAGAAGCCTCAGTTAAATGAACCAAAGAATTCTGTCACCATGAACTACACTGAGAACACAAACTGCCTCACCCACACAGTACACAGTTAGAAGAATGCTATTTTTTTTAAATTTTTTTTTAAACCATAGGGAGTTTGAAGGGGACTTGGTGACCTGAAGTGGGAAGTCAGCCAAAAGTCTGTGTTGCCTTGTCTTCCCTTTTTTTGACATCTTTTCCAGAAGAATTATATTAACTGTTATAGAAAGTTTCTTCAATTCAGTATTCCCAGCCCTAGGCTCAGGAGAGCTATGTGGAGGCCACAGCAAACTTCCAGCAGAACTCCTTCACTTGGTATTACAACTATTTGTTCTTTGTGCTAATTTCCACCAAGGGCAAAATACAACCCAGAACCCAATCTAAATTCAAAATGTCTTTATACATAGGATGAAAGAAGGCACAGCAGGAAGTTTTGTGCCTAAAATTTTATACCAGTTCTTGTTTTCAAAGCGCTGTGAACAGATCTGTGACCACCACTTCCCTCCCTTTCTCCTTAGATGACCATGGGCAGTGCTAATGTGGTTTGAGGCCAAAAGGACGAACTTTTTCCTTCAGTTTTGCCCCTGGCTTGGTTTGAGAGAAGGCTGGTTCCCTACTCCAGCTAATGAACTCCCAGCTAGCCATGAGAGCTCTCTGCAATGCCCCACAGCAGGAGAGCAAAGGCAAATCTTGTGGATCCTTGGGAACAAAGAGTGACTGCATTAGCAGTGGATGTAAAATAACGTCTTCTGTTTTGTATTGCGTCCCACACTGTTACTGCTGTTTCTCCTTGCTAGGAAAAGAAAATATAGCTTTAAATAAATAAATACATGTGCTTCTTACAGCTAATTATTTTTTAGAGCTCTATTTCCTCTTCTACTAAGGTAAAGGTTGCTGTACAGGCATTATGTAAGCTACTTCTTTCAGTACCTCATCATTGTTGTCTAATCTTAAACATGTACTCTTTCTTCACCACAAAAGGAAGTATAATTTAAAATTATAACAGATATTTTATTGATGCGTCCTGTTCTGTGTGGAGTAGTTCAAGATTAAAAGCTGAGATTTGAGTGGAGAAAATATGGTTGAAAAGACTGAAAGCTCCCCTGGCCTAGGTCACGGCCCTCAAGCACATTTGATTACACCAAAATAATTCCTGGAAATGTTTGTTCAACCTATTTGTAAAAAACACTGGAGATTGCAACTCTACAACCTCCCCAGGCTGTGCACATCAGCACTTCATCATCCCTATGATGAGAAACTCCTCTTTCAAGGTCAGAACTGCATTTCCCTTTACTGCAATTACTCCCTTTATTTTCAATGCTCACAGGGAATAATTTACAGCTGCTCTTTCTGTGAAAACTACTTGAAGACCATTATTATGCCTTTTGATCTTTTCCAGACCAAACAATTTCTTCCCATCTTTCTTCACAAGCCCTGTCTCTTAATCCACCAATATTTTTTCTCTTTTTCTCGCTCCATTTCTTTCTCCATCTCTTACAGGTGGTCTGAATCATTTTCAGAACCAACTCAGCTCAACAAAAGTTGTAATTCAGGCCTCGATTTAAGTCCAAGATCAGTCACATAGATTTATTTGTCTGTAATGTATGTCTTCACAAGTGAAGAGAGTGTCTTCTCTCCTCAGAGTCTATGGAAATCCATCTAATCCAGCCAGTGGAGTCTAGAGATTTATTCAGATTATCCTGAAGTAGACTGATTCAGCCAGCTAGACAGCTCTGAAGACTCCACTGGGCCTGGTGCCCTTGATTAGACATGGAAAACCAGTGCTTTTTGAGATGCCTTTAGTATCCTGCCCAGCATCCAGCTATTGATCCAGTAGGACACAGTCTCCTACAGCCTCCATGTTGCAACACCAGCCCCATGTCTAAGATGCCCTATGACATCTCAAAGTGTACATATGTCTTAGTTTGTCTGAGGGTTTATATTTAGGCAGCCAATCTGAGCCCACAGCTGCCATGTAGATTCTTACACTGCAAGATCAAGGTCAGGTACAAATTCAGAGCCTTACTGTCTGATTTGTCTTACAAACAGGAAGAGTTAGACATGACAACAGGAGCTGTGTACAGAGTCCATCATGATAAATACTACACATCCCATGATAAAAGGATGGTGATAACTTATTTTTATATGGAAAAAAATTGTTATGTCCACAAGTAATCAATCCTATCAGCAGAGAACAAATAATGTCCTGTGCTTTTTTTCATTCTGGGTATTATATCTCAGTGCTGACATTCTGGGACAACATTTGCTGGAAGAAGAATTGGATTCCAGAATAAAAAATTATTATTATTGTTCTAAACTAAGGATGAGAAGATGTTTGCTGGGGAAAACAAATGTGGTATTCATCTTTCAGCTTAAAAGATTTTGGCTGTTGTGACAGCTAAACCACCCTCCTCTTCCTGCTGCACAAATATATATGTGAATTAAATGAACACTTGCAGCTTGTTTACACCTTAACAATTTCATGTAGAAAAATGGATGGTCTTTCAAAGTTCCATTAAATCTGGAAAAATTAATTTCTCCAGGGGTAGAAAGTAGTATCAAGAGGATCATTTGAGCTTGTGGTGTATGTGACATAATGAATTAATGAAAGATATTGCTCAATTAAAAATAATTTTCATAAAATCATGGAATGGTTTGGGTTGGAAGAAACCTTAAAGACCATCTCATTCAAATGTCCTACTGTGGGTAGGGACACCTTCCACTAGATCAGGTTGCTCAGGGCTCTGTCCATCCTGGCCCAAACACTTCCAGGGATTAGGCATTCACAACTTCCCTGAGTAATCTGTTCCAGTGCTTCATCACTCTCTAAGTAAGGACTTTTTTCATAATATTTGATGTAACCCTACTCTCTTTCAGTTTAAAACCCTGTCCCCTGTCCTGTCGCCCTCTGCCCATATGAAAATTCCCTCTCCCTCTTTTTAATGAGCTGCAGTAAGGTCTCCCCAGAGCCTTCTGTTCTTTAGGCTGAACAATCCCAGCTCTCAGCCTGTCTTCATAGGACAATTGCTTCATCCCTGTGATCACATTTGTAGCTCTCCCCTTGGCCTGTTCTAACAAGTCCACATCTTTGTTGTGCTGGGGGCTCCAAAGCTGGATGCAGCACCTCAGGTGGGATCTCATGAGAGCTGAGAAGAGTGGGGATAATCACCTCCCTTGGCCTTCTGGAGCAGCCCAGGATGCAGTTGGTTTTCTGGTCTGTGAGCCACACTCATGGCCCATGTCCTGCTTTTCATCCATGAGGATTTGCAAGGCCTTCTCAGCAGGGCTTGTCTCAATGACAATGTCTCCCCATTGTACTGCCATCTGGGAAAGCAACAACTCAAGTGCAGCACCTTGCACTTGGGCTTGCTGAACATCATGAGGTTCTCATGGACCGTCTTCTCAATTTTATCTGTGTTGGACAATTTAGTAAGGGAGGAATGTACGTTACCTGTACCGTTCTGGATCAGATGCTCATGTGGGAAACAGAGTACAAGATGAGTAAAGTAGGAAGGTTAGAAATGAAATTTGAAGACATGACAAGTTGTCAAGCTCAACAAAAACCTGCAGATCCCCTCTAAAACTGATGTAGACACTGATATGTGGCATGCCATGTGACATGTGCCATGCTATGTGATATGTGGCATGCCAAGGGTAGGAGACAACAAAGATGACTCAGTAAGTAATCTCTTGCTGGATAGAAGGTTCCTGCCTTACTAATAAAATATTAACCGTTCTACATAAATTTAATTTCTCTGACCTCCTCTGAATGTTTTCTTGAGACAGTTCAGAAGGGATTAACTGTTTTTCAGGAAAGTGATGCTCTAATTCAGGACCAGAGACTTGCAGCCAGCATAAAGTAACTGGACAATCCCTGCAAGAGTCCAGCCCCTCACCAGTCTCACTTGGTCTCTCCTCCACAGGTTATTTATTGCAAGAGGTTTATTTTCACCTTTTATCTCCTCCTGACCTGAGAAAAGTTAGTCTTATTTCTGCTCATCCTCCTGAACATTTGCAGTATTTGCTGCTAACCAGGCAATTTGAGTCATTATCATTTTTAACTCACCTTAAACAATTTATTTCAAAACACAACAAAACAAAAATGTGCCAAACTGTTCTGTCAATACTATTCTGTATTGACATTTTTGCTGATGCTGAAAAACCAGACAAAAAGGGTAGGACATTGAGTTGTGGGTAAACATTTGCTGAATTAAAAAAGCTTTTTCCATCCCCTAGTAAGCCAACCAACAAAATTCATCTCCATGTTGCAGGGTGTCCATGTGCATTTTTGAGTCCTCAGCTGCCTGTTTGACAGCCTTTTCTTCCTGACACACAGTGTGCAAGACTGCTGGTCAGTTCCAGGAAGAAACTGGATGTGAAAATACCCAGTGAGACTGAATATATTCCTAAGCATGTTCTCCCAAGGCACACTTGGCTTTGAACAATGTTTCAGTTAAAACTTCCTTTTTCCTTTTGACAGATGAATAACAAGTACTTAGTGGTGTAGTGGTTTATTTTGTAAGCTTTAGAACAAGGTTGTAGCCTTTCTACCAGCACTGTTGTTTCTTGTATTCATAACTGAATTTAGTGCAATAAATGTATTAAATTGCTAACCTGAGCTAGTAAATTTGGCATTTGTAAGTGAAGACTATTCCCATCCTTTAGCCATTCTGTTCAGAAACACATCAGCTATGCATTACAAAAGTGAGAGAAATGACATAAATTGAAAAGTACCAGATTAAAAAGATGTTTCTGCTTTGATTTGGTGTTATAATTAGTTTCTCTTTTCCTCCTTTTTTTCTGCCCACTCCTTCCCTCAAAATGCTCAAATGCTTATCCTCAGTGTGCTGGAATTCAAGATATTAAAATATTGAATCTACTCTTGTTTGCCTGCATGTATATTGAAATCCGAACCTTCTCTTGGAAATCAAGATGCTCAGGAAGCCTTCAAATGCAGCATTTTCTGATGTTGATACTTTGTTGTTCTGATATTGCTGCCATATATTAAAACAATTTAGACAATGTTTTACTAATTATTACTTGAAGGCCACAATGGAAATTCATGGCCATGCAACAGGTTTCCTGGAGCCTGAAGTAAGAGGCAGCATCAGCAGTCCCTGCTACAACCCTTGCAAGCAGTGATATGGCTTCCCCTGAACAAGCTTGTTTTTAGAGCTCAACAGAGATGTCAGCAGCAGGGCCAAAAAACCATCTCATTTGGGATAGAGCCTCAGGTACCCCAAAAACTAGCTCCTCAAGAAAATGGAGAAGATCTAGATTTAGCTAAACCAGCCTGCAAGACTTCAAAAAGAAAGGGATCATGTGCTTTAAGTGACAAGTCAAGGACTACATTCATCTTAGTTCATCTGAGGGTTCAAACATATGTAAAGGCTTTCAGGGCTTTGCATTATGGAGTAAACATTTCAAATGGTTTAAGATTAGTACTCCTACTTAAAAATAAATATTTCATATGCTTCAGTTGAGAACAGGCTTTTCTCTTTCAAAGTGTCCCAGGTTTGCCTTGGATAGTCAAATTTCTTAGGAGCTGGCACAGTGCTCTGTTTTGGATTTTTTATGAGAATTATGATGATAACACACTGATGTTTTAGTTGTTGCTGAGTGATGTTTATTCTTAAGTCAAGAGCTTTTCAGTCCCCCACGCTCTGGCCATTGAGCAGGTGCACAAGAAGCTGAGAGGGAGTTCCACCAGGACATCTGATCAAACTGGCCAAAGGGACGTTCCATAACACAGAAAGTCATGCTCGGTGTATAAAATGCAGGGAGTTGTCTGGGAGGTGCCAATCACTTCTCTGGGATGGGGTGGGCACAGGTCAGCAAGTAGTGAGCAATTGCATTTTAGGGTTATAGTTTTCTCTCTTGTTCCTTCCTTTATGGGATAATAATCTTTATAATATTATTTACTTTTTTTCCCCCCCCAAGTATTAAACTGTTTTCATCTCAAGCCACAAGTTTTGCTGTTTTTCTGAGTCCCTTCCCCATCCCACTTGGGAAGGAAAGGGAGTGAGCAGCTGCTTTGCCAGCTTAGTTGCCAGCTGGGGTTAAACCACAATTCAAAGTAACAATAATAAGTCCCAGCTAAAGAGTGTAAAATGCAGTGGGTGATCTTCTACTCCTCCTTACCAAGCACTTTGGGTGCCACTGGTGAAAAGTGACATAAAATTTTCCATTGTGATGATTACTGTTATTAAAATTGAATTCAATTTAGATGGGGAAGACAGTATTTGAAGAAAAACTAAAATGGCTAAATAAAAGCACCCTATTGTTATTCTCCAAAGCATTTCTAACCACATCTAAGCAAGATATCAAGACTGAGCCTGTCAACTGTGGGAACACACACTATTTTTGCTCAAGAATATTGCTTGTCATTTTGTGTCAAGAAAATAAAGTATTTACATTACTTCTAGGATTTCCAATCACTGTGTAATTTTAAAAAGGTTCCCAGCAGTGTTCTGCAAAGGAACCCAAATATCATCACATATCCTGACTTGGAAGGGACCCACAAGCTTCACCAAGTCCAGCTCCTACACAGAACCACTCCAAGAGTCACACCACGAGCCTGACAGCACTGTCCAAACACTTCTTGAACTCTGGCAGCCTTGTTTCTGTAACCACTTCTCTGGGACCCTGTCCCAGTGCATGACCACCCTCCCAAGTTAGGAAGGAAACACAGAAGATTTGTGTGGTGTTTTTAACAGAGTGAACTTCTCAAACTGCCATCAATTTTTTCAAAATATCCTTAACATAACTGATCTTAATTACGTCACTAAAACTGCTCCCTTAATTTCTGCTAATTCTCAAGTCCATCTTCTGCTATCCACAACTTCTCTTGTCTTTTCACTGAAATCTCACTTTTGTAATCATTAGAAAAAACATTTACTAATAAGATAATTTTCTTTGTGTGGGCAGACATCTGCTTCTAATTTAGCTTTCAAAAGCCTGACAGAGTCTCTATCAGCTTACAATGATGTGACAGTGCTCATTTTACTGTGCTTCACAGAAAGAATCTTTTCAAAAGTTTGGTACATTCAGATATATTGAAAATTATAGTCTTGTTACTTCCCAATGTGATTGCCTCACAGTGATATTCTATCATGTTTTGGACACCTTTTTGGAGAGGAAAAGCAAGCTTTTCTTACTGTGCATTGTGCTGTGTACTTACTTTTGTATCAGGGAAACATTCCAACCCAGACCATTCTATTATTTTATTATTCTATATTTTTATTTTGATTGTTCTGTAACACCAGAATAGTATTGACCATGACAAGGTAAATATTTTTCCTCAGAAGCTGTTAATGTACAATCCTGTAGAACACATTAATATAAGATTTAAGAATATAAGAACACGTTTAATATAATTTAATATTCTAACACCTTAATATTATTAAAACTCATGTGCTATTATCTGGTACACAAAGGTCACATATATGCTAGCAGGAGAGTATATCTCAGCAGAAAGTAGGGGAAAAGAATACAGGCAGTATGCTATGGGTATATGTCGGGTCCGGCTGTCTGTCTCTGCCCCGACACGGGTAGAGTGGTTCTTTGGTGGGCACGATGCAAAGGACGAGTCTGGACTCTTCAGCTTTCGGTCTTCAGGTTGTTTATTATTTCTTATCTACAAAAATTTTCTGTCTGCCCAACAGAGGTCTGATCTGCAGGCAGTCACAGGCACTCTCTGACCACCCACGGGGCGGTCATGTCTTTTTATACTAAAACCTACGTATACAATATTTACCTTTATTTCCCAATGCTTTTCACCCATGTTGGCAAGTGCACTTTCACTAGAAACCAATCCCCAAGTGCCAACATCATCACAGGAGATGGAGGACAAGAAGAAGAAAGAAGAAGGACAAGACACGCCCCGATCTCTCCATCTTGTCTCCATAACCCCCCTGTACCAAAAACCTTAAAGTCTATATCTCACCCTCTAAATGTGTCTCTTTTACACCTTGTACTCTAAAGTGATTCTCTTGTCCTCAGACTCTTGTTACTTCTGTGGATGGATCAAAATCAAGCCACCAAGCACTCTTGGCAACATTCCAGGGTTTTCGAGACCCCCAAGGGTTCTCCTGGCATCTCTGGACATCGGGAACGATGTGCTGAGATCCCACAGGTATAGATACATATTCTCTGGAAACTCAAAGAGTTGTTTCCTACTCTCCAGATTGTATAATTATTGTTAATATTTAAAGAGTGACTACATAAATAAAGGTTTTCAGAAGCAGGAAAGAGGGTGTGAGCAAGTAAATGAAGTCTTGGCATCTAACCAACAAAACAGATTTTTTTCAAGCTTGATTAGGGGAGTTTTCAAGAACTGGAGCACATTCAAGCAGAGGAGATTTCTTCAGGCTGGATGAGCAGTCTCAGTTAAGCAGTGTTGACATATATATTGCGCCAATTTTGTAGTTAGACAGAGTAATTCAACTTGCAGCGTCACAAGTTTATTCATAAACAATACATTTATGTAAAATAAATAAAAGCAGTTTAAGTCATATGGAAATCAGTTGGAATCTGAAAGAGCTAAGGAACCAGCTTTATGATAAACATTGCCTTAAAGATGGTGTAAACTGTTTCAAAAAAATTTATGCAAAATGCATAATTACGGCATTCTTAATGTATATTTCCCCTTCTTTTTTTACCAATAACCAAACAAGAAATTTAGTTTAGATTTCTAAATGATTCTTCATCTTTATCTGGGTAGCTGGGTTTTGCTACTGTAACAGCTGTGGACATAACCATTACAATTCTAATAATAAGGAAAAAGAAAACCCAACCCTTGCATAAAGGATGAAAAGCAAAATGTAAAATATATTCAACCTTTTCTAGGTCAATTCATATTCTGTTCTTATTCTAAAAATTAACATAATTTCAATAGTTGCAGTCCAGGAAATTCCAATTTGCATCACCATTGCATCAAATTTTTAGCTGTTTATATTCTGATGCTCTTTAAAGATTGTATTTTCTGATAGTTTCTTTTCATCAGTTGCTTGCTGATTCAAACAGCATCAGCAATTTTGTTACTACTTGAAACTGGAATATAGGAAAATGTTATATTTACTTTAATTTTAAGCATTATTTTCCTTCAGAGGGGCATAAATCTTAAAGATGCCTATAAAAATATTGGTTTTATTCTGATAAAAATGGGTTGAAGTAATTTAGAGCTCATGCTCATGGAGAATCTAAAACTATTCTCATTTACACTTTAGAATGTATGATGCAGTACCTACACTGAATATTGCTGGGAAACAAGGACCAAGTACTTGACTGCATTTGTAGTCATGCTGGGTCAAGTAAAACAAATAAACAAGCCAACTCCACTATGAGAGTTATGGAGAAAACACAGGAGTAGAATAATCAACTTTTGCTCTTTTAGCAGTTTAATGTAAAAATCAATATGTGACAGAAGAGTTTACGTCTGTCCCATTACCAATGGCAAAAATTTTAAATAAAGATGAATACCATTAAACCTGCATGTCCAATAAGGCAAGATGGAAAATAATATTTTGCTAACTCAGGCTGATGAATAGTTGATACATGGAAGCAACAGGGAAGGTCATGCATTTTATCTGCATGGTACTCTTCAGCCACAACCACTGCGGAGAATTCCACACAGTTTGCAATGACCAGGAAGCAGCAATGACCATGGATATCACCTGTCCATGGTAGGGGAGTTGGACTATATAATTTTTAATCTCCCTTCCAACCCAGACCATTCTATTATTTTATTATTCTATACTTTTATTTTGATTGTTCTGTAACACCAGAATAGTATTGACCATGACAAGGTAAATATTTTTTCTCAAAAGCTGTTAATGTACAATCCTGTAGAACACATTTAATGTAAGAAGGGAGGAAAACATACAAATGTCTTATCAGACAAGACAGTACTTCCCTGCTCCTTCTCTTTGAACACTGGAAGGTATTTAATATCTAACAACTTTCTTGTAAGTCTCTAGGAAACTTTCAGATATTTAATGCTGTTTTATTTGGAGCAAACTGTCACAAAATGGTGAGCATTCCCCTCAGTTCTCTCATCCTTTGTTTGACTGTGAAATCTTGTTTTAGTTACACACCCTACTATTCCCTCAGGCTATTAAGTACTAAAGTACTCCAGCAAAACCTAGGGGAGATGGCACAATAGATCTGCCTACAGGACATTATTTCCATTAGGAATAATGTTCTGCACTGCAGAAAAATGCGCTAATAGCACTGCATTATAATGTTAAAATGGGGTTACTGGTGCGTGTCACCACTCAGCACAGTTCATTATCTTATGATTAAGTATGTACCAAGATAAGCAGAGATTTATAGATACTTTTCTAAACAGCTAAAGAACTTTTGAAGAGTAATAAAAAAATACTTTCAGATAAAGGGCTTTCCTTGTCTTGCAATTTGTGTTTTCTTTCTGAAATCCTACATACTCATTATATTCTTATTTTAAGGCTTGAATAACAATCAACATTTTCTACAAGATAACAAGGGAGTAGAGCAAAATAACACTGAAGAAAAAGACATGTTAACATTTCATCCAAGGGAACATTACTCATTACCAGCTTCACAGCATTCAGAACTATTTTGACAGAAGTAATGTGTGCTCCCTCCTTTGTTTCATGCATGAATTAAAATTGTAATTAGTGCATCTGTAGAAAAATCACCACCTAATATACAAATGTCTGTCCATAGATAATTTTTCTCTCTCCGTTGCAGTTCACTTAATAGTCTCAATTCTTCCATGGTGTCAGGGAGACTAGAGGAATTTCATTACAGCATCATCTCATTTCATTGTTTAAGTCTGTGGCTATTAGATAACAAAGTACAATGTAACATTTATTCTTGCAGCCACAGTGTAATTTGGAGAGTTCTGCTTTGTCTGAAAACATTGGAGACTTCTCCACTGTATTTTTTTTTTATTTTTGAGAAAGTGTATTAAGATTTATTACTGTAAAGCAGGGTACATCCAGGGGAGCATGTATACACTTTCATTGTTCCTGTTGATTGGAGTAAGAGGGACACTACAAGTGAAGACACCAAAGGTGATAATATGAAAGTTCAGCTGTGTATTTACAGATGCTGGTGTTTCTCACAATACCACCATGTACCAAAGTGGCCTTAACATTTCAATATCTTGTTTTTCAGCAAATCACCTTCCATAAAAGAAAATTACTGGAAACGATGGAGTTAGTAGATGTTAAAAAATTCAGACAGCTATAAGATGTTCCCTGGCTATATGGCATTTCCTACTGCTAGAAAAATTACAGAAAGCAAGACAATCTTGTTCCATAATGAAACAAAGAGTGAGGAGATGCAGTTGGCTCTGGTTTCCTTAAGTGCTCCAAGTACACCTAATGGTGAATAGCTTCTTCACACTAAGGTATGTTTATAAGATAATAACAAATTCTTAAGTGTTACAACTTTTTAAAGAAATTATTGGAGAAGGAATAACTCATGAATAACTCATACTTCTTTTACTATTTATTGGTTGCCCTTTCCTTTTTCATTTTCTTCCTTCTTTTTTTTTCTTTTTTTTTTTCTTTTTCTTTTTAAGAGGCAAAACACTAAAGCCCACTTCATCTCTGTTTCAGTGACATCAACTGTCTAGAGATGGCTCTTGACCGCAACACTCTTAGCTGTGGCTTGCTTCATCTTTCAATCACCAGCAGACTGGTCTTTAATATTCTGAATATGGGGAATAAAAATGCATATTTGAATGCACAAAAATGGATGACTCAATAAAAAATACCAAACACGTAAAGTTAAAATAAAATTATTAACAACAGTCAAGGATTCGTGAAATGCTAAAAATTTGGAATTGCAATGCTATTGGTATTCAAGATTATTGGACACTACTTTATTGCATAACAATTTTAAATGAGACAGAAAAAGAAATAAAAAATTCAAGGTGCATCTTTTAGTACCAAAGTACTGTATATATTTCAATCTACAGTTCTATACAAGTATCAGAGTAGTTTGCTGTATGTGGATGCTTCTTAAAACTGCAAAAATTTAATCATAACTCATCTGGTACCTGAAGAAAGGTCACTGTGATTAAACAATGGGGAAATGAACCCCAAAACAATGAAGGCACAGATAAATATTGGTATTTATGGACTTTTCTCCTGACACACCTAGGACCTATCAAGAAAAGTTATGTGCCAAAATGTATTTGTGCATTCAAATGCTTTATCTTCAGATCTTTCTGTGCCTGAATAAGAAATTGAACATGAGTTTCCTAAATCAGAGTTACATGACTGAGTAAAAGATCTGGCTCCTTTTTTACCTTTGTTCCCTCCACCTGGGGGAGGGAAGGTTCACTTGCTCTGCATGCACATAAATAGAATAAATGCTCCCAAATATTTTAGGGTAATTAAAAGTTGTCTACGAACTTATGACATTATTATAATTTGGCATTATGACAACACAAAAAGAAAGATGTACAGCAATGCCACAATTTTATTCTGACCATGCCCACGTTTTTCCAATTAAAAAATGAAAAAGATTATTTAAAAAAAATAAAAGAGAATTAAATGTAAAGGTAAATTAGTGCCTGGAGGACACTTCAAAAGGAAAGAAATGAGGAATGTCATTTAGAATTCCCTGCCTGATTTATCTGCAATATTCATAAGTGTGTGTTTATCCAAAAGCTTTGTCTCAGATCAGGCAATTAATTAAACCAGAGAAGATCTCAAGCAGGGAGAGATGAGAGTTGTTAATAGTGTGTAGCAGATAATCAAATTTGTCTCTGCTGTTTTTCTTGGGACGCATTTCTCTGTTTGCACTTCTGCAGCATGAGGGAGATGTGAGATCCATGGCTGAGCAGTACAACATGAAATATGCAGACACAACTCTTCAGAATTGGAACAGTTACCACTTGTACTAGTGTCAATATATCTCAGCTCCAGATGGCTGCACCTAAGCATATCTTCACTTCTTTGGGCATATAAGCATGAATGCTTTTAGGCACTCCTTTTTTCTTGAGAGTGTGTGAGGAAGTAGGTGATGTTTTCAACCCAAGGTCAAAGCTGAAAAATAAGAAATGGCACAACAGGACAAAAATAAGATCAGGACTGGTAAAAACCCAAAGGGTGAGGGTGAGACTTTGTTGAACAGAATCCTAAGTTTTGATTCACAAGACCACCAAGATGTACCCAAAGTCTCCTTAAATACTAAACAGAAACTCTGTGCCAGCTGAAATGACAGAAACTTGAAAAATCCTCCTTTTGGCTACTTTTTGTGGGAGCTCCCATCTGACAGACCTCTATTTGAAAATTACATGTAATACATGAGTAGTGAAATTACCAATTTGTGACACTTATGCATGAGGTCAGTTCTACAAGTAGCTCTGGGGCATCAAAAACATTGAGAGGAGCAGCATGATTTTGGACTTGTACATTTCTTTTCAAGGGGAAGGGAAGTGGTTCATAGGGTAGCTCTGTGACTAAGTCCCTTTCTAAGACCAGTATCCAATTTAAAAACATTCCATCAGCATCCCCATGGAAAAACAGTCTGGACTGAAGCACTTTCAATTGCATTAGATATGCAAAAGGAATGTGTCTGTACACCTTCTATTTGCCACTAAAATAAACTTGTAATTCCATTGCTGCTGGAGTAAGGACAGACCATTTAAAAGACAATTAAATACTGGCCTATCTAGTGAAAAGGATATTCAGTGATAGCTGACTAATTCTACGGACAGGTGATAACATCACATATTTTTAATCTGTCTCAAAAGTAAATGCTTGTATGTCAAAACAAACAGAAATTAAATATAAATAGCTAAATGGATAGAAGAGAGCAAAATCAGTAAAGCAAACAAAATTGTTTTCCCACAAAATATTTGTTGTGAATCAATATTAATTATTGAAATTCCAGTCATAAAGCTAAGAGACTACATTTTTTTATAGCTTTCTACAAGTCTGTCACTAAACACCTCAATCAAAAACAAATTCAGTACTGAAAGAGACTTTGCCTTAACTTTTCCACCATGGAGAAGCTTTTCAACAGTAAATAAAAACCTAGTGCAGGACATCTTGTTTATCAGGGAAGTAGAAGATTATACACTGCTTTGTAAGTGAAAAACATCACTCCACTCATTACCCCACAGAAGCCAGAACAGAGAAATCTACCCGTAATGTATGACCAAGTTCACATAACAGTTTGTGAGCATCTACCTATGAATTAGGTGTCTGAGTTCCCATTGTAATCAATAGAGATTTGGACATTTTCCCATTTGTAATCAATAGAGTTTGATTGCACATAAATAGGTAGCATGGCCATTTGAGGTGCCAAGGCTATCCCACTTGGTCCATGGCAGACATTTCAAGCAGGCATAAGCGTCCTGTGGGAACTGTGTCCATAATATGGAAATAAAAACTTCTGTTTGGAAAAATTAATCAAGAGCAGCAGAAGCTTAGACACCTCACTCCCATATGGACACCTAGAGGCTGAGACTTACCCACCTTACAAGACACTTCAGTGCCTGCAATATGGAAACCAGTCCCACCTCAGGGGAATGACCCCATTACCTAAATGTGGGTACCTCACACCCTTTGTGAGGCTTATCCATAACACCTGTGCAGAACTGGTGGGTGGGACACAAGGCTTACAGGAGACCTGCAGCTTTCTGGAGCAGCACACAGAGGTCAAGCAAGATATCCTGCTGGAGGATACCCCACAACGCAATATAGCAAAGGGATCCCAACACAGCTGCTCACCTCGTGTCAACATAGTCCCATTCCTGCACTGTCTATAGTGTCTGAACTTCTGCTTTCTGCCTAGATGAAGTTGGCTGAATAAAACTGTAAGGAATACATGCACCTGCATTCCTAAATTAATGATGGTGGCTCCAATCCTCCTTTGATAGTGATGGCAAGTAAATGCACCATCTATATACCTGGCACAGTTTTAGTCCTGGCTAAGTTAAATTGATAAGCAGGCCCTTCCCTCTATGGTTTCCACACTGAGAAAGCATAGCCACTAATTTACTGTAAAATTTCCCAATGCAGAAAACCCAGTTATGCTTGTACAAGATTTTTTTAAATTGGTTTCTGCTGCCAGTAAGAGGTACTGAAATCAAGTTTTGCAGCTCATGGGAATTAACTAAAATAATATTGTCTCTGATGTCAGCATATCAAATAACATAACATTTTCCATACAAAATTACATGTCATATGAAGATGCCCTACATTCGACCTTCCTGTGGAGGAGTGATAATTTAAATTTCACTCTAATATCTGTTTGTCTGAAAATAAAGGACAGTTCTAAGTTCTTGCATAAACACCTTTCCTGCACTTGGCTGTCATGATAGCCATGAAACAAATGTAATGAATTTAATTTGTTAAGGGATCAAGTAACTTCAAAGACAATTTGCAGTATGAGCTTGCTCTGAGAGGCAAGGTATAGCATTAATTTCCTTTCTCCCAGTTGAGAATTCTGGAATCACTATCCTCTAGTATTGAAAAATATATATGAAAAGATAAAGGGAGAGAGAGCTTTCAGAAAAAATTGCACATTTAGGCATTGGTCCAAATGGCTGTGTATATGTAAATTATCTCTAGATACTAAGCAACAATGCATTTATATTTCAGCATAGCTTTCCTGTTTTCATCTTTCTCATCTGGAATATTTTGGTACCTTGAGAATAACAAGGGTGACCTTCTGCTTAGCCATATGAGGTAAGACCAATATTTTTCACACGTTTTCATCCTTGTTTATATAGGTCTTCTTTGGACTTGTACATAAAAGTAGTAATGGAAAGTAATCACAGTAGTAATCAAAATCCTAAATCTTGCAGATATTTAGAATAACCAGGTAACAGAAAATATAGATGAGGAGAAACTTTTCTCTCCCCCCTTCTACCTGTGTGGGAAGAAACTCATCTTAAAGCATCCTAACCTGAAGAACTGAAACTGAATGATCCAATAGGGTCAAGAGGACCCATCCCATGTATGTCATTCCTGATCACAGACACATGGTATTTAGCATTACTTTATCTTAGGGATCTGTCAGTAGAACATAGGTAATACGATTTTTTCCAGTAACTTCTCTTTCTGATATAAATTGTGATGTGAGGTCCTATCCATGAAATTACAATAGAAAAACGATCATGTTTTTTACCCATGAAGTCTGTAGGTTTTTCTTGCAAAAAAAGGAAATAGAATTGTAAGTACACATTAGCTACACTCTGATATGATGGATACTTACCAAACATATGTCTTTTCCTAACCCTAAGAACAACAGGATCCTTGAACCAGAATCAGCCAAAATAGTTTTATCCCCACCTCTAAGATTCTCTAGTAACAGAGAACCTTTTTCTCCCCTGGCATAAAAACCAGTTCACTCCTCCCCAGTGGTGAATCATCTGTTGACATGAGTAATTCCTTTACGCAGAAGGAATGGCATATTTTAATCACTGGGATTATCGATGAGTGTATTATACCAATGTACACTGGAGAGAGAGAGGGAAGCAAGCACAGCACTGCCTGGGCACTGCTCTGGGAGAGCATTGCATGAAGGGCAGGCACACTCCAAGCATCCCACCTGGGCAGGTGGCAGCAGCTCACTGCCCATCTAACCACTGAAATCTCTTCCTGTAATCTCTTCTCCATGAAACCCTTCTCACACACCCAAACATGCTGCTGGGGTACCACTATGGAGCTGATGAGCTTGATGGCTGGTGTGGATTGACTCCCCACAGGAGGCCTGTCCCTTGAGCAGGCACTCAAAGAAAACATCTTCACCAGGTACTGAAAACCAAAGTGGAAATTCATAACTCCATACCCACCTTTCTCTCTGTAAACACTGGCTTTCACACTGTTCTTCTCACCTTGAACATGGTCCAAAATGACTACCTAAATCTGGGAGTGGAATTACTTACTTGGCAATTGCAAACTTCAGAAGCTGAGATTTAGAGTAGCTTCCTTTAGCAGGGCAGCTTTAAGAGGGATTTTTAGCTCCACTGACAGAGACAGAGTGACTAGAAAACTCCTGGGATTTTTGTATTAAGGACTGGGCCACAATGGATTATTTTCTGTTTCCTTTCATTTAACAATAAAAACAGTGAATTTTCTTATTTCCTCCCTATTCAAACACTCCATGAAAACACTTCAGTGGTAAAAAAAAATTGTTTCTCCACATCTTAAGTCTCTGTTAATGCTCTGCATTTCAGTCATTTAGAACAGGATAACAATTAATATTTTTAAAATCTTTCTATGGAATGAAGAAACCAGCTGGAGAAAATACAACCTTTAATCCTGAGAAGCAGAGCTCTTCACTGGATTTGAGTATCTAGTGATCAGCACCCATCCCTGATAAAAATAAGTCAAATACTTTTCTTTTTCCTGTTCATTGCACAGTTGATAGAGTTTTATCAGTGCAGTACATAACTTTATCTTTACAATGTGCACATTTGCAGCACCTTGGTCTTTGTTTTTCTGGTTTGTAAGCCTGCTGCCAATGCAGCTGGACTAAATTATGTAATACAGTGAAGGTGATATAAACCAACACAAAGACCCCTTCTTCCCCTACATCTATGGTATTCAAAGTACTAAAAAGTACTTTTATGGGCAACTTTACTGAGTCTTTCCTTAATTCTACAAGATGACGCTCTGGCTTATATTGTTTTTTCCCTTGGAACTTTATTTGTACCCCACATTCTTTCCAGCTGAGTATTTCCTGTGAGGAAGGGTGCCCCTGCAGATAAATTATCTAGGTTCTTTCTCCTCACAGTAAGGAAGGCAAAAAAGTAATGGGGGTAGAAGAACATTTTTGTATCCACATGTTTACTTAGCTTTAGATCCACTGTAGCATCATCTAGAGAAGCAGTCAACCTTTCCCCCAGTCTTAACATCTTTGTAGGCTAAAGCTAAAACTCACTTCACTGTTCTGAGAACTTCAAGAACGGGGAAAAAAATGTTGTGCCAAGTGTGAAGGAAGAATACATCTAGAGCTGGCATGAAAGAACTCATTCAATCTCTCTATGGTGGATTGCAATAGTATATATAGAAACCATCATTTCAGTAAATTGATTCATCTCACTATTTTATTGAACCATATCCAGATCATTACAGCCCTGTCTCAAATGAAATCATTGTAGCTCAATATGTCAAGCTAAAAAGTGACATTTTAAATAGGAAACTCTTTAGCAGGTTTTCAAAGAGAAGACAGGCTCTGTTTTGGCAGTGCTGTGGCTACAGCACTGAGTGGAGGGAAGATTGTGGGTTAAAATCAGCAGCATATATCTTTTACTTATGCCATCTCCTTTTGTCCAGGCATACACACAGAGTTGCTGCTGAAGGAGCTGAACTAGCTCTTGGAATAGATGAGAACAGAACCATATTGCCCTGAGTCAGTCACAGTAGCTGCATTATGTCTTGTGCAGCAAGCTCAGTACGCTGGCAATATCTCATTATTCCCTTCATCTAGTGCCATGTTTCATTGCTGAAATCCCTGGCTGCTGGCAGTATTGGATCACTAATGGGAACGCTGAGTTCTGTCTTGCTCCTACACTACTAATTCCCAGGCTCTCCATTTTGTATCCAAACTTTTTTTTCCTGAGTAATTAACCTCATTAACTCAGTTCTTTAAGTTGCTTACTTCTAATTTTGAAAAGTCATCAAAACCAATGGTGTTAAGGTCGGTTTTACCAAACAAATGGTTTGAAAAGATGGCATATTTTTCAGGTGACAGCAATGAAGTCAATACTAGCATGCATAGATAAACTCCATCAAGGTTGAAAGTAATGACAAAGGACAAATAAAAGTGGCTTAGCTGAAGAGAAAAGCAAAACTTACAAAAGCAAACTTAGAAAATCAATCCAACAGGAAGCATATGCACACAGATTTGTGTAATACAGTGTAAGATATTGTGAAAGGACAGAGTTACTTATGAGCCCATAGGATCTCTCATAAAACTGACTAAGCCCCAAAAGCAGCCACCTTATTTTGACAGCAGGTGCAGGCCTTTGGAGAACATTAAGAATAAGAAAGAGATTAAAGTACTCCTACTTTCCCCATCAAGATACTCAACCTACCAGAGAAACATGGTGTGGGATAAGAAAGTTCTGATTCTGTGATGCTGAGATGAAATATCTGTACCACTGCCAAAGGGAGTAACTCTGATGACTTCATAAAGAGCCACTTCTATTTGAACAGTAAGATAAGAATTGTCCCAGTTTCCATCCTACTATTGAAATCATGTTGCAATTCCCTGGCCTGAAGTTTCTCACATAAATAATTAAAAATCTGCATTAAAAATGCTGTCTGCATTGTTTCAGAGGAGAGAGTTATTGCATTTCATGGTAGATTTGTGCTCTTGAAGATACTTCACCCTTGAGGAAAGCCAGGTTTTTAATTTTTAAAATTAGAAGTTCCTTCCAGGCATGCTGTGTTTCCTTGTAAACACGCTAGACCACTTAACTAATTCACTAACTACTCAACTGTATTTTTCTGAGGCACTTAATTTAAAAACAATGATATGATGTTTGAGTATTTTGTTACGTACATCTTTTCAACAAACAGCACCCAAACTGACCTTGTAGAATCAGGCAATATAGTGAGTTAAATAATAAATGGGAACAGCATGAGTCAGAAATTAAATAGTAAATAAATGGGTGAAAGAATTGCTAAAGGTCATGGTGAGAGGGATTGAATGCCACTCTTTCCTCTTTAAGCCTTTGTAAGTAAATACTGAGGATAAGTGCACCTAAAAGAAAATGTATAGCCATTCTCATCCTTAATGAGATATCATAGTGATGAGATGACCTTACTAGTAGGAGATTTCCAAAAGCATGAAGGGGAATGGGAGACAAGACATGTCATCCAGCCACCAGTGGATCAGAAAATCCCCCTAAAATGTTTAAAGGATGGTTTCCTTACAGTACCTACTGTGATTGAAGACAGCAACTGCAATGTCAGTAGCTGCATTCAGAACACTTGAGAAGTCAGGTACTCAAGGTCAAGTATTTAGTGAAGACATGAGGTTTATTTGGCCCCTTGCTGTTGACAGCCGACAGCTTTGCCCTGTCAACCTAAAGGAACAATAGGGAACCCTCTAGAAATCCTTGTGATATTCTCCATCTCCACTGTGAAAGTCAAAAGATCAAGTCCAGTGCCAGATGTGAGCCTTAAACCAAAGAGAATGGAGGTTTAAATTGAAAGAGATTGAGTTTCTCTAAACCCCAGGAGATTGTAGACCAGCAAGTGTATCCTTTAGCTGATCTAAGGATGGCTGTTTCAGAGATGTTGCTGTTAATATAAAGCAAAAGGTCAATGCTCTGTAGAAACAGTACTCCTTTCACATCTCTTTGCAAGGAGAAAACTAAAGCAAACTGAAAATAATCCTACTTCTTTCACCAAGAACTTTAACCTACAGACCCATGGAATTAATTGAAGCTGAAAATCCGATTTGAGACAAGCTTCAAATAATGCTCAAATATAGTTTAAATGTACATGATCTAACACTATACATTTAAACTTCATACCTGTTTGTTACTTTAACTATCACCCATAATTATGTGGCTTAAACTCAAAGTGCTCTGGATCTTCTAGAAGACAAAAAGAAAATGCACTCGATATAAATGTCCAGTGAGATGTTTTCTCTGCTACTTCAACGGCATCATTAACAACAAGAGAATTTCAAATGTTACATTTATAAAAGAATTCTATGGAGTTCTCCATTAAATATTGCAATAGTCTCCAGATATGTTGCCTTTTTGTGAAACTAACATTGTCAACCCCTACCTCTAGTCAGTGCTCAGCTCCTTTTTTCCACTTACCCATCTTCCTCTACCCTCCCATTTTGTTTCTTCCTTATCCACCCCACGCCAGGATGGCAGGATCCTCTGAGTAGATGCAGCTGCAATTTTTTGTAAAAATTCATATCTGGAAATTTGGGTGACCATGCAGACTCCTTCTCCCTGTAATACATAACAGCCAATTACTGTCTTTCATCTCTATCTCTTGGTTTATATGAAATCTGTCTACTCAGATCTTCCTCTCATCTGACAGCAAATCATTACATATCACACCAGTAAATGGGAACAAAATGAATGTTCATTTAATTACCTACCAAGACTCCCAGAACAGTTGAATTCTGCTTTTGATCCTTTCACAGGACTGAAATGTGCTGGGAATGAGTTTAGCTTATGTGACCACTGATCTTGAACCAGATGGAAATGTACAGTGATCTGTACATCTCAGTATTATCAAAGTCATTGAAAAGCACCAAAAAAATTCATTAAAGAATTTAATTAGACTTCTACTTGTTGTTGAAGGTCAAGGTTTTTTCTTTTTCTGATTTTACAAAAAGAAAACCAACGTTCCCAAAACAAATGGACAAAAGCAGAGAGCCATATTTTCAGATCCACTTCTTTATACCATGTTTGAATGCATCTGATATTATACTGCATAACCAGATCCTGCTATTACAACTACCACTTAAAAAAACTGCTTCACCTGCTTTATTGCATTCCTTAAGATAAAAGCAATTAGCTAGAGATAGTTGAATTGGAGCTGGATCAGTATCTGTAAACTTGGTAGTGCAAGCAGAAGACTGCTAGCACTTTAAAGGCTTTACTCCTTTATCTTCTAATTTTTGACCTGCCTTTATAACTTCTGATGTCACTCAGTCAGTTTCTCCCTTCTCCCAGGACAGATGAGGGATTCCTGGCCCTCTTCTTTCCTGAAAAAAAGACCTCATGTCATGTAGTTTGTTGTGGGGGGAATCTGGTGGGATTCAGCCCTGATGGGCCTGCTCCACTGTTACTGAACTACCCACACTCTTAATAAGACCATGAAAGTTTTGGATATTTTAATCTACTCACAAGGTAAGTTTTATTTGTTATCATATGAAGAAACAATTCAGACATGACAAAAGATTCCACCTTGCACAGTGGAAATTCTCACTTCTAGACTCTTTGAACAAGGTCTTGACTCAGCTTCAGCTAATCAGCAGAGATTTGGAACCTCTCTGTGAGCAGGATGTTAGCCTCTAGTGACCTCAGCCCAACCTGGCAAATGATCAAGGATGATCTTGGGGGTCGATATCACTGTCACACAGATTACCATTAGGGATGAATATGTCTCAATTTGTCTCAGTGAAACTAAAATATTTGGTACTTAGTTCAGACTTCAGTATCTGGAGGAGAAAAGTGAAAACTAGAATTGACCAAGTACTGCAAAATTATCCTCAGTTCCAGATTTACCAGCTTGCTTAAGGACCTTCTCCTTACAACACTGCAAAGTGTGGTACATTTGCCTGTGATTTCTAGGCAACAATAAGCTCAGAGGAGGACGAGCATCTGCAGATCCACACAGCATGCCTGGTGTGCAGAAAATGAATGGCCACAGTCCCAAAGCAGACTAGAAATGCAGTAGGTTTTATTTATCCACGACATGCTGGTGCTGCTTCTAGCTCTGGGAAATCAGTCTGCTCTTCTACATATAAATAATACATCTTCTACACACTGTGTTATGGAGATGCTGCCCAAATGCAATGAATTTCATAAGACCCAAATTCACATCCTTTTCCCAGTGTGAGAGCAGCTGCTGCCATGGCTGAAATATCTCAGAAGAGCCTCTGAGTGAAGAAGCTATCGGATATGCTGGAAGGACATTCCCACCCTCCTGGTGAGCCTGTAATACTGCACAGCGAGGAAGGAAAAGCTCCAAGGTGCCAGAGAGAGACAGAAATGGAAACTTCATGTAGGGTTTAGGCCACAGGCTTGGGCAAGGGAAACTAAGGCCAAGGTGCAGCTCCCTCTAAGCTTCATACATGAGACATTATACTCAGTGGATGAAGACAAGAGCTGGAAGGAGAGCTCTGTGTCTTTCACCTTCTGAATTAGGTAGGACTCTGATACTAGGCTCTTATGCCAAAGACACTCATCATCACTAAACAAACACTGTTCCTTATAGACTACATGAGGAAAACAGTAGTGAGTGGTGTTTTCCCTCTGCAAGTATCAGAGATATCTTTCTCATTTTGTTGACGAGGCAAGGTGCTTGCTGTAGGAGTCTTTTTAGGTGAAGACTAAAAAGCTGTGCTCCAATTTGCTCCATATCACATGTCTGGATAGGTAGACTGAATTGCAGGTGCACTTTCAAATCCTTTTTCAGTAGTGCTGAGCTCCAAACTCTATTCCTTTGTATCCTTGGCTCTTTGTATCTTTGGCTCCTCTCATATCACCAGAGATCTTCAAGCAGCATAACTGAAGCAGGTGGAAGACCTAAAAAGAATTAACATATGCGAAAAATAAATATTTAAATAGTAAATATTGAAAAAAAAATCTGCTTGTGCAAAGCAGGCTGTTTAACTTTTAAATTTACTTTAATCTTCTCTCACATATCACATGTTCTGGCCTATTGAAATGATATTTCATACAGCCTGGTAAGCTGGATGCAGAGTCTTCTGATTTACTCTGAATGACAATATGATCTGCTCAAGGGAAACTGCAGCTCTACAGCATTTGAAAGGGAGGGAGATTTTATTTTTGTCTTACCAGTTGAAGGAACTATGACTAACATTTAGCTAATGTTTACACAGTGCTTTGATGCTCTGAAGTGCTGAATTCATGGGACAATGCAGTGCTTCTAAGAGGCCTTTTCACGCAATTTCTGCTACGATATCTTCACTAACAGCCTGTAACTATCTTAACTTGTATTGTAGCACTATCTTCAGTTTCTCTTTGGCTGACACAGAGAATTTGGAAAATTTGCTATGTCACATGGGTATAGAAACAAGCTTGAATCCATATCAGTGCTGATTCTTTACTTTTGAAGAACCAGCACACTGTTATTTCTTGATAACTAAGAATGATTACAGCTGCACTTTTCCCATTGGTTTTATTTGCAATAATTTCTTAATCCCTTGTACTGTTGCTGTTCTTCTTTGACAGCCTGGTGACTGTTGGATTAATCCCTGAAACTTTATGTTCTGTTTAGCAATGACATTTACTGGACTATTTTTAAGGAAATTATTAGTTTCAAGTTCTGCATTACAGGTAATAAAAACTTCGCAGCGTGAGATTTCTAGCATGAACTTCAGACACATTTTCTATTCCTGAGGGAAAAAATTATGACTTGCATTCACATTAACATTTTGAAGGTTTTAAATTGTGTTTACAAGGTATGGATAAGCAATTATATGTACTCATTTTTCAGATTTTCTCAATGAATGTTAGAACATGAAACAAGTTACATTAACTTCAGCCTTAATCCTTTGCCAGTAAAACTCGTGATTGCAATTTTGGATTGGAATTTTCCATTATTTTGGCTATCTATTAGAAGTCAAACAGACTTAAATGACTCCTCTTGAAGAATCACTTATATGTAAATTTTCTATGGAATGTTTTTCAAGATTCACAGCAGAGGTAAAATATCAGTTTCCTGATGTGTAGACCCCTCCAGCAGCTGAAAAGTGTTTCATGGAGCCTCAGGTAACTCTTTCTACATGCCACAAGAGAAAGGAAAACTGGAAGGAACCTTCTCTGTTCTACGTCCCACTTATCACTTCATGGTCAATCAAACAGTTGGACACTAAAGCTTAGAAGCACTTGGGAATCTCATCCTCCCTCTTCTATAATCCATGAAGAGGGACCCTACAGGGGGTTAAATATATTTGATACTTAGGGAGTAATCATATGGGATAATTGCTAGTGCCTTGTGAGACCTGGGATTCCCTATCTGTGTATTTTGTTATGAAGCCCATCATTTGCTAGAGCATTAAGGCTCACTGTTTCAGCTTACCTTCTAACAGAATGGACAGGAAAATCTTCAAAAAACAGTAATGAGAACACCAAAATTGACCAGACTTTTTTTTTCCCTGTGCATTTGAATCTTAGGGTTGATAGAAGTTCTGATAAAATATTTTTGTTTCTTTTAAAGCATTCACATTGTTTCCCCACAGGGCTTCACAGCTGTCTAGTAATGCATATTCTCATTCAGCAGCCTTTCTCTTAGTGAGGGCTGGTACAGGGTTTCCTTGCTCCTCCCAGAACACACCCCTGTGTCCTATTGACAGCTAGGGTCCTCTGCTTTTGACTCAAATCCAGCTGAGCAGTGAGTTCATTTTCAGAAGTCAAGGACAACCAGACAGTTACCCTCTAAGCCTGATTCTTTAAGAATCATGATAAGAGCGTTAGCAATATTTAAAGTAGCACAAAAAAGCTTGAAAATACAAATACTATCAACCAACTAAAGTGTTTATATAGCCAACAGAAAGCTCAAACCAATAGTTGAGAACTTTGTTTCCTTGCAGATTGTGTTAGCAGGAAAGAAAACAAAAACTTTTTCCCATATAAATTTCAAATAACTTTTCTTTCCTCTTCAGATGACCTTACTGTAAAGAACAAAATGTCCAACTCTCCTTTGATTTCTGTAGCACACTTACACATTCAGAGAAAAAAGATTCTTTATTCCTCTGAAAGTAGAAATTCTTAGGACAAGTTGGGCAAATTTAATCTAATACTTAATTGATTAATACAGAGAGGATGGTACTGACTGTGATAATTATTTGATTGATGTTTAATCATTGAGATGTCAGATAAATGCAATACAAAATTTGAGCTCCTCTTTTACCTGAAGAGGATTCTTGTTATTTATCATAAAAGCCAGTGTCTCGGGTTCTATTTACAATGATGGAGAAAAAATTTACTTTCAGAGGACTCTATAATTAAGCACTAATAGTAGAGGCTTTCTTTGTAGCTAAATAAAAAGAAATTTATTACCTCATCCAGAAATATTCTGAAGGCAGTTAATGCTTAATATGTAGTTGGTGCTGATGTAGGTAGTAAAATTAACATATGAAAATCATTAGATGTCTTGGTATTTTTCAAGTTTCTGTATGTGTCCAGTGTTACAACACAACATGCTCAGAAGGAAAATTTTGACCATCAGTCCTAGATGATTTTTTAGATTCTGAAGTTGTGCCATATCACTTTAGTCTCTGTGATACCTGAAACACTGAGTCTGGGTAATAGTCAATAATCATGCTATTAATTCAATTTTTTCTTATGCTGTCATTAATTCCACCAACACGACTGTGACCTTCAAAGAAATGTCATCTCAGTGACTTCACAAGTCTGCAATGGACTACAAATTACAGCCAATAGCTGTAAATGTCAAATTTCCTGTTTCTGCAACATTTGTAGCAGACTAAACTACAGTCTAGAGATGGGAAAAGTTGGCCTGTTTCTCACTTTTGTGAAGAAAGAAAACCATTGCTAGAAGCAACTAGACACTTGCGTGATAATATTTGAAAAGTCTAAAGAGTTATCAGCATGTTTAAAACAGACAAGAAATCTCTGCTTTGGATATAAATATTTCATAACCAGGAAAGATCTTAGATGTAACGCAGTTGGACTGACTGCATTCAGTGCTTTTAGTTTTAATAATGCTCATTTCGTGTGGTCAAATATGAATGCTTATGACAATTTTGCATTTGTTCTATGTGGGTCAGAGAATTGGATGCCTATCTATTAAAATGTTTGAGTGTGAAGACCTGTAGAGGATTATAAAGGTGGTTTGCAGCTGTCCTTCCTTTCTTCTACAATGATAGTGTTCATAAAATTTATTAGTTGCTTAGAGATCCACATATCTGCATAGCCTTTGCCTGTCCTGCCAGCCTCCAGTCCAGTACTGACTGGTATCTTTGTACCCACTAGGTACTGCTCCACAAAGAAGAGGTCAAACACAGAAATGGAACAAGAATTGACATTCTGCTCTTCCACATAGTTACATTCTGCTTAAGAAAAAAGAGAGAGAGAAATAAGAAGTTAACTTTTAGTTAAATAACCAAGGGGAAAGTCCTCAAGAGATTCTATTTATAAAAGAAATGCTAGCAAAAACACTTGACTGTGTCTAAAGTGACTAGACAGTCATCCGAATGTAAACATCACTCATTTCTTGAGATCACTCAGACTTTTACTAGATGGTTATTAGCTTTGGGGTCAAACACATTTTAAAGCTGGGCAAAGGAGCATAGACTTACTCCAAAGTCTTCTCCAATGTTTCCATGCTCCCTTGGAATAAAATTTTCAAAGACCGAGGGCTCAAAATCTCACAATAACAGCACTCACAATGGAAAGATACTCCTATTTCTACACTAGCTACCTAGCAATAGGGCCTCTGGCCAGAAATTACCAAGTTTTCTTCCAGATTGTAACAAAATACTGAAGACAATTGTTTAAAGACTGTACCATTTTTATATTGCAAAATAAGGAGATCTTGCAAATATAGAAAGAATCTGTCTTGTCTTTTCCCAGAGAAGCAGTGAAAAAAACAGAGGATTTAAGCTAAGGATTTACTAAAAATAAGGGGCCATCATGTAGTAATCTTATGAATGAGCAGTGGAGTATTGCTGCACTTGCCTGGCTGGACTTGTCCTATGTCCTGGGATTCATCCTTATGAAAGCTATCATCCTGTTTCAGACAGCTGTGTTTATCTACACATTTAACATGCCTCTTCCTTCTCTCCTACGTCACACCAAGACAACTTCCCCAGAGTTTTCCTGACCTTGAAGGTACTCCATTGTTTACAACCAAGTCTTTTGATCCTGAGCAGCATCTGTCAGGCTAAACAACTTAAGCGCCATCAATCTGACACAACAGCTCTAGCTCTTCCCATAACATGGGATTTCATTCACTCCGAAAAATGGGATTATACCTAACGTGGCTTTGCATCAAGCTAAAAATAAACAAGCTTAAATGCATCAGTTATTTTCTCCTTTTGACAGTACAATTCAGCAACAATCTTATTAATTTTACAGATATGAGTCTCTTGAGGACTGACCACTGAAGAAAAAGAAAAGCCATTTGATAAAATCTTTGCAGTTTGAGCCCTTGAGGCAGATACCTAACCTCTTCTTATTTTCTTCTCCCTCTGCAAAATGGCGTATTCCCTGTATAGATTCTTTCTATTATCAATAATAAATGGGTTGTATAGCTTTACATGTATATGCAGTGGACATAATAATCAGAAAGGTAATAACCACAATACTAGGCTGGATTTGAGTGACTGTGAAAGAACAAAATAAAAGAACTTTAAATTTGTGTGGTACTGCTAGTAGTAACTCAATGGTAGCTGGAAGAAAGACTTGAGGCTTACAGCAATGCACATAGTTAGGATCAGAGCCCATCAATAGATGGAAATTGTGGGTGGATAATAAAAACTTGAGCAATATAACATTTGAATGCTAATTGAAACTTCATCAGTTCATGTCCAGAATGCTTAGAAACTATCTAACTATGATGGATGATGACAAAGCATAGGGATTAGGAAGATCTGACTACTGACTCCATCAGGTTTATCAGTACCTCTGCTCTCATATGATACACAGGCTTAAGTGTTCCAGTAAATCTGATGGTACTAGTTGATGAATTTACCATTGGCAGATGGTTCAGCTGCTATTAAAACAAGTGAGAGCTTTATGGGTTTTGTTTTTCTGGTATACAATGTCATTTGTAAGGATTCTGATTATCACTCTTTATTTCCATACCACTACTCCTTTTCTTTCCACTGAGTATCTTCAGATTCTGGTTTTCATTGTGATCACAGAACTATGAACTGGAGTCACCAAAGAGTTTGTGTAGAGATGTCACAGTTAATGCATTTTTCATCTGTGATAATAATGGCAGAAACCATATTTTAAATAGAGAACATGAACAAGAACTAGAAGAAATGCAGTAATTTATCTAGTGTGTAGACCAAAACAAAGTATGAAGTAACAGCCATAAAATAGGCAAGAAATCAGAGATATGAGTTAAATCCATCTCTCCTGAAGTTTAACCTTACCTCAATGTTTACCTGTGCTGTGTTCTATTCAAGTTTGGAGCTGGTTTTCCTGGATTCTCTGCATTCTCCAAGGTTATGGAAAGGTCTTCTTTTTATAGTAGAATGTATGTTGAAAGTGAAAAACCTGTTCCTAATAGTATTCTGAGCAAGTCAATTGCAGTTCAAACACATATCTGTGGATTGCTCATGAGCAATGGCTCTGGTTATCTATGGGTTCCTAAACCTATTTTGCATTGTTGGAGATAAGAGGGATCATAATCAATTCTAATGTGATTACTTATTTCTGGGAATATACCCAGTGAAATCTACAGACAGTTTAACATCCATCATCCCGTCTGCTTAGCAACACAGATTTCCTTGAACATGTTGGTCCATTGATCATGTCCATTCATGGGCTTATACCCAGCTTGAGTTCAGCATGGGCTGTGTTCAAAGAAGCTGTGTTTTCCCTGATGTCAGAATGTCTTTAAGGGCTGATTGATGTTTGCTATCTGTGGGAGTATGTCTTGTCCACAAGAAGAGCTTCCGTGATGAGTCCTGCCCTGGAGCGGAGAAATAGAGCACAGGAAGATTTCCGGGGGCTAATATTTAAATTGGGGGTGGAGCCACTTTAATTGCCCTAAGACAGAATTACTCTTTGGCTTCTTCCTTGTCATGTGGTAGCCCATGCATCCATTGCACATACAAAATGCAAACAGCCTCTGTCTTCTCATAGACATGTCTGGTGCTGCAAAGGAACAACTGTGTATCAGGGCACAAACATGACCAAATGCCTACATACATGCTCCTCACTCAAATGGATATGCATTATTTACTTGGTGGAATATACTTTTGGGGAATGCACTTTCAGTCATAGGATGGAGGATGAACAAACTTCTTGGTTCCCAGCCATGCTTGAAAGCTTTAGGGAAAAATAAGAACAAGAAATAGATTGAAGACTGGAAAAAATATTGCCCTGGTGAAAGATATCTTGGTGGAAGGCCAGGGTTATACTCCTGATCTACACTGTAGACTAATTTCTGCAAACAAGAGGACCATAATTCCATTAAACTTGCAAACAGAATGCAATTGCTTCAACTCAGTTTTTCTCCAGTGTTTTTCAGTATTTGTGCAGAGTTCAGCAATTCATTTTCATGCATATACATAAACACAACTAGATACATCTATGGACTCATCAAGCTATTATTTTGCAAGAGAAAAAGAAAGAAAATAAACCGCTAGGAACTAGAGGCAACTTCAGCTTACAGTGAGTATGGGGTCCTATCTGCTCCCTGTTCTGTCTTCCTAATCAAGTTAAACTCAATCTGTGGCAGGTTCCACAGGCATCTCAGTGACTCAGTACCACATCACATAAGACTTAGGTGGGCCCTTATGGGGCCCAAATCCACAGTTTTACCTACAGCTATTTTAAAGGTTACTTTAGTAGGAAGAATATTTTATGTCAAAATCTGTAAGTTAGGTGAAGCTTTCATGCGTTTCCTGATATCTGTTGTGCACCTGAATGCGCCTAAATGTTTTAATATGTTCCTGTACTTGCCTTGTTTTTATTTTTCAAGATCCTCAGGATATATCTATACCTCTACACAATAGAAGGCCAAGGAATCACTTCAGCACTGGACTCCTGATTGCCCCCATTCCCAATTTCTTGGTGGCTTCCACCTTGGTTAACTCATCTCAGGCTCTCTCAACATAGTTTACTCCAGCGATTCCTTAGAAAACAAACATGTATGAGACTTCATCAAATTTCTGTCTCCACCCTTCACAGCCTGTCAGCACTACCCCAGTCAGCTTTGAAGCCTTATATGCCTCCACATATATGCCTCTAGCCACACCTGTGGGCACAAAAGATTCACTCTGTGCTTCATGCCATGACAACACCTCTGTGAAGAGCTACATCACATCACTTCAGACACTTTAAAGTGAATTAAAATACAGTCACACAGCACCTTGGTCATGATTTAGCATCACCAGGGACATCCCTGGCCAAGGGATATGTCATGCAAAGGTCAACCAAAAGCCTATTGGATTAAACTAACACAATAGGAACAGGACACCAAAAAATGCAGTCACCAACAGAAGTCAAATAACTTTTTCTCTTTTTCAATACATCATTAAACAGATAGTGAACCATGTCTTATATTATTTAATCATTTTCAAAAGACTCTTAGGCATGGCACTAATAAATGTTACACAGGTCCTCTGTAATATAAAGTTATTGTTAATTCTATGTTAAATATTTCAAAGATGTCCAGCAATGAAATTAAGTATTTCAATTGTAATAGGTAATTCATTTGTTCTGAGGATATTTTAGTTTGACTGCATTTTAATTTAAAACTCTTGTCAGCCATCAATTACCATGGGATACCAACAAGATAAATAAAGCTGTTAACTAAGTGAGAATTTACTTGTAAATTGAAATGTATGCAATAAACTGAAGGCTTTTTCTGATTGCTACCAAACATTGTCAGTATCAGAAAAAAAGTATCTATGATGCTTGCCTCTCACAAACACCAACTAGAATTTAAATGAGGAGATAAACAATAGCTCTCAGAAAAGGAGTTTTTCTACAGCAAAAGGGAGTGAACAGCAATGTTTCATCTTGGTTACTTCAAAAATAAGAATTATTTGTATCACATTTACGGGATAAACTACACCACATATTTGCATTGGTGAAGAGATAGCATCTGCTATTCTTATGTAGATCAATCTATATCTATCATTCTCCACCTATTTCCCCCACGTTTTTATTGGCACAGTGGTGGAATTAAAACTTCTGTGGAATAAACCACAGAAAATAGTAAGAATTGCAAATGTTCAGAAAGTTGAAAACATTTGATTGCTTTGGAAAAAAATCACTGCATTTGAAAAGAATAACAGGATAATCAAGCAAGTCCTGTTTTACTATTGCAGTATAAGAGACTTTTGGACTTCCAGCAGAGAAGGCATTTATGGATCATCAATGTATTATTTGTAGAAGCAAAAGGAAAAAAACTACTTTTGTCTAGAGACAATAGTCTTGATTATGGTGTTTCTGAAGTAATAAAAGTATATGCAAGTCTAGAATATATTTTTGCCTTTTTTTCTACAAACACCATCTTAGAATGCAAATTTACTGCTTACAAATATTATTTGCATATATTAGTTCAATAAACAGGCTGCTAAATTTGCCTGGCATTTTGGAGGTGCCAAATGAAGATTTTAGAATCAGTAAATATATGGTTATTATACTTACAAGATCCATAACATGCCAGTCCTCAGACTTCATAAGATTTGTCATTTGTGAATAATTGCTTTTAAAGTGGAGGTCAGGAATTGAAGCCAGAAATAAATTGATGTTGGCTATAGTTTGTAAACAAGACTCCCTTGACATGCTGGCTTGACTATCCCTGTTGTTATTTCCTTTGGCTGGCTCTTAATCTTGTTCAGTTAAAGTAACTACAGAGAAATTAAAAGGCTGATTAGGTTTGGCAAGATATATTTTCTTATATAAATCCAACATCTTAAGAAAAACAGCCTAGGGCATTCAAAATTTTTCATGTTTATCTGTGAATGTAACTTTGTGTTCAGGGTGTAATGTTGATCTACATGTTCAATAGATACATAAGAACTCATTAGCCTTTTGTGTCATTAGAAAGTTAAGAATCAGAGCAGATGTAAAACAGTCCTTGTTAAATTAATTCATCTTGGTCATAGAATCATAGAATGATTTGGGTTGGAATGGACCTTAAAGATCATCTAGTTTCAACAATGTTGCTATGGACAAGGAATGTTCAGCTGGACCAGGTTGCTCAGAACACCATCCAGCCTGGTTTCAAACATCTCCAGGGATAGGTAATCCACTTCTCTGGGAGTCCTGTTCCCACTACCCTCCCAGAATTTTCTCCAAATAACTAATCTAAACCTGCTCTGTTTCAGCTTAACGCTATTCCCTCTCGTTCCTTTACTAAATACCCTTCTGAAAAGTCCCTCTCCAGCATTCTTGCAAGCCCCCTTTAAGTACTGGAAGGCTGCTCGAAGGTCTCACCACAGCCATCTCTTCTCCAGGATGAACAGCTCCAAGTTCCATAGCCTGTCTTCCTAGGAGAGGTGTTCCAGCCCTTTCGATCCTCTTCATGGCTTCCTCTGGACTCGCTCCAACAGGTCCAAGTCTTTCTTGTGCTGATTACCCCAGAGCTGATGCAGCACTGCAGGTGGGGTCTCACAGACCAGAGGGGCAGAATCCCCTCCCTGTGTCTGCTGGCCACGCTGCTTTGGATGCAGCTCAGGACACTTTTGGCTTTCTGGGCTGTGAGCACACATTGCTGAACCACACTGAGCTTGTCATCCACAAACACCTCCAAGTGTGCTTCTCCAGGGTTAGTCTCAATCCATTCTCTGCCCAGACTATACTTGTGCTTGGGATCTATTGCCAGGATTTGTGCAAAGAAAACCATGGGTTTGGAGCACAGAAGATAATCAAGAAAAGAAAGTTTCATTTTCTGTTCATGATCTTTTAGACCAAACTAAAACATTGAGAAAACAATGGCTACAGGAAGCAATGTTTCTCATTTCAACAAAAGGAAACAAAAATATCTGAATCAAACAAAGGGTGATACACACCCAAAATCTTCTTGTGAGAAAAAAAGAATATACTGACTGTACGGTACTAAGAACACCTTGTTTATCCCATTAGGATTTTAGCAACTTATTTATCGAAATCATTAGTCCAGTTTTGATGCTATACATTCATAACAAATTGTATTAAAAGCCCTCATAAATTATAATTGCTGTACAGTAAAAGATACTATTATTTACCTTTTTCCCATTAAATTATGCTTATCCTTCCAATGTCACTTTGGGTTGACTTGAGAGTGCCAATCTTCTTCCTTCAGAAGTGGTGATTGCATTTTACCTCATGTCATCATTTCCCTGATGAAGCATTCATTGGGAAGAGTATGATGCCCATGGTAGTGGGGACCTCTTCTTCTTTAGGCTTGGTGGCCACCTTTCTTAAAGAGACCAGCTTTCAGCTAAAGTTTGAAATTTTTCCAGTACCATCCCTTAGCCCAGTATAACAATAAAGGCTCTTAAACTGGCCCATGGTGGCAAGGTCTTATAAGATTTGACAGACCTTTGCAACATGCAGCATTTCCAGAATGATCTACAAGTGGCCAGGCAAAAGCCACTTGACCACTAGACAAAATATGTTCATGTTTTTGTATAACAAAGTATTAGAATCTGTAAGTTTAGAAAGGATTTCTCATTACACAGGGACTTCAAAAATAATTGAGGAGACAATGACTTGTTACAATTCAAAGGTTTGGGTTATGGAACACTAATGGAAAACTTTCTAGAGGGGCAGTGACAAAGTTTCATGCAGGCCTATCATCTCCCTATATTTTAATATAATTATTTCTTACATCAATTTTCCATGCTTTCCACTGATTCTGATAATTCAATGGTCTGCATCTATTTACAGGAGCTCTCTGACATAAAGACAGATTTATCTGCAATGCTCCAATGGATAACTTTAATTACACAAGACAATGGTATGTCATAGACCTGTGATTAAACTTGATAGCAAATTTTACAATGTAGATGTATTTTGTTATAAAATGCCAGTTTTTCAAAGTGAAGTCTGTTTAAATAAAGACAGTCTTTTTGATAAAATGCTTCGGAAAATGCTTTGAC
Organism: Agelaius tricolor; assembly: GCF_023055355.1. NCBI lineage: Eukaryota > Metazoa > Chordata > Aves > Passeriformes > Icteridae > Agelaius > Agelaius tricolor. The sequence goes on along the minus strand of NW_027269267.1, from coordinate 45,145,693 downwards.
ATTTAAGTCCCCCATGCCCCCAGATTAATATTTTTTCATTAGTATTTTTTAATTTTAAAAATATCTTCTTTTTTACAACTATACTCAATCATACTGAAAGAAACCACAAATTGATTATTTTAAAAAGTAATGCAAAAGAGCAGTGAAAATATTTTTTAAAAAGAAGTATTGAGTTATATATAGTGAACATTTTTAGACTGTTGATTCATGAACGTCTGCATTTTGAATATTTAATTCCCATTGAGAGCGGGAACTTACTGTGATGAGAAAACATTTTTCTCCCAATACTGTTCAAGGGTATTCACTGGGAAATTGCAGTAAAACTCCAGATATATTGTCCAACCTGTAATTACTGATCTTTGTCCCAAGGTTTGCCAGATTAGGCCAGTTTGGGAAGAAACTCTGATCTTTAAAAGCCAGAGGCAGCAAGCTACATGAAAATGCATCAAACAAAGTTCTGCTCCAATTTAAGGTGCAAAACCAAAAAAATGCTCTTACTCATACTTACATATTTTAGACGAACTAAAATTTATTCTGCACCTTTGATGAGGTATCTCATCATTCTTAGTTTCAAAATTAAAGTCTCCTATGTCTCTTCAGTAATTAATGTAAGTGCCAAATAATCTTTTCCCCCTATCTGATAAAAGTCAAGTAGCTTTCTTTAAATGCCAGCAATCATCCTGCTTCCTGCTATCTCCTTCCTCATAACACATCCTGTCTCCCCTAACACACAATGTCAGTCAAGACTTCTGAATCTAGCAAACCTACTTTGCATTTTTTCATTCCACTGGGAGCTCTCTGGTCTACCCTCATTCTCTTGGAGAATGAGATTTTACTTGGTCAAAATAATTCAATTAACCCTTGTTTGTCTTAGTAGGCAGCAAATTACTTTAATCTGTTCTACTGCTCTACAGAAGCATAGACCCCATGGACCTTACACCTCTTTGGATAGCAGCCTGAAGAGGAGGAGATAGGTACCCAGAGATGATGTCTTCTTCATGGCTTGAACACATATATGAATATACACGCTCCTTTGGTTTCTCTCAAAATAATGAATTCTCACCTTGACCCCTGCTTGCCTTTTCCCATGCATTCTCAAAGCATTCTGTGGGTAAGGCACACAAAATATGTTCCAGTGTCTGATATTTCAGAATGATACATGAATTCCCTCCCCCTCCCCTTTAATTCCAGGGGACAGAAGCCATCTGTCTTGTAGCTGTGTGCAAGACCTATGCAAAAATAGGTCCTATTGCAGTCCAAGCAAATGAGTGTACTCTCTAACACTTAAAAAGTAATTATGGTCATTATTTATCACCATCATCTTCAGTGTGAGGAAAGAAGCCTTTTGCCCTTGGGGCACAAATAGATGTGGTCTAAAGCAGCAAACACTGAATATGACATTCTCTAGTACAGCTCATAAGCAAAATAAATGCAAGCATCTGAGCTGTGCTGATGCTATGATGACTTAGGGCTGTCTTCTATTGCATGAGCTAACCTTCCCAATAGAGTTTTACTCAAGACATAACCATTCTATAAAATACTTCACTATGCAGAAATACCTTGAACAGATATTTTGGAAAGAGTAACTCTGGAGTTTGAATTAGCAGGGAGTGATTAACCCTGGGCAAGTTATTATCTTCTGTTTCTGTAACTGGGGCCGGTGCCTCTGCATATCACCAGCAGTGCTGTGAGAGAGGCAGCACAGTGCTGAATGGCACAATATAGGCAGCAGACCAAATGCAAGCAGCACACAGCATTGTTCACAGCCTGCTCAGATGGAGAGCAGCTATTAAACCATAAGGAACACACCATTCAAAAAGCCTCTGAAAAAGCAAAAGCTAAAGAATTAGCAAAAATTGGTTTAATCACCTTTGCCAAAACCATATTCAGCCTCCAAGGTACTTGTATGCTGTAACACACAAGTGCTTCTTTGGCTGTGTAAGGAGCACTGCATTTCTTTAAAATGCAAACTTTCTACAATTTACTATAATTACTAATATTTTGTTCCACATAATGAAATAGTCACAGGGGTGACTATTAAAACAACTTCAAAAATGCAGTTTTGCAAAAATACTTTTCACTGAAGTACACTTAAACCTAATCATTTTTAAAATCCAAAATGTGATCTAATTTGTAGCTAATGTGCATTTAATATATTTTTATAATTTAATATATTTTTCTAATTTGTAGCCAAATGTCCTCAATATACAGAAAATACAGGGCTTAGGGTACATAAAGAGAAAAGTATACACCAGATGTACTTTAAATTCAAAGGCCACACTAGAATACCAAATTTATTTTTCTCATGGTGAGTATTCACAGCACTTAAATTTCACTTAAATTCCTGGTGGTAAGTCAGTAAGGCAGACAGCTACTTTGAAGGCTTTTGAAGGGCTGACATAATGGCTCTTAGAGGAGAACAGGATCAAGACAGTGAATGGCAGATAATACCTCAGGAGGAACTTAAACAGTCTGAATACGACCTGCAGAGAATTTCTAAAAGGCATTTGACTAGTAACATTTTGATCACAAATGTCCAGAGTTTCCAGAGGCTTTGCAAACACTAAAACCAATATTTCCAAAGGCACACAAAGATAATTTCACACTACTGGGAATCAAAGAGCATGTGGTAAGAGGAAAAATCTGATGTTTTTATGAACTGTGCGTTTCTGGCATCAACCCTAACATGTTAATCTGATTGCTTTGTCTACAGAAACAGAAGGAAAGAGCTAAGCAATTTTTTTTCATTTTGGTGTTGTTGTTACAGATTGAAGGAATAAGCAATTCACGGAGTTCTGCGTCAGAAAAATATTCCATTGTCAGTTCCCAGAATTTCTGGAGCTGATTGATCACAACCAGCATGTGCTTGACACATTTAATATTGAACAGCATATAAAAATTTTGATAAAACTGAGTTTCAAATTTAAAAGATACTAATACCTTCTTTGATTAAATACTAAGGAATATAATTTTGTTTTTACAAACAGTATAGAAATATAAACTCCTGGAAACTGAAGCACTTACTTGAAGCAGATTTTTGGCTTAGCTTTCATCAGTTCTATGGAATTTTCCATTATATGACTTGCTGAAAGATGCATGATATGATCTGAATGACTGGTGATTGATGTGTCCCAGGGAGCACAATTTTAACTGTTCCATATGAAATAGATGTCTATCTACCAGGGACAGACATAGTCCAGCAATTTCCCAACCAGCCAAAAGTCTGGGATAGTATTAGAAAGGTGAATTCTTAACTTACTGAACTTTTTTTTCCCTTTTAATACAAGATTCTCAGAGGTAACAAAAGCCCTATCAAGATTCTTACTAAAGTTTGACGCAATCATTCCTTGACACTTCTGCTTCCAGGATGTTTTAAAGAAAAAAGGGACAGCTGAAAAAAGTAATTAATATTATTTTTCTTTCCAAAATTAACTAAAAAGGTAAAGAAGAAAATCTACAAGGTAGTTTTTAGGGAAGAATATCAAATACTGAAAACCTGAGATCTTGACACCGACCACCTAAACTGAGCAAAGGACTGTGCTCTTCAGTAAGTACCTAGCAAGTTTGTACAATGAGCTAAATACACCAATTCTTTCTTCTAGTTCCTCTCTTTGATGAACAATTTTCCTGATCAGTCATGTTTGTATTGCATTTCCCATCCCAAGAAATGCCAACATACATCATAAAACAAGACCATATGCTACCAAAATAACATATGAATCTGTTTTGGAAACAAACATTGCTCTTCTCTTCTGAAGTGAAAGATTGATATCCAATTCACATTACAGTTTTCCAGGTGTTTGTTTTTAAGCTCAAACATGGAAGAGATATATCCAGTAAGCAGTTTACTTGTGCCCAGTCTATGGCACTCCTAGGTCAAAGCTCCATGGCTTAGCCTCCATCCTTGGGGAGGGTGGTATCAATCTGCCAGCAGGAAATAGTTCCCCCTGCCTGCTTACAGTGATTCTCCATGAGGGGCGTGGAGAGGACTGTGTGTGCAATGGAGCTCAGCCCCAAGCACGGAAAGTTCCAGTCCTGAAGTAATTGATGTGATAAGTTGCAAGCTAGTGACATTTTGAAAAGCACAAGGAGAGGATCAGAGTAAAAGCTGGAATTCAGTGTCTTCCTGTGGAGCATATTGTCTATTTGCATTACAAAATAGACTTCTTACAAATACATTCTTCTACTGGCCATAATAAAGAAAAAAATCAGAGATTGACAGGTATAGAGTATCACAATGTCATTATTAAACTCAAAACTGACAGAGTTATTAGAAGTAAAATGCAAATTTTTACCTGAGAGGAAAAACTATGGTAAAATCTTTGTCACTGACTGCTTTTAAAATTGAGACTGCCTGCATGTTTATCTAAAAGATGTGCTCCAGTTCCAGTGGGAATTAATTCAAAATGTTATGGGCTGTGTTACAAAGGTCAGGCTCTGTAATTGCAAATCTTCTATTACAATCAGTTAATCTTCTAATTCAATTTCATGCTATGCATTTCATATAAGATCTTGAATCCAAAGAACAGAGTCACAATGAGTGATTTTAGATTCCTATAAAGACTAGGAGAAAACTGAAAGGTCAGAAAGACAGCAAAAAACATAAGTTGAAATAACAAAATCGAAAAGATCACAAAATTATTAAGTCAATAAATAATACTAGTTCTATTTTTCAATCAGCAGACTGCTAACACTGAGTTATGTAGATCCAAATTTTCTTCTTCAGGTGAGCACCCTATGTGCTATGCTACCCTGTTTTCACTCCTGGGCTTTGCATCTGAGGCTTCAAATAACTCTGTTTTAATGGGAAAAGAGGAATTTGACCCATCTTCTTCAGCTCTTTTGACTATTTGACAGGTATACTACTTGGTGTCACTGCTACCTCCTTTCAAGTAGAGGGGGAGATCAAATTATTCAAGAGATGTTCCTTGACTTCTCCTTCCATCCATTTCTTGAATGACAGCTCTCTTGTCCTCCGTTTTTTTTGTAAAAGGACACTGATGATGGTCAGGTCCATTCTGACTCCTGCTAGAATCAATGAGAGAGCAGCAAACATTCTAAAAGATGGCAGATTAACTATGCCAGGTACATGCTCAGGCCATTGCAGAATTAGAGAGAGAGTTTCTAATTTTAAAGAGAATTAGAAACTATTTTAAAAAAATAAATAAATTATCAATAATTTTGCTAAAGGATTGGGTCTACAATCATGCAAGTGCCTGAAATGTGTTCTCTACATCCACACTGCTCTGACTCTGGTTGGGATGGAGTTAATTTTCTTCACAGCTGGATGGTTTTTGACTGGTGACTAAGAAAGTGCTGCTAACACATCTGTGTTTCAGCTAGTTGGTGTCAAGGCCATCCCAGTTTGTCACTGTGCTGCCCCAGAGAGGAGGCTGAGGTGGGCAAGGACTGACAGTCAGAGAGAGTCAGGGAGATTGGGTCAGTCAGGAGAGCTGACCCCAGCTGACCAAAGGGATGCTCCCTGTACCCCATAACATGCTCAGCAATAAAATGGAGAGGGAATAACCATTGCCTGGGGGCTGTCAGGGCATTGCTCTGATGTAGGTTATGGCTGGATTTTAGCATGACTTTTTTTCTTTTCTTCTTCCCCCACCCCTCCCCTTTGCTTACTAGAGTGTTTATTTTAACCCAAGAGTTTTTTCTCACTTTTATCCTCCCTCAGCCTGCTTGGGAAGGAGTAAGAGAGTGACTGAATGGGGTCTGAGTTGACAGCTGGGGTCAGCCCACCACAGACACAGCATTCAAACTTGTGTCAGTAACGTCACATCTGGACCTAAGTTGTAATGGAAACAGTCAAAGTTTGGCAAACATTTTGAAAACTGTATTTTTCAATTGTAAAATCCTATAATATGAAAAATGCATTCATATGAGTAACATATGTATAATAAATTCTTACTGATGTACTGTTTACATTTCCAGATGGGAGAAAAACTAGCCAGAATTTTTGGAAACAAAATTCAAAATTCTATAGCATTTGTTCACTTTTACAAGGAGGTTCTTAAAGGACAGAAAAAGCATTATTTATTCTAAAGATTTCTGCAGATTACAGACTCACAGAACATTGTTAAATTAAATAAATGTGCGCAGGATGTCTGTCCAATGACCAATATAATTTTCAAAACAATTTTTAGACTGTAGTTTTTTTGGGGTTTTTTTTTGCCTGAATATTTTTAATATACAGAATTACTGAAAGTACTATGGAAACACAAGTGTTTGGGCTTAGAATATATCAAATTGAAGCATCTGTAGCCAAGATTTGGTATGAACTATAAAAAAGTTATGCATAAATGTTGCAGTTTGAAAAGAATATGTCCAGAACAATACCAGTAAAAGTTAAAAATTTAAAAACAAAGGATGGGTCCAATTTCAACACTTTCTACTTGCATGAATGTCTGGGCAAGAGATAATAAACATAGTTTTTTAACAAGAAATGTTAAATCTTTATATAAAATATGCATGAGAGGATACATGTAAATTTTTTGAAACATTATTTATTTCAGTATTCTGAACTATGAATTACATATTTTCAAAGACTTCTGCCTAATTCAACCAAACCTTTTTTATTTTTCCTACTTTTTGAATTGTCACTGTATTCTGTGGCAATATAGAAGTGAGTCAGTAAAATAAAATCTTGGCATGAGCAAAATTCACTAATTCATATTTTCTAAAATAGCTTCATAATAGCGTTAAAAGTTCCATCTCTTTTTATACCCATCAAAGTACTTTTTGTGAATAAACCCCACAGATTTAGAGCCCATAATTCAGTCAAATAACATAATTGCATATAATATCCTTGGGTGAGTATGAAAGCTTACTTTAGATGTGTTCATAGTAATTTTAGACTAATCTGAGCAAGGAACAGCTTAGTCTTTCTCAGTGTGATCATTGCCCATGTTCAACAATATTTTAGTTTTGGAAACATCTGGAAACACCTTAGTTTTTCTAGTACTTGCTTTCTTCATTATAGCCTCTTTTTTTTCCCTTTTCCTTATTTTTTTTCTCAGTGAGTAGAAACATATGCCCAAGTACAACACTGCAGAGAACATTTTCACATTGCAGCTCTCATTAACCAAGTCTCCTTTCAAACACCACTACATATGAATGAAGGAAGAAAAAAGCAAAGCTTTCCCTTTCTCTGGAAAACACACAGATGTCTCAAGGAGAAGAGGGAAGCACTTAAGAAGCTGTGAAATTCACTACATTGAAACCAATGCTTGCACTGGCTTAGCTTCTTCAAAATGTCAAGGGAAGAAAGAATTAAAAAAAAAAAGGAAAAGAAAAATCTGATAAATTCCCAAAACACTCATCAGTATAAATTCAACATCCACCCCTCTATCTCCAAATACTCTGAAAAAAAAAAGAAGCCCATAGGACAACAAGAAGAATACCATCAAAACCTGTTTCTACCATAGTCATTCAAGTTTCTCCAAATTCTCTTTTCCTCCAGAATGAAAGCATTTCCTTTAAGGGAAATTTACTAACCACTTCAATTGGTCATGAGTTATAATCAAAATGTATCTGGACCCTTATAGTCTTTGCATGACCACTACAACTTATTGTGTGGTTGTTCCTAAAGTCCCTGAAATCTCCTTTAAACTAGATAGAAAAGAATTGTAATCAAAGCAGTATACCTATCCACTGTATAATATACAGCTGCTCTAAGTCAACATTTTCATCCAATAAATCCAATACCCACACATAATGCTGTGTGGATTTTTAAAATTACATTTACAATGTAAATTACAGTATTTTCTAGGAATAAGCTATACCAGCATAGGATTTCTTATTATAATTATTAATTAGGGGTGGGTTTTGGTTTCGTTTTGGAGGACGGGGTTTGGTTGTTTTCCCTTCTTTTAGTTTGTTACATTTGGAGTGAGACAAATGTAACTTATTTCACGAGAAATAAGTGAAGTAAGTCTGGAAATTTCACTGGGTCCCAAGGCTCAGGTGCTCTGGTACTTTGCTTTGGAAGCTCAGCTGTCAGGTAGGTTCCTACAGCCAAAAGCAATGAGGAGCTGTGGGAGCCTGAGTTACCCCTGAAATCTGCCAGAGTCATTTGTGTAAAAAACATCTGATGACAGTCCTTGGTCTGTTTGCATTTTGCTCGTACCAGTGTGAATCACAGGAAACCCTGCTGAGTCTGACAAGCCTTTCAAAAGAGACTCTGGGCCTCCAAGAAAAGATCAAGATGTGGAAGATCTATGCTTTGAAAAATCTCAGCAAAAGTAAGGCTTGCCTCTCTGAATGAAGCGCCATCAATTCAGGTATACCTTTGACTCCTTAATCTCCCTTTGGGCTACAACATTTTGTCTTATGCATTAAAATTTCTATTCTGGGCCAGAATGGCAGCAAATATTACAATTTCTACTCTACTCTTGAATCCCCTAGACAGCCAGTTATACAGCAGCTTCCCCCCAGCTAATTTTTTAATTGGTACCCAGTGTTGACTCTGTGCACTAAGGGCACACAATCCAGGCTTTTGACTCTGAAATTTCATTTTTTAGTGCCTGTGTGTATATTTTGTCCTTTTCTAAAATGCACTAACCCATATACATCAAGAGGGAGGCATAGAAGATTAATTTCTTGTATTGATTGTTCTGTGAAAAAAACCGCAGTTTTAAATGTCTTGCTTTCTAACCTTGCTGGAATTCACCAGTTCTTTATATATCAGGAGAGAGTAATTGCAACAATTCCTGTACAATTTATTTTTTCTGAGAAATGTTATGGATTGCTTCTTTACTTAAATGATACTTTTTAGATTGGATTCATGCAGAGATTTTCAGTGCTTTTAATAATTTATGTTGTTCAGTCCCAAATCTCTGTTTATCTCTGCTATATTTCATGCATGTTTTAAACAGGATTACACTAAAATGGTGCTCAGCAGAGAAACACAGGGGAAATTGACTGGCTTACAGTGTTCTTCTCAAGTGAAAGAAGAACCTTGAAGTTTATCATATCTGACACTCTATTAGATAGAGGCAACATCTGTAGGCAAGAATCCATGGACAAGGTTATACAGCATTGCATTAGGAAAGGATTTATCTAGAATGAGCTGTTTGACCAAAAATTGGAAATGAAAGATAAAAGCCCAAGAAAAGTTTTCTTTTCTTGCAGTTATGTTTACTTTTATCCTAGTCTGTTATAGTATGCACAGGAAACAAACTCTTACTCTGAAAGTCCTTATCCCTAAATTCCAGTGTTTAAGAGGCATATGGACAACGCCCTCAGTAACATGCTTTGATTTTTGGTCAGCCCTAAAGTGGTCAGGAAGTTGGATTTGATGATTATTATACTTAGGGGAAAAAACATTTGATGTTCATGTAAGCAAGGGTCGAGTAAATTTTGTCATTTCAAATTTGCCAATAAAATGAGCTTTCAGCAAAGGTGAGAGGATAATTTTCTGTCTGCATTGCATGTGATTCTTTCAGTCTGGGATGCTGAAGCTTTTTGTGTTTTTCTTGTTTCTTTTTATTTCTTTTTCCAAGAACATGACAGGATAAAGTCTTTTGTAAAAATTAGCCTACTCCAGCCAGTTTTTATCATCTGAACCTATAATTAATGTTCTTCAAACACTGGCCCTTATCTGCTGTCTTAAAAGAACCTTGTCTGTGAGACAGCCAGAGACACAGTTTAATTTAAACTGTCAAAGATGAAAAGAAAAAATACCTTATTTTTCCTTTTACAAAGGTGATGAGGAATTTCAGTCTTTGAAACAGAGAATGTCAATGTCCTGTGCCAGTGTGATGCTAAATGAAGTGGATGATGAAGATTGATTCATTAGAAATGTTCTGCCCTTTGTCAAATAAGGAAAGCTGAAGGTCTTGTTTGCTAATTTTTTTGTAATAACTGACTAGAAATGTTAACAAATGTCAGCAAATGAAGAAATATTTGAATTAAAAAACAAGCCTTTGACATTCATGTAACTTATTCAATATGAAACAATAACTAAAATAAGGATACTCCTTCTGCAGTTTGGAAAACCTGGTTGTACTGAGTGACTAAAGGTGGATTTCACCCTACATAATCTCTGTCACCCTGGCTGGACAGAGTGCCTTGGACCACCATTCCCTGGGGGGCTCAGGGCAGTTGGCACCTCCAGGGAACAAGTCAGCCCTCCTGTCTGTCTGTGCCAATGTCTAGTGACTGATTTGTTCAACTGCTTCCTTGACTACACGGGCACCCAATATTTTAGACAGTCAACATCCTTATGCAGGAGCTAGTTTGGAAAGTAGGAATGACTTTTCCTCTACCATTTTTGTATCTTCTCCAATGATGGAGATCTTCTCCAAAATCTTCTCCAAAATGCAGCTAACACAAATTGAAAGGAACTTCTCAGCTTATATTTTGCTCAGGCCATTGTTGAATTATCCTTGAATGTCTGTGCCAGCTTCATAATTACCCATAATCAGAACAGACACTGTCTCAGTTGTTCCTAAAAAATGAGAATTGAAAAAAAAAAGAAGAGTGATTTTTTTTTCATTATTGCTATATATCAGGGGAAAAGAATAAAAAGACTCTTTCCACTGAAGTCTGTAAAAGTAATTTAAAAGGATAAATCTGAGTGACTTTACTAGTGACTTTACTACTTCTTCCTTTTCTTAGAAAGTAAAAGTATCTAAAAACAAAATAAAGTTTAAATCATTACACCTCATAAAAAATGCAATTATATTTCAATTATCCCCTGGGGATTTTACTGAAAAGAACATGTTGATTCTGCTGCCTTGACTCCAAGAGAAACAGAATAATGAGGAGTCTTGGCGTTTGTTGTATAGAATAATTCTTGTTCTTCATTTATTTGAAGATTTCTTGATATTTCATTTTCATCCTTTATCATTGCTACTAGAACTGAGCCTCTTCTTGCATTTGTTTTAAACTTCTTAATGAGGTCATTTACCTTCCAAGCAGCAGTTTCACTTCCAGTCACCCCACGTGAGACTCTTGCCCCAGTTTCTTTACTTTCATAGCAAGTAATGGTCCCAGTGCAAGGTCTGCTTCAGCACTCTGTGTTGACAGAGAAGAAGGTTAGTAACAATTTTCACAGGTTGTTTCCCATTTAAATATTTGTTGGAGATAGGGAAAATCTTGATTTAGAGGTAATGGTTCACTGTTGTGCCATTCAGTCAATTTCTCATCAACCATTTTTTTTACCTTCTGCGGTGTGGGATATCATAGAAAAGGTCAGAACAAAACCTGCCAGAGAGTCACAAACTGCAGGATTCACAAGGACTGCTATTTCTAACATAAGAACCCCTCTGTGGTATCCTAAAGAAGACATTTTAGTTGCACCTTGTGCTGGTTTTGGTTGGGATGGCATCAATTGTCTTCACAGTGGCTGATACGGGTCTGTGTTTAGGACTTGTGCTGAGCACAGGGTTGATATTACCGAGATTCTTTTGTTATTGCTGAGCAGGGTTTGCCCAGAGCCAAGGCCTTCTCTGCTTTTTGTACTGCCACACTGGTGAGGGAGTTGCATGGAGGAGACACAGCCAGGACACAATCAGATCCAAGGGGTATTCCAGACCCTATGACACCATGCTCAGAATATAAAGTGAGGGGAAGAAGGAGGAAGGGGGAGAAAATTTGGACTGATGGTGTTTGTCCTCCCAAGTAACCATTACATGGGATGGGAACCTGCTCTCCTGGAGACTGCTGAACACCTGCCTGTCCATGGAAAGGGGTGAAGGAATTCCTTGTTTTGCTTTGCTTGTTTGCACAGCTTTTGCTTTCCCTATCAAACTGTCTTTATCCTTTTCTCACTTTTACCCTTCCTGTTCTCTCCCTGATCTCGCTGGAAGGGGAGCAAACAGGACTGGCCCCGACACTGAACCCTGGGAAGAACACCACTGGTAACTCCATTCACCACCACTCTCTGAGCCTGGCCCTGCAGGCATTTTTTACCCAGAAACTGATTTCCTTCCTGAAGAATGCCCAGCCTTCCTGGACTACTTTACGCTTCAGGACTGCCTCCTGAGAGACTCTGGCAACCAGGCCTTGAAAAAGGGGGAAAAAGGAAATGGGAGAATGGAGTAGACAAAAGTGGAGAGAAAAAAAAGTGGAGAGAGGTGAGGAGGTCTTTGCTGGGATTCCATCCCCAGTGACAGCAGAGGGGACAGGTCCAATGGGATGGTCACCAAAGCATGGCTGAGCAGGCAGGGCTGTGATAGTGCAGGCTGGGCAGGGGTGAGTGCCCGGGTATGTGGTGAAGGCTCAGCTGGACAAGGGCCAGGGCAGAAATGCCAGCTGGGTGTCCAGTCCAGGCAGGACACTGTCACCATCATATTTTCTGAAAAATCCTCTTTGCCCAGGATTCTTCTCCTGGGAAGCTGAGAAGCCTCAGAGAAAAAGGAAAACAGTATTATCTCATTTGCTTCTCCTGTGCTTTGCTGCTTTGGAATGTGGTTTGGAGATTGTTTATCCAACAGGTGGTTGTTTGATTGGTTTCATGTGAATCATTTTTACTTAATGACAAATCATGGTCCAGCTGTGTTGCGACTCTGGAGAGAGTCACAGGTATTTCATTAGTATCTTGTTAAGCCTTCTGTAAGTATCCTTTCTCTATTCTTTAGTATAGTTTTAGCATAGCATTCTTTAATATCATATCATATCATATCATATCATAAATTAGCCTTCTAAGAACATGGAGCCAGATTCAATCATTTCCTCCCTTCGTCTGGGGCACCCTGAAGAGACCACAGGACACAGTGCCACTCAGCTCCCTCACCCCCTTTCCTACCTGCTCCCAGGTCCTTGGCACTCCTGCCCCCCCTCCCTCTGCCTCCAGCTCCCTCCTTCCCAGCTCCATTGAGCCCCTATCTCTTCTGTCTCCTGCTTTTCATCCATGGGGATTCTTTCTTGGCAGGGCTAGTCTTAATGACTTCTCCTCATCTGTACTGCTATCTGGGAAAGCCCAACTCAAGTGCAGCACCTTGCACTTGGGCTTGTTGGACATCATGAGGTTCTCATGGACCCTCTCCTCAAGTTTGTCCAAGTTCCTCTAAAGCCTGGAATCCATTAATATTGTGGAACAGCCATTCTCAGAGGTGTTTGAAAGTGCCTGAGCTGGTTCAGCTGACACCCTCTGCTCTTGGCATCAGAAGTGGACCCACTTTTAGTAGCTTCACCAAAGCTTTATACAACCAGATGATGGAGCTGCTGAATTACTGTGTTTCAGCAGCTCTCAATGATATGAAGTGGAGGAGGGGAGCAGCTGACTTCACACATAATTTTGTTAGCAACACAGCACTAAATGAGGACTGAAGAGAGTACTCATCAGATCTTATGATGCATTATTGTAGTGGTTTTCAATAGCTTATTCTTTCTTTTCAAATATTTTCTCAGTCTCTTGTACTTGATGTTTTTGTGTAAGAATAGCTCCTAAGGGCAGCCTGTCCTGAAACATCCATCAAAGGTAGTTCCTGTGTCAGTGGGAACACTGCAGCCTCCCCCATAGCTTAGTTTTGGAAGGTTTTGCCAGGGCTCAAGATGATTCCTTCATCAGGAAAATTAAACCCAGCCCCTTTCCTTCTAACAGACTTGGCACAAAAATTGGAGCTAGAACTATTAAATGGAAAAGCAATGGAAAGGCACGCAGTGTCCAAAGCAGAGAGAAAACCATAAAAGAGCAGCAATGAAAAGCACACCAGAAACTTGGAAAAAAAAACCCAAAACCTGCCAAACTCACAAAAAAGCCAGCTAGAAGATTTCCACACAGAAATGCAGCTGAGATACCATTACTGTTACTAAATGCAATATAAAGTAATGAATGATATCAGCAAAAGTGAAACTCACATATAAAGTCACTAGCCTCAATATAAAGTTTATGCACATTGATTCTTAAAAATACTAGGTATTATTAGTTACCAAATCTTGAACTTTTCATTCATATAAATATAACATAACATTACAAATACTCTGTGAAACTTTCTATTCCCCATGGAGCAAGAACATCAACTCTTGTGACAATACCCACAGCTATAGGGAGATTTAGTCAGTCACCAAACCACACCTTTCAATCAGAATTCAATTCACTTTTTTCCCTTGTCAAATGTGTTACATTCACCTGTGTTTATTTTGTTTCCATGGGTTTGGGGTTTTTTTAATAATTTTTAAAAATATATTCTAAAATATATGTATGACAATTACTTCATTCAACAAGAAGAAAAAAAATCCAATCAGTTGTTGGACTGCCTGGCAAACATATGAAATTTTAAATACAAATCCCATTGCTCTTTTTTTCAGTTAACCTTAATGGATATCGTTTGACTTACTAGAGAATCAGGCATCAATAATTTCATGCTTTTCAGAACCACATCCCTGTCACTGGTTTAAGGGGAGTGTGAATGTAATTTTAAGCCTGCTTTATCTGAGAGGATTGTGTAGTGTCCTAGATCTGATGAGTTATTTTTTACAAGAAAAGGGTATTCAGTTCATATATTTGACTTCTGACAGTCCACATCAAGCTTCTCCCTGCTGTTAGCATGTAATCAGTGCAAAACATTACTCTGCAGTTCCCCACAGGGTAGTGTTTATTGCTTGTACTATCTAAAGGATTTCCAGGAGTGGCAGGCAGGAAGCTGCTGGTAGCTTCAGGGCTCCCACAATTCCATCAGATGCCAAACAAAGCCAGTTTGCAGGAACTTTTTCAATAGCATCTCCTTTTATGGAGTCTCAATGACCTGACTATCAATGAGGAATCTATTTTTATCCAGGCAACTTTTCTCAAATAACTGAACCCTTTGAATAGCATTACAGAGGGCAGATTTCTAATAATTCTTCTTTCAGGGATTTTTTTTTTTCTTTTTCCCTTTCCTTGTAACCCTGGTAATGATCACCAGGCAATAGGAAACCAGAATTCAATCTGATTTATGCTGACTTACAAGATATGAGAATGATGGCTGTAACCCTTGCTGCATGGAAGTGTCCTATTGACTTCACTGAAAGCAGTGATGTACCTACAGAGGAACTCACACTCTGGGGTTAAACTCATGGATTTATGATTTATGGATTTATTACCCTATGTAATTAAAGGGCCAAGGAGAAACTTCAGCACTAAATCCCTTCCTGTCCCCAGTACTGGGAGCTGCTCTGTCGCATGAAGGATACCACAAAATGAATATATTTAAAGAAGGAGGTTGGTGAGATTTGTTGTGTACAGTGCTGCCTACATTGTGCCCCCCTTCTTTCAAGGGATCTAGAAAATAATTTTTGGAAAAGGACAAGGAAAGAAAGTCGAAAGGGTTGGGAGCAATGGTAGTAAATGTATTACAGAAAATCTTAATCAAACAGAAAATTAGGGAAATTCCCATCTTTGTCAAAACTGCTGGAAATCCTGTGTCAAAAACATCTTATGAATCTAGACTGCCATCTAGGCTTTATGAAGATCCAACTTTCTTGCAGCTTCAAGAAAAAAATGGCCTAGAAGGCCTTTACTATTCTACTATTCTATAATAGAGTCCAATCCATTAATGGCTTTAAATAGAGATCATTCCTGAGTTAAGTTATGGAAGACAAATGGCACCTTAAAAGTGTCCTTTCATTTTTTGATCTACAAACACAGAAGTGGATGGCAAATAGTGTCCATTTTAGTATAAGGGTTTTTTGAAGCTATTTTGCATACTTCCCATACTGTTAATATTTCCTCTGATAAGCCTTCAGCCTTTTTACTAGAAATACTCTATATCCTCTGAGCAGCATTTAAGTTAGAAATTTTACTTTGTGAAGTTGCAAAATACCTTAAAGGAAAAAGATATATTATCTGCATGTTTAAGTCAATCCAAATTCAGGTGGACAGCTGAGATTCCCAAGTAGGAATGCAGCTGTTCAATGCTTTACTAACTGTCATTAGAAAAAGACAAGCATGTAACTGAGATTTAGTTCACCAAAGTACTGAATTCCCCTATTAAGCACCATGATGACAACCTTGGCAAGGTGTGTGAGTTTGAGATAGGCATCCAAGTCCCTGAACCCCTATGAATCACAGTGAAATGTAGCCTGTTTCATTTTATTTAGGGAAGATGGGATGCAGAATGCCTCTGCAATCAGTGTCACTTCAAGTGCTCACATGAAAGATAGGCGTGATTACTCATGCTTCTACATTATACCATCCTGAAAATTACTCTTACTTGAAACTGAATATTATGAATTTGAAATGTAATTGTTTATAACAAACAAAGGATCATACTCTTTCAGGCCTAAAGAAAGCTGAATTACTATGTTAAGTAATATTGTCACCATATCACTTCATATTAAAAATAATTACTCTAGCTGAGGTAGGAACAAAAGAACATTAAATACTATGACTATATAATCATACCACACTTTTTGGAAAAAATGTGTGCTGTCATAAGTTTTAGAGGCTGAACTCTTTTCATAACGTTGAGATACCTACAAGACACAAAAAGCCCATACCCCCAAAAAATTACTACATTTGAGCATTTTGATTATGCAAAAAATATAAATATAGTTACAATTGTCAACTGAAGCAAGAAAATTAGTAAATTTTGATCAGATTTTCAACAATTTAAGTAAAGGATGAGATTCTTATTAAAATGAGACATCATAATGTTGTATTGACCTTTCTACCTTTCTGTAATTGAGCCTTATTCAATGTGTCGTGAATAAATATTCCAATTTTTTACTAGCCATCAAGTCATGAGGTAAGAAAGGAGATACTTTGCATAAAGAAATGCTTGTGGGTGGATTGTGCCATTTATATTTTTCTGTAGAACCATAATGTTCCTGGGTTGACTTAGTGCAATAGCAGAAGTGCAATGAGATTAATGTCCAGTGAGTTACAAAAACAGAAAATCATTTCCAAACACCAGAAGAAGATGAGAAGACCAGGAGAAAATCAAAAATCATCTAAAAGCTGTGTCACTTCATGCAGTTAGTCAGAAATCTCTTAAATTACTCTGAATTATTCTCAGCCTGTGCCCAGCTGCCATAACAACAAAACAATCTCTTCATTAAGAAACTTACTGTGATTGATAGAGGATGACAGAGATATTTTGATTTTCTCAAAAGCTAATACCATTTCCCTAAGTTAAAAAAAAAAAAAGCCTGAAGAAAGCTACCTCCAAATTTCCTGAACTGAGCAGAGGATGCAAAGAGAAGGTGAATCCTCAAAAAACGTTTCTGAAGTTATACTTAGAAGATTATTATCATATGTATGAGGTTAAACAAAAACTCCACACTATAAACAGATGCAAAGTTAACCTGAAGTCAAAGAGATGGTTCAATTGATCACACAGACACTTAGCAGTTCAGGGACCTAATTTAGGAGTCTCCCTAGGATCTTTATGGAGTTAGTAGAGGCATCTTCAGAGGGTGACCCAGATATTAAGTCAGCTGAGTGAGACAAGTTCTGTGTTCGCCTGTACCTCTCTTTCAGCTACAAAGGACCCTTTCAGGCTCACCTACCTTCTAAGACTCTGTGGTTCTGCTGAGATCTCTGCTTGACATAATTTCATTTGCAACGCCTCTCATTCTACGTGCACTGTGTAACATTCTTATCAACAAATGTCATTGCCTGTTAGCCAGGCAATGGTGACTCACTCATGTTGGAAGGAGCATAAAATTCCCACTGAAAGGATGATGTTCCAGACTAACCCTTTCTGGGCCAGAGCTCAAAGAGATGACAATATATCCAAAAAGGTAATTAATTCAGGGCATGCAGAGAGAGTTCAATATGATTTCCCATCCCTTGTCAGTTCCAAAACCTGTATCTCTAGAAAACACTCTGACACACACTGTTTTTACTTACCCTTTCCTGCAGACTGACACTCTGGGAGCAGCCTCTCTGCTAACCAAGTCATTCCTCACTTCTACACAACCCCCAAGATTCCACATCCACTGCCCTTTCTGAGTTTCCTTACAAATGTCCAGGCTGACAAGCAAGAAAAAGAACTTTACATGGAATTTGTTAACCACTGGAATTTTAGCCCTTGAGGAAATGTAAGACAGGGTTTTGTTTAGTTTTTCAAATAGCACAGCCCATAATAACATACTCTTTCTGAGTATCAAAGCACCATCTCTCTGTGCATCTAACATTTTGTCAAACCAATGGTAATTGCATCAATGTTCATCCCTTCCCTATGTCATACCTTTCTGACCCTTGGCATGTTGCCTCCTTGGAAATGAGCCAGCTGCAGCTTCCCTTGATCTCTGACCCTTGGAACATGTCTCTCAACACGTTTTTGTCTTTTACATTGATGGGCAAAAAACTGGAAGTCAGGCATTAACTGGCCAATGACAGTTCATTCAAAATTTTCCAGAGCTGGTCCACAAACTAACTAAGCATTTTGGCAGGGCTTTTTGTTCCAACATTGAACACAGCCCCTACAAGATTAGAATGCATCCTCCTCAGTTACAGCTGGCAGAAGTCTACTTGCATTGTGTATCTTTGGCAGTCTTATCATTTATTACCTTCAAAAATCACATTTTTTCTTTTGATTTAATAAAATTCCTCAAGATCAGCTTTGTCTCTGTTTTGATTTCTCATTGTAGGAGAAGGCCAAACTATAATAATTCCTTCTTTCTGATTTCTATAAAACTCAGTTTATGTTTTGTAGGGTTTGTTTTATATTTTAGCAAGTATATCTTGAAGCTAAAATGGCTAAAGAATGATAAAACAATCATTGCATCACATGTCATTTTTCAGTGTACATTAATCTTTCCAATACTATCTCTTTTCAAATATTTTTTTATAAATTAAATGTTCTATCAAAATGGTTTCTATAAGAACTGCTACTCTTCTGTCAATTAAGCCCTGTACATAAATGTGCTAATGAAATTGTGCAAGTGAGACAGGAATAGTAACTATTTTAAGCGCCATGCACACTGTGAAGCTATTTTTGACATCGCACACTGTATACATTTAGTTATCCTTTACTAAAAATGGGAAAAATAAGCTTTCTATTTTCACTGTTCATGCAAACATCTTGCTTACACTATGAGTAAAACCAGAAACAAATTGCTCTATCAGTACATCATCCTACAGCCAAATTTCTTGCGATTATAAAACCATTATTACATATTCCTCCTACGGTCCAAAAACACCTACAAGCAGATGAAAATGAAACTTCTGCTGAATTGATTCCCACATATGCTCTGTCTATTCCTGATGTTTATGAATGTCCATGACTTCTGGAAAGGAATCCTCCATTTTTCTTCTGACTTTCATGCATTTCTTTCGCCGTGCTGATTCAACGACATCATTCTTTGTCAAGCATAGGGTGGGAAAGGGGTTTGAAAGAAGGTAACATAGGCAGTCTCTGGTGCTGCTCCAGATAGTACCTTTTGTAGCTTTAGGTTAGTTCCAAATGTACACGCAGATACAAGGAGAAACACTGATATTATTTCATACTACTGACATTCAGACTCAGAAGTCAGTTATAAAAATGGGAGTTGACCTGTAACTGGCCTAAGCTCTTTGAAAATTTTACCTAATATCCTTACAAGTTAGCTATAGCCCCTGACTGTTACACAAGGGACCCCTCCAATCATTCTTTCTTCTGTTTCCCACTTCCAAACAGCTATGCAAAACTGACCCAGTGGTTGACTTGCCTTGGACCGCTGAATGATTCTCCTAAAAAGAAAAAAATTTCAACTGAATAAATTCTCTTCCCAATTTCATGCACTTCTGTACTGGCAAATAGCATCAGGGCAGATCTGGAATTTACATAGGACTTCAAAGGGGTAAACAGTCAGGCTGCAGGAAAAATAAGTATGTCCAAACTGAAGGCAAATTTATGGTCTGAGATAAATATATGTATTTGTATAATGTTGTCCACAAGCTTTGTGATCTGGTATACCTGAGGGCAGAACATGACCCTGAATTTTAAGCAGGACTCAGCTGTATGCTTCTTGAATGTTTTTTTGTGCAGTATCATCTTATTTTTCCTTAGCTTCTTCCTGGGGGGAAAAATTGTATTTTATTTGTTAGAATAATTTAATGTCAGGTTTTTCAGCAGAATTGTAATTCAGTGCCATTTTGAAAATATGAGCATGAGGTACAGCTTCTGCTCTCTATCTCAACAGCTCACCTGCCTGGAACAGAGCAGTTGTGGTACAAGCAACTTAGAGAAGCAAAGCTTGAAGGCAGTGGTATCTTTTTCAGTGACTTACCTAAAATACAACTAGGCAGGGCCCTACTCATGTTGGTTCCTCTCTGATTCTTTAGAGGAAAAGAAAGAAAGAAAAGTGATGTGGGAAATACTGGTCCAGCCCTTGCAACAGAAGGGTGTGAGGAAGGTAAGCCTGCTAGAAATAGATAATGTTGTTTATGAATTTTTATAAGAAAAAATCTTCAGACATCTGTCCCACCTGCCTAAAATCATCATCAGGACATGCTTCTCCTTATGACCAGCATGGATAAACCAGCACAGAACCTGCCACATCGTAGAATTAATGCTCCTGTAACAGTACCATGAGAATCTCCAGCTCCTCTATTTGCAGGAAGATCCAGTGCACCAGATGCCCGCATGTGAACCCTATAGCTGAACCTAAGGTGCCACTGCACACCAAAAAGAGCACACACAGACAATGGACAAAGGATCAAAATACCCAGTTAACCAGAAAGAAAACATTTCTCACCATATGGGTCCTTGGGTACCAACTTCCCTGCTCTCAACACCAAGGGAGATGTCTCTCCTGTTTACTAAGTGCCTCCAAAAGATGGTCTTGGGAACTAAAATTACTAAATATTAGAAATCATGACTCTTGCAGAAACCCAATCTATTTTTCTCACATTCCATTTCTCACATACCACCATTTTTGACAAGTAATAAATTAACAACTTTTCTTCTTCACATTGGCTACAACTACTTTATCACATAATTCTATAAAATTTTATAGTTTTGTTCAGGGTAGTTGTTCTCAGCCTGTGTTTAAAGTTTTCTGTTTCCATGTCATATATAAATAAGGGATTACACGTCTGAAAGCCTGTCTGGTTTCCCACTTCTAAAAGCATTTTCTCTCCCTACAAACTTTGACTCATTCATCCAGGGATGTTGCCAAAGCAGCAACATTCCATGGTTTTGGGGCAAGCAACTCTTCCAACTCTTCCTTCTCCTTTGAACCTTTGTTTTTTTTCACATGAACTTACAATTACGCAGTGCTTGAGTGCTTCCATTTTTTCTAACATAGGATTTATAGGCAGTAAAAATCTTGACCTGTTTCTGTACATGGCTGCATGCCTTCCCAGATCAACCCTTTTACTCTGTTTCAGTGAAAATTTCCATATATGCTAAATTGTGTGCAGAGAGAAGATTTTACGTCAGGCTTTTGGGAGGACACAGCAAGCAGCATTTCCCAACTATGTGCTCTGAAGTGCTGGTAAATTCAGGGCATCAAACAAGACTTTGTGAAAGAGGATGCACAGATCTGGTCCATTTATTTTTAGCTTCAATTTTTTTTAGCTTCACTGAGTTTGCCTGAGTGAGACCCATACGCCAAACAAATCAAGTCTCATAGACCAGTGAGGCTGTTTTGATTTTCACTCCTGCATTAGCAATGCTGATATCAATGCTAATCAACCTGTAATTTTACAAATGAAATGTTATAAACCTCAGTAATAAACTAAAGGAACCTCAAAGTTTTGCTTTCTTCCTGATCCTTCCTCTCCCCATGCTAGTCTGTAGACAACATGAATCTCAGCAGTACTAAGAGAGTGGGAGTTGTCTCCTTTGCTCACAATCATGGTTTCAATTCTCAAGGTCCTTGCTGCAAGACTCTGCAGCAAACAGTTGTTCTACTAGACCTCCACTGTATTTGGACCTTTTGTTTTTCAAATGTTTATCTGCATGGTTCCCTGGCATCTGTGATGTGCCTGGCAATCTCCAACCGTTTTTATTTTCCTCCTTTTTCAAGGTAATAACAAATTACCTAAAGTCAGTTCTGTTAGACATTTTGGACACAAGACTACTCTCTTGACAAATTTTAAATTTCTGTTTCAACACATGGTGGTTTTAGATCAATGAAGACATCATCCAAATGGTGGGCTGTCACAAAGTATTTTTCTTTATGTTCATTTCTAGATGTAAATCACTGGGTGGCAACTGACACCAAGGAATTGAAAGAAGAGTCTGTTTAGCTGTCAGCTTGATGCATCTGGCTGGCTGTGTGGTTATAATGGTATCACAGTGACTTGGGGAACTACTGAATCACCCTATAACAGAAGGTTGTCTACTTCTCTTGTGTGCAAAGTAATAAAGCAGTACACAGAAGAAAATATTAGACAGCTATACTCCTTAGGCCAATTTGTCTCACAGCTATACTGCAGTAAATCAGAAATAATTCCTCAAACCTCTGCAGAGCTATTCCAGATTTATGTTTGCAGAGCTAAGAGCATAGTCTAGTTCTTTTAATCTCATTCTATCATTTTACATAGCCAGTACTGAAATAGTGACTATATGCAGAAGTTTTTGCAAAAATATCCATTGTAAAACAACTTTTATTTTCATAGTATTTCTAACATCCAAAGCTAAAATATGATGGAATAGAAATATTGGCCACTTTTGAACTCTTTGCTGGCTGTGTGTGAGATATATGTAAACTTTCTCCATGCATTTGATGTGTACCTTAAGCAGTAGTCTCCCTACTGATATCTACCCTGCCACTGTGCACACCCTGTGCATTTTCAGAAGTAACATTAGCTCTTTCTTTCTTTTTCTTCTGGGTCTCCCACAGGAAGGGTGTCAGAAAAAAAAAAACAAAAAAAAAACAGAAGTTCATATAAAAAGCATAGCCCTTTCCAGTTCTTCCCCACTTGGGCATGAGCTCAGTTCTTCTGGCCTTTCCAGAGAGCCAATGAACTACAAAGGTCCTTTTCCAAAAGTCATATAAGATAGCCATGGCCCCTGGAAATCTGTTAGGAAAGTCCAACCTGTGTTCTAATATGACAAATTTCAGAAGAAAGAACAACTTCTAAATGTTACCTGAAGTTACTATTGATTTTATATAAACCTAACCACAAACATTTGAAATTTGTTTCAGGACAGTGTATAGTGTGGTAGGAGGAAAAAAAAAAAAAAAGCCTGGTTTCTAGTTCAGAGTCATTGCACTGCAACCATAACAAGCTAACTTTAGTGCATGCCTTTGTACCTGGCATACCACTAAGACAGCAATCCTAATAGCTGTCACTGCCATAGATGTACCAGAGTCACTGAGATGCTTTATTTTCCAATTATTTTTCCATCAAGATTTAGCTGCTTTTTTTTTTAAACAACTATTGTAGGTGAAGATAATTTAGACTGAATACTGACAGGCAGAAGATAATTGTATGTCTGTGGGTGAGTGGGTGATCATCTGAAAGTGAACTTTTGAACTCATAAGCAAGCACGAGCTGTGAGTATGCAGCCTGCTAGCTGCAAATGGCATGGGGATTTGATAACACTGGGACTAAATAACTGTGGCATGTCCTGATTCCTCCAATTAATAATAAGATGTAAGACAGAACCACCAATTAGGAGCTGATCATGCATTTCCTTCTGCATTTAGATGGGGAAATCTGGGGGCTGCAAAAGAAGGCGGTGAAGATCACGACTGGAGAAAAGATCCTGGAAGTTGCAGGAGACCCTGGAGATCAGATCACTGCCTGGTGACAAGTGCTGGGGGATGAGCAGACACTCTGGATCAGAGACCTCTCACATCTGAGACTGGTACCTGTGAGCAGTGGCACAGCATCATCTGACTGGGCTTTCTGCCTGTCCTTCCCTGGCCAGCAAAAACACCTCCCTGTGCAGAGGGACACTGAGACCTGGGGAACACGGTGCTGGTGGGGAGGGAGAGTTTGAGTGCATGAGGAAATAAGGCAGAGCAAAAGCTTAAATCTCAGGGGATCCTAAATAAACCCCAATATCCAGATCCACCATGCATTGTTGTTTGCTCCATCTCACCTGTGACAATTTAAGACATAACTTGCACAACTGTATAATTCGATCCCCGCCAACCTGCATTGCCATGCATGCAAAAGGCAGTGGATGTATTCACAACAGAAGACCATGCTTCTTGTGCAGTGATCAATGACTCACCAGCAGTGTAGTCTTCTAAATTTAGCTCTGTGCCCTACTGAGGAGTTACTCTGACAATTTACCATGGTGATGCCACCCTTATGAGCTTATTATCACTGTGTTTGTCTTCTCTCTCTTACTGCTGCTGGAAAATAGGCACAAATACGCTACCATTGTCACCTCTTTTTCTTTCAAACTATAACTTCTAAATTGCACAGAAAGAATGGAAGGAGAGAAACTGAACAAAGATCACCTAATCTTGTTAAACATGGCAGGAAATCACATTTGTGTCAGAGTGGAGCAACAAAATAAAAGACACATCCCAATACCAACTCCTGTAAATCCACTACTGAATTATTTTCAAATGTGGTAAATCAAATTTAAATGCCAATATGTCTGTATGTGAAAGATCAGTCTCATTGAGAAAACAAGAAAATAGTACAGACTCATGTGAGCTGTATTTGAAGTGAGTCTTGTTTATAATGAAGTCATCCTTGTTTGCTTGGTTTTTTTAAAAAAATTTAAGAAAGGAACTGAAAACATAAGTTATTAATAAGTATTTTCATGTAATTAGTCTGTGGAAGTAGAAATTTCTGTAGAAATACTGGAAGCTCATTTAAATGCTCAAAGAGGCATTTGAAAAAAAGTGGGCAAAACACCACAGAAAAGTCTGCATAATGTTAGTTATGCTAGTAAGTAACTCAAAATGGCTGATGCCCTTTTTCAGACTTTTATCATAAAGCATGGGCTGACATTAAACTAGAGTCTGTTTTCTCATAAAGGAGGTACAAATATCTACTAATACCGGTAGTGATTATTGAATTTCCTTCTGCAAGTATGACATGATGCAGCCAGCACAGGAGATGCTAAAAAAAAAAACAAAGATAAGTGAGGTCAAAACACTGAACCGATGTCAAATATCATTTCCTCACCTCATCTGCTCTCCAAACAAACTGTTACTGCCTTCCTTTCAATCAGTACCTACCCACTGGCTGTTATCATTTCTCTATCAGCTCCTGGCCAGGCACAAAGCTTAGCTCTGTCAAGATAATTTTGGTGTCCTCAGGCTGACTTGATGTTTTCATCTGTCTGAATCCAGTGGTCTGAATCTGTATGGATTGTAAAGCCATTTTCTGCTTCAATTCTAGCCTTCTCCTTTTAGCTCCCCTTTTCTGGTTTTCCTATATATAAATCTTGTGTAATTGTTTTACTATTAGTTCTCCTTGGTTCAAGCAACTTGACAGAATTGGGCATTTATACATTTGTCCATCTGCCTTGTTGCTTGAAAATTTCTCTTGAACAACACCTTCTCTACTGGTACCAGTTTTTATTATTCTGACTTCTTAGCTAATATTATGCCATGCTCATTTTTTACAATAGGTATTTAAATATTCTAGACATTTTGTGGTTCAGCTAAATAAAATAAGCCTATACAGCTTAAGGATTCAGCCTGCAACACTGGCCTCATCTTTTTCTTTTCCATATAAATCAGCTTATTTCTTTCTAAGTACTTTCAAAAGCTTATTTAAATGTGCCAAAGTACTCACTGAATCTCATCTCTCATCTCTTTGGATTGGTGTATGGACAGAGAAAAAACCATTGCTCTTCACTGGAGTGAAGTGTGAAATTGTGGATGGTTGTACTGTACAATCACAGGGTAAGACCCTTTCTTAAAGAAGGTAAAAGTATTTCAGATGAAAGCAATTTTATAAAAGAGACCAAAATCCATAGGTGGGCCAGTTTTGTGAAATCCAGAGGACTGGATTCAAAGGCACTGGAGTGTTTAGGCCTTTTTTCTCCCCTTATCAGAAAACTCTTCTGGCAAAAACCTCAATAGCAAGAAATTAAACCAGCTGGAGCATGAAGAAGCAAGTCAGGAAATGTGATTAAGGACAGACACATCATGGAATATATGAAATATCAGGAATATTACAGGTATGCCAGGGAAGTGGGCTGAGAGGGAAGGCATTAAGCATGTCAGACAGCATTCAAGGGCTGAATATCTCTGTGGAGGGCTGGAAAGTTTGGGAAGGGAAGATAGATAACAGCAGCAGGTGGATCCATCAAACTGATCACTTAGAGACTGCAGTCCTTTGAAATAGAGAGATGGATCCTGACAGAAGACTAGCAAGACCCACGGAACACACAGCCAAGAGGAATAGTATTAAACTTAGTTATTTCCCAGGATTTAGTATAGTCTAGGACTGCTGTTTTCCTTTTTACTATCTGCAAACAGCTTTTCTGTATTCAATTTCTAAGATGCAATTTTCCAGCAGCTGCCAGTTTATTGGGTTTCTGGCATGTATGGTTGTTAAAATGTATAAATAATTTGAGACCTGCTAACCTGCCATTCCTGCTGGGGTCAGTTTTCATTCTGTGTGACAATAGTTGCAATTATTTGTGCTCTTTTTTGTTTTTTCTGGCAAGTTTTCAAACACCAGTTAGTTGGTGAGCAGAAAATGATAGCTTTTACTCTGTAAAGAATTATAAGCAGAAGTCTACAGAGCTTAGCTCTAGGATGTCTATTACATTACCAACATCCTCAGAGCAAGCTATGACAACAAGGATGTCTCATCTGGAAAACAATCCAGGATAAAGGAACAGAAAGGAATATGTTGATATATAATGTCATGACATCTCTGAGGAGTTTGAGTTTTTAATAAGTGAGGCTAGAGCTATTCAAAATGACCTAATGTAGTTTTGCTTTTAATTGGTTTCTTTGCCCTGATAGGCCATCCAGCTCATCATCTCATTGGTTTTTTGTTGCTGATGCATTTGAATTTTGGAGAGGCTTAAAGCTCATTACACTTTCTTCCTTAAAACAGAGAATAATGCAGAGACCACCACTGTCCCTTAGTCTTTCAAAGGGGACAGTTATTAGGTGCACTGTGATGCAGACAGCCTCCTCTATAATCACATAAAAATCCCAAATATAGATGTTTACATGGTGCCCATGATTGCATGGCTAAGATGGGTGATTACCTCTGGAAGGCAGGAGCTTGTGGCAAGTCAGTTGCCATATGTGAGGAAGATCTAGAAGGAAAAATCCTATTCAAGATGTTTGACTCCTTTTGACTCCAGGAATTTATTTGCTACCGTACACTGCCTAATCCCCAGAGCAACTTATTTCAGGAACCAGTGCACAAACAGGCATAGACTGTAGGTAAATTTAGTTCATTTCCATGAGAAGACTGAACCCCAGGAGAGTGAGGATGTATAGGTGGAGCAGATATTGAGTAGGTCTGAGTGAACAACTGCCTACAGAAAAGTAAAAGCTTCATTTAAAACCTCTTGTAGCATCTCAGATGAGTTTGAGAGCGCATAGGAATTAAGTCTGTCATACTATTATTAGACTTCATATTTATAGAAAGTATTTTTTAGGCTGCAAATTACTGATTGGGTCATTTTAACAAAATAAATTATCTGACCCTCATAGATGCAGTGTTAGAGTGCATAAACTGTTTGCATCTTACTTTATATTTCTCTTTATGTGATAGTTTTGTTTCTCATTTCTGCTGCTAAAGCTGACCTCAAAGTTGGAAGTGATCTGTGTAGGTGTGTTGATCAGAGCACATTCCTGGGATCCTGTGCTCATAATATGCAGCAGGATGTGAAGGATGTCTTCCTTTTAATACCAAACTGTTGTGTTGTTGAGTACATTGTTTGCATATAATCTGAAGAAAGAAGGTGTGTGAAAGAAATGTATTCAATCAGGCCTTTAAATTGTAAGTTTTTGTTTTCTCTCACACTACCTGAGGACAGAAACACTTTGTACCAGCAAAACAGGGTCAGATTGTCCCAGGAATTGCTGGACATCTGCATTCAGCAGATTCATGAACACCAGTACCTGATTTCCTATGGTGATCCTAGGAGCATCTCAGTGATGCACCAAACATCTCAATCTGCTCCAAAAAGGACTGAAGATTGAGCCTTGTATGTCATGGCTGAGCTGAAAAGTCAAAGTTCCCATAGTGTCTCAGAAAAAAAAAAAAAAAAAAAAAGGCAAAATATATTCTTGGAAATTAACTTGGAAACTTTGACCAGCATTTTTTTCTTTGGGGTTTGCTTGCTCACACAGGACCACTGATGGCAGCTACCATAGCACACACCCTTTCTGTTGCCCCATCGTTAACTGACTCCTTTGCTGCTCAGGTGTCTTTTCTTCTCATCTCCCTATTCCTAAGTTGAATGGGAGATTCACCAAGTAAACAAGCCTTTTAGTTACAATAACAAGCCTTTTAGTTACAATAACAATGACTAGGGGGGAAAAAGGTGTTAAGAGTTGGAACCAGTAAAAATGCATACACACTGAACATCAATGAATTAATTCCTCTCTTTAGTCTACAGAGTCAATTTTCTTCAGGCTTCACATTACAGAGCAGGCAACAAAATGGTGTCAAGTGTCCCCTCATTTACCTTTCTTAATACCACATCATGTTACCAACAATTGTGAATAGGTGTGGAGGAGATGAACTCTCATTTTATCCCTCCAGAAGCACATATATAAACCTCTAGCCACCTGCCCCCTCAGCAAATAGTTACACTACATGAAATGCCAGCAAAGCTTAAAACAGAGGGAGCAAGTGAGCACTTCCATCAAAATGCTCTGCAGTGAAATAGTTGGTGATGATGAAAGTTAAATTGCCAGGGCTAGGCAAATAGTTTCTACATATCTGCAGTGTTTTCACCATGCCTCCATTGATTTGGAGTTTGGGGCACTAGTAAATCACAAAAAATCAATTGTGGCAATCTGTGCAAAATGAAGTTGGTTTGAATGAACAGCTCTATGTTAGTATAAATGCATCCATATTGCATATTTGGATTAAATGAGCACCATTTCTCAGAAAGTATGTGAAATGAGAACACTAATGTAGAAAATTTTTCAATGTGAATTCAAAACTGGGGATGGAAAAAGCTTTAATGTTCTCACATAGTTCTGTGGTGAGTTGTAAAGTCTATGTGTCAAAGTGGCAGCATTTACAGGCTCTTCCTGCATGTGAACTCAGCCCCAGCACAAGTAGTCCTCTGACTTTTGGCATCTGTGTGGGCTGGGTGAGGATGTTGCTGAAGAGATCAATTTCCACCAGCAGGACTCTTGGGAGGCCCTTGTTCACTGGACACATTGTGCAAACAGAGTAGTGAAGAAAAATTTTTGCTCATTCTGCCAGTCCTACAGAGAAATTAATGCCTGTCATTTGTTCTGCTCTTTCCTCCATGATGCACAAGCAAGACCAGCCACCCAAGCTCCAGCAGAAGGTCAGCAGGGGATGGGGATGGTCCCTGCAGGACGACTGTGGCTTTGGCCCTGCTAAGTCCTCTCAGCACTACCTGTCCCAGCTCTGAGAGCTTCTGCCTACTGTGTCCACAGGTTGAAAGTGACCCAGGGCTCCCATCAGCATCTTGAAGGCAGTGCTGGGCATCTGGAGCTGGTATCTCCAGCACCTGGGGCTGTGAAGGCACTATAGCTGACATTTGTATATTGAGGCTGCTGTTAAGCACTGCTTCCAGCTGGGCTTTGGGGTGGGTTTCCACACAGACACACACAGGGTCTTCTCAGCCCCTAAACCATATTCAGCCTCTTGGCACTACCCCAGGAGACTGCAAAACTGGGAACTGGAGAAGAGAGAAGGGTTCTCAGCCCCCAGCTGGGAGACAGCAACTGAAGCCTAAGGAAAACAGTGAGCTATTACAACCATGAACAAGAGACTAACTTGTGAGATGTTTGTCCTTTCTGTAGCTACTTAGCACTACTGCCTGCAGACATTACTTTTTGTGCACAGCGGGATTTATCCTTCCCTTTCCTCACCATATCAGCTCATCCTTCTTTCTTCCTGATTAAGTTTCAATATTAAACCTGGTGAAAAAGAAGACAATCTGTTTTAAGTTATCAGTTACAAATGAATCTACAAATGCAGAACAGAAACACAAAATGTGAGGGTAGGAGGGAAAATAAGAGAAAAGGACCCTAAAGAAAACCTGCACAAGAAGAGCTTGTGCTGAATGATAGCATGCAAAAGCAAAATAAAATAATCATTGTTGCAATGGTACAGGAAATAAAAAGCAATAATTGAATTTAGAAACTTTTTAGTAGATCACACTCCTATTTATAAACACTGCTGGCCAGAGCTGTGCAAGACTGCAGCCAGAATTAGGTTAAGCCCCTGCAGGAGGATGTCTGACAGCAGCACAGAAACAGACTCACACCCGCTGTACCCTTTCACTCTATTGCCATACTTTTTCAGGCATCGTCACAACCTGCCCAGACTGCCAGAGACCCTGAATTATATGAAGACTGGCGTCCCAGCTATTGCATGGCATGGTAGCCAACACAGCAAAACTAATCTGGGGTCCTCAGCACAAAACTCTGACATCTTATGTACAGAGCTGTATTGCCTTCATGCCCTTAGAGTGTTGAGGGTGTGACCTTATGTTCATAATGTAAGCAAGAACCATTGTCTCACATGAATTAAGATTTTCTCTGTATTCAGATGCAGTTTATTCCCATTGAGAGGAACAAGAGCCAAACCACATAAACTTTTCCTTTGAAAAAAGGCTTTTTATGAAAAATCATTTGAACTGGAAGCATTTTCCTTTGGACAAAAATTATCTAAATTGCTAACTTGCTGTCACTTTGTTTGTTTAAGAGAGTGACATTGGCCCAGAAAGCCAAACAAGTGCTTGGGAACAGAGTGCAAAAATATCTCAGAGAAACTGGCTGAGTTTAACTGCTGATGTAAAAGGGTGTGAGACTGTTGAGCCCAGCTGAGCTGTAGTTCCTTATGAGAGCTGTAAATTTGGACTAATATCTTTAGTGAGTGAAGCTGGTTCACTGCATTGTGCAATTTGCCCCTTATTTAATATGAGTGCAATAGCTTTAATTTATCCCAGATGTCATCAAATGGTGGGACCAGCACTTTTGCTACTTTAGTATGAAATGCACTAACAGTGTCATTAGAGGAAGCAAATCAGCATGCTATTGCTCTTCTAGAAGACAGTTTCCTTCTGTTTCAGCCACTGTATATACCTACATTCCAGGTGCTCTGGCTTACAGCCTTCTCACTTGGAAGGTGTTTCAAAGTCCTCTTCTGTTCAGTAGGAGGGCATTTTGTACAATGATGCACATACTTCACCAGTTCTTTTAGCAAAAGTTGTTTCTGACAAAGCTCTTGGTGAATGATGACTTAATGCAATACAGCCTGATTACTTGAAATTTTCCCACTGGCTCACAAAAACCATTTGACTGGATAGGAATTTGTTGGGGATGGCTCAGGACATCAAAAATGCTTCTGAACCTCCATGCACTGTAAATTATTTGATTGTGTCATCGAGTCTTCAGATTTTAAAGAGGTTTGAGGGATGATATGATTGCTGGTTTTGAGTGGATATTTGTTGTCAAGATGATTTTGAGACACTTGTTCAAAACCACTACTGTTCATGTAATCATTTGAGTCCAGCAGATGTACACAAGCCTATTGCAACAGTAGCTAAAGGAAGAACAATGAATGAAGGAAGATGCTACTTACCATCTGATAGACAAGCACTGTCAGAGAGCATGGCAGATGAAATTCTCTACTTGGTCACATCTTAAACTCCTCTCAAATGCACTTAAGTCCTTCATTTTTCAAGCCTTCCATTTCTTCCATGTTTTGCTTCATTCCACATCTAGACAGAGCTACCAACCAAATGTGGATAACCTAAGACTTCATTTTGGAAAGCAAATGTCATTCCAACTCTTCTTGGAGTTCTTAATGTCTAAACATGTACAGGGATATAGACTTAGAAAAAGCCCCTTTTTACATACACCCAGGCTTAGGACCACAGGTAAATTATTCCTACCTTCCAAGTGAAGTAACTGAAACCATTGGAACAGTTATAAATTCCTGCACTATCACAGGATTGTATGGTGAGTTTCACTTCCTTGAAATCCTTTTCCAAAAATAGGAGATTCAGAGGAACAGGAACCAAAGACACCAAGTCCTACAAACAGGTTTCTATTTTCAGTTAATAGCTAGTTTAACTAGAAATATATATTTTATCACAAAACAGACCTCCATCCAGTTTATACATTATCTTTAAAGCCTTTGGCTTAAGGGAGTGTCCCCTACCCTGCAGCTCAGGAGGTGTTTCTTCAGCTGCCACCATCCTTCAGGCCCCAGTCTCATCTCACAGCCACACACATCAAGACGTGGCCTTGTAAAAGAAGCTCCATGGGATCTGGCTTCTAACACATCAGGATTTGAAATGGAAGGATTTTCCCAACAGAGTTTAACAGGAAGCTGTTATTTTGATTACAGAATGGCTTAGTGGTGCACAGAGTAAAGCCAATTTAAAACTTCCTAAACCTTCCTGAGGACAGTTTCTTTTAGATAACTTCTCTTGGAAGTGGCCTTTGCCACCCATAAATTTCAAAAAGTAAGCAAGCTTATACTGGGCCTAGTTCAATTTCCAAAACAAGACTGGTCACTGTTACTACAGTGGGGAAGAACTTCCAGAGGGAGGATGTATTCTCCCCTCTCAGCAAGACCCTCAGGACAGAGCTCTGAAGATATTGTAACCTCATCAGTGTGGAGTCTGCAGATACTGCTTGGTTTGCCTTGTCCTAGACTGGGAGGCAGCTGAATGTTGACATTTACTGGTGCAGAAGTGGCATCACAGTGAAGCAGCTGTATTACTTTTGAGACCTGTGACTCTCTTTCTTCATTACTCTTGCACAATGTTGTTGGCTCTTCTCACTATTAGGTTTTGACTTTATAAGGAAGGACATTACTGTGCTTTGATCCTTGAGCGGCCTGCCAAAGAACATGTATTTTACAAGACTTGAAGGAGGAACTTGGTAGCATTTCCTGATAGGGAGATTACTAAACCAAGCTTGTATGGGAGTTGATGTGAGTGAAAGGACTCAGAAGCCCATGGAATTTTTGTATGTGCTCTAGAAAGAGAGTTCAGGCAGTGGGGCCGCATTCATTGCACAATGTGCAGGGTACAGAAAGCAAACTTTATAGCATAGGGCATCCCTGTACCTCACTTTTAAGTTTATGCTATTGGCAGCCATGTCCAGCTGAAGCAAGATTCAGAAAAGAGGCCTTA
This sequence comes from Agelaius tricolor, assembly GCF_023055355.1. Classification (NCBI taxonomy): domain Eukaryota; kingdom Metazoa; phylum Chordata; class Aves; order Passeriformes; family Icteridae; genus Agelaius; species Agelaius tricolor. The sequence continues at coordinate 45,112,574 of NW_027269267.1, read as the reverse complement.
GATTATTTAGAAATTTTCTACTCCATTTTCCATTCCTATTGCTTTGGCAAAGAAATACTTCTTCCATATTCAGCACAATAATGGCTTTCTTTTAGATACATTCTGCTTCTCCCCACCCTGCAAAGCCCCACTTCCTCCCTCCCCCTCCCAAAAATAAAAAAGAAAATACTTGCTTTATTATCACAAAGCAAGCAATATTCACATATCAAAACCAAACAGTGTAATTGGTTTATGAAATAGGTTATTTGGCAAAATAGACTGCATTTGCTAGAGATGGGATTTAGTGGTACAAAAGAAGCCCATTCAATTTGGTTTATAAGGTTTTCATACATTTTGGCTGCCACAAATCTGCTCTGCAGTCAAAGATACTGCTTTAATATATACTGATTGAGAATTTACACTGGTGTTTTAATATAAAACCTGTTCAAGGAATACCTAGAAACAGACTTTTTTTTTCTTTTTGTAGAGCTGATATGTGAGGGGAGCTGAAACTTTCTGGCAGGTGAAAAGAAAGAGGTGAAAAGAGGTGAAAAGAGGTCTCTATTCAATAAAGAGCAGGAAGTCAGCTTTCTTTTCCTCTTATACCAAGACATATTGACAGTGATTCTATTGCAGGTAACAAAGTAAAACCTTCATAAAAAATATGTAGGTGTGACCCTCCATTCAGGCTGGAATGAAACCCCAGCAAAGGCCATGCTCTGGCACAGCATTTTAGAGGAGTGGTAAAAGGTGTCTTGGCACCATCACATAAGGCTGAACCAGATAGATTATTAGATTACTATGGTTTTTTGGATTTTTTTAACATGGCATTCTTGTATCACCTCCATTTATTATTTTACTCTACCATTTATTCTCTTAGATTTTCCCACAGATGAAGGGAGCAATCATAAAGGCCAGCTGTGGCCAAGGGATGCTCTTTCCATCTACAGAAGCAGTGAAGAGCAAGGTCTGCTGTGCATGGAGGGTGAGGCAGAGAGGAAAAATGGACAAACACCACTATCAGGGCTTCTTTTAACCTAGGTCTTCATCATGAATGGAGAAAAGTCAAAGTCTGGCAAGCAAGGGTTGGTCTTTGGGCTCTAGTAACAGAATAGGAAAATTCAGAAAGAAACTTGCAGAAGAGGAGTTTTGGACAATAAAGAGAAGTAAGTGGGCTCCAGAAGGGCAACATGAGCAACTTTCCATAAAAGAAGATTAAGTTAGGTGCAGAAGAGGCTGTGGTGAACCTCTTGAGTTTGTTGGCTCTGACAACGACCCATAATTTCCATGCTGTGTCATTTTGAACCCAAGCCAATGCTTAAGTTGTATGACAGAAGCAATTTCAGTAGTGGAGCACTACAGTCATTGCTGCACCATCAGTGGAAGAAAAAGTTGGAGGGAATTTCAAGGACGCCCTAGATATTTCACAGCTTTTAGGAAGGTAATTTCCATACTGTCATCTGGGACAGAACATCTACAATGCATTACTTGAATTACCTGGTAGGGAACACCAGTTGTTTAGTTCCTCTTCCTGATGGAGGAAAACAAATTGATTTCTTCTTCATGCCACCGTTTGCTGAAGTGGGTTTAATAAATTAGATCCCAGAGAGTGTCTATGATGTGTTTTTAAACAAACATAGTGAAGTGTAGCTTTACTTCAGTGATCATTTATGCTATGTTTATTGAGCGTGACAGTAGACTAGATAATTACAGCCAAGGACTTCCTCATTTCACCAGAATTGTTTGCATTAAATTTGGGGTTTATTAAAAGGCATTCTTCATGGGGAATATGAAATCCCATTCCTTAAAGTTTGAATTTTGCTGGGTTTTTTTACGTTTTAAGACTAGCTATAGCAAACAATCTTCATTTAAGCCTCTTACAGTGTTCACTTTTAAAATTTTATTCAGCTCTGTACGTGGGAGCAGAGATGGTAATGAATAAAAGGTGTGGAGTAATGGGGGGGGACAGGACAGTGAGCAGAAGTCACATGAGCAGTAAAATAAGGAGAAACCTAATAATACCTAGCAACCTAATGGGGAAAAAATTGTGCATGGCAACAGAAAGGAAGGACTTAGCTGCAAAGAGAACACTTGTTAGGAGAGGCAGACAAAGAGAAAGAAAATTCATAACCTAACAAGCCTCAGAAATGGGAAGGAGCAAGAATGAATTGTTTAGAAACTTGGAAAAGCAAGCCAGCTAAAACTTGTCCTGCACAAAAACAGCAAAGAGCTTTACCACTTTACATCAGTAAGGATGTGCATTGACTTTCTATGATCAAAAACAAGAGACATAACAAATGTGTGGTCAACCTTGTCATTATACTTGGACTTTCAAAAGGAAAATTGAGCTCAAATAATTCTGTTACAAAAACATGAGGCCCATTACCTGAGTTAGAAGAATATATGCATTTCTGTTCCTCATAGAGCAGGACCTACCTTGCCTTACCAAGCACTCCAGGCTTCTGAGTATAGACAAAATTCAGCTAGTTAACAGCAGCAATGCACTATCAGAAAGTGGAGATTTAGATCAGCTGGCAGCAGAGGAGCATGAGCAAATTCATCCTGCCAATCAGGTGTCCTTGTGGGGCAGCTTAGCTGGGGGTTTAACTTGCTGTCAGCATCATGTTGTTGGAAGCAGGACAAGGTGCTGACCACCACAGCACAAGAGGGGACATTTGCCCCCAGTCCCATTTAGAGCAACAGGATTGAAAAACTTTTGGAAAGGAGAAGTTCTTTGATAGCCTCACTGATGGAATAGTTATATGCAGATGAATTTTTAGCTATGCTAATCTTGGCAGCAAATGCCATGCAATCGCAAACCTTTTCAAAATTCTACTCATTGCAGCAAAGGTAAGAGAGGTTAGCATAAGAGAATTGAAAATAAAACATCACAAAATGAAAAAGAAATTTATACTGCCCTGGGACTTCAGGCTGAGAAGCTTTAATCACAATCACAATCTTAATCATATGGCTATTGCACCATGGGACTATGGGGCAGAGCCAAGATTGTTTCAGTGGCCTAACTATATGCATGTGGAGATTCTTCACTATTTGGGATAACTGAAACAGAGATGATGTACAAGACAGTCAATTATCATGTGCTATTTTGGACATCTTGACTTTTTTGAAATCCTGTTTTAATTTTTCTTTTTAATTTAGCTGTGGTAACAGCTTTTTAAGTAGAAAATAATCTTGAAAAATTCCTCAGAAACTACAGTTATTTCTTCATTTCCCCAGGAAAGTTGAAACTTCAATATCCTGAACATTTTGAATGACACTTTTAAATGCAGGGCCGAGGAAGATGTTAGACCTGGGGCATAAGTAAGAGATTAGTAGTTTATATTAGCTCCAGATTAGTTACCAATATTTAAAATTGAAACTCCACTCCCCTCTAGCTGCTGGAAGGGAAAAGGAGCTTGCTGGCTTTTTTTCCCAAATTCAGGAGACTTCTTTAATTAAAAAAAAAGACTTCAATTCTTTATAGTCTTCCCCAACTTTGAAGTTGTTTGTATTTACAGCTTCACTGCTGAATTGAGTTTATAACCTACTCATCTGACCTAGATCCCAGGTCCCTCCTTTGCCATTATTTTATATGGACTTTGGATGACTAACGTGGTGCCCAGCAGTCTCTCTGTCTTGTCTGGTTTACTGCAGCTGGGTCTCTGCTCACTGAGTGCTGTCTGAGCTGTTTGTAAATACCAACTTTTTGCTGAAACAGAGTCCAGGAAGCAGAGGCTTGATTTTCTGACTCTCTGCAGAGCAGCAGTGCTGTGCATGGGTAACCTCTGTTCTTTGGTGGCTCTTTTTATTTTTCACTCCTTTTGTATGGCTTTGTGAGAGCCTTGGGAAGAAATAATGCTTTGAGAAAAACAATGCTAGTAATTTAAATGTAATGGCCTTTGCTGGTTTCTTATTTCAGACTCAAAGGAAGTGTATGGTTACAGTCATGATTTTCATTTTATGTATTATTAAGTTTTATGCAAAAAGATGGGCTCAATTATTTCTGTGTGAAAGAACTTTCATTTCACAGGTGCGGGAAGTTATTCTTCTGGATTCCAAGTAAATTTCATTTTTGGGTCTTAAGAAAAGTAATACTTTTATTCTTCAAGATTTCTAGACATTGACAACAACACAGCAAAGGTTCTTTTTTGAATTCTGCTGCAGCATACTGGAGCATTGTGAAAGAATTACACATCCTTATGGGCTTTTCAGTTTCCATACGCCTTCTGTTTCCTGGCTTCAGCTTCTCTAGGATAGCTCATGTTCCAGAGAATGGAGAAATAATTTTTGGCAGCACTTTTCTCTTGTAAAAACAAACTTGTCTGATTTTTCTGATAGGTGGGCTGGGAGTTCCAAAAATATTCTTTGTTGTTCTTGACTATTGTAGTCTTAACACATTTCATAAGGATCACTGAATGTTCATTCCCCAACAGTATCTTTATTTCACCAAAGGTCCTTTAATATCCTAGGCATGAATTATCTGTATTTACTGCCTCATCATTAATGTACATTGATTACCTTCCAACCAGTGACAGAATTGTGTCCCTATGACATTGTCTCCTCATGGATTGGACAGTTTGTGGGCATAAACAGTTTTCTTTTTCTTTCATTTGCCGAAAGTGATGGTCCTCAACCTAGAGCTTCTTACCGTAAGAGTGAAATAATTCAAGTATGATGTTATTATATTTCCCCAGGCACTTAAGAACCATGAAAATAAACCCTCTTCAGCTTTTCTGTCATAGGGACTACCCTTCCTGGATAATATTTGTCCAACAGTCTCTACATTATATTTTCCAGTGGTTTGTGATGGCTTAATACCATTGAAATAGCTAAGATTGAAAGACAGAACTGTTCCATAATGGAAAGCCAGCAACAAGCACCTCCTTTTAAATACAAACTTATTCTTCTCCTTTTTCAGGACCCTCATGACAAAGCTGGTTTTGTCAAGTCTCTTTCAGATGTATTATTCTCTTGCTCCAGCTGCTCCACAGCTTGGTGAAGAAGCTTGTTTAGTTTTGCTTTTATTGAAAAAGGCATTTCTGAGTCTCAATGCTGCCATCATGTAACATTTCAAAAGCAGAACATAACAGAATCTGAGAGATTCCAATAAAACCTAAAATCTGTCAGATCTCTCACAGCATCCCTAGGTCTTTCATTTATTTTGATCTAGATACCCCCTTGAAGTTTTAGTTTCCCTAGGGCTGTCCAAATTTCTTCTGAAGCCAATAAATTCCTAATTAAGAGGATCTAAGTTTTCTTGAGCTTCAGTATGCCTGTTTAGTCCAATATTCACCCCTGAACATTTGCTTTGCAGTGTTACAGCCTGCCTTGCTGTGGCATCACCATGTGGTATGGTCTTCTCACAGGACATTTACTAAATTCAAATTTGGTCTTTGACAGTGGGAATTCTGTTCAGAGATTTATGCAAATATCAGCTTCTGATATAAAACTTTGGTTGTACTAAAAGTTTAAAAGTTTTCTTAACATTTATAGGACTGGTGGTCTAATCATCAAACCTTTTCTTTGCTGGCTAGCCAGTAATCTCATTACTTCCCCATCATCATGTTCACATCAGCACCATGAAATACATCTTTATAATCTGTTAGAATTCCTAACAGGGCCTTAATTAACTCTACTCTTTCCTCTCAGTTTTGCTTTGCAGTAAAATATGTGATATGAATCAATGCATAGAAGAGCTAGAAAACTTCCAAAAATGTTTTGTTGTGAACAAGAAACTTGTGTTTTCCTGTTGGCACTGTCATAGTTGCACAGTGTCTCCCTAGTAGTTGCATTTCTCAAGTCAAACATTGCTTGCATCCTTGCACACAGCTCCACTGGATGCTTCTGCCACACACATGCCTTACTCAGCTTTGTTTGCTTCTTAATTAGATTTTATTCCTTGCTGTGAGTTTCACTAGCCCCCTGACCATATGTCTCATAAAGCACATGCTGGATTATAAAGTAACAGGCCTACTTATTTCTATAAGAAAACCCTTTTTCACTAGGCACAGGGAGCACTACAGCTAAATACAGTACAGCATGTTTTCTTGGAGACTTTTGCAAGTTGTGCTCCTCTTCCCAAGTTCTTTGAAAATTGCTCCTGTCTTTTCCCTGCCTATCTCTTCAGTGACTAAGACTGAAATGACAATTTCTTGCTCTTGACAGTACTAATTCTTGATGCTAAGTGATTTCTCACTCTAACTGAAAATAGACTTTTTTTTTTATCCCCACAATAGTTCAAGGGCTAGAAACGTTGTTGATTTTCACTGACATTCTCTTATAAAACTTCTGGCTTGGGCTTTTCAGCTATCTGCTTAATTAGTGAGTTAACCTGAGACAGAAAGTTTCTACCTCTCACATGAGAGTTTATCTCATAGGACCTGGTATCCTTATGTCCATTTTACAAGCAGCATGCAAGAAGACAAACAGAACAGATAACACCTGTTTGGTCAACATGAAATGTGGGTTAGATTTGTACTAGCCACATTAGATTTTTTAATACCTGCTCTATCATGGAGTCAGGAAATGTGACAACTTGCTGTTCCATGGAAGTACTCTGGTAAAGAATCAGGTTGTGAGAGCTGCACTGCAGTAATCTGCCCCCAGGATAAAATCACTTTTTTAAGTGTGGGTGGCTTTGTTCAAAGAACCATGTCCACTTCTTAGCAGCAATGGAGACATCTGTCAGAATTCAATATTAGACATTATCTTGGCAATCAGCTTTGATTAAAAAATGTTTTTCCATGTAAATCACAGCTAGTCTGTGATGTTTTTTCCTGACATTTCCCTCCTTTGCTCCCTTTTTAAAACCTTTGATATTTAGACAGACTACATATGTCATCCAGAGCTTATGCCATGGACAGAAATAACAACAAGAAAGAATAGATTGATCCCAAGGCACTGAGTCAAAACTAAAAGCCAAATTATTTAACTAAAATTACACAGATTAAAAAGTGAAAAATCAAAGTATTGAAATTGGAAATAGAATGGGCAATAAAAAAGCAAATACAAAATTGTATGTGAAACCAATAATCCCATCTACTCCAAGGATACCAATGACCGTCAGGGATATCCAGCTCCCCACAGTCTCGGTAAGACTTAAATATTGCTGGAAATTCCTGCATGCATCCTCCATTTCCAGCCTCAGGTGATGGTTTCTCTGCTGGTACATGTTCTTGACTGTGGCTTGACTTGCTGCAAAGCTGCCCTTGTTAAAAGCAGATTCAATCTATGAACAGAGCAGCTCTACCCTGCCAGTGGTTCATGGCAGGTACAGCTGATGAACAGAACAAGCAGAGCCCAGTGTTTCTTCTCCTGGTGCTCCCAGAGCTGCACAGCCACCCCCAGTGCTCAGCTCTGCCCCAGGAGAGGGCTGGCTGCCCTTACATGTGTTTCAGTCCTCGGGCAGGTGTGCCTGGTGTGACCAGGAGAGCTGGATGTTTGCATGGCACAGCCCTAGGAGGATTCATGTGTCTCCTGGGCTGGATGCAGGGGAGACAGGGCAGGAGCCTCCTCCAAAGGACTCCTGGCAGGGACACATCTGGATTACCTCACATGGAGGGGTGAGGAGATATCCTTTAGGGCTTACCTAAGCACAGTCTCCTCAGCATTTACAAGGGGATTTTTTTCTCTGCACTAGCCCTCAGCAGCCTGTTCTTTCCACAGAGGCACAAAGCCTTTAAAATGCCACAGCTTGCCCAGTGGTGTGCCCACAATTCTGACATCAGCGTTGAGTACTGTGTTTGGGAACACCATCATCAAAAGATGGGTTGTGAGATATCAGTCCACAGTTATAAAACCTTTCTCTTTAGTGAAATGGGACAGAAAGTGGAAGAGACAGAGGAGCAGCTATGAAAAGAAAGTTCATGCAGTTTCTCCTTGCCTGCACTCTCAGATACCCTCAATAGCTGGTCATAACAGTAAAGGAACTCATAGATACTTTATTTACAAAAATCTAAAAATAATCAAACCCCTCAGATAACTACATAAGCAGAAAAACAAAATTCATGTTTCTCCCTCAGTCTTAACTCCTGAGGACTTCACAGAGAAGTTTAACCAGCTCTATGTGGTAGTTCAGTAATATGTTTACCACTTAAATCAAATGACAACACAAATGGCTGGTAAACAGCTTAATGCAATTTCTCACAAAACTGATGGAAATAATCCAAGAATGCCTCGTTTTCTTTTTTTACTTTTCCATTGTGGTGGTTTGGGGGTTTTTCTCTCCTGCATCCTTTTCGGCAGGTTCATAATTTCTGTCTTTCTGCAATCTGCTTCCTTTTAGGTTTATTTTCCTCTGCTTATTTCCCTCCCACCTTTCATACCCTTTTTATTTTTGCTCCCTTACTATTTCTGTCCCTCTTCCCACCTCATGCATGTACACACACACACACACGATCAGATACTCAGAGTCCTTTTGATATTTCCTTTTCTTCCCTCTCATCCCTTTGTTTTTCCAATGAGACAGCCAAGCCAAAAATGCCACGAGAACAGCTTGTGCTCATGATATGTGAATACTACAAAAGCAGTCACAGTCACCACATTTTCGCCAAGAGAGACAGGGAAGATGAGTCTTTTTCCACTGACCACAGAGGTTTCTGCTTCCTAAAATTCAAAATGCTCTCCTGCTTCCTCCTCTGTCACTTAAAGTAGCACAGCTGCTGCCTAGCTGGATGAAGACAAATTTCAGGAGAGCTACAATTCCCAGATTCATATGTCCCTGGCACAAGCACAGGTTAAAAAGCAGTGATCCAACGAATGTTCACCTAATCATAACCATGGAACAAGACAGCACCTATCTGTCACAAAGTATTCACAATCTGAAATAATCCAAGTAAATTATGAGAGACACAATGGATACAGAGAGAAAGGGACAGTCAAAGAGAGCAGTGAGAAGCATTTGTCATCATGATGGGACCCAGGCTCAACAAATCTGCACTGTAAACAGTGTTACAGAGCCAGATGCTCAACTGCTTGACAAAATGAATTCCTCCATGATAGTTCTTATGTTTATAGGATACATAAAAACATTAACAAAGAGAGAAATGTCTGTTGAACTCATTCCTGGGAGGTTAGACCCTTTCTCTACCTCCTTTGCCCTGGGAGTCTCTCTCTTTTTGGCTGAAAAACCTGCAGACCTTGAGCCTGCAAGCTGAGCAACTTTTAGTTCAGTGCATGTATGTCTTCAAGATTTCATCCTGAAATCTGCTTCTTTTTAACATGGGAGAAGGATTTGATGATGCCCTTATTTTTTTGAACACACATTTTAAGTAAAATTTCCAAATCTGTTGTCCATATTAAATTTCAGCAACCATATTCCACTTGTAACATGCAAGTGAACAGATAATCATGTCTGACACCTCTGTTTACAGCACTAATTCTTTACCTTAGTTTACCTTACCTTTCAAAGAGATGCAGCTGTTCAGTCCTCCAAACAAACGTGCAATGACACAACCTCACTTTCTGGCGCAGATCCCTGAAAGTGGCCTGCCATGAAAACATGTAAAAGTGAAGTCAGAATCATACACCTGGGAACCATTTATGATTCAAGGGACCACTGGGGGCCATCAGGTCCATATCCCACTTAAAGCAGGCCTCTAACTTTGAAGTTAGAGTATAAAAGCTGATTTACAAGGAATACTACAGGAAGTTGCAATACAGAGAAAAAGATAGAAATGTAGCAGTGCTGCTGGATGCAGAAGAAAGTTAAACTACAACGGATAACAGACAAAGGGAAGAGTCTGAGTCAAAAGGGTGCAGACATAGCAGCACACTTATTTTCCAACAAGCCAGATATTTGTCCTCTCCAGCACCAGAAGGGAAGCTTTCTGCATACACTGTGTTTGTTGACACTTCTCTAATTTTGCCAGAAAGCACTGACAGGCTGTAGCATTGGGTTGAAGAAGGAGGGAGAAGGGGAAGTACTGAAAAAAGACTTATTCCCTGAACTGCCATCTCAAGAGATAAGGACTGTGCCCCATGCATTGGAGCTTCATCTAGCATGTTGCTAAAGCCTATTTGAGGCCTTTGCAGCTGTCCAGAGTTTTCTGCCATCATTTGGAGGGACATAATGCAACACTGGAAGGCAGGGTAGCAGGGCAGAAAGAGGTAGGAGGATGGGGATTGGTGAAGTCACTCCAAACAGGCCTTGGTAGCTGGACCCAGATACTCCTATATTCCAGGAATATCCTGCCACAGTAGCCAAGCACACTGGTCATTGGATATTAATTCCCACTGAGCAGGCAACTTCTGAGTCATTCCTCCACTTATTTCTGGGCAATGAATCATGTTGCAGTTGAGCAAAATTTTTAATTCTGTAATCTCACCCCTAGAAGTTAAACCTGGCCACAGCGTTGCCAATGATGCTCAGAAGAACTTGCCTCTGCTCTTTCCTCAGCCCAAAAGTTGCAGGTGAAAGGAGAGAGAAGGGCTACCCATTATGGCCCAACCTTCACCTCCTCCTCCCTACCTTGGATCAGCACTGAGAAAGGAGAAGAGGGGGGCATCCGTCTCTCTGGCAGCAGCCCTGATTGACTTCTTGTCTCCAGGAGGCAAGAACTTGCAGAAGGCACTCATGCTGGGATGTTACTTCCCACTTACTGAAGGCTAGAGTTTCTCTGTCACATCAAGACTGGCCCCAGCAGGAGCAAAAATGACATTCCATGTAGTGAAATAATGGATACTCTGCATAAGGTGGAGTGCTGCTGTGCCAGGTCAGCTCTAATCAGACCATTCTGCTACTGGCTTTGCAATGAATTGTGTGGTTACTGGAAAGGCAGAAATTAAAAGGTGTTTTTTGCATCTTTTTCTAAAAACTGCCCACATAGGAAACAGCACTACACAATGAGGAAAGGAGACCAAGCTGTGGGAAGGAGTTTGAAGCAGGCACCAGGAAATCCCTCTGTGCACACGGCTGAAAAAAATCTAGTTGCTGTGGGAAAAACTTTGAAAATTCTTGTTTTTAAGGAGAAGTCATTTTTGCTCAATTATAACATGGTCCTCATATTATTACCCAGCATGCAGCACATTAAAAAAAAAAAAAGGCTTGTATTTTCAAAGTATTTCTGCAGGGGAGATCAAAATGCTCCGTGAAGAAATGGGAGCAGATAATAGAGCACAGCAAAGCTTCTGAACCTACACTTTCAGTTACGTTTTGTGTCAGCAAATAATTTGCTTAAACTGCAGACTGTCACAGACAGAGAACAAATAAATGATTTATTCTGGACATAAAACTGCAAAAGCATCACTCAATTTCACTGTTTTCTATTAATGTAAATACATAAATTTCACAGGTGGTTTCTGTCTAAAGAATCTATGGCATCCTCTACTACTATCTGTGCTCTGCAAGGGAAGAATACAGAATACTAGTTATAAAGAACAATAACACCATAAAAATGGGAAATAATGCAAGGGCAATGAAGGAAATGAAATCAGTTTACTCAGTAAGCTCAGGCTATCATAACACCACAGTTTGGGTTACAGAGATATGCATTTCAAGCAAGAATAAAAAATGTCTTTGTAATAATGTGCATGAACTCAATCACAAAATTTTGGGAGAAAAAAAATCATCAGACATTGGAACTTTTCAAACTCTAAAGAAAAAGTCTTTAGAAGGTATTTCCTAGTGTTTGCAGAAGGAGTATTTTAAAGTACTCCTTATCATGGTTAGCTTTGCTTTTTGTGTCCTAGCTACCAAATTTTGCATTCTTGGGCATCTCCTGTCATAATACCCTAGAGGGTGGCTTGTAAATCTTATACAAATAGAAGGTTTTATTTTTAATCACAAGCTGACTAATGTTTTGCAACAAAAACCAGTTCTTTCTTCAGTTCTCTCAGCTCCTTTCTTTTGCCATATTTCAAGGAACAAATGCCTACAAGCTGAGCTACATACTGCTCATCCCTGAATGTTGGGCTTTACCTCTTCCTCTTTCTCTCTAATTGTTTCTATTTTAGTCTGGGTGAGTGGAATGAAACAAGAACTTCAAACTTCAGCCTAAAGGCCAACCTTCCACTTTTTAGCCATCTGTGAAATGTTTCCTATTTTAACTACATATGTTGGCCTTATCACTCCAGTGCCATAACTGTATTGAAGATTTTCAGCTCTGCTCTATCTGCAGGGATATACCCTGCTGCTGTCTGCCTGAGAACTCAGAGGAGGGCTTAAAAATTGTGACTTGTCCAACTTCAGGATGGACATTTGACTCGGGAACTGAAAATTCTCACAGCCTGCAGCATGGCAAGAGGGCAGCAGGTGCCCCAGTGTCACCCTGAGAGACAAGGTTGACCCCAACATGACACTTAAACTCTTTGTATGAGGCTGTTATCAGGAGAGAAGGGATACCCTGGCAACTCAGCTCCAAAGGTTCCCAGCTGAAACTGAAAATGACTGCAATTTCCAGCGGCAATTACACCCCAGTGCAGGGACACAGCATGTCTACATGTGGCAGAAAGGAAAGGCTGAGTACTACCTTTATTTTTCTGCTTGGTCCTTCTCTCTCTGATATCTGGGACCTAAAATAATCTGATAAATAAGATATGAGAGTTAGTAGGCTACCAGCTGCATGACAAAAAAGGTGGCAACATTAGCCCTTTCTGCCTGTTATCTCCTTTCTAAAATGTGAATACTTGACTTACAGTGTTTTCCATTATACTTTGATGCCTGCAAATCTATGTCTATGTAGAAATGTTTATTTGGGAATGGGGGGAAAAAGGAATATAAAACCAAAAAATGTTATTTTCTTAGGTTTTTGGCAAAGCCATGCAAAGGCTTTTTACTGACCAACAAGAGCAATCGGGAATACAAGATAAAACCAGTTCAGAAGAGGGAAAACCAAAAGATTTGATAGTTGATATCCAGTTTCCTGTTTTCCTCTGCTGTAACAGAATAAAAAAGGTGAATTTTTCTGAAAGAGTGGATAACATATAAGGTAGTTTGGCAGGTCAAGAATTGAAGGCCTGAGCAGTGTGTGTGGACATAGTAGGAGCTACCTTTGCATATTCTGATGTAGTGATGGTGTTTTGTATGTGATATACGCATGGTTAAATACACACATGCTGTGTGTGCAGATATAACAGCATGAAATTCTAATACCAAGAGCATAAATAACTGTGTATGATTGCACTGAAGATGGAGAAAATAAAGGTCAGACAAAGTGGATAACTACTGTCTATCTGTGTACACACTGAGAAAATTTCCTGCCACATACCATAGTGCTTTACCTTCCACTTCCTAGGAAAGTGTGGGGGTTTCATTCCCTGATTCTATTCCTCTGTACCCAGATGTTAACCTCATTCATGTGTTTTCAACGTGGCTGGAAACAACCATGGAAAAGGAAAGCAAAACAAAGTGAAAATGAGGTGGAGCTGACATTATGACAGATCTCACAGAATATTACAAACATTCCCAGTGCTCAAGGCATACCCGGGTCTACAAAGTCACATCCACTACAGCATCAACTGCTCTGAATTAAGCTCCATGTCTGTAAGAATGATTACACGTGCTTCCAAATCAGCATGGATTTTCAGTGTTGGAGTCACTGTGATTGTAAGAAGTCCACATATTTTAACTTCAATTTTCTGGCTTCAGAATGGCAGAAATTTTGTCTTTTGAAAGATTTTATTTTGAAAGTCAATGCAAAGAAATTACTGTATCAAAACAAAAGGGCAAATCATGTCTTTTTTATTTAATGCTGTAAACCAGATAGTAAATATGAAAAGTAGGGCTCAGAGTTTATTCTTTCTCTAGTCTTGGGCTTACTCCTGATTCCCTAATACTGGAAAAATCCTCAGCTGATGCTGTTAAGTCCTTTTACTGAGCAGAGGGTAAGAAGTGATGCTGGAGCACAACAGCCATCAATAACCTGGCCCTTACCTGCAACAGCAAGTGAAAACTGCTCCACTGACCTTTAGAACACAAACACATCCAATAAGAAAAAGTTACATGTACTCAGCTCAAAATGGAGGAGACAAAACAGGAATGCTGTGTTTCCACAAACAGAGACACACTGTTAGCATTCAAAGAAGGCTGCTGGGCTTTGTAAAAGCCTGGGCTTCCTTGCCAAGCAGAACGTGCTATCCATCTTCCATAAAGTATATAAATCTGTTTTCAGCCAGTCTTCCTGAGAGTTTTCCAGATTCCAGTGTTTCTGTAAATTATTTTGCACTAAAAATAAGGTTGACTTCAGTTATTTTGCATCTTTGTGTCTTACATTAAACTGACCCAAATCTTTTATAACTTTGCAGGATAGGGAAAATTGACTGAGGACAAAAATGCAAGATAACTCAGTTTGAAATCTAATGAAGCAAATCATGTTTCTTCACAAGTGAATTCACTGGTTCTCATTCTCATCAAAGACAAAGACATAGTAATGAAATTAGTTTTGGAGTGTCCTCTGTGAGTAAAAAACTAAATCCAAAGGTTATTCAGAGCTAAATTTTGGTATGAAAAGATGATGCAGGAAAGTTTAGCCTCAGCTGTGCATTTCGAAAGCATGGACTGAACAATGATTTTAGTACTCTATTTCCCTAAAATAATGAAAACTATTTTAATATTAGCACTGAAATTTATGGCTCCTGAATTTCCATATTAAGTTTTATTTTTTGTTTAAAAGTAGGTTCAATAATACACAACCTACTTCTGCAAAGCAGTTTTGGGGTAGAGGGAGGTTAGGATTACAAACCAAGTCAGCAAAAGTTTTCCTGGTCCCAGTGACAGAACACAAGATACATTTAAATGCAGTCGAAGACAATCTGCCATTCAGACAGAAACCCTCGAGTGTGTTGTAGCCATGGCAACACAAAACTTAGCAGCATCTACCCCAGACCTTGGGTGAGCGCCAAGGTGGTGTTTAACCCACGCTTAATTTTATCCTGCGCCTTCCAGATCCTAAACCAGATTACACCTGTCTTGGCTGTGTGTGGGTTTCCTACTGCCACATGGCACCCGTTTCTTATGATGAACACCTAGTCCCTGAAGGGGGAAGGAAGGAAGACATGCAGGTGCTGCAAAGCTGCCCCCACATGTGCAGGGAGGTTTTGCTCCACAAAGTGCTCAGCAGGAGCATCGCTGCTCCAGCATGGCAGGAATGAGTGAGGATACATAACTAAATATATACATAAACTTCTCAGGCAGGCAGCAACCACAGAGATTCCTTCAAGAGCTACAAGTGGCACCTGCAGCCTTGTCATGGCTTCCTTCTTCTAACAGTCATGTCTAGGATCAGTGAAGCCACTTGCTTGAAGGACTAAAGAAATAGTGAACAATATTTGGATGTGAAAACAAGAATTTTTTTGTGAGGAGTCTTGGCAGCTTGTCTGGGGAGAGATAACAGAACATTTCTCTCTTTCTCTCTAAACAACAGATCTTCAGATGACTTGTTACTACCTACTAAGGTGTAGCCACCAAGATGCATTTTTTCAGAAAGACTTGTCATGTGTAGGAGGCAGGCAGAAATGTTTCAAGAATATTTTTCCTAACACCATTGAAAACAGAATTTCTCGTCTTGCAGCAAGTGCAAAATAACCTTGTTAGACTTCTGATTGGTGAGACTGGTCTTTGAGGTCTCCTTTGGGGTCAGAGCTAAAAGTTACTTCCCCTGGGTATCAGAGAATGACATGATATCCACCAGAGCTGCTTAGAGCTGTTTTCAGGAAGAAATATCTAACACTTTCTTCAAAACAACCCTTGTCCACAGTCTAACAAATGTTCTTGTGCCTACCGGCCCAGTGAAAGTTATTGCCAGTGGTTTGTGGAGAATTTGTATAACAAATATTGAGGTATAAGATATACTTAAAGTAAAAAAATAAAGTTCTTTCAAAGACTGTTTTGAGGGTTTCTGGAGAAGAGGGACCATGGAAAGTTGTATCATTTAGCTGAACAGGAAATTTAAGACTCAAGTAACCAGCCCACTGTGCACCAAGCCTTGAAGTATCAAGAGAGCTCATTCAGACAGGTAAAAAAAAGCACATGACTGATACTTTAGTCTGTTTGAATAGCAAAGCAACAGAGAATTAAAAGCCAGTACTTGTGCCTTTTGCAGAGGTTCAGGAGAAACCTAGGACTGCTCTTTTATTATGCTGACTTTATTCCATCCAAATATAGAGTAGACTTTTTGCAAGTCTGCAAGAATATTTTTTTGCTGTCTCAAATGCAATGTGTCCTGGGAATTCTGTGTAAGCCTGCACTGAAAAAGACTCAGAAGAAAAATAATGCCTTCTTTCTGCCTTCCCACATATGACCACACCTATGTATCCCTAGGATAATGCAAATACATGTTTGCAGAGGCAAATGATGATTGATGAAAACTTTGTAAAAATCTCCATAGTCATTTATCTGCCAGCAGCAACACATTCATATATAACAGTGATGTGGGCAGTGTTTTCAATTTACATGATGACCTGGGGATGGCAAACAGTATTTAGTCAAACAGCAAACAATTTTAAACAGTGGCAATAAAAAAATTGGATTATATTTTTTTCCAGACGTAATCAGATCCAGGACAAGTATCCTTGAAGGATTTAGGATCTGCTAAGATTGTAGTGGGAATAAGATTTGTTCTTCTATCTTTTGTTCCATGGATTATGCAAAAGGTAGCAGAGCTTGCCTTACAATTTTGAGCTTCTGTACTAAAAATGAAAATGATTGCCATCTCCTTTCTTGGCTGTTTTGCTAAATACTGCAAAGAAAAGCTTCATGATTTAATTTACTGAACTTAACTTGTCAGGCTGTATCAGAAATACAAAGAAGACTAGCTGTAAAAACCTTCATTAAAGATAGGGAAGGGAAAGTACTGCCTGTAACACCACCTTGGTGTTTATGCTCAGCACAGAAAAGTCGGTGTACCTAAAAACTATATCAACCCAGAAGCTCAGAAGGCACTTCTTGTTTCCTGTTCAAGGGACTCACATAGAAAGAAGAGTCTAAATCCATGCCTGAAAATGGAAGAACTATGACATGAAGATCTTGAAGAGATCATTCCTGGTGATATGAAAGATTTTCCACTTTTTGTGCCTATTCAACCCAACAAAAATGCTTGACATCATGTTCCACAGAATAATGAGTAATCTGGTGCTTACTGGATTCAAAACACTTGAGATTCTCAGAAGTTTTTTCATTGAGCATATTAAGTTATCCTAGCCCTGATTTGGCAATAAAGGACAAGGATTTAGACAGCTTTAGTCAGAAATATAGCCCAATATCTGCAAACTTGTGTGTTTTAACATAGATCACACAGCACCATTCAAATGCAAAATGCACTTATTACAAACATCCTTTGGTAAACATCATTAAATAACTGCAAGCATCAAAGCACAAAATGAGATGCCTCATTTCAAAAGTTTTATAAACTGTGATATTACTTTCAAAAGTATGGTTTTAGGGAAAGTATTAGAAAATTACTCTGCAAAAGCTAATCTGCCCCTACTGAAAAAAAACAGCATGTCTATTTGGTGGGTTTTGATATATGTTCTGTGTTTACAGAGGCTCCTATTTTCATTAGTCCAGGAAAGAAACAAACTTTCACAGTATAGTGTTTATTCCAACACTGCAGCTGAAAAGAAAAAAAAATGCTGATAACAAGCATATAATTCCTCATTTAGATTTTTTAAATTCATGGTATTACAAGATTTTCTTTGTCTTTTCAGCCTATCACTCTTTGGTAACAAGTTTTGAGACTAAGAACTATGGATTCCTATGAGGGCTTCGAGGAATTGAGGGTACAATACAGCAATATTTAGGTAGGGAAGAGTCTTTGGAGTTTCTTCAGTTTGTTAGTTTCTAAGGGTAATCTAGTCTCCCTGTTTGATTATTCTGTGTTGCTGGTTGGTTAAATTAATTTACTTATGTATTAATATTTATGTGTCTGAGTGTTCACTGTTAGAGTATGTGAGCTGTTACCTTTGGCAGAGAGCTTCATGTTAAACTCATGTGAAATTTGGACAGCTGTCAAACTTTGTGGCTCTGCTCATACTTCTCCCTAAATCCTAAATTGTTTCCCCTGATACTCTGACTTGAAAGGTGCACCGTGAGTTTTTTGTATTTCACAGTAGACATGACATATAGCATTTTGTTAGATGGATGCCTCAATGGATTCATGGCATCCAATTGATTTCTTGGATGCCCCAGCAGGGCTGTTGGGGCTCTTGACACCACAGAGAAGCAGCTGATGGGAACTCTCATCTAGAGGAAAGTGATGCAGTTGAGTGCATTTGAAAGATTGGTTGCAACACTAAGAGACTGGGCAGGATGGCTGCTGAACTCATGGAGCACATGCCAATTGATGCTGCAGTGAATGACAAAAGTTGTGGAATGGAGACTGAAAAATTTGTTTGATCTAGAAACAGAGTAGAAAGTCAAGTTTAATCTGGTTTGATCACTGCTGATACACAGTCCTGCTAAGCAAGTGTTCAGAAACAGACAGTGGAACATTTTACCTGCCCTGTCAGCCTTTGGGATCCAGAACACGTGGGCATCTTGAAAAATGGAGTTGGCACTGACCTCCAGCCCCTGTGAAATGAGTGGTGGTCCTATTCAATGCATGTTGCTTTTACCAAACTTTGCAACAAATAGGAGAAGCCTCACTGCTAGTAAGAGGCAGAGCACTCTGGATCAGGACAGAATTCCCTCTGAAGGAGCTCCTGCTTCTGCCTCCATCAGTTCTAGGGAATAAACAAGCCACCTGTAATTTATGACCTTTTGTAACCAATACATTCAGATAAAACACATTAAAAGGAGATAAAGTTTTTTAACATCAGGTTAATATAAGAAAAGGCAGAACAGTTTGTCACAAGAGGTGTCAAGAGAAGAAGCACTAAAAGTAAGTAAGAATCAAACCCAAATATTCAAAGGGCACTTAAAATGTTGTGAGTTATTAATGCACATAACATAGAAAAACATGAAGGCACGGCAAGGAGTGATTATAAAAGCAAAGATGAAAACTTTGAAAATCTATTAGTCAAATCAACAGAGAGGGAAAGGCTGTGAGAATTTACATGACTGTTGTGCAAGCAATGTTGGCCAAAGTAAACCAACCTTCCTCCAGACTGGAGGGATAATTGAAGGCTTCTGGAAAGTACTCTCAATTGCTATTTTTCAAACAGCTATGCAATTAATAAAATTTCTAATGGAGAACAAACTTTCTTTGGTTCTTAATTACAAATCTCATGCCAGAAAGTAATCCCTAAGGCTGCTGTGTATGTACTGAACTACGATAGTCTTGAATCACACGGGTCATGTTTCTACTCTTCTACTCCCATGCCTTTCTAAAGGATTTTGACAAAAAATATAGACTATAAATGTTATCTGCTGACTTTATAACAGGTCAGAAGAATTGATTGAGTGCTAATCCTGTCCTGAATTATGCTTAATACATTTTTTTTTCCTGATTCTGCTTTCCTAGATTTCATTGATAAAATTCTAAAACAGAAAGAAACAAAATGCAAGTAAAATGAATCTAATTATGAAGTATAATGATAGATCATTCAACTATAGAGCTGCATCAGAATTTTTTATAAACTTAGATAAACAAATCCATTTGCAAATTTATCTAATAGCTTTCTGTAATAAGATCTCTGTTTACCCTCGCACTTACCAAACATTTTATCATACTGTGTGCATGTTATTAAGTCCCAAGACACTCTTTAGTGAGATTGATTTGCTAAATTGAGTCAATTTTGTTTAGGTCAAATGGAAGTGCTTTGCACCATCTAAGACAGAGCTTTCATCATAATGAAGATGGTGGCATCATGCACCATTCTGCACTAATTATGTACAATCCAAGATTGCATCAAATTGCAATTGCAGCTCCAGACTACTGTGATGTGGGGCTTGAAAATCCTTAATGGAAAAATTCACTCATCAAACAAATGAATAGCTATTATGTAAGTATGAAATAACAGTACTAATGTTCAATATTCAGCTCTTCTCAGAAGGGGTTCAAGTTAAATGTAAAAACATTTAGCTGAAAAGCAAAAAACCTTATACAAACCACATGACAAAACATTTCCAAGCTGCTCATCATATCTGGTGCTTTAGCTGATGGTAAACATATGGAGGAAGCTAAACTTCAGGATAAATGATGCCTGAAGATTGAAAAGATATGATGGATAATGTGTATTTAAATAAAAATACTTCCAAAAGCCTAAAGTGTAACTTGGAGGACATTTCCTGTCATTGTGGTGAATTTCTAAGTAAAAGCCCCTCTTGAAAGTTCTCTTACACAAACTACTCTGCCTGAAGTCGTCCTATTTTTTTAGGGTATCCTGCTGAGTGCCCCAGCTGTGCCATACACCAACATGGATGTTCCTGGTCACTCAGTGCAGGCTTAGAATCTTTCTTTCCCTAACTGTACGTTGGGCATCTTTTCTGTACTTTTAAAGCCAAGGTCTTTACAGGATTTCTATACAAAGCATGGAGAAACTGTGGACAGAAAATAGAATCCCACAGCTCTTGTACAGATTAGCTTTGTCTTGGTACCTAAACTGGAATCCACAAAAGAATCTTAAGGATTTCCTTATCAAGGAAACTGCACAATTTACTGTCAAATTGGACAGTCCTAGAAGGTCCAGAGAAAAGGACTGAGAAGAAGGCAGA
Organism: Agelaius tricolor; assembly: GCF_023055355.1. Taxonomy (NCBI): domain Eukaryota; kingdom Metazoa; phylum Chordata; class Aves; order Passeriformes; family Icteridae; genus Agelaius; species Agelaius tricolor. Next base: position 45,092,008 of record NW_027269267.1, on the reverse strand, counting down.
CAACATGCCCACTGAATGCAAAGCCTACTGCACCCTCTGGCCCTAAGCTTAGCCAAACTTTTTCCATGAGGGCTGTTTTCCAAGTGACTCCTCAAGTTGTAAGAAAAGGCTGACTTCTTTGACATGTCTCTTCATGGAAGATCCCCAAACACACAGATGCTCCCACAGAGCTGTAGGACTGTTCCTGCTTTCCCTTTTCTGTCCCTACAAGAAGTTGTGGGTGCAGACACACAGCATAGTCCTACAGATACAGCTGTCTGTTTCAGCTGGCATTGGACACAGTTGTGGGAATCTCCCATTTTAGAGGAGCAGAGTGGGTTTGGAAAGGGCTATGTAGAGACACCACATCAGCCTCATAATCTTGAGTGCCAACAAGACCATAAGATGAGATATATCCCTCTTTTTCCTCTTCTAGACAAATGTTATTGCTTTTGATATTTTCAATCTCACAGGCTACAATACTCTCCTAAGACTATTCTGTTGTCATTATATTGCAAAGGTTTCACATTGTTGTCTCCTTAGTGCAAGGGTTTCACACCTCCTTGATGTTTCTCGTAGGCAGCTCCTCTAAGCACTGACCCTTCCTTCCTCTTGCAGTAGCAAACTGACTCCAGTTCCCCCTCAGCCAACCAATCCACTTATTTTATAGCACTCTTCTTCTCATTGGCTACAGCTGTGGCCTGTTAAAGTCAGGCCTGCTCCTAATCTTTAATAATTAACCCAGCTGCAACTCTTTAGGGGGTAAGATTACTTTCTATACTACCTTTATTTACTTATATTCTATCCCCCTACACTATTCCAGGTCCTTTAAACCAGAAAACCACACACAAAATAATAATGAAATCTGCAAAAGCATCCAATGGTACCCAGGGCTGGAGCATTTTACAGCATGGATGTGGCTGGGTTACTGAAATGCAGCATAGCCCTGTTTGCAGCCCGCTTGTCCTGCAGACTCAGAATCAGTGTCTGGAGCAATTCCATTTGTCAGGATGTAATTGTCACCCTGCACTAGACAGGTGAAATCTCTATTTTCCTATTTTTTATTTCTGTATTCATGCATGTGGCTACCACCATTGTGTCTTTTTCAACTCCAGTACATATAAAGAATAACTCCATTGCAGTCAACTGGAATACAGTATTTTAAAAAAGATGCAAGAAGAGAATCAGGACTAGCCATGGTTTAACTTTAGCCAGCAACTTAGCCCCACACAGCCACCTGCTGACTCCCTTACCAGCGGGATGGCAGAGAGAATTGGAAAAGTTAAAGTCAACAAACTCATCTGTTGAGATAAAGGCAGCTGAACAGGTAAAGCAAAAGCTGTGCACAAGCAAAGAAAAACAAGGAGTTCATTCACACTTCCCATCAGCAGACAGGCGCTTGGCCATCTCCAGGAAAACAGGGCTCCCACGCACGTAATGGCTACTTGGGATGACAAACACCATCATTCCCATCACCCCCATCTTCCTCCTTCTTCCCCCAGCTTTATATGCTGACCATGACACTGGTCTGGAACATCCCTTTGGTCACTTGGGGTCAGCTGTCCCAGCTGTTTCCCCTCAAAACTTCTTGTGCACTACAGCCTCCTCACTGGTGGGGTGAGGTGAGAGGCACAAAAGGCCTTAACCTTGTCAAAGGGCTGTTCAGCAGTAACAAAAATATCTGCATTATCCCCTCTGTTTCCATCACAAATCCAAAATATAAATAGAAGAAGAAAATTAACTCTATCCCAATCAAAATCAGTAAAAGGTCCAAAGTCTGCATTATTTGCTACTCTTGCTCTTGACTGATTCTTTAATCCTTCAATATGATGTTTTAAACACCCCAGGACTTTCACAAGACAAATTAATGAATTATTATTTTAATACATATTAGCCAAAATTCCACTGATTGTTCTAAAGCAGGCAAAAGAAAATTATATCAAAAGCCAGCTTTTACTGGAACACAAACACCTCTAACCAGCTATATTTCTTAAGGCATCTTGGCTTTTAATTTGATTTTTTTGCAATTTGTTGCCTGCATTTCAGGCATCACTGGGCCACAGTTAGTGAATGGAAAATTAATCTGCCTTCTCTAATAGTCAAACCTCTTCCTCAGCTGAGTGGTTTGGAAGGGTTGGAACATGCAGCAAGTTCAAAACACTATAAAAATTACTTCAGTTATGAGGGTGCCTCAACTTCACAGCACTTGGAGCTCTATCTTGAGTCAAGTACAATCTGAGCAGCTCATTATATTCAAAATTTAGACAAATGTGCAGACATAAACCTCAGCTCTCTAATCACAGCCATATAAAGAATTTATGTTAGCAATAGAGCATTTTAAGAGGTTCTACACAAATTTTGACAGTTGAGATAAAAAATGAACTCTCTATTTCTTTGCTTTTTTTTTCCTTTCCTTAATCCAATCAACTCACTGTTATGTAGAAAAGTAGTGATGAAAGTACTCATCTAGAGCTTCATTCTCACCTATATTGGGGTTTTATCTCTTTTCTTCTCTTATGAGCACTGCTGATATTATAGTAGAGGTATCCACAACTCAAAGGCCCCCCAGAAATCTCTTAATAAGTTTCACAAATGTTGGAGTATTTTTCTTCTCTGTGAATACTGAGAATATTCAGTATTGTTTGAATACTGCTAACTCATCTAAACTGAAAATTATTTATAAATTAGTTTTGCAGAACAAAGTCTTTGCCTATAGAAAGGTCTGAATTGCTGTAGATTACAATTTTTTCTTATAGAATATCATCCAATGTGTCTATAGAGTCTTCATTTTAAACCTTTATTCAAATTATATCAATTGAACATGATGTTATACTGCAAGTATAGGGCAAATTTCATTTCAGGAATCCCATACAAAATTTTAATCTATTTTTTAGCAAAGAGCTATTTAATACAGGTTTTTTGCCCTCCTAGTTGAAACCATAAAAGCAGTCTTTTCTTAAACAAGATAAATAGCTAATTTTCATATATTTTCATACACATTTTCACACACATGTATGCCAAAAGAACTCAATTCTCTTACACTGCATTTCTTTTAGACAAAACAGTACATGTCTTCTTGCTTTACATTTTTTTAACTCTCCAATAACATATTTGGGGCTAACTCATTTTCCTTTTCATTTCAAATATTTTCACATTATAACCCCTAAAGACAGACTGACAGCTGGGATCTCGTAACATAAGCATCAAACCTAAATGACCTGACTTCTAACTTTAAAAATCACAGAGCTATAAGGGATTCCAGGTAGTCATTAGGTTATGCATCCTTATAAATAAACAAGTTTTTACAGTTATTAATTGCAGTCTTCCCTCCTATAATTTCATTAATCTTTCACCTATTCACTGTGGAAAAAAGGGACAAATTACCATCTTCTTTGCAACACTCACATGTGACTGCTGTCTTCATAGCCCTTGTCTCTTAATGATTAAATAATTTTTTTCAATCTTTCAGTGCAGGTCACATTTTACAATTTTGTGATCATTATTCATCCCTTTCTCTGAATTTGTCAGAAGCCTTTATTTAAATGCATTGTCCCAAACTGGGTTACTGTTCTGTTACCTTGACATTAACAAGCAGAGGGAAAGCAGTGTTTTGTGACTTACATATTATATTCCCTGAATGTGTAACAATCACTTTTGTCTTTTCCATTTGTGTCTTTCACTCACATTGTGATCCACCACAGCCCCAAGATCCTTCTCTGAAATAGTTTTGCTATTGAACTAGATATTTGTTTCCCACATGTGTCTAGTTGATTACTCCTGCCCAAGAATAATAAATGACACTTGTTCCTACTCAATTTCATCTTACATTTTCAAGTGGCTAAGTCAATTTCTTAAGGTCAGTTTTGAATTCTCTGCTCTTTTCATGCCACCCAACTCCATGTCACCTGAAAATTGAATGGGAGTATTCTTCAGATCATTAGGAGAAAAACTGAACAAAGACCAAAGAATCATCTCTGGTGAGCCATAACTGCTTTTGTCTTTGTTGAAAAACATTGATTTCATAGCTTGTGAAACCTCCTCAGTCCTTCTGTATCCACACTATGTCAGTGCTTTATAGAATTGTAGCCAAGAATGGGTCCTGCTGGAAGGGACCTTTGAAGGCCATCTAGACAAATGCCTAACATTAATAAAAATAATATTTTTTCAATTTGTTACATAGGACAATAGAGAAAGGCCTAATAAAGTCAAGATAAATCATGTTTATGTTCTCAAATTCTGTTTGCCTGCTGTGAAAGGAAATTACACAGATTTGATTATTTTGCATTGAATGTACTCATATCCTTGTTGTCTTCCAGTTCTAACTGTTTCAGTTACTTGTTCAAGCATTTCATGACAGCAGAAATTAAGTTATTGGCTGAACCATATCCTGATCTTCCTTTCTCCTTGTTTGAAGACAGGCACTGGCTCTCTCTTCATGAACTTTCCAAGTTTCAAGCCTATTACATGCACTTCAGTGCAACATGACTATCCAATAGTCCATCATAAAGTTGTTAAAATTCATTAGGACACTCATTATCCCATGCTGACTTGATAAACTCTAATCTTTAAATCGTTCCTTTTTCCATTCAAAGCTCATGTTTTTACTTTTTTTGTACTACTTCTCATTTTTCACTTGATCATGCTGGCAAGGACCAAGGCAAAATGTTATTATAAAATTTAACCTTCTGAGTATCATCCAGCAATGTTTTCCTCTCCACTGAACAGCTGACCAATTCACCCTTTCCTTCACCTTCCCTGTGTTACAATCACACTTTCAAATTGATTGATATCTCTTGGCAGATGCATCTTGTTTGGAGCTTTGACTTTTTAAAATTTTGTTCCTACATGTTCAGGTTATATTTATCACTTATCCTCAGCAGCCTGACCTAGTTTCTGCTTCCAGCTTTATTCTTTCTTGTGCTGCTTAAGGTTCATGTACACTCATGTTTTAATCAAGCTGATTTCTTACTGCATTTTCTCCCTTTTTCTTCACAGTGTGGTAGAATACACCTGTGGATGAATACTGTCATTGTGTGTATTACTGATAAGGCACTAAACCTTTAGCAGCATTTTTCTTCACAGGAGATCCTGCTTACCCATTCTGTGAATTTATTGAAGTTTACCTTCTATCCCTCAGCTGCTATTCCTCCTTCTTGTCCTGAACAATCATGAATCTTTTTCTAATGGCCACTCTTACATGGACCTCTCAGCCTCAAATTCTCATATATTCCTCACAATTGTCAACAAATATAAAATAATCTCTCCTTTACTTGGTTTCTGTACTTCTTGAATCTGAAACATTTTCCCTGATACAATCCAAAGGTTTTCCAAACAATCTGCTGCATTTATTTCCCAGCAGACATTCCTCATTGTCTCCAGTTACATTTTACTTAATATAAAGATCTTGCAACTTACCACATCTTTTTTTCCCTCCACTCTTTTCTGCTTATAGTACAAACCTTGAAAATAAGATGGAATTTAAAGCTGTATCTAGCACTTGAACACTGAGGTTTTGGAAAATTAACATCTAGCACGTGTTTCACTTGATGGGAATAAAAAGATCCATTCAGGATAGTATTTTCAGGATAGCTTCAGTCATTGACAGAGCCCATGAGCTCTGTCCTCAAGTGAGGGCATTTCCTGTTACCAGTATGGGATATGGCATTAGGGAGAGAACATGTCAGCAAGCAAACCTAGGTAGCCCATGTGCTTGTCCACAGCCCATCTGGGGTTTGTCTACAGGACATGAACTCTGGAAACCACTAGATTTGGAAGGATGCCAGGCTGCTAGACACTCATGTTTATCCTGTTTAAACTCATTATAATCTCACTGAATTACATGGAGGGAAGAATACTGAAGAGACCTGCTCCATTTAAAGCAAGTCCTTTTGAATGCAGCTGGACCTGCCCTAGGAATTGGAAGGTACTTCTCAATATCAAAGTCACAAAATATAAATAGAGATAATCTTGCTAGCTTGAGAGATATGGGAAGGAAGCGGCAGACGGAAGGAAAAGAAAGAGAAAGATGATGTAGAGACAAGGGAATTCTAACACACTAGATGTGAATTCCTCTCTTTTGTTTAAAGCTTATATAAAATACAGCATGAATATTAAATAGTGATCTCATAAGATTAAAATTGTCATGTACCAGCATACTGACCAAATATCCTTAGCAGAAGCAGACGTGGAAGGTGTCATTTCAAGTCAAATAATTACTCATCAAGCACAATGCAAACAATTAAATCCAAAGTTTGCAAGATAAAGTTACATCCTGAGTAGACTTCTTGTATTCAATGACATAAACACTGTCAGCATGAGTCTGAAATTACCCCACTAAGCCTAAGGAGCCACAGATACAGTGTCAATGGACAAGGTATTTCAAGGGAAGGAAACAATTCCTCTCAAGCAGAACATACTGATGTAGAGTTTTCCTTTTCTTACTATATATGTAGGACAAATTGGCTGTACAATGGAGCCCCAAAAATCCCTATTCTCTATCAGATCATACATAGGGCTTGAAATGATATCTTGTATTGTTCTAATAAGAAATGTTTTGGCATGCTGAGTTTTTTAAAAAGTGTTTAAAAACTTAACTTGAATTGACTTGAATTCTGTCTGCATCTGTAAAGTTCTGAAATGAATAGATATGGAAACACAAAAGGGGCCCATATATCATAATAAGGTCTTGTTTTCAAGAATGGTAAATCAAACTTTTTGGCCTTCAGCTTCTAAGTTTTAGATATAATAAGTGAAAGGATTTTTAAATCCTAGGTGCCACTGGCAACTATTTACGACTCGAACAGGACAGGACACTCAAAAATCAGTGTCTTGAGCTGGTTTATTTCAACATCAGTCTCAACACTTAACAATGGAGACACTTGATGTGAACAGCTCACTGATTTAAACAGAATGCTAAAGAAACATGATGTTACAACACAGCATAAAGCAAAATCTTTCTAAGTTTCAGCCAATCACATATAGAGCAAAAGCATATTGACATTACTCCTACTCAATTACATGGAGCACACGTAGCTTCGGTTAAAACAATAGCAGCCTATTTTCTAACACAATGGCTCGTTCATGTTAGCCTCCTAAAATATACATTAAGTAAATTTGATGCAACAAAAAGGACAAACCACATAGGCTTATTGTTCTATTTCTCATGTCTAAGCTGCAGCCTAAAACTCTTTCTGCTATCTTGGCATTTCTCTGTCTTTGCTGACTTTTTGGGGCCTGCTTTTTTACTATTTTCTCAAAACCCTCTAACTTTATGGATTCCAGCACTAGGTACCTTTAGGGATATAAAACTTTAGAGACTACAACCACGCGCACCATAAAAATCTCAACAGCTGGGGGACCTCAAGAGCCTGCGGGTAAACACTCCTTGCAGGAACCAGAAAAATGGGGAGGATGCAAGAAATGAGCCAGTGTTTCCCAAAAACTATTTAAGACATGTCAGTGGTAAATAACAGGTATGTGCACTTGTCTTGGTGATGTGAAGTTTCGCTTAGTGCTAAAATATTAGAATGCATCAATCTAAAATGGCTCCTTCTGTACTGAACACAGAGAAGCCTCTGCTTGTAAGTGCCACCAGGAATTTATAAGAACTTAAGTTAACTTAGATTTATCTAAGCTACCAAAGATGTCTTGCATCAGTAACAACCTCTTTCCTTTATTTGCACTGAATTATGCAGTGCATAATTCTTCAGTAACTGTTGAATCATGTCTCTGTACGTAAACTTTTAACTTCTGGGTCATGGACTCTTGGTGCCTCCTCTACTGATTTCTGATACTCTAATGGTCACAGAGCAGGATTTAGGGTTTATCTGAATGACTACAGGGTGTTGAGAAGGTTTACAGAGACTGTCCTCAGTGCATGTGTGAGAAGAGTCCACCATAGCAATGCAGTGGGACTTACACAGCCAGTTAACTGTGTGTCCCTGAGGTGAGGGTGGCCTTCCTGTCCTCACAGAGCACCCCCTGGTCTCATTGTCATGGAAAGTAATGGCATTGAAATTGTTGTTCTTCCATCAAATAGGTTACAAGACCTCCGTCATGGTTTATGAGGCCTTTTCTCTTTGTCGTAGACAATAGGTGCTGGTTAGACATTTTAGTCTCTTTCTCCTGGAACCAATTTTAATCACGACCACAGAGCACTCCTTTATTTTGACCTATTACTAAAAGGTTCTGAAAGTGCTGAAAAGTGGTTTTATCACACAGTTTATAATTTGAAACACCTGTAGCATATCCAGCTCCTTGTAAAGCTCCCCAAATCACACCCTAGTTCCTGAGATTAGATTCCTTCAGCTGCTGTACTTTTCCAAGAAAAGTGCTCCTTTTAAGAAAATCCTTATCCCCAGCCCTAAGCACTTCTGTAACCTTTCCTTTTTTTTAAAATTATGGTTTAAGGACAATAAAATGAAGTCTTTTAAGGCCAAGAGTAGAAAGTAGAACAATAGGTAGCTATCTACCTAGAGGAAAAGCAAGCAGAACTGCCTGGAAAAGAAGCTGTACAGCAACAAGATGCATAGTAAAAGCTATAAAACAGCTAGATAAAACAGTTAAACACAGGAAAGGAAGCATAGGAGTCAGCAGGCAGACTGTATGCACAGATGTTTTGTCAAAAACACTTCCCTATCAGAAAAATAAGGATCAAATTCATCCTTCTGTTGGTATACTCAGAATCCTACAAGTAAAGAGCTTATAAAGCATAACTTTTCTATAAGTAGGAAGTCAAAGCAAGTCCAAGTCTATTAGAAATGGAGCCTTGCTCGCAGGTGCTCACCTGCCATAATGGCCCCAACTCCACATCCCCAGTGGGCCCATAAAAACAAGAGTCACCAGTGCTGTGATAGCCTGGACAAAAGCATGTGCTGAGGCACTAGCCAGATCCTTCACTTTCTCCTAGTTAGGCCATTAGCCTGGGCCCCCTTTCTGCCCAAGCATCAGCATTCATTAGAAGGATGGTAACACAATTTTCTTTTGAGCTCCCGCTTGTCTTCCAGTTTGGCTTGTAGTGGCTCAATAAGCCCAAAGCTTAGCAGGGAGAGAGAGGTCACATCTAAGAATATAGTTTGTCTATTTTTCTTTTTAAAAAGACATAAAATGTTCCCTAAAAGCCTTAGTGTTCCCAAAGCAATATTCTAATATCACAGATAGTAAAAATATTCAGTACACAGGTAATACACATAGTACAGAATAAAAAGAATAATAATTTTGTACTGCCCAGGGATGGTTACCCCCAGGTAATGTATCAATATTAGAATACTGCTGTATGGCTGTTATTAAAAATTATACTATCAAAAATTTTCTTTCATTCTTTCTGACTGTTCAAGAGAGAGAGAGAGATCACAAAGCACTTAAGCACTTAGGATGAAGACCCAGGTGCTGGAGATACAAAAGAACAGGTACCCTTTCTTTGGTAAAGCAGAATTGGGGAAAAGTTTCTGAAAAAAAACTGGAAACAACAATCTGGCACCATTGTGCAACAAAATAACATTCCATTCCTTTATTTCTAAACTTTCTTGCCACTGGAGATATCTGTAGGAAGGCAGCAATGAAGGTAATTGGTAATTTCCAGTGTTAATGACTGATAAATTAGGTCTGTATTAAAGAAAATGGCTTTAATATATTAATTATCTGAAGTTTTGCAAAACTTCTCATTTCTTCACCTATCTGCATGTAAGGGAGCACATTAATTATTTCCTGATAAGTTCCCAAAGCTTTGTGTTAGTGTATACTACAAAAAAAGGAAGAAAACTGATAAGTTAGCGGGGCTAGAGTACAGAAGCAAAGAAAGAGCTGATAAACAACCACTGTGCCCTGAGGCAGCTTCTGTAGTGAAAAAGAAATGCTTGGCCTGAACTCAACTATACAGATGTAATGCCAAAAATGAAGTAACTCCTGGCTTTAAAGCCCCTGAGAGTCACTAGAAAGCTTCTCCAGACTTCAGATTACACTGTAATTTATTTTCCAGTGATTCTGTAGTGAGTAAATCGCAAACTGCCATTAAGGAAATGGAGCTGGTTTCCTGTTCCTGACACAGATTACTCACAAGACCCTGGATCAGTCACAACACAGTAATGGAAAAAATAAAATTATTTCTTGAGTGTCCACATATCAATAGTGGAATATTAAGCCAGAGGATAGTGGTGGTACCAACTGAAGGCTGACAGTAGAGAGGTCATAAGTAAAACATGATACTTGTAATACAGGAAGGATGCGTGTAAGTTAGCCACATTTAAGACAAGAAATAAATGTTTCCCAGTCCACAAAAAGAAGTTATTGAGCCTCTTTAATCATCTATGAAACAATTAAAAGACCAAACTTCTTCCTGAAAGTACTTACCAAGGGAAAAAGAATAATGCAGAATGCAACAGGAACTTCTAGCCAAATATTGGCCTGAGAGTATATTTTTTGTCATATTATCCATGAGCTAGTTATTCAATAAATAAACCTTAGGAATTTACATTTATTCTATATTAGTTTAAAGCATTTATTCCACACCTTAAAATTAGTTATCAAATACAGAAATCATCTGATATCTGATAATCTGAACCAACCAATGTTTCTTCTGGTTTTGGAATCTCGTGGTTCTTCTGTTGTTGCACCTTATCCATCTCAAACAACTTTGTATAACAGGGTATATAAAGTCATTTTTAGGTGCTATTGCTAGATTGTTTGTGTTACAAGCAGACAGAAAAAAAACTGTATTTATTCCTGTAATACATAGGAAGTATGAGTTTTAAATCTCTCCTCTCAGAGTTGTCCTTATAGTCTATACACTCAGGGGCCAAGGGAATGCTACCCATGGCAGTGACTGTTTTACTGTACTGACAACACAGGAAATTCAGGAAAACTGTCTTCCCCAGCTTAAAATCATTTTCTGGAGGTAGAAGGGAAAATGAGGGGAAATTTCAAAAGGTCCATGCTTAACACAAAAGCCATTTGTAATACTGGATATAAAGTCCTTGTTCATAGATCTTACAGTTCTAGCAGCTGAGATGGTTGGACTTGCCAAGAGCAGAAACCATAATGATCCCTTAGAGTAACTAAATAGAGGTTGGAAGTTCCCCTTCCAGGCTTTTAGGACCAGCTGAAACAAACAGAAAAAGACACTCATGGAGATGTCCTTTGTGACATTCTGGCTGGCTCTGAGAGCCCAGAGTTGGGGGTTGTGCAAGGGTGGCCCTTCTGGTGTCTGAAGATCTTGTTAGAGCCTGTAAACTTCTCATAATCATATTTGTACTCAGCATTTCCTACTTCTCATGTCCTTCCTTTTCTACAGGAAGAAATTTAACTTGTCTTTTGAAATTTCATTACCGCAAAAATTTCTCCTTCCTGCGTCAGCCAGGCCTTACTGGCTGACAAGGAGAAAAAACAAGTTTTTATTAAAAAGTAGGATTATTAAACTGGAAGTTGTTTGCACACAGACTGGTGTACCCAAGTTAGAGCGTGCACTGCCAGTTGCCCAGCTGCTGCTCTGCCATCAAGCTCTGTGTGTGCCAATTGCCCGGATTTTGGGGCTAGTAGGAGATCAGTAGGAGATAGTCTGGCAGGTGATGAAATGCATTGCAAGAAAAAGGAAGTGGTGGGGTGCCACAGATAAAACTGTAAGTGTGTTAATGTAACAGAGCAAGCAAAATAAGCTTAAAACCACAATACAACACAGTGTGTAGAAAGCTTTAGCTTCACTCCAGCAGAAAGCTATTCTGGTTAATTCATGCAATCATTTTGCTGTCACTTGTCATGCCTGCTCCTAAAAACAGAAAGGCTGAAAGTATTTTTTTACATCTCTGACAGGAGATGCTGAATATTAATAAGAGCAACAACAAGGGACCATTCGGCAAGGCATCTTGCTAGCTGGCATTTCAGAGATTCCCCTCTTGTTATCTTAAGCAAAGATATCAGCTATATTGAAGATTTTTATCTGACGTGTTGTGCGTGACATATGCATGACATGGAAAGAAAATACAGGGCTCCTCAAGCTCAAGTGTTTGCTGAGGAAAGGATTGCCATGCATAACTGATGGCATTTTTCTGCAACTAGCCTGTCTTAGTTTGCTCTCCTTCATGTACATTGGAAATGAAATGTAAGGAGGCTGATAATGGGAACATGAAATCAAACAATATAGAACAACTTGATCCCTCAAAAGAATCATGTAGGAAACATAGTGTTTGGTTTCTTCCCAGCTTTGTTGATTTTAGCTTATTACTTATAAGGCTAAAACTGCTTCTGGGAAGAAATGGAGATGAATACACTGTCAACAACCTAAGGATTATTCTCAGACTGACTGAAACCCAAAAGGGTCAGAGATGTGAGCAACACAGTCTGCTTTTCTAAGACAAACTGTGAGTTGAGTGTTCTGGGAAGAACTCACTGAAAGAGAGGAGAAACATGTACACAGAAGTGCTCAGATTTGGTTTTTTTCAAGGTAGATGTACAGAGGAACTGTTTTCTACGGGGAAGTTAGGTCTATTTGTTTACCAAAAACAGTGAAGTCAAAAACTGATACAAAGAGCACACTTTATGTTATATGGATTTAAATTTGTTATACATACATCAAATTAAATCCATAAATACTTGTTTCCCAGAGAAATAAGACTTTTATGCCTACAGAATATATGGATTGTAGGCATTATCTTTGTTAATTAGAAATCAACAAGACCTTACATTTGCATTTAACTTCCTGTGGCTTTATGACTTCAATGGGAAATTTGACAACAAAAAACCATCTATGATTTGATATAATGGTGTGTACTGAAAAAAGTGGAAAGACCTGATCTGTGAAATTCTTTAGCCTTTTATAAAACCCTTGCATCCAGAAAGATGATGTTCAAGATATGAACCTACCTAATTAGGTTTATGCCAGTTAAAACAAATTACATACACAAAGAGGCACTGAGGCGAGCATCTACTGGGCAATAGCAAAGGCAAGTAACACTATCTTGGCTCATCCTGTAACCATTAAAACTGTAGAGAGTAATAGTTTTCAGAAGAATTCATATAGATAACTCCAGCTCTAAGTGAAAGATTAAGCTCTTCAATAAATCATCTTGAAGTTAATTATTCCCAAGTGACTTCAAAGATCCATGCTGAAGCAGCAGTTTTTAATTGCATTTTAAGTGATTCATGCCTTTATAAAGTCATTACATGTATATATGATCAGTTTCTTAGATGACCAAAATGTTAATTAGTGAAGGTTTTTGAGTTCATTAGAAGGCCTACACAAGGTGGGCACTCAGTTTGCCCACACCACCACTGTATGGTCTGAAACCAGGCTTCAGCAAGGATCTTCTGCAGTCAACAGTTCACGATCTGCTATGTTAACTGCATTTTGCAGCATTCTGTATTTATTTGTTACTGCAGAACAAATTCAGAGCAGAGCCAGCTTCAAATGTCAAAGTGCTTTTTTTTCCCCCAGGAAATTACTTTTCAGGGTGAATATAAGAATTTTATTCTTTCATTAATAGTTATGGCTGAATATTCTGGGCCTGTCTACTTTTCAGGACTTTTTATAATGTAATGCAATCTCTCAAGAGGGAAATCTCTTCCTGTTTTTGACAGACACAACAGAACTTGCAGTCAGTAGACTGAACCACTTTTTTGTTGATTACTGGACAGTAGGGGTCAAAGCTGGGGATTGAAAGGGTTAAAAACTGTCTTGTGGACAAGTCTAAATATTGCACCATTTGAAAATGGTATGAAAAACAACTTGCAGTTGTTTAAAAGGTTTAAAGAACCTTTGAGGCTCTTCTGGTCTGATCCAGTTCAGCTCCTCACTTCCAGACCATAAATTGCAGGGGTGTGTATAAAGGAATAAATGTAACTACATTCGTGTTGCTTCTACAAGCAACAAAGAGAACATGAGAAACCACACTGAAGATGAAAATAGCATAAGACTGACCAGAGAAAGGAAATGGCAAGGAATAACTAACTAGACAGGGGTTCTTAACCATGAGAAAGTGAAGACTTAGGAGGATAATATGACAGAAAGCTAAAAAATAGCCATGTCAGGGAGAAGGTGAATGAGGAATGATTCTTTTTCTACATAAGAACTAGCTTGTCAAATAAGTTCTCAAATAAAATTGTGTGGCAGGTTGAAAACAAAAAGGGGAATGAAGCCCTTTAACATGATCTTGCTAGTGTCTTAGAATTCTCTGCTGCAAGATGCTGAAGATGGCATAAGTTCACAGATGTTTGAAAAGTAACAACATAAAGTCATGGACTAGAAATCCACCAAGCATTATAAGATATAAGGACAAAGCTACTGGTTTAGAATCTGAAAATGGGAGTAGGAAATACCATTACAAGTCTGCTTTATATTTGTGTGCCCCTGCAGTTTTCCCTTAACTTCTCCCCTTCTTGCCTAAACTTCTTTCTTGCTCACTTGGAGAAGGACAACACTGGGCTAAATGAATCTGTGACCTGACCTGGCACACATTTCTAGAAGTCCCTTGTTCCACTCACATTTCTCTTCATTTGTTTTTCCCCTGAACTACACAAGCTGTTGAACAGTTGAGTACTTAAAATTTCAGAAGGTAAAAAGTGTAGCATCCCCTTCCCTGTCACAACACATTTGGAACTTTCTCCTCAGCCATTGTGTTTCACCTCTAAGAATCCAAAAATTGTAAAAGTTGTGGACAGATGAAAAACTGAAAGATGTCAGTGGTTGCTTTAATATTTAAATAAAACAAATCCACTCAAAAACCCCAATGTCCTTAACCTAGTGCCAGGGATGTTGATGAAAACTCTATGGTACCTCTCAGTCCTGCAGCTCCTAATCAGATCATTGTCAGCCTAGACTGTCCTACCCCAGTCTAGGCTCAGCTCAACATCTCTGCTGGGATCAGAGTTGACTTTGCCAAGCCCTGCAGCGTGGTTGGTGAATGCTGCTCTGGGGTACAGGGCTCTGGAATGCATCACACTCAGCAGCAGCAAGGCCCCAGAGACTCTGCTGGAAATGTTGGCTTCACTAGCGCTGTCATGAATGAAGGCAAAGGCAATTAGGGTAACCCTGAGCCCCACAAAGATCACTGGTAGTGATGTTACTGACAATTATTGGAGATTAAACAGGACTCAGAGTGAAAGTATCACTGGCAAAGAGCTTGACTTTCTAGCTATATAACAGAATGGTTCTGATGTTAAAAAGTCAGAATAAATTCTGATTTTTAATGCTCCAGTAAATGTTTATGTACTGTAAAGGTTTATAAAGAAATAATTGTGTTAGTGTTCTTCCTGGTTACACACCTGCATCTTATAATGAAAAAAATAGATTATCATGTCTTTGTTGTACTACATTGTTCTATAACTGAGAATTAGGTTGTGTTTCATTTTAAGTATTTCCAAAAGATACAGATAATTACAGCTTTTACTAACAGCAATGAAGCAAATGTGAATTCTCAGGTGGGCTTTTAAGCCTCATCTCTGCATGTTTGATGTAGAAACAAATATTAAAAGTACTCTAGTATTTTTTGTCTGTGCTTTCCTGAATAAATTCTATTAAAAATACAGATTATTTTGGTCTTTCATGCAGAAAGTATAATGAAAACAATTTTAATCTTAAAATGACTCATCGAGATGCCAAAGATTAAATTAGAGATATCAACTACCAATCCTTTTCCCATTTACTTGCAGTTGGTCATACCAATCTTCAGACAGTATATGCAAAGTAAGTCATCTCTACTATTTCCATTACTGTGTTATGACACAACTTGGCAGATTTTTAGCTCAGTTGCAAAAACTAATGGTGGGCCAGACACATTCAGAATGACATGTGATCCCCAGTAACTGTAGGGCAGTAATATATTTTTAAAAAATATTTTCTTCAATAAGTGAAGGAAAACTGCATGCATTATGGAAGTGAGAATTTAGTGCAGTATTTGACTGACAAGACAGGTCCAGTTCCTTTTCAGCTACTTCAGAAAGCTATACCACCATATGGAACAATATCTAAACTAGACATTTTTGAGCTGAAGAAAGGGCAAATGAAACAGAGAAGAGAGAACTAAAGTCTGTAGCAAAGTATTGTCTCTACAGGAAGATTTTTTTTTCCATCTGCATAAACACTTGAATAATTACTTATCAGTTCTTCAAACTGTTTAAAAAAGCTGTTTTCAGTAGTATAAAGAGCTAATTACATCCTTGAAGGAGCTATAAAAAATGAAAACATGCAGATTGTTCCAATCTGTGAGAACACCTTCATTTACTACTTATTTGTCAAATGGAATAAACTACCAGTGATGACCATTGGAAAGTTTTAGATAAATAAAATACACTCAAAAGTGGGAAAAAGATTTTACTATCAGGTAGCTGCAGCTTTGCTGGGTGAGCTAATTATTCATGTAGAGACATTTTCTAAATCTGTCACTTCAGACAGTAATGGCTTCTAATTCTAGAAAGCCATTTGCCTAGAGCAGTAGTTGCTATTGCTCTAACTTAGCAACAAACCCAGTGCAACCTCCACTTCTTCAGCTGAACAAAGACACAGCTCTCACTGAGTATCTCCGTGTCACCAGCACTTTTTTACATGCCTCACATGTAGAGCACTTAACCATGGAATGGTTGGCTCAGAACACTATTAGGTTAATGTCAATTTACCTTCCCTGTCCTGGTAGCAATCTTTTCAACAGAACCAGGCCAGAACTAACACCTGCTATACAAACATGCCTGGTTTTGCAGCTCCAGCATAACTCAAGTGTTATTCATTCTTATATCCTTCATGCTTTAACACTTCAGAAGCATAGACTATTCAAGGAAGTCTTTGCAATCTACTTTTCACAAAAGCACCTTTCTTTAAGCTGAGGTCTAACCCCCACTATACCCAGAGTGGATTTTAAACCTAGGCTTCAGAATAAACATGTCTGCACACACTTCCTACATGGAGATGAATGGAAGCTGAAAATGGAGTTCAGCAAAAAGGATAAAGATGGCATTCTGTGGAAACCATTTCTCTGCACTCTGTCACCAACGCTCATGCACTTTGTTGCTGTCCCCTACCCAAAGAGAGCTTTTTGAAGACTGGAGTGACATTTACTTTCTTCCAGTCCTCAGACACTTCTCCACCATGTCCTTCCAAAGATGATCATGAGTGACTTTGCTATGGTATCCCCCAGCTCTCTCAGCACTCATGGATTCATACTCTCAGGACTTATGGACATCTGTTTTACCTGGGTGTTCTCTAAACCAAACCTCCTTGGCCACGGGAAAGTCTTTCACATTGCTTTACCCTGGTCTCCAGGGTCAGAGATTCCTGAGGGCTGGTCTAGCCAGTGAAGATGGATGCAAAGGCTGAGTTCAGTTGCTCTGCTTTCTCTGCACCCTCTGTTACCAGGGCCCCCTCTCCATTTAGTAACCACATTATCCTTAGTTGTCCATGATGTATTTGAAAAAGCCCTTCTTGTTGTCCTTGATATCCTTGGCTGGATTTATTTCCAAATGGACTTGGCCTTCCTTGTCTCATTTCTACTTAACCTGACAAACTCTCTATATTCATTCTAAAGGGCCTGACCCTGCTTCCATCTCCTGTGTATTTCCTGCTTATCCTTGAGTAATGACAGGAGCTCCCTGTTCATCCATGCAGTTCTTTTGCCCCATTGCCCAATTTCTTGCTCATCAGGATGCATTTTTCTTGAGCCTGGAGGAGGTGATCTCTAGACATCAACATTCCTTGCAAGGCCCATTCCTATGGGATTCTTTTAAGAAGATCCCTGAAGAGGCTAAAGTCAGCTCTCCTGCAATCCACAGTGGCAATCTTACTTGCTGCCCTGCTTCCTCCTCACTCAAGACTGAATTCCACATACAGTCACAACAGCTAAGGCTGCTCCCAACCTTAACATCTCCAAGGCCTTCCCCATTGGTTAGTATGAAGTTAAGCAGCACATCATTCCTTGTAGGATCCTCCACTACCTGGGACAAGAAGTTGTCATCAGAACTTTCCAGGAACCTTCTGGACTTTTTTTCTTCTCTGGACTGTGTAGTTTCTCCAGCAGATGTCAGGGTAGATAAACCCTCCCTCCGCCAAGAACCAGTGCCTAGGACTTTGAGGCTGTTTCCAGACCTCATGCACTTCCTCCTCCTGCTCTAGTAGCAAACACCCACAACAGTGCCACCCTTTCTAGTCTGCCCTTTTATCCTAAACCACAAGCTCTTTTTATATTAAAAAACACTAGTACTTTGTAGGTTTTCCTTCGTACAAAAACCAGAAGAACATTCAAAATGTATTTTTTCTCATGACCTTTTCTTAGAGAAGGGAAATTGGCAAAGCTTATTGCCTTTTCACAGTTACAGCATACAATTCCTTATTAAACTCACACCATGTTGCCATTATATTGCAAAGGTTTCATATTGTTGTCACCTTATTACAAGGGTTTCATACCTCCTTGATGTTTCTCACAGACAGCTCCTCCAAGCACCAACTCTTCCTTATCCTCACAGCAGCCAACTGACTCCAATTCTCTCAACTAACCAATCCACTCTTTTATAGCACTCTTCTGATTGGCTACAGGTGTGGCCTGTTAAAGTCAGGCCTGCTCCTAATCTTTAATAATTAACCCAGCTGCAACTCTTTAGGGGGTAAGATTACTTTCTATACTACCTTTATTTACTTATATTCTATGCCCCTACAACAGCATGCTTTACTACATACTTAAAAATGGGTTTACTCTGAGATGCTCTATGGGCTTTACTGGGATTTTTATTATTTTCTTATTCTGAAATTATTGTCCTGTTCTTGAGAAATGTTTGTGGGTTGTATACTTTATCTTGAGGAAAACATTCAGTATTAAGCAACTGCTGTTCCAGAAGAGAGATGCTCTGATCACAGGAAAAGTTTCTTGCTCGACTGAAACCAGTTTATTCAGAGCTACCTCTTCTGGTATTCCATATAGAGAGAGTGACTTGCTGATTTCAGCCAGTGACTTCTTTATTTCCCTTTGCTGCTATCAAAATTAAAAGTAATTTCTTCTTGTCTGAGGATGATAATCTAAAGAAACATTTTTTCCTCTAATTCCCTGTAATTTAATGCTACAAATGAAAAATTGGAAATTATTTAAGACAATATCAAGGGAGAAGAGGAGATTACAACTGTATAGTTATAGTGAGGGAATTATAGCCAAGATCAGGTTTAAAATTACAATGGGGCCTTCTCCTGCAGAGTAACCTGATGAAAACAAAGTAAGAGAAAAGCTACTACAACCTCTTGCTTTTAATGTTAAGTGTTTGCTGTTTATTTACACAGAATCAGCCTTCACACACCATGAATTTGTGGGGTGGGTAGGTAAACCTCCAGGAGCTGAGAGGTTGTCAGCAATGGCACTCTTACTTGGCCACAAGCCTTTAGCACAGCTGAATTTCATACTGCCTATTTGATTTCCATACCAGTTCATACATACTGGAAGCAGGGCCTCAGGAAAAAGAAAATATCGACTCTAGTGAGTGCAAGTCCAAGACAGAACAAAGGAATGACCTGTGTGCTATGTGTGTAATACTCCAAATGTGTATCAGTAATGTTCTTGGGTAACTCTGTAAATGGAGTTTAGGAATAACAGTATTTAAAGAAGAAGCAACTTCTAAATGTATTGGAAGAGTGCTAAAATCTTAGACAATACTCCTCTGGTATCCATCTAGGTATTCTTTGTACATATACCACAACAGATTGTAAGAGATTAAACAGTCAAAACACAAAGTAACATGATGGTATAAATTCACACTGACTGCATATTAAGACACCTTTAAAAATACTGAATTTCTAAATCCTAGGTTACAAGTTCAAATAACTGCACATGCAAAGTCCTGAAAGTAAAAAAGAGAATACTCTTTTTGTCTAAGTTCTCATTAGCATCCTGTAGTGACAGCACATTTTGTTGAGATCAACAGGAGGTAACAGTCATCCAGTACATCCTGGGACAGGATCCAGATAGCTGCTATTAAAAAGTCATAGATATAAAGTCTAAAATGGAAAGAGAAGGCTATACCAATCTGTATAAATCAAAGCTATAAATTGCAAATACTGTACTAACTGCATTGTATAAACTTAATAAGGTAAGAAAAAAGAACACAAAGAAAGTAGTAGTCAGCATGATTACAAATGAAATTATTTAATTCTATTTGGAACAATGTGAAAAATTGTACAGATTCATTATTAGATGGAATTTTAGGCTCTTTAGCTCAGGAGAAGTATAAACATTTTGCTGTTCAGGTCTGTTAGGAATAATGATCAATTTCCCTTCCAAACCTAATCAAAAAAGTATGAGCAACAAGTATTTTTTTCAATCAGGTCTGGCCAATCTGGTATGTTTACAAGCCTGAGTATTTACTAATGCAGCTTTCTCAAAAATCTCAGATCCCTGCAGAAGCTCCAAAGGACTGGGAAAAAAAAAAACGTGGACTGTTTGGACTATGGTTAGAAGAAAATTGGGTAATTTAGGAACTTCAGGCCTGCCAACCTGTCAGTAAATGCTTAGCCATCCATTCATGTGGTTGGAAAACTACCTATCCAATGTAATAACCAGTGAAAATGATACCAAGAATTCGTGTCACAGTGATGTCCATCAAGGCTGATGTGGAGGAAATAGGTCCACTTTTACTGGGCTTTGTTCCTTGGTTGTTTCAAGTTAAACTGTGGCATAACGTTTAATAAGAAAACATCTTAGTCACTCCCATGCATTTTGACTTAATTGGGACAGAATTCTGGAGACATAATACAGGTGCTTGTTGTCATTGTTTACTGGACATAAACTCCAGAGACGCTTAAACCCCTAGGCCAGCTAATTCAAACCTTGAAGAAATGAACAGAAAAAAACAGAGGCTAGGACAATATTACTTTTTTTTGTGAACTCCTTTATTAGAATGAGAAGCATCTGAAATCAGAAGTGCAAAAGGCATTGATAAATGGAAGAGGATTTAGAGAAGAGACAGGAGATGACTAAAGGAGTGAAAAACATGCCTTACTGACAGATGACAGGAGCTCATTCTGTTTAGATATCAGGCTCCTTCACCCAACACTAATAACTCCATTATGCTGTGAGCCCATTCTGGGAGCTGATCCAGCTGAAAATAAGCCTGCTTTCTCCTATTTCCTTGTTCTAAGGTTTCCATCTACACCAGCTCCCTGAACTGGTCCACTCCACGGCCACATCAGCAGTGCCAGCGAAAAACTGGTTACAGGGGCAAGTGGCAGGGAACCAAAGGACACCACAGGACAGTTCATCCCCAGGTCTTGATCAGGGGAGCTACTTCTGTGCATACCCTCTGGCAGAACACTTGCTACAGCCTCAGGATGTCAATGAAGAAGACATTGCAGACCCTTCTGGGTGAAAGCCAAAGCTGGTGGCATTCACAGCCTAACAATTAACCAGGCACTGTGATGTCTTCTTTTGCACAAGCAGTATCATCCATGAAGTTAGATGACAATCCAAGAAATTTCACTGCCTGACTCTGTTAGGGGAAGCCCTACAGTGTATGCTATGTTGAATGGCAGACCATATGATCTGGACATTTCTTTCTGTCCTCAAACCCTAGGAGGTGATGTGTTGGAAAACATCCAATCTGATAATTGTCAAGCTGAAACTTCTCTTCTAGAAAAAGAAACACTGGTGCATTTGTATACATATACCTTAACCTAGCATTTTCTAAAGGAATTGGACTGTTTGGCCCAGTTACCTGCAGGTGAGTGCTCTTCAGCCTCTAAAATGATAAAAAAAAGTCCAAGAGGATAAATATGCTAGTGCTTCAGCAAAACTGATTAAGTTATCATTCTCATCTTAAACAAAAAAGGTGCCTTTACCCAGTGTTATTATAGTTTATGCAGCACTTTCCATGGTTTATTTAGGCCATAAAATTTTAAAGAACTATAAAATTCTTTTTAAGTGAGTTGTCCTCATTGTCCCTCTAGTGCCATGCCAGATAAGCTATTAGACAGACTACTGTAAACAGCTGAACCTTTCCCATATTCCAACCATACCTCGAGACGGCAGATAAAGTGCAGACTGTGAAAGCAAACCCTGGAAATAAGTGGGTCAGAAATCTCCTGGAGAAGAAGTGCCAATTCGTGGCTGCTGGGCTGCATGGAGTGCACCAGAATACAAATGCTGCCCCTTTATTCACACAAGGCACCAGCAGCAGGACCGTGCTGGCTCAGGGAGTGCTGTGCTACCTTGGTTGCGGCCAGGAAGGAAGCGAGGCACAAGGAGAAGCTGTGGTCAGGGCCACTGGGTAATCCTGGGACTCAGCTGCCCACCCAGCTTGTTCTGACTGCACAAGGGACCACAGCAGGAAGGGATTGCTATGGAACAATTGGGAATCACTGCAAGACCTCCTGGTACTTCCAGCTTTCGGAAATATTCACACCTTGAGCGGTCAGCCATAGGAAGACGTGGAAGTGAATTTTACAAGGTGGGGAAAAATTAAGAGTGTTTGTACAAGACTACAGATTTGGAGGGAAAAGTGCACCGTTTGTATGCTTTCCAAAAAAAAAAAAAAAAAAAGTCATTCTTGGTACAGTCTCTGCCCTTTTAAAGGGAAAAACTTTAACTTCAGGCTTCTAATAATCACAGACTTTTCTGTAATATGAGGACAAAGATTGTCACTAAGCTATTTGGAAAATATGAGTCAAAACCAAACTCTATCAAAATTTATGGAAGTGGAAGTTTGAATATATGCTTATACACTTATGAATATATGCTTTTCTAAAGGACCACTTACTAAGGGTGGGTGTGACCTTAAAGTTCAGCCAAGACCAGAAAAACGGACAGAATTGAGATGGCAACATTGTGGGTTATTCCAGTTATCTCTGAAATTGTTCTCATCACACCAGCACTGCATTCCCTCCTCAAGAATATGGGAGAGGACTGGAGGATTTTCCCTCATTTTATTTTATTTTTAATAACAGCCTGCTCCTTAACAAATTAACCAAGGCTCTGTCTTTACCTCAAAATTACAAATTAAAAACAGCTCACATGGTCTTTATCAATGGACCTGTTTTTGTCGTCACAATCTGGATATTCTGGTCTCAACTTCTTTGGCTGAACTTCAATGAATCCACACTTACTTAAGTTCGAGGTTGAGAAAGTTGTTAAGTTGCAAAAGGCAAGTCAGAGGCTACATGGAACTAAGCATTCTAATCCTAGTGATTCCATGATTCTGTGATTCCTATATGCTCCCATGTGAACTTCTCTACCTTTTGCATTATGTTGGAACAAAAAGGATGATGAAATGTTAACTCAAAGCAAGGTGTACTGCTAACATTGTCATTTCCCAGCTGCTAAACACTGAGCTTTTTTGAAGGAGAAAAACAAAATAATTTCCTTCATCCAGATGATACAAAATAAAACCTAGAGCAAGCAAATGTCATCAAGGACTTTAGCTTTCCAGGGCAGCTTGGGTTTGCATGATGGGTGTAATGTGTGAGTGTATTACTTGGGTTTATCTTTAATTTCCTGTGATACCAAGAATTTTTCCCAAATTACTTGAAGCTGCTCCCACTTTGTGCAAGAATATTTCCTAGCCTTTATTTCCTCATAAGTAAACAGACCTACTTCAAATCCCTGATTCACAGTTGCCCACAACTTTGACAGAAGTATCAAAAGCTCCATAGTGTGTGTTAAAAAACTTGCAGAGCAAGAAGCATGTAACAGAGCTTAATTTTATTCCAGTTTGAGCACAGTGGAGAGTAGAATGCAAAGAAATGTGATAATTTGACCAGCTATGGTTTTGACTGTCACAGCAGTTGTGCTGCATATTTCCAACAGACTATTTGCAAAAAAAAAACAACTTCAGCAGTCATACACAGGAGTTTTGTTTAGCAGCAGGGGAAAAACACATGCCGCTCATTTTAATGAAAAACAAAATTAGCATTCGGATTCATAAAACTAAGTACTTTCTAAATAAATAACACATTAGTGCTAATATTTCATTGAAAACTCTACTGAAGGGTTCTTACAAAAAAAAAAGAACAAAAAATAACCCTGCCCTGAGGCAAATCAAATCTTCAGAAAATGTTTTCCTGCTCACGTTTGATTCAGCCTTGGAAATGCTGCAGAAATTAGGAGTCTAAGTATTTTTAAGACATTCTAGCATACCCATTAGTTTGACTGGCTGTCCAGACCTGCAAAAGTAAGAGTGACCGCCTGCCTTCTCACTCTATAGGGATTTAGTACACTCAGAGTATATAGAGAGTGGCAGGTATAAATCACACTATTCTGTCAGCCTTGTTTCCTACTGAAATAAGGCCCGTGGCATTTGCATTGTCCATTTGGGTGGATATCTGTCCCGCTTAACTTCTGAGTTGATGGGTAATTTAAACACAATCAAAAGAACTGAAAAACCTCACAGCTGTTACATTCTTACAAATTCTATGAATACTGATGGTGGGGTAAGGGAAAGGAAGAAGAAAATCTGTAGTTCATGGGGGTACAAAGCCAAAATTCAGCCGTAACCTTCAGCCTAGCAGAAGGTGGCTCTGTCAAGGAATGTGCCTCCTTTTTCAAGTAGAAATTGAATAAAATTGGCAGGGATGAGCAGAAGGAGTAAGACAAAGAAAATGAGGCCTTCAGACACAAAGTTTTGTTGCTCATAGAATGACCTCCTTTCTTACATTATTGCATGATAACAAAGCACTCAAATACTATCAAGCTGTCAAATTAAACAGTTGATTAAACTTCCTTCAGCTGGTTCCTTTGTAGTATAACCATGATACCCAAGAAAGAACTATTAAATGTACAGGCACTTCACATGTGGATTATACTAAAAAGTCACTACTAATTTTCTATGAAGCTGACCACAAGTTTAGAAGAGTTTGCTAGATACCACAAAGCAGCTAATTAAAAATTCTAGATGCAGTTCTCTCAGATCATGTATTACCTTAGGCATTAATGTTTCTTTCATTAAATGAGCATTGTATCCCATGTCATTATTCTCTAGCTTCATAAAAAACATCAACATTTGACTTCAACAATTCCTCAATGCTATTCAAATTAAGATGTTCAATCACTATTTCTTCCTGAGGACTGACTTACCAGTACTACAAAAATTCTCTGTGATGCTTAAAAGGAAATGATGCAGTCTGAGTACTATGCATTTCTGTTTATCTTGCCATAGGTGTTACTAGAGGTCTCTGTATACATAATTTTTTCTGTGTTTCTGTTTAACACATTAGTTTAGAGTCTTTGCTGAAGTTACAAATATGATACTGTGGGAGAACAAAGCTAACAACATCTGCAGAGAGAATAAAAAGGACAGCATAAACCACACAACTGAGTTAATATTTAAAGAACAAAAATTTAATTTGGTATGCAACTTTGTCCTAGGAGGATCTTTATTTTCAATGCTATACATGTGAAAATAAGAATGAATAAGTGGCTCATTATCTACATGTATAAAAATATAAACATCCTATCAAACATATGCAAAATCACCCTTCATGATATGCATCACTGAAAAGACCTAACTGCCTTAACTTCTAATTAAAAGAAAGACTGCCCTTGTGGATTTTTTAATAGCACTTGTAAATGCTACTGCATTCATCCATAAGTACATGAACTGTGAACAGCAACAGCTACAAAACGTAGACAGGACTCCAGTATTGTGCCTTTATATTTTTGTATGTTTTCATGTCAACAAGTCAGCAGAGTCGTTGTGTTTATCCATTCTTCAAGCTCTCAATAGAACAGACAAGTAAAACTCATTGAATTTGCCTTGAGCATTTTTCCTTTTAAAAAGTTTACTGCCATTACTAAGTAATGGTTCAGAAAAGTGTCATCTTCTGTGGCAAAGCATCAAATGACTGTTATATTTATGGCACCATCATTTTAAGCCTGCTGACGATACTGATAATGAGTTATCAGTAAATTAAAGGCCCATTTCTTAAGACTAATAACACTTAAAATTTTTAGCACAAAGACTAGAAAAAAAATCCGGTTTATATTACATAAATTTTTACGCAAAAAGTGAAAATTACTAGGTTGTCTGCCAGGAAAGGGATAGGCAACAATTAATCAAAAGACAGGCAATCTTTGTTAGAGATGCATTCAGCCACCTAGAAGATTCACATTCAAGCAAATATGTCATCAATTTCAGTTCTACAAGCTGATGATACTCATATTCAGTTTTTTCCATTGAAACAGGTATAAGAAACCAGTAACACATTACCATGTTATGTACATAACATAATGTGAAAATGCTCAGCTAGATACATTATGAAATCCTGTAGCACTAAAATTGTTAAAAAAACTAAATGATTACTGTAAAATGTTTATATACTGTATATATGTACACTAAATCACAAGGTCAATTTAAAACTGCCCCTATACATAGCTCCTATGATGGATTTAGTAAGCTAGCAGATTCTTAAAAAAAGAAAGCTATCTAGAGCAAATTTGAACACTTTACTGAAAACTGATTTTATACAAAATCTTAAAAAACATACTTCAGAGTTACTTAACAGAAACTAGAAAAAGACGGTCATTACTCTCGAGAAGTGCACTGTAAAGACCTAGTAGCTGTGGTGATCAATGTCTTTTCACTTGTGGTGAAAGTTAAGCACAAAGAAGACATCTCAGAGTAAGGCATAGGACAAACAGACTTCATTCCATCCTCAGGTGTATTGGCCTCTCACTGATTCTTATTGCTCATCTAGTTTGGCAGGTTTACATTTCTATCCTTTTAAAAATACTCCATAATACAACTATCTACAAATGGACAGTATCCAGCACTTTCATATGCACATCTTCAATCATGTTGATATACAGCCTTGGTAATATTAGAAAAAAGAAGCCATAGTGATGCAAATTATTTTCAGTTGTATGTAGCTGTGCATGCACTTAATGAAAGACCAAGTGAACAGAGACTGAGCACTGAAACTCAATAGAAATGTAGCTATAGCTGTTTCCAAAGGAATTTGGGTTTTTTAAAAAAGCCCTACTGTGAAATTCTTTGGTTAGAATACAGGTGCCAGCAGTATTTCTAAATTTGGAGTTAGACCTAGAACTAGCTAGAACTAGAATTATTGTTCAAGAGTTTTAAAAACATAACTTCAAGCCTTTAATATGTACTGCTAAATTCTTCAACACTTTAGGTATATTTAGGATATTTTTCTGTCACGGTCTGAACAGGCTATACACATTCTTAAATCAAGTTTAGGTTTTTAAAGGGAAGTGCTTTTATACTCCAGACTTCAAGAAATTTATTAGAAAGAGCTGCTGAATCTCTGTAAAACCTGCGGTTCAGATCATCTGTTCCAATGCAGACTCTGACTGCCTCCTCTGGGAAAGACTGTTACTCAGCAGTAACAAAATACAGCTCAGAAGTAATTTCCCCTGAAGAAAGTTGGCATCATCCTTGTTTTTCTGAGGACAGGGCTCAATCCTTTCTAAGCACTAAGTTTGTCTAGGAAGAGGTACAGTGTCAGTGCCCAGATAATACTGCTATGAAAACTAAGGAAATGGCTCTTTAAAACGTGATTTTTGTCATCTGCTGGCTTCAGAGTTTTACAGCAGTAACACGACAAAAAGTAACAAGGGTGCTCTTGATGACAGTTATAATGTACATCTTGCACTAATTCAATGTACATGATTTCAGCTTCCCAGGACCCAGGCCCTATTTACTCAGGCAAGCCTGGCTTCACCTCACTCCCATAGTTTTGAGGGTGTTTAAGGAAATACACATTGAGATTTCTGTCCATATTAGAGACAGTAACTTCAAGAGAATTATAAGGACTTCAGACCACCCATGGAAGTTACAATTCACAAGCACTTTAATTTTTCAAAGTGTCTTTGTTTTACCTCTCAAGGGAATAAACACATGTCTCTGAGGACACTTCATAGTTCAAATGGTTGGTTATCCAGCAAATCTGTCCTTTCACATCAGCCTTGCGTGCTCGCTGTGCAGGCCCTGGTCCAGCTTAACAGAGAGGAGTTCAGAGACATGGGGAGCAAAGAGGGGAGATGGGAGCAACCACTTGTGAAGGGCCACATGCACGCCTCCTGCAAAATTGCTCATCTCAACAGATAAAGTATGAGCCAGTGCAAACCCCTCACAGTCAGGCTTCCTTTCTATGTGACAGTCCTTCACAGACAGGCATCGCTTTGATGGGTGGGGAAGGGAGGAGTTAAAAATGGACAATTTGGGGTCTGCCCACCAAGGCAAACTCCCTCATAAGGGTATTGGGATGGGAAAAGACAGGCATTTGTCATGCCATCTTCAACAGAAGTTGCTCAAAGCAACTTCAAGCTTCTCAGCCCCTGCCTGGATGATTTTTAAAACACTCCACCCTGCCAGAGCTGTACCTCAGCTCTGAGTGGGGAGAGGGACAAAGACTGGGTGCACATGCATGCTTTTGTGGGACTGGCATTTGTCTACTCCCAATATTTCTCTCCTCCCTTGCTACCAACACAGCTACTGGGAGATGCAGGAGGGAGGGTGAAGGTGGGAGCCAGGACATGGCCAAGCAGGGACACGACAGCCGAGGCACAACACGGTGACCTCCTGCCCCGGGGCCGTCAGGAGGTGCTGCAAGAGGGGTGGGGGCTGCGCCGGGGCTGGCCCGCCTTGTGCGTGGAGGCAGAAACCGGGGTGAGAAAAGCACAGGGAGACACAGCCCCGCTTCACATCCTCCTTCCTTCGGGATGCGAGGGGACCGTAGGTGCGAGGGTGTGCAGGGCCGGCTGTCTTGTCCCCACGCCACGGGCTGGGCGGATGCTCAGTCCCGGCAGAAAACGTACTCGGTGTAGCTGGTCCAGATCTTGTCATCGGCGGGACCGCCCTGCTCGGGACCGAAGGCGCAGGTGCCGGTGGAGGAGCAGGCGGCCATGCGGAAGCCGGCCTCGGAGAGCCGGTCGAAGGCTTGCTCGAGGAAGTTGAACTTGAGGTAGTAGCGGGCGGTGTAGCGCTCAGGAGGGCGGTCGGGGTCGCGGCTCTCGTTCAAGGTCTCCCCGAAGACCTCTTTGGCCAGGGCCGTCTTGCCGCAGACGGTGATGCGGGCCACCCGCCGGAATTTGGCATCGGCCTGCGCCTCCCGCCCGATGGTGTAGGAGCCCCGGTAGCCGATGGTGATGTAGCCCGAGCGCCGCCCGCCCGCCCCGTCCAGCGACTGCGAGGGCGTGAGCAGCGGCCCGCCCGAGGGGCTGCGGCTGGCCGTGGGCGACGGGGCGGACGCCACGGCCCCGCCGCCGCCTTCCAGCGGCTCGGCCTCCAGGTATCCGAGCAGCGGCGGCGGCGGCTCCTCGGCGCAGATGGAGCCGTCGCGGTGCAGGACGGCGGGGCGGGCGGCGACCGCCCGAGTCTGCGCCAGGCGCCGAGCCAGGTCGGGCAGCTGGAAGTACTCAGCCTCCCGCTGGAGGCGGCTGCGCTCGGGGAAGTGCTCGGGCAGCACCAGCTGCAGGTCCCGCAGGTAGTCCAGGATGTAGCGGAAGAGGAAGCCGTCGCGGTCGAGGAAGAAGCGACCCTTGCTGTCCCGGGGCAGCTCGCTGGGCTGCTGCTGCGAGAACATGCGCCAGAGCAGCGAGTCGCGCACCGAGACCACGGTGCAGCGCCGCGTCACGTACACCTGCCCGCCCACGTTCAGCTCCACGATCTCCGGGAAGGAAGCCCAGCCGCCCGTCGCCGCCGCGGCCGCCCCGCTGCCCGGCGCCCCGCTCCCCGCCGCGGGCGACACGCCGCCGCCGTTGGGCAGCCCACGGGCGCTGTCCGCCAGGGCCATACCGGAGCGAGCCCGCCGGAGCCCACGCCCTTCCTCCTCCTCCTCCTCTTCCTCCGGCCGCCTGGGCTACGGCAGGGCCGCCGCCCTCGGGGGAGCGCGCAGCCCTCCGCTGCTGCTGCCCGCCGCAGCCTCCCGCCCCGTCTGGCGCCGGAGCCGCGCTGCCGCTGCGCTCCCCGCGGCCGCGCCTCTGCCCGCTGCCGGACAAACTCCTCCGTCGGGCTGCGAACGGAGAGCCCCGGCTCCGGCGGCAGGGCCGTGTTTATGTAGCGCGGCCGCACCTCGCGGGAGGCGTGGGAGGCTGGCGGGAGGCAGAGCCGAGCGCACGGGGAGGAGAAGGGGACGGCCCTGCACTGACGCAGGGTCCCCCGTCGTCGTCCGTCCCCCGTTCCCCCCCTCCTTCCCCGGTTGCGGTGGGGAGCCTCTCCCCGCCCGGTGCGCGCCCGCCGGGCTCCCGTCGCCGTGGGCGAGCGCCGTGGTGCGTGTCCGGCGGGGGTAAAACCTTGGGGTCCCGCCTCTCTCCCTGCCTCCCCCTGTGCCCCTGAGCGAGGCTCCGGCTCCGGCTCGCTCCTCGGCTTCTGCGAGGCGTCTCGTTTTCCGCAGGCAGGAAAAGCCCTCTGTTTGCCCCGAAGTGCAGGAGCGGGCAAGCGGCGGGACGGTGCTGCTCCCCCGAAGGCGCTGTGCTGCAGCCCTGCTAATCCTCCTAAGGCTTGTCCCAACCCTCTCCAAATGAGAACCCCGGCGAGATAACTGTGTCCCCTCCCTCCGGGAGAAAACGCAGGAGAAAACGCGAGCCTGCGGTGCTGCCCGCTCTCTCCTCCCGCGGCTCCCCGGCCTGTTTCGGGCTTGCGAGACACCCCCATGAAGGACTCCATAAAACCCCCCGCCGATCCTCATTCCCGGAGGCAGACGCACGGACCGCACCGTTGGGAGGCGCCGGGAGCGCCGTCCCAGGGATGCCCCGGCGGCGAGGGACACCTCGGCGCCCATGGGGTCCCCTCCAGGTGCCTGACAAGCAGCACTTCAACCGTGAGAGCCGGGCTCCTCGTGTCTGCGTGCATATTTGTGTATTTAGGTGCCCTTACAGCTCAGATTTAATTAGGATTAATTAGGTACATCGGGATCTGCGTGAAGCATAAGCACCTATTTAACATGCGTTGGTAGAAAGCATTTGTTTCAGGCTTTTGCTTGAATTTAATCTACGCTTCTGTGTCTCTCTGCAAGCAGCGGTAAAGAGCTGCTGCCTCGATGCATTCAGCTGCTCTCCAGTGGCAGTTCACGCGTGCTTTCTTCCTCGAGAGAACAGCTCGGAGGACAGGAACGTCCGACGAGTGTGAAGACAATGGTCAGTGCTCTCTTTCGTAGGGGGGAGCGAAGCCCTCTCCAAACTACCCTGCTGCAAGTGCCCCATTGCAGTGGTCGGTGAAGTAGAAATCAAAAGATGTAGAGGCAGGGGCTAGAAGCCCTTCAAAAA
Source organism: Agelaius tricolor (assembly GCF_023055355.1). Taxonomy (NCBI): domain Eukaryota; kingdom Metazoa; phylum Chordata; class Aves; order Passeriformes; family Icteridae; genus Agelaius; species Agelaius tricolor. The sequence continues at coordinate 45,060,866 of NW_027269267.1, read as the reverse complement.
GCGAGAAGTGGAAAAGGAAGGAAAGGCAAGCTAGTTCTCGAGAAGCAAGATAAGTTTGCCCAAGAGAAGAAGAGGAAGAAGAGGGGGAGTTGAGAAACAGAAGTTTTGAAAAGGGAATGGGTGGTAAAAATAATGTGTCAGGGGAGAGCTGACAGAGAGATACTGTGGTCTGGGGAGAGTGGACACTCAGAATTTACAGGAGTTTCATCTGAACAAGACTAAGAATATGGTTAGAAAGATGTGGACCACTAGTTTTTCCATGTTGGAAATCCAGTTACCAGGGTTTTGACCAAGTATTTTCATTTGTGGGAGTGGAATGGCAAAGTAGGTTAATCTGACGCTTTGCTGACATTTTGTTACAAGAGCTTGTTTCTATTTTCTTTTTTTCTTTTTTTCTTTTTTTTTTTTTTTTGTTTGGTTTCGTTTAGGTTTTTGTTTTGGTTGTTCATTTTTTGTTTGGGTTTTTTTTGAGAGAAGTAGAAGAGAGGTTAAAACAGTTCTGAAAGATGAGGGAGGAAATTAAATAATCTTGAATTAAGTTGTTTTGCCACCCATTTAAACACCTGAGTTTGTTGCTGGAGGAAAAAAAGGGGGGAAATAACATGACATGTACTGCCACACACAGAATTTTTGTTTTCTTTCTGTATACTATTTCAGGGGCAATTCACCAGAGTAAAAGCACATGAAATTTTCACGTGGTGGTTTGCTGGTGACAGTTTTATGGAGTTGCTTTTACCTCTTGGTCTCTTAATGTGGCATCTCCCCCCACATCACCCTGCTCCCGGCCATACTTAGCAAGAAGCCACCTCAAGAGCCTCCCACAGATTCGTATTTTAAACTCCACTTCCCTAGTGTGGGCTCTCTATTGAGAGCACTGTGATTAAACTGTGCACCCAGAGGATGAGATCATATAATGCTTGAGCAGGCGCTTATTCATAGCAGAACTTGCAGTGGAAGATTTTGTACCTTACCAGCAGGTGAGTCTTAGCCCATATTTAAAAAATGGGATCTTTAATTCATCTGTTAATTAAAATAATTTCATTTTTCTGGCATTAGGTGAGTATCAATGCAGGTTAAGAAAAAAAAAAACCCTAACATATTCATTAGACTTGACTCTGTTTGTCTTGAGCTTTGTTAGATTTGAGACCAGACTTGATAAGACCTGAGCTTAATGGATTCTTCCAGTGCATTTTTTCAGAAGCTTCAGAGATGAGTAAGTTATGCTGCTGCTGCAGCCACTGGCTCCTCAGAGCTCCTCTGCCTGCCTTCTGTCTCGTGGGAGATCAGGTGACAAGGACCCACCTGCTGCTGTGCAGCACCCTGGGATGTCCAAAGCCATGCACATCAAAGGGGTTGGGAGGAGCACAGCTGACACAATAAGGTATTTGGCCCACTGTCCCAGGTTTTTTTTGAGGGCACAAACCAGTCCATCCCACTGCTTGTTCTCTCTGTCAATGTGAAGCTGACTCCAGCCTCCCCTTCTAAAAGGGAGCAAGGAGCCTTCTCAAGACACTGTTCATACAGCCTGTTCAACAGCCCTGGGCAAAGACCCAGCTTGCAGCGTTTGTCTCTGAGATAGATGTCATTTTCTGGGCTTAAAAACATGCCCAGCACTGAAATAACTGTTTTGAAGCTACGTCTCTTCAGAGAAATGATATTCTGTGGGCATCTCACTGCTGCTTTATGCCTTGCCTGGCTGCGAGGCTTTGGTTATTGTGACTTCTTTCGTCAACAAATTTTTCCTCTTTTCACAATATGTTCATCTAATTTCTTCTCCATTTCCCATCTCTTTTCATTTGGCAACGTTTGTCTCAGTGAGGAGGATTGGACCTCGTCTGTGGGTATTACAATGGGTAAATATATCAACAATTTTTTACTTATGTGTCAGTCATTGGGTTGCGTAACACAGTCGTAGTGGTTTATTCTTGTTTTGTGTGGGAGACAGTGAAATATTGGTACATGTAACATTAAAGGCTGCCACAGAATGCCTCCTGTAAGGCATACAGCCCCCATAAAGGCTGGTAAATATTAAATATGGTCTAGTGAACAGACAAGGCTTTATGACAATAAACATGGAGTTGAATATCTCTGACTGTGCAGTGTTGGGACATTTCTGGGCAGTAGCTCTTACAGGTAAGACAGTCACATGTCAGTGTTTGCTATTAGCTGCTGACCAGAACTAGCTACAGGGACACTGTCTTAACCTGTCAGGATACAACAGTTTTTCTTCTTTTAATATTTTGAGACGTTTACATTGGTTTGGGGGGATTAGTTTAGTGGATTCGGCGGGGGGGGGGGGGGGTGACTTTTGTTTGTTTGTGGGGGGTTTTGCGGGGGAAGCTTTTGTTGTTTCCATGTTTACAAAGATACTTCCATCGCGATGGGCCCCTGTTTTGCGTTTTGGGCGGTACACCCACGGATGAGCCAGGTTTATTCAGGGAGGACAGTTTTCTTCACAAATGGAGGAAGGGTAACACCTAGTGGCAGTAAATCCACATTGCTATTAAGAAATACAAAGGGCTCCAAAGTATTGCCAGCGTGACCCAAGGCAGATAAAGAGAAAACGATACTTTTTTGGTAGATGTAAACTATTACGTCTTCAGCTTCTTCGTGAGAAACTTAGTTGGGCAAGAGCATATTTTATCCCTGTTCTGAACAGAAATTGGTGTATTATTTCTTCTAGCAGTCTTCGCTGTGTGAAGTGGTATAATATTGCTTAGAAAATACCTAATTACATATGACTGCATTGTTTGAATTTTAATACTGAGTTCAGTGAAATATTTAGCCTTCTGCATAAAATCATCAAAAGGAGGTAATGATCTAAACTGAATTGGAGGTTCAAATATGCTCATTCAAGCTTCACAGTCTTGTTAAGACAGTGCAAGAAAAAGAGTCTACTAGTCCCACTAGTCTTAGCATATTGCCTAAGAGTCAGAAATCCTTTGCTTTTTGGGGACTTACATGCTCTCTAAAATGTGTGCAGTTTCATAGGTTTGACTTTGACAGTCAATGGATGGCTATTAGGCTGAAACCTTTCCCATTTCTGAGTCATTGTTCAGAGTGAACTTATCAGCCTCAGCATTATGCTCAAGTGATACCAAGTAATATCTCCAAAAACTGAATTATGCATTATTCCACCCAATGACAGAAGAAGAATTCAACTCCTTCTAAAGAGAGGCTGCCTCTCTCTGCAAACTCAGTTTCACAGGCTGTATATAGTTGAACACAAATGTATACATTCATAGATTTCAATATTTCATGTGAATTGTAATGAATGTTACCTGTCAAGTTACATCTGACAATATCTGTTCATAGAAATTGTTTTGTCTGTGTTTGCATTTACAGCAAGATGCATTTAGCTGGAACTGCATGTCCTAGGAAATCCAGCTGCTGTGGAAATCTGCACATTCAAGCATGAAAGATGTTGAAGAGCCAGAATAACAGAGGCTGTAAGGGACCTCAGAAAATCATCAAGGGCTCATGCACTTTCCTCCTACCAGGGTGCTGCAGACATTTCTTTGGATAATTTTGGGAGGGCAATGCTGTGCAGAGTGTGGAGAAGAGGGAGGGAGAGAGGGAGGACAGACATTAGCAGTGTATTCTGTGTCCTTGGCCAATACAGAGCTACAGAGTGTGACTGAGAAACGTAATCAAGTGAGCAATTAGTGAAGGTCAGAGCTGGGTTAATTTCCTTCGAGCACCTTTGTGAAAATTAGCAGACAAAAAGCAGCCTCTCAATGTTGTGGGGACATGCAGGTGGTTTCTGCCTCAGTGAGCAAGAACACTGAAGGGGACACCTTCCACACACGTCTTGAGCATCACTGAATTTGGAGAACACAGGAAAAGAGCCTGTGCACCCTATGTCAAATGGGGAAATACTCCCAGCTGCTTCTTTTCAGGTGATCTCTAGGAAAATGTGATATTTGATCTCCTGTTTTGGTTAATTATAAGGAAGTTACAGCCCTGTCCAATACCAAGGGAGCAGAGGACAGCTGTGTCATTTTATAACATGCAGTGGTATTTTACATGCACAACATCTGAGGCTTTTCTCCTATGCTAAATTACTCACAACCCCTATGGAGCAGCTTTAAATCAGAGTTCTTTTTGTGAGCCCTGGCTCTCTGAAAGTAATCTTCTGTATCTCTGTGAAACATTTCAGTCATGTCTTCAAATCTTCTCTCGGCAATTCTCCTATCTGTGAATAAATAGCATTCTGACCTGGCTTCTACCACAACAACAACAGAAACACAATCAGGCCTCTGCAAAACATGAGTGGAAACTACATCTGTCTTCTGCATTACCATCAGTGTGAGTCAAGAGCCTTAAGCTGTCTCTTAGAACTTAACAGTGTGAGGATTCAGCAAAAGAGCTCTCCTAATAGGGAAAATACAACTCATTATCTAGCTAATTAGGATAAAAAAAGCAACTTCTACTCCCCCTTCTTACCAGCCTACCTTCCTGTAGGGTTGGACAGGCTTCAGATAGGTTTTAAAGGGGTAAAACCACATTTTTTGGTGCTTTTCGATACAATCAAAAATAAGAGCATTGATTTGCAGAGGAGCAAGTTAAGGGCTGTACCTAAGTCTATTCTGAGAAGTTGATCACAAGAATGGTATCATTCCTGGGTAGGAATTCTATCCAAGAAAAAATGCCTTTTAATGGAATTTTTTAAATTTACAGGTCTTACTTACACCTTTTTCTTAAAAAAATGTGTTTTATAAAAAGGAATTTAAAATGTATTGATAAAATTATTATTTTTGACAGAGTGATCCCTCAAAGGTAGAATAGTTAATAATAATGACATTGGTGATTGTGCTTCAAATTTTTGTATTAATTTTAGCTGTGATTTGGAGGTATACTGTTCACTAATTGAGCATGTTTCAAAATCATAACTGTGGTCAGTGAACAGTAATTAATGCATTTGTTTTTGCTTTCTTCCACTATGTACCAATGCAAGCTGTGCTTAACTAACATTAACTCTTTAAGTTAGATTAAAATAAGCAAATGAAATGCAGACTTTCATTTCAACAGACTCAGACATTGAATGTGCTGCTTTGTTCTCTTTGCTTCTTTTTCTGTTGAAAACAATTTAAAATTCCCATTATGTTTAATAGAAGAAATATCAAAATCCTTAGCAGGGGTGCTTACAGCATCTGCAAAGGTATGAAGGGAGTGAAAGCTCACAGCACTCTACTATAGATAAGTTGGTAAATTATTTTTTTACTACTTTAGGTACCTTGCTTGACTACCTGAGAAAAACATGTTTGCACTAGTTTAGTTTGCTCCTCTGCTGAGATGCAAGTTTGTATCCCTACTGGCAGAACTGACCTTAGTGCTGTCCAACCCTGCCAGGCTTGTGCAGTGTTTCACAGTCCCCTGCTTGCTCCTGTCCCCCCAGGGTACCAGTCCTGAAGGATGCTCTGAGTAGAGGTGGTTCCAGCTCTCCACTGTGCTTCTCAGTGAAGTGTCTCTCCACCAGATTTCATCATCTCTCAACAACAGCTGAAATGAAATTAATAAAATCTCATTAGAGAATTGCTATTCACTTCCACAGAAGTGAAGATTAAAAACTATTTCTGTAGACATAAAGAGAGAGAGAGAACCTTCCATGTTAGCATACTCACACTTGTTTCTCCTTCTTTGGCCCCAGAGGCTCCTACATGGTGAGTGCAGCTCCACAAGCTCTTAGCTGCTCCAGACAGCCTGGAAAATGTCCATTCTGTCAAGAACTTGCCAAAGCACATGTCACCAATGGCTACAACTAGAGTTCATGCCAGTGAGGACATCTGTGAGTGAAGGCTGTAATTACACACTCTTAGCTCCTGCAGGCAGTGTATCTCAGCTGTTCAACCCGTGCCAGAAAGGGATGCTGGAGCTCCTATTCACTGATACCCTTCCTGACCTGCTATGTAAAATAATGTGTCACAGAGAATATATTTCAGTTACTTGGCAGGGGAAATTATTCGCTCCAAAACTGCCAAAAATCTCTGCCTAGAGGGTGAGATAGCAGACAGCCTTCTGTTAGGGCCAAAATTGAGTTTGCCAGCACATTTCCTTCAGCCCTTATCCTTAGCGGTGTTTCCAGGACTTCTCCTACCTGTTATCCACTGCATAAACCAACCTGATTTTTTCTTTGGACTGAGCCAAGCTTGAAGAAACTTGGAATCAACTTAATCAGGCATAGCTGATGTTACCCAGCTTGCTGATGTGCTGTGCTAATGAGATGTTATTGCCCAAAGTAATGAAAAGCATCTGTTTCTTACCTGTAAAGAAAGGCTAAGGGTTGCTTCTACTTGCTTGAAAGTGAGTTTGACAAGCTTGTCTTCCTTCTTAGAAAAGTTCACTGCATGTATTTTGCTCTTGGCCTCTTGGAGAGGCCCAAATAGAATTCAGTTCATGTGTCTAGAAAATTCTGAATGTGCTTTCCTGTTGCAAGTGTTTACATAGAGGAGTTACTACTCTGCTTTGTAGGGATTTCCTGTAAGATGTCATCTATGTATGCTCCATGTTTGTATATGCCAATATATTATCACTAAAAATAAATATATCAACAGAATAAATGTTTGAGAGACATGTAAGAGATATATGGAATGAAGAGTGTGTTTAGATTTCATGAACTTTTAATGAAGTAAACATCTGGATTTACAGAAGATCACAGCCAGTTAATTCCAGCAGCCTACAGAGTCTTCAAGCCGTTTGAGAATGTAGGAATTAGATTTTCAAGAGGCTATTTTCTTTTTGTATACTGCAAGCTGTTAAAAAAAAAAAAAAAGATTATTTGTTAATTGCTTATGAACTAAGCAGAGGAATTATCTTTTCTGTATCAGCAATATGACAACAGCAGAAGTATATGCCCCAAAGTTTTGCTAGCCTGGAAAGTGCTATGCCCATGCAAAGCAAATTGTTTATTTGTTTTCACCTTTTAATTTTTCATGAGTATTGTGTTTGTATGGTTCTTGCCAAAATGCCTTTCTCAGAAAATGGAAAGCTTTCTTCATTAATGCTTGTATTTTTTAACAGAATGCCAAGAGTCTAGATTGTATCAGAACTGAGTCCCTTAAATAAAATCCCTTCAAATAAAACAAGCAGAAAAAATCTATTCATCTCAAGGAGGTTAAATCACATATAAATAGGTTGAGATTATAGGATGGATCTTAGTGAAGGGGAAGCTTATCTGAGGAGCAGGAGATAAGCAGAAAGCCTGCAGTCATAGTGACAGTAAAAGGCTTCTGAAATAAGAAAAGATCTCTTTTTAAGTCAAGATACTGGTTGTGACTGACAGTCTGAAAGAGGGAAAAAATTAAAACTACCAAGTATAAGGATTGTTAAGAGGGAAAAAGAGAAAGGAAGAAACTAAATATATAGCTAAGGAAAAGCAAAAGAAGTATGGAATTATTATTTCTGTATTTTATAAGCCCTCTGGCACATCTCTTCAGTGCTTATGGGGAGTAGAATAACCATGTATTTAATACTGTGTATAATACTGATATATATATAATACTGACAGTAAATGTGGTTATTCAAACCTGTTTGATAGGGGAGTGACTTGAAAATACTCATCAGTAACCTGCCCAAGTGATGTCTCTTCTTAACCTCTCAGCCTCTGTCCCCAGGTCAAGGCTGATGTGGCTCTCTGATTTCTAGTGGACAAAGATGGTGTCCGGATCACTACCAGCTGAACACAGCAAGGCTCATACTCATAGGGGAGGTCCTCATCACTTTTTCCAAGAAACCTCTACGTTCATCCTTTTACTGTGCTGTTGCTTTTTTCCATCATCCCCATTGAGTGCTCAACACACCAGCTTTGGGGCTTTTTTGCTTTGTAGTAGAAAGAAAATGTTTGTGAAGGCAAAGGAGGTGCTTACCTATAACCCTAAGAGTCGGCGTGTTTGCAGGTACAAGAGGGCACACCTCAGCAGTGCCAAGTTAGCTACACGTCATGCATCCAGAACAGGGCTCAAGAGTAGGATGGAGGGGAGGAGCAGATTCATGGAATGGAGAGGATCTTCTGGTAGCTATAGGGAGGAAAAATATTTTAAGCTATATTTATTATGAGTAATCATACTACCCACAGGAGCTCTTCAGAAGTGAGCTGGGCACGTTCCAGCAGTATGTATTTGATATACAGGTTGGGAAACATCAAGGTAACCTCATCTATACGTACTACAGTGCCTGATATGCTGTAAAACTGACTGTAATATCTGCCCAAGTAGTTTCTCCCTGCTTCATGTAATTTATTCTTCTACACAAACTTTTTCTTTTCCCCCATACATTGAGCAAAAATGGTTTCTCTGATATTGCTATTCCTCTATGAAGAATAACATTTTTTTTACTAATCTCAGCTAGGTATTGTCAGTAAGCTTATTGGGCATTTAAACCTTACAGACCACACCAGATTAAGCTAATACCTGGTTTGTTCCATTCACCATACCTTATTTTGAGTGTTCTTGTAGAATTTAAGCAATTTCTCTTCTATATAGAATTCAGCTTACTCAGAGCAGAAAATACAAGGTTGTATAAGAAAATTTTATGACATTCTAAAGATTTTTGGTTGAAGACACAAAGCTTATTAGAGGTCTTAGCCACACAACTTACATTAATTGGAGCTGCTTGTCTTAGTCTTGGACTAGGTGATCATTGTAGGTCCCATCCAACTGAAATATTCTGTTCTGTTTTCCTCAGCTGTGGGTATTTCAAACCTTGTTATGCAAATCACAAATCCATCCACACCTCTTCTGGCAAATTGCTGCCCAGGAAAGCATAACTAATTTAATGCATTAATCCCTACCCCTGAAGCACAAACATCTATCACCTGAGCTAGGAAGACTGTAGTTACGCTTATGGATTTCAAGTCACTGTGTCGGAGTGAGAAACAAATATACTGTTAAATGCACATGGAGCCTGAACGTGTTTTGTCTGCTGACACAGTGTGACTAAGAAAATATGTACAAATTTACCCCATATGTCTTTCTTAACTTCTACTTTCCATCTTTACTTAGGTTGAACTTTGTAGTAGCTAGATATATATACAACCCCTAGTTATATTCAATGATTTCTTGATTATTTGAAGTAGTAGTAGTATTTTATGTGTTGTGCATTCTAACTAGTCTGGGAATATCAGGTCCAATGTTTGTGTTAAGATTCATAGTAGTTTTCCTTAGAAAGGACTCTGAGTACGTTCACAGTGCTTTCACTCAGAAACCTCCTAGCCTGATGCATCCAAATGAGGACCCAGTTAAATACACCTCAGCTGGGAAATGCCAGGCACCTGGCTGCCCAGGAGGTAAGGCTGTATTAGTCCTTTTCTCACACTTGAGAATCATGTCTGGCTGGGGAAACATTCCTTTGCTCCACTCTTGTTCAAGCTGCCAGTGCTAGAAGCTAACCTGCCTGAATTTGCACTGCAGGAGGAAAGAGATACATTGGGATGCATTTGTTTCTGTCAGCTCTTTTTTGACATCCCAAAGAGTTTCCAGGCGCAAATAAAGATTACTGAAGGCAGCAGCAAAGCAGGGTTCAGGCTGAGGGATTTGAATGATTCATGAGCAAGGACTCTAATAGGGAAGAAGAATGGGCTTACAGAGTGGTGCTCATGCACCTCGGCAGTGAAGCAGCTGACAGCTTGACTTGATAAGCAAGGATGATCCTGATTCAAAGCATTGCAAGACAAAGCATGAGCAGGTGTTAATGCCACACCGTGTTCCAGGCACTGTTTTTAATATGAAAAGCAGATTTCTTTAGAATCTAGCACAAAAAAAAAAAAAAAGTGGTGTTCCAAAAGCCAGGAAGCAACTCTCTCCCAGTGAAATCAACATTGCAAATGTAAATATAGAAGTTGAAATGTTGGCCTCTCTCAACTTGGTGGCTGCAGTTCCCTGCAGCTTTTGCCAGGATGCGTGACTGGCTGCACAGCATGCACTGTCTTTCCAGATGCACTTCTGTATTTCATCTAAATGCTTTCTGGGGGAAGATCTGAAATTGAATTTCTGAAATAGTACAGTTACTTTAAAATTTACATAGGCATTGTTGTAAGAAAAAATCATCACCCTTTGTCAGTTTCTGGCAGCTTTTGCAACTCAGTAGTTAAATCACAGATTCTAATCTAATTCTTTATTAAGGTGTCATCAAAAGCTTCAGGGTCACAGGCCTAGCTGTTAAAATTCCAATATAGTTTCATCAGCACTGACTTTATAGTAACCCTTAGATATCCTTCACTATTCAGTCTGTTGTGTCTGAATTTATTTGCAGAAACCACAGCTCTTGCCAGCTACAAACATCTGTGCCCCATTTCCACAAAACTTTATAGCAATTGTAGTAGCTACTGTTTTTTAACAATAATGTACCATTTTAGCCTGACAAATGTGATGATTTCTAACATGACCTTAAATAGTGTTGCTTTAAGTGCAGTTCTGATAGTGTTCATCAAAGACAAGGTGTGTAAGACTCAGGCTAATCATTTCATCTGTATAGGACAGGTGATGCAGAAGAGGAGTAAATACATTAACACTTTTAGGTCATGCATGTCAATAGGATTTTGCCATATTTTTCTTGCATATTGTTCTTACGTCTATCACTCTTGTCTGTTGCCCATCGTGCCTTTCTTTAAGGACAGCATTGTTACTATAAAGCCTCAGGCTGGTGAGAGGTTAATTGCCTGCAGTTTCAGTAAATTCCTAACCAAACTCTCTACACTGAACTAGCCAAAGACAACAGCATCAAGGGTGTGACTAAACTTCAAAACAGGGTGGCAAGGCAGCTTGCTTTCTTTTTAGGACTGTGACAGTATAGTAGAGGAAAAGTATTGTACATGAATATCTGTATAGAGGCTTTGCCCCGGGGGGGTCCTGGTTGCCCTTGATGGGCTGCAGCTGCGATGTCCTTAATTGGGCTGCAGCTGTGACCAATGAAGATAACTGGGATAAAAGGGGGCAGGTTAGCCAGTCAGGGAGAGCCTTGAACTGAGAGACAGCAATATGCAGAAGAAGGAGTCTGTGCTGTGAAGATTTGCAGCTGTAAGAATATGCCAAGGAGGTATGGACTTTAGAAATCTGATAACAACAATATGGGACTCCAGAAATAGAACAACAATTGGTAGCCCTGATGTGATAGTTGGTAGAAGATGAGACAGTCAAGAGCTGTTACAGGCAAGAGCTGTGGTGATAGCTGGTAGAAGATCATACAGCCAAGAGCTGCAAAAGAACATAGCCTTTGGGTCAAGGAGCTGTGAAAGAGTATGGCCTTTGAGCAAGGAGCTATGGGTGTTGTACATGGCCTTTGAGTCATGGGAAAATGTATGTATTGTACTTGAAGTATTGTATGTAAAACCTGGTTCTGTAAGTAAAAGAAAAGGGGGAAATAAAGTAGAGGAAAAGTATTGTACTTGAATATCTGTGTATAGGCTTTGGCCTGAGAGGTCCCGGTTGTCCTTGATGGGCTGCAGCTGTGATCAATGAAGATAACTGGGATAAAAGGGGGCGGGTTAGCCAGTCAGGGAGAGCCTTGGAGGAGTCCTGGCCTGAGAGAGAACAACATGCAGAAGAAGGAGTCTGTGCTGTGAAGATCTGCAGCTGTAAGAATGCACCGAGGAGGTATGGACTTTAGAAATCTGATAACAACAGTATGGGACTCTAGAAACAGAACAACAACATGACAGGACCATAGTGGTAGCTTATGTTATTACCTGAACCTTTGCAAAGATCAAAGTTTGGTATTTAATTTTATGGTGAACAATTTTTGACTATAAACTTTAATTTTTTTTAACATTTACTTTTACAGTAAATACCAACTTTTCACATCCAAGCTTTGAGAATTCGACTCAATTACATTTGTAGGTCCCTTCCAGCTCAGAATTTTCTGGGATTCTACAGGAAAGCTTTGATGCCCTCGGTAAGCATGAGAGCCATGTCCCTGGGAGCAGCAGGTGGCAGCGCTGTCTCTGCTCTCTGTTTTTAAGCACTGCAGCAGCACAGCCAGAAGGAGCCATTTCATCAAGAGTGTTTAATAGTTCAGGTTCCTGCAAACAAAGGCACTTCTGCCTATGGGCAGTGCCAAATGGTCTCATCAGGTGGAGTGAATTTATCCTCCAGACTGTAGCCCTCTTTCTCCACGTGGAATTCCTCCAAGTCATGCATACGGTATTTGCTCCAGTTTATGTAGCAAGGAGTAAAGGTCTATAGCAAAGTGTCCAAGTGACTTTTCTGTGCTTTTAATTTTAACCCAAGATTTATTTGCCTAAAAATGGTTGAACTGTATATCTTTACTGATTTTGTGGGCAGCATCCTCTGGCAGGCACAGTTCCATCCATCCCTAGAGGTTCTCAGCAGTAGATTCAGTAGCAGTGTCAGGGGCAAACACTGCTCCTGCAATGAGGCTTCACCACATCCTAAGGGCTGGTCAGGAAGGCAGTAGATCGATGTCTGGCCATGCCTTTGTCTTCTGTAGCTGCATTTCTCTTCACAGAGAAAAGCAAGGCACAGCTTCCCAAGGATATTGCTGGGATTCATGTTCTCTGGATCTCAGAGAAAATAAAAACCAATTCTTATTTACTGCTCCTGTGTTTTGGAACAAGTGGAATGCATTGAGGAAGATTATTTACCTGAAGGAATTTGCTTGATTGGATTCTGGTGTGAGTGTTTTGATTCATTGACCAATTCAATTTGTGTGTGTGTCAGGGCTGTCAGCTGGTAGTCACGAGATTCTGTGCAGTTGAGTTGGGTGCTTGTGCAGATTCAATGTAATATAGTATTGAATAATATAGTATAATAAAGTAATTAATTAGCCTTCTGAAATCAATGGAGTCCTCCTTGTCATTCCTTCTGGATGCCAGGGGTTATCCTGATTTACAACAGTCTTCATGTCTGCAGACTCTGCTTGTGGGCCATGGCTCTGAGATCACACGAGTGTGCTGATGGCTCAGGAGCAGGTTGTCTTGCAGACAGAGAACTGAAATGGTCCATGACTCAAAACACAGAATTAAATTTGGGCAATGTAAGTAACCAGGGGTCCAAAACCAGTGCTCGCCCCCTCATGCTCTGCTGTTTATCAGCACAGACATACCAAATAGGACATCTGCTACCTGCAGGGAGTGGGGGCAGGACTGAAGGAGGAGCAGGGACAGACTGACAGCTGCTGCCTTAGCTTGTTGGAGAGTGATGGGGAAAGGAATGACTTGTTACAAATGCGTGATGAGAGTAAGCCACAAGACCAGGCCATCAAGATTAGTGTGATCAAGTGGCATTATCCTTCCTTTTTTAAATTCTCCTTTTTTTCCCACTGTATTTTTAACCACCAAGACAAAAACAGAACAAATGAAAACAAGAAATGTCTTCTGTGGTCTGTTATCTCAAGAGGATTCAGATAAAATATGAGTTAGGTCACAGGAAGCAAGATAAAAAGCATAACTATAAACTGAGAAAATAAGTGAAGTAAAGAATTTTTCTTTGAAAGGATGAGATGTGAATCATTGAGGTCAACAGTTTCAAGACATGTTGAACTAGATGTTTGCCAAATCACCAAAGCATTTCTGTCGGCTTCTTTATTACATAAATATGGATCTGGTTTTGTTTTTAATCTGAATTCCTTAAATGGGACATCTGAGTTATTTGATGCAGTGTCAGCAAAATAAAGAAAACCCTTGGCCTCTCTCAAAATACATATCAGTCAAAGTGGAGACATTTGAAAGTTCCCCTCTGAGATAATCTCTGAAATTTATTCCCATACGGGTCATATTCCAATATACGGGTGTCTTGTGAAATGCTTTTTCAGTAAGGGCTTGGATAACTTGGTGAATCAGCTGAGAAAGGCCAGGGCAGACAGAAGTGGGAAAAGGAAATGAGCAGAATATGCTGACCCAATGTTCACTGCCAGGACTGAGAAAGGTGATATAATTTGTCCATTGTCCTGCTTTGGACTGAAATGGGCTGCATTTGGCAATGGGTAAACTGACAGTAGTAGCACAGAGCAGCATTATATGAGTGAAATTAAATTAAATGAACACACACATACAAAGGTTTGTAGGAATTACAGACCCATCTTCAGAATTTTGTTAGCATTTTCAGAGAATCACAGAATAGTTACTAAGATTATTATTGAGTCCAGCTGTTAACCATATTTTGTCCTTTCCTATTGCATGTGACAGTTATTACTGCCCTTCCCACTGAATTATTTCTTTAGTACTCACAGCCATGTATCACACTGCTGAATCAGGATCACAACAAAACTTCCAAACAAAAAATACACGAAGCCCAGTGGGGAAAAATAAGGGAGAGTCCCAGCTGAAGTAGAGGAACTGTTCATTTTATGATGTTTCTGCAAGCTTCACATACAAATGGAAAGAAGATGCTAATGTTAAAGGGCAGAATAAGGAACAAGTCAAAAAAAAAAAATGATGGTAGATGTCATAGGAGGTTGTCAGTGCAGTCTTGTGACTGGTTAGCTCACAGAGGCAGTGAGGTCTTTTGAAGCTTCCTCTCCCTCTTTAGTCAGTCCCTTTAGAACAAGCAGATCCCAGCTTCAAAGGCTGCAGGGCTTGTCAAAGAAGAAAGCTGCCTGCTCCTCAAGCCGTGGATGGCAGCTCAATGTCCCACAGTGGTGGTGGTTCCCATGTGAGGCTGCCCAGCTTGGCAGGGTGGGAGTGGTTACACAGCAACTCCTGTGCTCAGATGGCTTTGAAGGGTTTATGTGTTCTCCCTGCATTAGTATTGATCCTCTCCGTTTGACAGGACTTCCAAAGACTTGAAAAGATACTTGGTAAAGCATTTTTCTTACTTGATCCCTCCCCCAGAAAGTCTAGGGGAATCCACAGGCTTCCTGCATTTGAGCTAGTTTTGTCTAGTTCTTTAAATAATAAGGTTTTCTTAATTAAAGTGATTGTTATATTTTCTTTAAAACTGCCTCTACTTTTTCTTTTTTGTCCTACCTACAAAGACTTTTCCCAGAACTTACTGGCACTAAAGTAAGTAGAGAATTTTGTACAAGAAAGCTGCAGTGTTTATTTTGTCCATAAAACACTTCATTAGAGAACATCATTAATAATGACATTTACTGACTCTGAGGAGACAGAAGGTTAAATGCATTTCAGTATTTTCCAAGTCTGTGTATATCGATCTTGCAGCCTGTCATTTCTGGAAAAGATTTTCAAAGGAAAAAAAAAAGTCCCTAATACAGCATCTCTCTTCCTCATTTGATCTCCAATTTCCCATTTCTGCACTAGTGTATTTTAAATCTGAACACCAGTTATATTGCAACAAAGCTTTACTGTTTGCTATACTTTTCTTCTGATATGTAATGAAATTGTATATCTCAGCATACACATTTCCCTGCTGTTGACCCTGATTCCCCTATTTGCAATTGGATTTCCATTGAGCTTCAGCAGCTACTTGCAAGTGCTGCATCCCCATTTGCAGCACAAGCCTTTAACCTGGAAATCACCTCTGATGTGTGACTTGTTCTTATGGGTTTATTTTCATGGGGTATTTAGAGACCAGCTATGCCAGCCCAGGAAATTTTCCAGAATGCAGAGCAGGTCATGAGCAGAGTGTCTGGTAATGTGTCCATGAACAGCATATTCACAGATACTTCTCTGGTCTTCAACAAAATATAAATCAAACAGCAATATTAGAATCTGGCACTGTTCTTGTTATAGCCATTTTTCCAAGTCCTATTGAGTTCAGTTAGAGCTAACTCGGGCAGGATGGGTGAACTTGGCAAATTGTGAAGCCTGAAAAAAAAGGGATAGAATGAATCTCAAGAGATCATTCTCAAAATCCATATCTGCACCAAGGCAGAAAAAGAAACCTTGAACTAATCCTGGCAGATTGGGGTAATACATTGGTAATGATTCCAGTAAAGGAAATTCCACAAAATTCTTATGTACAATATTTTAATACCCTTCCTGTTATAAAGGGATTTTATCGCATAAGTCAAGAATCTGATAAATATTTAACAGATTTCTTTTTGTTTTCTTTCTCAGCAGATAGAGCAAAGTTGTTCAACACTCTCTCTTCTAAAATATACAGATTGTATTTTTGTATTGTGTACAGAAGTACACTTCCACATTAAAGCTATGCCAATCTGAAGGTCAGATGCTGCAAAATGAACCACCCTACATTTTTCTCCATTCAGCCAGCCCTCATGTGATTGAGATGAACCAGTTCAGAGGATAAAGTGGAGAAGCATTCAAATAAATAATAAAATTTGTTTCCTAGCAATTTAGTTTCCTGGATTAAGCCCGAGGGAGGGCATCAGACAAGTGCCAGTGGTCAGACTGGCTTAGCTGTGATGTGAAATGGAGTAGCTTCCCTTTTCTAGGATAAACCTCCTCATATCTCTTTCACAGACCATTATTTCCAAGGCTGTTATTGTTCTTAGGCCCCTCTGAATATTTTCCAATTTTTCTGAATCTTTTTCATAAATGGTATATTTAATGTATTTCTTTATCCAAAGAATATTTAAAATGTATGACCAAGTTGTGAGTGAGCAGGCCATCAGAAGCATAAAAGAGATCAGTTTTTCCTCATATGCTCTTCTGCCCTAATTTGTGTGTGCTGTTACCATGACTTTGCCTGCCTGTGTAATAACTGTTCTCACAAGATGGATGGATAAACACAAGTGTGTCACCCTGTTCGAAGCTTTTTCAATTTAAGAAATTCCAATTTCTTAATTCAGTGCAGTCATTCCAGTCTGCACCTTTCCCTATGTGGTCACTGCTCATGTGGACATCTTATCATGTTCCATTTTAACTTAAGACATCATCTAAATTCCAGAAGAACTTTAAGCAAGAGTTTCTCTAGATGGGGTAGATAATTTTCCTCAAGTTTCCTTCTGTTTTGCTCTGTGTGTACACTGACCTACATTGAGAGTAGGCATATGACATATTCTCAGTCTTTCCTGTAATCAGAACTCTTTTGGGGTTAATGGCTTCATGCAAGTATAATTTCGTGGCACTCTAAAGGAATAAGATGTTAAGATTTGCTGTATTCTTTTAGATATTTATAAATTTAGATTTTTATAAATAATGTATATTTCCCATTATAGATTAACTCTTGATTTACATTCATATATTTCTCTCAACACATGATCTAGACTCTTGAAGAATTTTTTTCTTTTAAAGCCATCACCACCTGAAGCCATGTAGTCAACTGGGAATTTAAGTTTTCACTCTAACAGTTTCTCACTGTTATCACTGGAAAAATGGGAAGCCTGAGGATACAGCAACAGCAAAGTTAAAGCAGTAAAAAAAATATATATGCAGCCTTATAAATCTCACCAATTGTTAACAACTGTGAGGCTGGAGTTTGTGCTAGAGAGTGCTGTGGGTGAAACCCACACTGTAAATAAGGTGCAGCAATTATGGTTCCATCACTGACTTGTATCCCACCACAGGCTCTGGTAAACTCTGTGCTGCTCCATCACTTGTAATCAGGTCTGGTCTGAGATGAGCCAGATTGTTCAGAAACATTCCAAAATGCCTGATCTGAAGCGGAGGATTGCCAGGCTTTCCTGGCCTTCCTGTCAAGGCTCTTGTGTGGCTCTCAGAGTGCTGGAGTGACCAAAGCCCATGGGCAGACTGGATACACTGCCCTGCAGGCTCAGAGATGATGTGGGAGCTTTGGGCAAGCTCTCTCCCCTCCAGGCTTCTTTGTGGTGTAGTGACATGGAGGAAGGAATCCCACTCACCTTCATGTGCTCCCTCCCCTCTGGTGAGACCTCAGTGAGCTTTTGAAGCCCATCTTTCCATAGCCTTACAGGAATTTCTCAGGATGCTAGGGAGGGAGGGAGAGAGGGAGGAAGGATGGAAGGACATGCTGAGGGTGGACAGAGACCTACCAGTTTTGTTCAGCTGGACTCAGGAGCAAGCTCACCACATATTTTACTCTGTCAGAGCACAGGAATGTTTCTGGGGCCTGGGAAGAGAAGACCTATGAGGAATCAGGGGACTTTACTGGATGGGAATATTTAAGGGCTTGGGTATCTTTCTTCTCCTTCCTTTCCTTTCCTTTATTCCTCTTCCCTGCCCCACAAAACTGTGCTTTTCCAGTGTCTTTGTGAGACATGTCATGTTTTATTCCCACACAGTCATATATCTTCTCTTTTCTCTCCTCCTTCACTGTCTCCATCCATCTTCACTAATTGACCTTGACTGGAGGGGCTTCCCAAACCTGCACAGAGTAGACAAGCATGGGGAAATATGCCTGGCCCTTGCTAACACAGGAAGAAAAAAGGCAGTGCAGAGCTCAGCTGGGCTGCACACGTGGGGGAAAGTCCTTTTGCCAAGGGTAGTAGGGTGAGACAGCAGGAAGCTGTGGGGAGAATCTACTTCTCTGCATCAGTCATTCCCTTCCTCCCTAGGAACCCTTGCTTTGGCAGCAGCAGCTGAACACAACAGAAGCGCGAAGCAGCAATGGGTAGGTTGGGCTAAAAGCCACTCAGATTTATTTTTTCTTTCACAGGCAACATAGACCCCAAACTATCTCTTACAAGCTGCTACCAAAGGCAGCTTCCTGCTTTGCTTTTGTGGTGAAATAGAATTGCATTGGCTCTGCCCTGTGGATGGCTGGTGGTAGGGGGATTTACACCCCACTGCAATTGTGCCGGCAGCCCACGATGGGCCATAACATTTCACTGCTCCTTCATTTGAGACTCATTTAATTCAATGGGGAAAAGAATGTACCTCCTGTCTTTTTGGACTTCCCCAGACACCCCTCCTTGAGTTTAATAAAATATCATACCAAATCAAGGAAAGAAAAAGGAAAATAAATGCCCAAAGAAAGCATAGACTTCAAAACAGACTTCAAATCTGCCCAATTTGATAAAGAGTGGCAATAGCCAGATTGCAGAAATAGAAAAAATCTTCTGACTGTGGAAAGGAGAAGTAAGAATGGTTTATTTCCATATTATATAAACCCCAAAGTCATGGTGATGGCATTGTGCCATGCAAATAAATCACCAAAGTCAGGATAAGCTGTGTGAGCTGGTGGTACCACTACCACCATCTATTCTCACTGAAAATGACCTTTTTCATAAATAAATGCAAGACTCGAACATCACATTATTTCCCTTACAGCTAACCCTAGGGCTCCTGCAATAATTCAAGACCATACAAGGAGGGACATCTTCCAGCTTTTGCAGGGAGGGAAAAGGTAAATAAAATGCTGTCCTCTGCATGTGACAGTAGGTTTCATTTTTAGGTGAATAGTTTTAAACCCTGCCAAGACTGAAGCATCAACATGGTTGATCATTCCTATCATTTTGTGAAAGTAGTTATTTTTTCTTGATTTTTAATTCTTCCTGCATCTGGTTGAATCTACTATGCTGAAGATGAGTAATCATAGGGAAAAAAGAGTGTCATTATAAATTCTAAAACCCAAAATTCTTCAAATGCTACTTATGTAAAAAGGACCAATTTAAATCAAATCATTAGCTTCTGCTTAGATGCTCAATTACAAGTGCAATAATATAAATGTTTTATGTATTCACAGCTCTTGTGTTCAAATTTAACCTTTCTTCCATTTTTGCTGTTATTTCTCCCTTTTATAAATGTTGGTGTAATTAAGCCCATTTCCTCTTTAGAGGTGAATACACAATCACAGCTAGAAATTCCTCAGTATGTTTTACAGTCTGAAATATGTGATACTCAATCTCAGAGCTAATAACTACCATGACATGTTTTATAATTGCACCATAAATCAGAGACTGCTGCATTTTAAAGTGTAATTTCAGGCTGTTTTGCAATATTTCTTGACACTTTTAGAAGTACATCAGGGTGGAAAATGCATAATCTAGCTGGGTACAACCACAGATGAGGAAAAAGCTTTTTTTTTTGCAGTTCTTGGAGTGCTCCAAAAGAGCAGGGACATATTTGTCACTCATGGGATACCCAGGCTGCCTCGGGGATCTCAATGAAAGCATGATGTCTGATTAGGTGTCCAGCAGCTAGGAGGGAAGGGAGGAAATTAACTCATGGCAAGAGCTTGAAAAATGGGCACTCCATTAGCAACAAGTACTGTGTGTGGATTTTGTAACATGGCTCATTGTTTAAATCTTTCCAGGAGGGGCCATGTATGGGAGGGACAAAGCTGAGAGCAAGAGAAAAAGCATCTGCCCTGAAAGTTGGAGGAACAATTCTGTTAACTCACACAGCATCTTCCAGCACTTGTCTCAAGCCTTCTGCAGCTGCTGCCAGGTAAATTATGGACTCCCACAAAATTAGGTGATTTTTTTTTACCTGTTTATGTTTGAAGAATGCTGCTTTATTTTTCCTTCTGGTTCTGCTATATATTCTATAGGTGTTATTTTAGCCCTTTTAGTGCATACAAAAGTTTGTAATGAGTCTTGGATAATTTCTTAGGGATTCCCTGAGAACTAGTATAGATGCAGAGAGGCTCTTTTACCTTAATTAATGGTTAAGCTTGTTGTATACTAGATTTTGATACTGTATTGGACCACCACCACAGCCTTGCTGGGGCCCATTATGTCCTGACATCTATCCTTGCTCTGAAGTGACCAGGAGCATCAATTTTCTTGGTGCCTTTCTGTGTATGATGCACAGCCTAGCACAGTGGGTAATGCCTCATTTGCACCACTGGAGTTCTGCTGCTAATTTAATTAAAATTGCCACATCCCTCACATGTGCTCTCCCTAGTTTGGTCTTTGCTCATGAAACTCTGAATTTATGCTAGCCAAGTTTTATCTTCTCCCCAAATAGCACAAGTCATGTAATGACATCTGGCTGCATCTTGGTCACATAATATAGACATTGTGAGCTGCTCTTTGATTAAGAGAGCAGAATGTGCTACAGGCTGCCACAGGCTGCCAAAACCAAAAAGTAGTTATGGGAACTGCAGGTACACAACACCTATGTGATGTCCCACACCCACTGCTATTATTCCTACTGGTGATCTTTGGGAGAGACATTAATGTCAATGGCTCCAACATTTGGCCACTTGCAGAGGCAGCAGAGTGCTGTGCTGGGGCAGGGATTGCACCCACCAAGGGGAGGAGATGAGTTTTGGGGTAGGTAGTGGCAAAACCTCTGATCCAAATTAGACAGAGGGGAGAACACCCACCACCAGATTCTGGGGTTTGAGCCAGGTAGGATAGAAGGTCCATAAGAAGCAGGCCCTGCAGAGGGGGAATGGTGTTTTTTATCATGCCAATTGTCCTTCCTTACACTTCTGACTTAGATGTAAATCCCCACACCTTGGGGAGGGTCACATTCACACTCAGGCCTGAAGGTGTTTATCCCTTCTGATGGGGCATAACTGGCTCAGCTACATGAGGTGCAGCTATCCTATCTTAGAAGGTGTCATAAACTATCAAAGACCCCCCAAAGCACCCCCAGACTCATCTCCTAGTCCTTCCACTGAAGGACTCCATGTGATCCACAGTGGTGCAGCAGAGCCTGAGGGTGCTGCAGAAGACAGGGTAAAACTGAGTGCTGGCACCAATAAAACAGGTAAAGCTTGTAGCTCTGGTGAGAGCTAAATTGGTTCAACAGGAATGTCATGGAGCTGCAGTGTCTTCTCACATTGTTACAGACCAGGTCTCTTCACACTACTCCATAAATGATGTGTCTTGAATGTGATCCTGAGGGAATATCCCAGTATGTCTGGTGCCTCTATCTTACAGCTCATTTAAGCAAACCAGCATCTACATTACAAGTTAAAATGAGCCTTGAGGTCTTGCATTAAGGAATAGCACTGCTAATTTAGGAAGGCAAGAAGGGCAGTGTAATGTAGTGCACTGATCAGCACATTGACTCCTAGCAACCTTTACCAGAACATGGCTGGGAACTTCCAAGATTTGTTGTGGGAACTTTGAAAAAAACAAACAAGGGTGATAACTTAGAGATTTCACTGCCGCTCCCACTAGTTGTGCAAGTAAGTGAATAAGAGAACTACTGTAGGCTGGAAATTTCCAGGATGATACATTTCATGGTGCAATCATTGCCTATTGCATTTGCTGTGTGTTATTGCTGTCAAAGATTCTCACCTTTTCACTGTAATTAAATATCCCAGTAGAGGGAAAAAGAGAAAGTTCTGAACTTGTAACTTGTTTTCAGACAGTCAGCAACAGCAGAGTCTCTGTAAACACAACACACTGGCTGGCACCTGTCTCCTGTTTTCTCATCTAAGCATAGGCCATGAACAAAGTTACTTCTTAAAAGCTGGCTTGGAAAATAGGAAGCCTGGGCTCTGTATTTTGTCATAATTTTTAATATTTCCTTAGAACAAAAGGAGCATAAGGCTAGGGCCAAAATTGCTTTCAGTAGCAAACATACAGTTTGCAGGTGTGGGCAGAGTTTAGCCTAAAATAACTGGAGGCAAAAGAAGGGAAAAAACTGCTTAAAAATGTGGTGTCAGCAGGAGAAAATAGACTCTGTGGGGCACTGGTTTTCTAAAGCCTTGTTCTGTAATCAACACAGCTCATTACTGTAGCTGCGTGCAATGCTGCAAATGACATTTGGATGAACACATTCTGTCTTTCCACCACACTTGCTAGTTAACAAATTGTCTGCCCAAATTGCTGAACCATGAGTATTGTGTCAAAGAAGAGGAAAGCAGCAGACTCCCTTTGTCAGGGTGCACAGGCTGTACCAAAGTCTCAGTCACTGATTTCCAACCTTCTTCAGTTCAGACCCCTAGGAATTCTGCTGTGGAGGTACAGGACTTTGTATAGATGCCTGTTCCCCCTGCAGTGATAATCATATTGCTTTCTTTTCCCTCACAGGCCACAGTGTACACCTGAGCCTGAGGTCTGCAGAGCACAGTTTGGAAATTGGTTTCCCAAGCAAAGGTACTGTTTCACTTTGTTCTTTTTTAAACAAAAAGTCACTTTCTCGTAGTATCTCAGTTCAGTCCATAAATATACTAACATTATTACTGCAATGCATGGGACAGTCCATCCTGCAATCAAGATCACAGAAGGAAGTGACCACATATCTGAGATCAGCCAGCAGCATGTGACTGCACAGCACACTGCAAGGCACATCACAAGTTCTGGGTCCCATCCAAATTCACTTTGGAGTCTCATCATGGGATTAAGGCAGTGGAACTTCTATCTCACTTGAGGAGGAGAAAGAAATGAGAAACAGAATGGGTTTATAAATTATATCCCAAAGGTTTTGGGAAAGAGGGTGAACTTTAGGGTTTTGAATATTTTTTATTTAATATTTTTTGTGGTTGCCCAGGGTGGCTGAGGAGTCTCTGTCCTCAGAGATATTCAGAACCTAACTGAACATAGCCTGCTCTGGGTAGCCTTGTTAGAGGTTGGACAAGATGGTGTCTGGAGCTCCCTTC
The DNA here is from genome assembly GCF_023055355.1 of Agelaius tricolor. Classification (NCBI taxonomy): domain Eukaryota; kingdom Metazoa; phylum Chordata; class Aves; order Passeriformes; family Icteridae; genus Agelaius; species Agelaius tricolor. The sequence continues at coordinate 45,037,569 of NW_027269267.1, read as the reverse complement.
CAACTGCAGCCAGTCTGTGATTGTATGGTTCTGAAATTTAAATATTTTCTTCCAATTTTCTGAGAGAAGAATGAGCTGAAAGAACAGAAGTGAAAGTCAACAAAATCTTTCCCTTTATCAGCCCAATAGCATTAACTTCTATTAACCTTTCCAACCACTGCCAACCTTGTCAACCTGAGCAATCCCAATATGTCAGTTGGATTTTATCAGCACCAAAGATAATTCTTTAGGCTACCTCTGAGGTTTTCCTCAGTGAGGAAATATGGGGGGCAAGGAAGAAGCACAGATGCACATTCTATCCCTATGGGGTCAGGATTTGGCAAAACAAACCCAGGACCTAGGACACGTGCTGGCATGTTTTATGTAGATGCAAGTTATATCTGCATGGGTAAGGAAACTGTGTCATACTCATAGAGAAATATGTGGGAATAGGTTTAGTAGCCATGCTGAACAGCTGCTCATATTTAAAAGAAAGGACAAGGGTTTAAATGGAACCTTCACATGATGCAGGTTAGCCTGTACAAAATTATGTTTGTGTTTGTAAGGCTGGGTTTTAGGAGTCCCAGGCCTTTGGTTGTATCCATGCACTGACTCATCACTGCTTCTGTCATTTAAGGCCCTTTGTTACCCAGTGCCATTTTCAGCATCAAGCTATGCACCAGCAGATGATACCCAAAAGCAGAGCTGGCTACAAGCACAGGCAAAATAGGCAAATGTCTTGCTTAGAGCTTGCTGGGGAAAAGCTGATGCCCTCTTCTCTCATGTTACCTGTCTGTGCTCTCCCAAAATTTCACAGACTACTACTAGCCCTACTCCTCCCTCCCTCTGCTTGTGCTGCAAGATTTAATTTTGCATTTCTGAGGGAATGAAACTCAGTTATGCCTGACTGCTGAGGATCATAGAGCTAGCTCTGGAGACAGGCTGGACCAGCTCAGAAATGGGTCTGCTCAGCATCAGGGCTGGCCCAGGGAGGAGAAGGACCATGTACCCAGGGACAGGAGAGGGGGAAGGACACAGCCTGAAATAGGACCTTTCAGTAGTGGTTAGAACCACTCAAACTGATGTTTAGCTTCACCTCTAGACCCATGTTGTTATCTACCTGGAAGCACTCAGGAGTTAGATAAGGCTTTACAAAATTATTTGGAGGTATTCTCAGTAGAGGGCTGAGGTTTCTAGACTGCTTTAGGCAGCACTTATCATGTAAGTGCAAGGCTGCAATTCTGAGATTTGATGCTTTGTTCCCTAACCCAGGAGATTTCCATACTTCAGACATGGTTACTTATTTACTTCAGAATTATTCAGTGGCCCCTAGTCATGCTCCTGTGGGGTCTGCTCCCTTCCTGATGGGCTAGGCAGGGATTTGTCACTCACTATCTATTGCTAACACACAGTGATTCATGCTGTTAAAACACTGCTAAGTGCCAAGAACTGCCTTAATCCAATTTATGGTCTAAAATTCTTATGGCACACATTTCCGAAGTCTGAATTGTATGTGTTAGAGAAGAGACATATAGCAAAAGAAGAAAAAAACAAAACAAAACATATAAACAACAGGTTGTTTAAGCTAAAACAGCCTTTGCCATCCTCTAGCCTAGTACTGGACTTTTCCAGCCATGTATAACTGTGGTTCCACGCAGCTCTCCATGCTGCCAGATGAATCAGCTCCTATCTGGTAATGAAGTATTACATGTATTACATTTACACAACATGTAAACATGACTGGCTAAGTCCTATCACATGTGTCCCAGAGGTTTATAGTGCAATTAGTCAGAGGAAAGTTGAAAGTGAAGCAAAAAAGAACATTTATAGATGGAAGAGGAAATGGGCAGGACAAGATGCAGAAGTGGAAAGGCCTAATATTCCTTCCCCCACCTCAGACAGACACACATAAATAGTGAGAGAGTGAGTTCCCCTGCTCACTGGCCACCACTCATTTGCTGCATCTCTCTGGGACGTGCATCACCCCTGCAGGATGTGGGCAAAGGTACTGTCTTGTTTCCTTGCACTGTAAGATGCAATTCTCTATTCAAGCTTTTGTATCCTCACTGCAAATGTTGCAGTTGGTGACCACCACACCATGGGATATGGGGTTCACCTGCTTTAATCTGCTTGTAACTGCTCCCTTGGGATAATCTTAATGCTTCACTGCAAGTGTGAGTGAGAACTTGTTTGTAATGGTGGGTACAATTCTGGTCACTGTGGTGGTGTTTGCAGGGTGAGGGAAGAGATGAGAATCTTGACTCCGTGTTTCAGAAGGCTGATTTATTATTTTATGATATATATTATGTTAAAAGAAAATTATGTACTAAAACTGTACTAAGAGAAAAGAGAAAAAAGACACCAGAAAGCTAGCAAAAGAAAGGAATAGAATGATAATAAAATCCTGTGACTGATCAGAGAGTCTGAGACAGCTGGACTGTGATTGACCATTAATTAAAAACAACCACATAAGACTAATCAAAGATGCACCTGTTACATTCCACAGCAGCAGATAATTACTGTTTACATTTCATTTCTGAAGCTTCTCAGGAGAAAAGATCCTATCAAAAAGATTTTTCATAAAATATGTCCATGACAGGTCACCATTGCTAGAGAAAGAGGAATGCAGTGTGAACAGCGCAATGGAAATATATGAGCATGGTAGGGGTGAGTCCATATTGTAGAGGAGAGAACAGCAGAGTTTGGGTTGTTTACCTCAGCTAAATGAAGGCCAAAAGGCAATACCATCACTCTGTGTGGACATGTACAGGGGAGTAAAGGAAGGGCAATGAAGAGTGGAAATGAAAGGAGACAATTTCCAAAGAGAGAGAAAATCAATATTCACTACTGCCAGTAGAAAAAGGAAACTGTTTCTTTTTTAGGTTGTAAATAATCTGTACCTCTACACTTTATTTCTAATGATCCAGGAAGTGGGACATTTCTAATGGTCCAGGAAGGGAAGTTTGACATCATTTTCTGAAACAGATACTAACAGCAGCTCACAGCCAAGAAGCAGGTTGAATTTGCATAATGGGTCATTGCTCAATAGGAGAGGAAAATAAATATATATAATTCCCAGATCAGTAGGATCCAGGAAGAAGGAGACACTGCTTTTCAAAGAGGCAAGACCTTGTCTTAGAGAAAAGCTGGGACTCCAGCTGAGAGTGAATTCAATGGGAGCTGGGAACTATGAGCAGTATGTGCAAGGTAGGGCTGCCAATTCCTGCCTCCTACTGAGCTCCAAGCTCAGCAAGATTTGGGATAGTAAGGCTGCCAATCAGGGAGATTAAATCTTGCCTTCTTGTGTGGTAGTGGGTGCACTGGCTTGAAATGATTTCCCACTGATTTCAATACCAACAAGTAGGTGCCATGGGAAAGACAGATGTTTTTACTTCTGTTTGGGGGATGTGTGTGTGAATAGTCATTAGAGATGGAGATGAGATGGGGATGAGATAGAGATGATAATCTTGCATAGTTAGAGCACCTGCAGTGCATACTCTCAAGGGCTAGGGGAGAAAGCAGAAGAAATACAGAATAGAAAAGGATAATGATGAATGCATAAGTAAAATATAAATAACACAGTGGTGTTTCTCGGAATAAAAAGAGGAAGAACTCAAACCTTGGCTTTGCTGATGCAATTTAGGGCAGAAATGGCCAGTGTGCTACACAGTAGCCCAAAAACTGAAAGGATAAAAAAAGAGGAAAGAAAAAAAAAAAGAGGAAAGAAAATAGAGTGTTTACTTTAAATATAGAGAAATATCTACTTCTTCTTTATTTTTTCCCTTTCCAGACAGTTACAGGAAATTTTGCCAAGGTGATTCATGGTTTGAATGCAAATCAGTTGACAGATCAAGTAATTCAGAGAAGTAAGCGAATGATTCTGGATACTCTTGGAGTGGGGCTTCTGGGTACCAGCACTGAGGTCTTCCACAAAGTGGCACAATACAGCAAGGTAAGCTGCCTGGCATTCATAGCACACCCTAAGGTTTAGCTTTAAGAAAGCAAGGGAAAACTTGGGCAATGAAAAGGAAATTTTGCCATGGTGAAATTCTTTCATGGATGGAAAGAGAGAAATCGTGTTCTTCCCACTGGAGACAGTGAAACTTCAGTGCTTAAATTACTTTTCACTCTGGATGGACAAAAGTCTGTGTATCAGTCTGTATGCTAAGATCCCCCTCTACAAACACAGTCAACTAAGAACCCCTTCCTTTCTTTCACCTGTGATATCTCATTAAAAACATCAACAAAGTAAGCATCACTTATCACCAGCCTTTCAAATCAAGGAACTGTTAAAGAGATGGGGAGTTAGGAGTGGGTTACTTGCAGTCCATAAAACATAATTGTCTGAGGTGTATTAGCCATGCTTCTCCTCCCAGTCTTGCTCTCCTCAAACTAGCAGAGAAATTGACCCTGAAAAGAAGCCTTTCCCAGCACAGGAGTGCATCAGTGAGGAGGAGTTCAGCCCACTGTTTTAGCATTCAGGCCTGCCTGGGTGGACTTGTGCTCCAGAGCTCTGTGTGCCAGTTAGTCTCTTCCCACAGAGAATTCCCCTTTCCAAACCAGGGTAGTTTATGCCCTTTTATTCAGTTTGCAGCACCAGGAGGCCATCTATCGTTTACTCAGGCTCTTACTAAAACACAGAAAACAAAACCCTTTAATGAGACATCTTCCCCAACAAGATGATGACAGTCCCATATAATTTAGGTTGGACTTGATGATCTCAGAGTTTTTTTCCAACCCAACTGATACTGTGATTCTGTCAATGGGTGGTGAGAAGGGGCATCAGTGGCCAGGGGTTGTGTGAAGGTACTGAGTACCAGGTGGGTGGTGTTGGTCTGCCCCCGAGCCCTGTTTGGGTGGGATAGGACATAAGCCAACAGGAAATTTACTTCCTTTTCAGACTTTCCGAAAGAATAATATTTTTCTCATAAAAGGGAGCAGTTAGATCCCCAGAGGACATGGTCTGCTCTCAGTTACATCAGAGATACAATGCACATTTATCCTTAGGTTCAGGACTTTGAATTAATTTGTGTCAATTTGTTTCAGATCTACAGCTCAGATTTATCCAGTACCATCTGGGGCCACTTGGATTTCCGACTGCCTCCTCTGTATGCAGCTTTTGTGAATGGAGTGGCTGTAAGGGATGCTCTTTTATTTGCTCTGAAATCATACCAATTGATGCCATTCTTGCTCTATAGAGAACAAATGTCCCAAAAATCATAGCTTATTCTGAAGCCTGCTACAAAACTTTTCTAGACTATTGTCCTAATGTGCTACAACTTCCTTCCAGCGAGTTTGAACTTAAGGTATAATATATGTATGATCCAACTCAACAGCATCCCTTATATTTAATGTGGGACCTGGGGCTGTTGTCAAGTGTCAGAACTCTACCTCTTACAACCTGGCAACCTTGTAGCAAGGCTACAACCTTGCTGTAGCTGCTTAAAAACACACCCTCTAGCTCATTTCACTGGGATCCGAATTTCTTGCCAGCTGGCAAAGTACAGTTACAGAAAAACACAGATGCACATATAGATACATACAGACATAATATCACAAGGCAACTTAATCTTCAGTTACACAGTTTCCAAAAGCCAGTGATATATTTTGGACATGCACTTTGTCATTAAAGCAATAACTGACTCCCCAGACGTTTGTCTAAATTCAGATTGAGGCTGAAACTGTTTGAAATTGAAAGATGCACAAGAGGTGGGGTAGACAAATTTGGCAATTATGCAAAACTAGGAAAGGTGACCAACCAAGGAAATAGTAATATTAAGCCTATTTAAATTAGTGTGACAACAATATCAGAGGTCCAATTTAACAGCTCATTTCCAATGTAGAGAAAATTACCTTGGAAATGAGATCTGGTACTGCTCCTAGCAGCCCTTATGATATTCAGATCTGGCTGGTAGCATATATATGATCAGTTTATATCTTGGTCACAGGTCAATTTAAGCACTTACTGAGGACACCAGAAACACAGCTTACAGGGTATTGGCCACAACTTTCCTTATCCTGCACTGCAGGGCATCTTCCCAGATGGCATCAAAGGTTTTCAAGGGAGACATTGTGTTTTCTTCTATCTGTTTAGAAACAGTCCTCAAAAATGCAGAATCACAGTATAACAGGGCAAAACCTGACTGCTGGGGAGCCTGACCAGCTTCCCAGTTTGCTCTGAAGTTAAAACATGGGTGAACAGATGTGACAGTTCAGGTTTTTGAGGTGTTTTACTATGCTATATTAAAAAAATGCTGTCCCTGATGCTCTCAGGTCTTTGGGGGTTCTCAAAACTTTGCAGGAGGAAGGAATGTGTGTTATAAGCAATGCATCACAGACACTGACTGCACTTTTGGGACAATCTGCTGCCAGATCAGCAGCCATATGCCATGCTGGGAACACCTAAAACCTTCCTGAGCAGCTGGGCTCTGGGCATGAGAAAGAGAAGGCACCTCTTGGGTTACTCTCTTGAGCCAAGCAGCTCGTTCAACATTCACACTGTAGCTTTCTCCTACTCCCAGCAACTCCAGGAAATCTGGTTTCTTGTGTGACAGGTCTAGTTTCAGTGTGCTTAAAATTCACAAAATAAAGCCTCCTGTACATTTTCAGGCTTGTGCCTCTTTACAGTAGATGGTTGCAGCAGAAAAATAGCTCTGATGATATAAATTCCATTTAGCAGTATTTAGCTGCTACAGTTTTATGGTGTGAGTCCTAATGGCAGCATCGGTTGCAGCACCGGGGAAGGAATTTCATTGTGTTTATATTTCATTATGTTTTGGAGAAAGAGAAAATTCATGTTCACATGGTAGACCTAGAATAGCTGCTTTAATTATACCAGTCTAATGAAAGCAGCAAAAGCCAACTGCAGAAAAAAGGAATCACTGTCACACCAGTTTCAGGCTGGTACAAGTTGAATTAGAATTATTCTCCTCTGAGGAAAGATCTCTGCTGCATTGCCATTTCTCAGACAGCCATGTTGGGAGTAAAGGTCTTTAAAAGACTTTTGAAATTTTTGCTTTCTAAGATCTAGTTCTTTGGCACTTTTTAATACCAGTTGCAGTAGTTTCATTTGACTGAGGCAACCTTGCAAAGTCTGAGTTTATTTCTAACATACCAATGCTTCTCTTTCCATTAGGTGCACTCAATGGACTTTGATGACACCTGGCATCCAGCCACACACCCATCTGGGGCTGTGCTCCCTGCATTGATTGCACTCTCAGAGGCCTTCCCTCAGAAGAAAAAAGTCTCGGGTCTTGATCTGCTCTTAGCTTTCAATGTGGGAATTGAAGTGCAAGGCAGGTTGCTGCACTTCTCCAGAGAAGCCAGGAATATTCCAAGAAGGTACATAGAAATGTTTAAAGTAGAAATTGGAGTGGAGGTGTTTTTTTTATCAGTGCTAATATACATAATTAAATGTCAGTTAACATACAGGTGGCACAGTTATTCATATTTCCTAAGCTCTTTGTTGGAAATTTTGGGAAGGCTCATCTTACACATAAATACATTTGATTCCTAACTCTGTAGCTAATAGATTTTATTTTTAAAGCATCGACTAATTCAGAATGATGCAATGATCTCCCTACTTTGCCTTTTTATAGATTTAGAATAATATATTAATTTAAATAATAATAAATATAACTTTATATTTAGACTATAAATTTGCTTTAAACTATGAGCAGCACTAATGTTTCCATTGCTTTCTGGGAAAGACTTACCACGGCAAGCAGCACTATTCCAGTTTTACTTTTTCCTGGGGAAATGTGACAACTCTCAGTTAGGCCCACACATGAATGCTGAATGTATGTTTCTTTATGGTCCAATCCACTTCCCATGGCAATGAGTGAAAAGCTTTTGTAGATAGTGAATTTGGTTGAGTTTTTGAAATCAGGTAATGAAGATACTTTTGTTTTCTCAGGTTTCACCCACCAGCTGTGGTTGGTACGATGGGGAGCGCAGCAGCTTGTGCTAAACTGCTAGCTCTTGACCAGCTGGAATGTAAAAATGCCTTGGCTATTGCTGCCTCCTATGCAGGTGCCCCTCTGGCTAATGCAGCAACCCAAATAAAGCCTCTCCATGTTGGGAATGCTGCCAGGAATGGACTGGAAGCAGCTTGCTTAGCTTTACAGGGCCTTCAAGGAAACAAACAGATCTTGGACATGGAGTCAGGGATGGGTGCCTTTTATACAGATTACAACCCACAGACTCTGCCAACCTTGCAGTCCTACCCATGGCTCTTGGACCAGCAAGATGTGGCCATCAAACGCTTTCCTGCTCATCTTGCAACACACTGGGTGGCTGATGCAGCATCTTCTGTTAGGAGGAAGCTCGTGGAGAGCAGTGAGAACTTGCTCCCCCTTGATAAAATCGAGAAAGTCATTCTCAAAGTCCCTGAGGTCAAATACGTGAACAGACCCAGCCCAGCCTCAGAGCACGAAGCACGACACTCCTTCCAGTTTGTTGCGTGCTCGGCTTTGCTGGATGGCAGCATGTCAGTCCAGTCCTTCGCCAGTGAGAACATTCACCGGCCCGCCTTGAGGGAGCTCCTCTGCAAAACACAGCTGGAGCACCCTCCTGACAACACGCCCAGCTTTGACAGCCTGTACTGCCAAGTGAGCGTCGCGCTTCGGGACGGCAGCACCATCAGCGACCGCTGCGCTACCTTCTACGGGCACTGGAGGAAACCTCTGGAAAAGGAAGACTTGGAGAAAAAGTTTCAATCCAATACGCTCGACATCCTGCCCACAGAAGCCATGGAAGGCATTATAGACACTGTGTACAACCTGGAAAAAGTAGAGGACTGTTCTGTATTAAGTACATTTCTATCAGGACAGTCTGCTAGAGTACTTCCAGAGAAGCTGCGCTTCCTTTGAGTGTTCCAGCCAACAGCTACATGCTCTTCACAAAGCCAATGCAAAATTCAGGACAAACTTTTACTTTGTGATTCAAGCACTTTTAAATAACACAAGAACATAATCCTGTAACGCAAGAACCATATTCAGTCCAATATTGTGGGTTTTGATTAGGTAAATAATTTGGTGTTTATGTGCCCAGCTTACCAGGCTGAACAGAAGATCCTCTGCTGGCACAGCTGACCCCAGCTCTCTTTGTACCTCTAGAGGCAGAGCACTCACTGCTTGCTCACGGCACAAAAATCTCCCCGCTCCTCTGCCAAAAATCTGTGTTCTGCTTCTCCTAAATAACTCCATACAGAAAATCCAAATTCTGGAAGAGTATGGAAGTGCTGTGTCCATGAAAATCATCATGGTTAGAAGTACAAAGAATGAAAATCTTTTAATATTTATTTCTGTAGATTTATCTCTACAACCTCCTTGAAGAGGGAATCTGTTATGTCTGAATGTTGACATTTGTGTTAAAATAAACACAGCACATGTAGGGAGGGGTAGCACTCCCTACTCTGCAGCACGTCAGGTGTCACTGTAGCCATTGCTCTTGCACTGAGGCAGCAAAGGCCTGGGCCCAACCTGATCACACGAGTGCTGAGCATGAGGGACAGCTCCACACTCCTCATCATAAAGGCATTACTGCCCAGGTCCAGCTGCTGGCTCCTCTGTGGTACAGGTCTGCTCCTGTTTCATTCCTGCCCCAGTTACATGAGACACTGAGCAGGTGATGGCAGTGTAGGTTACTTCAGGCCCAGCAGAGTGTGGGCTGCACCACACTGGGCAGGAGTGACAGACTTGTGAGCACCACAGCACCTCTTACCAGAGACAACTCAGTGAACCCAGATCATGAATTCTGGGAATTTTTGGTTCCTCCAGGAGTACAAAGCCTTGCCAGACTGAGCTTCTAAGAGAAGCTGCCAACCCTTTGTTCACATTTATTAAATCAAAGCATGGTTTCTAATACATATAAAATTATCTTCCTCGGGACAATAAACAATGTATGCAAAAAAAATTTTACAAAATAAATCTAATTCGTTTTACTAAATAAATCTGAAATTACTTCATTTATTAGCACAAAACTTTAGTATTTTCCACTGGCAATGCATTCATTTGTGCTGCATCTTGGTTTATAAAGTTGGTTTACCTTGGGGCTCTTCAAAAATTTTGGAAGTCCATCAGTAATACTTGCTTGAAGACTTGCAAGAGGAAAAAAGAATCCAAATAACCACATTCTTTTATTTTTCTCCTCTGATTAGAAATCAGAATTGAATTATTCACCTATACTGATGATAAACAGACTCATTTACAGCTACTTCACTTGTAATTGCAGCTGGGTACATCGCAATTGCAATTGCAGCTGAATACATTTGGATTCATTAAAAAACAAAACAAAACAAAAACAAAGGAACTCCTCCCATCACCTTCAATATATGGTTTCTATTTTAAAAGAGAAATAAATAGGTTAAATTCAGCAGTAACCATCTGATGTATTAAATATTAAAAAACACCCCACCACACCAAACAAACCAGGAACTGTGAAGTTTAGCAGTTGCATTATTTTATTAATTCAATCTAAGGAAGCTAAATGTTTATGCTTAGCTACACTGATTTCCTTGGAGAAGTCTGTACACTTCTAGTCAGGCAAGCTTCAGGACTTCTTGTACCATTGTTCCAATTCCATCAAAGATTTCGTGCAGAGGAGCTTTGCACATGAAAGCACAGGTAGTAACTATTTTATTGGCTTTATCCACGTGGGATTCATTTACATTTTTGCAAATGTGCTTACATCCAAGCTCTGCTATAGCAGATGCCGTTTCAGCATCAGGAAATCTGTAAATAAAAAGACTTTAATTAACATAAAGGAATGATACAGCCATAAAATTCTGCATACATAACTTGAATGAGAGAACTACAATAATATCTATGTGAGTCTTTAACTGATGATGACAAGGGAGTTAGAGACTGCTACTATCAGATTTTCCTATCCCCTATGGACATATCAAGTGATCTAATACCTTCAAAAACAATGTCTGAAATATGGAGCCACAATATGTCAGAAGGTACAATACTTTTTACTAATCTTTCCCTAAGTTTGGAAGATGATACCAAGTGCAGTTAACTGATCTTTAAAAGGTTGAGAGAAGCCAGCTGAACTTGCAACCTTTTCCAATACCTCCATGTAAGGTGTTCCTCTGGGATCTCTAGAGATTTTGATTTTTTTCCCCCTTCTGATAAAGAAGGAACAGATTGCAATCTGTTCTGAACAGAATCCCCCACTACAGCTGCTGATACATTTAATTCATAAGTTTTATTGGGAGTTAACAGTTCTTGAAGCAGTACTGATTTCTTCCAGGCCCTGTTCTCACCTCCATCCCCTAAAGTGGCCCCAAACCACTACCACTAGAAAAACTTTACTAAAAATCCCTGAGTTAGCAGTTGGAGTCGCCCATCCTAGAGGACTTTTCCAACCTAAACAATTCTATGTTATCACAGATCAGTGTATATCTGGTTGTAGCATCACAAATCACCTGACCTCATGGATTCACTCTGCCTGCCCTGAGAGTTCTGTGCCTATTACTATTATTCTAGTGTAAACTGTCACTAATTTATCTTAAACGTAACTAAGTTCCCCTAGGTTTACTGCTACCAAAGAAACTTTTGCATAGAAGCCTGTCCATTTCCTAATCTTAATTCCAATGAAAATCCTCGCCATCCGTTTCCTTCTTACCTTCCATCTACGTTTTTATCCTGACCGACCGTAACCTCACAGCCAGGAAAGACTTTGGCTGCCAGAACTGGTGATATGCAGCACAAACCAATGGGCTTTTTAGCACTGTGGAAGGCCTGGAGTGTGGAGTTGACGTGCTCGTTGACAGTACAATTCTTGCCATCTACAGCCCAGGAACACAGATTCTTTGCTACACCAAAACCACCTAAGAAAAAAAAACAAACCAAAATCAAAAAGCTCAAATATAAGGCACTGCTAAACGCTATTAAATTTGATAATAGCACACACCAAACAGAAGCTCTTTCTTACAACATAATCTTGGTATCAGTGGGACTGTTAAGTAACTGTACTGAAAGCCTTACAATGTCACTGTAACCTGTAAACAATGGGTTTACAATGTTAAAAGTTTAGCTGTGCAGTTTTTTATACCATGCAGGTCATATACAGGCCAGAAAGCTTAACCTTGTTTCAAAAAGTAACAAATAGACAAAGAGGAAACCTCACATTCGCCTGCTAGTCACTAGAACAGCTGTAACATCTGTTGTGCACTCCATAAGGAGGAAGAACCAGAAGACCACTACTAGCTGAAAGCACAAGTATGGAGTTCATGGGAGTAATGCAAACAGTGATTTGACCCTCTATAGTAATGAACTCTCAAGTTTTATTTTGATGCTTAAGCAATTATAGAAGAGCTTTTCTTCTTCCCTAGAACTACTTTTCAAATTAAAAAAAGCCATTAGCACAATAAAAAACCACTGGGGATTTTACATAAAATGGACATTATAACATATGGTATTCTAAGACAAAAAAACTTGTAAATGATAACATAATTTCCTATTAAAATTAGTGCTGATTTGTCTTTCTATAAATTAGTTTTAACAATCCTTTAGATACATTTAATCGTCATTTAATTGTATAAGCAGATTGTATTTTACAGCTCCTTTGTCTGCTGTATTTATAGCCATCAGAATAATCAAAGTAAGGTTATTCCACATGGAATGTGCACAGCATCAACTTTTCTCCAATAAGCATAAGGAAATTTCCACAAGTACTTCAGCAGACATCAAGAAGCTTTGCATTTTTAATATTTTCCCTTTCCCGGTTTGCTCACTTTCAAGTGTTATCTGAAATCTCTGAGGTAAGATTTTAATTTTCAAACTAAATAGGGTTTATTTCCCTCTAACAGTTATTACAGCAATCCCCCCGGGCCTGGGTTATAACAGCATGAAATTAATGTGGAAAACATCTGTGAGCCTCTACTCGCTCCTGATCAGCCCTGACATCAACTACTCACAGTGCAGGCAGAATTGTTTCTCTGTGTTATACACACGCTCCCTCTGCTGGCCTTACAACAGTGTGAAAACTTCAAAATTAACAGGCCCAATCATGAAGGCAGTATTTAACAGTACTGTGAATATTCTGGAAACAGATCTTCAGTCGTGATTTCCTCGTGATGCTCCAGCTTCCTCATTTCTAAAAATGATTACAATTACCTCTGTCTGGAATGAAATTGTGTGGTCTCTAAATGAAAAATTATCCATAAACATGTTTAGTACAACTTGATCAGCAGTTGACTGGATACATAATTAAAACAGAATGTACTCCCATCTGACATGGAACATCATCTATTTGGAAACCTGCTATTCTGCCAACATTTTCAGAGGCCCTGAAATTAAGACATTGCCATGTAACTGAGTTCTGACCCTATTTTTGTACTCTGGTCAGGGTTCTTGTCCACACATAAGTAGTGAAGTTTTCACAACATTCAGTAAGAAGGAATGGCGGGATGCATAACTTAATACCAAGAGAACACTCTGGCATTTTAACTTAGTGAACTATGAATCAATAAATATATTGAGTTTAAAAAAATCACAATTTTCTTTTGAAAGATGAGCTCAGCTGGTCACAGCATGATGTTAACAACCCCAAGGTTGTGGGCTCAACCCCTGTGTGGGCCATCCACTTAAGAGTTGGACTCAATGATCCTTGTGGGCCTTCCAACACAGCGTATTTTGTGATTTTGTGATACCTACCAGGGAAAATGACAGCATCAAATTCACTAGCTTTAAGTTCAGCCAAATCCTGAATGTTTCCCCTTGCCAACCTGGCACTTTCAACTAACACATTTCTCTTCTCTTCTGCAGGACTTCCTTTTAGGTGATTGACTACATCCCTTTGCTCAATATTGGGGGCAAATATCTTCACCTAGGAAGAGAGATGAAGCAATTTTGTGAATGTAAACAAAACTCATACATATTTGTCACAATAAAGATCATTTAATGAAAACAGATTTTGTCCCTGAAGCCTCTTATCTAAGTTAAGCAAATTCCACAGGATGAATCTAGCACATTAAATATCTAAAGCAACATATGATATATTAGGATGGGTAAACACAGGCATCCTTCCCATCCTATTCCTGCAGCATTTTGACAGGAGAGTATTCTTATGCCAACATCAAGCTTACTGATTTTGCCATGGCAGATAAGGCCAAGGACAAACAGGACACCACAATTTATATCAGCAGCCCAACTGGACATGCAGCTGACTTTGAAGAAAGGTTGCTCTTAACTGTTATGGGATGAAAGTGATAAAAAGTTTGACATAAAAAAGTTAAAGATGCAAATTTTACAAGCATTTCTAGAGCAAACATTAGAGTTACCAGCTATCCTAAAACACCAGCAGCAGAAAGGAAGACCAAAACCAGCAGAACCGATTTTGGTTAGACACAAAAGGAGGACAGTGCATCAGAATACAAAGCCTTGTGACAGGTGTACCACAGGACTGTACCACTGTGTCTGTTTTGAAGCTTCCTTTGCAAACTTCTCAGAGATGACAATTTTGTGCTAAATATGAGGGTGCTGTTGTTACCATCAGACACCTCAGCACAGCTACACACAGACAGTGACCAGCTTCTGCCATCTGAAGCCACAGATGGGACCAAAGCACACCACTACATCCTGGCCCAGGCTTCTCTGACAAGTCCCAGCTTACCAAAGAGAGCCCAGAAACTGTGAGCAGAAAGCAAACAGGTAATCCCCAGTGAGGGCTGCAAAAGCAGTTGGAAGGATGATAAAGAATTTTAACCCATCCTCAGCTCCCTGTGGCCAGAAGAGAAGGGACAGGTCTCCAGCTTCTCCTTGCTCCTGGCTTCACAGGATCAAAGAATTCTAAGGGTTGGAAGGGACTTCTGGAGATCATCCAGTCCAACCCCCCCTGACCATGCAGGCTTTTGCATATTTTCACAAACCCACATCCAGGTGGGTTTTGGATATTTTCACAGACAGAGACTCCACAACCTCCCTGGGCAGCCTATTCTCATGCTCTGACACCTTCAATGTAAAGAAGTTCCTCCTCATGTTGAGATGAAACTCCTTGTGGTTTAGTTTATGGCCATTGCTCCTCATCCTGTCACTGGGCACCACTAAAAAGAGTCTGGCACTGTTGCCCACAAAATTGGATTCATTACCTTGTATGTGACAAGCAAATAATTACACATCAAGACAGACACTGATCATTTACTTCAGAGTTGTGCAAGCCTGGGTGTTTGGTGGTATTCCACAAATCAAGCACACCCACTGGAGTTTTTGTGCCATTGTCTATACACTGAAATCCAGAGAACTCTCCAGGTGAAGCCCCTCTGTTACAATTGGCTGGTCATTGCCACACAAGTTTTGTATCTCCAGTTAACTTCTACACAGGCTCAGGGGAACGGCCCTCACCTGGGCAGGGGTCTCTCTGACCTGCAGGCATGACTCTTAGTATAATAACTTAGTTGTATTAATGAGACCTCTTTTCAGTTTTGTGTCCAGCTGCCTGTGCAACCTGAACTCCTGTCAGGGAGCCAGACAGGCCTTTGGAGGGTGTGAAAAATGCATATTTTATGATTGGCTTTTTGCAAATATTAAAATGAATATTATATGTGTTATGTTAGAAAGTTACGCTGCATTAATTTTCTTAAGTAGTGTGTTAAATATAGTTTTAGGTTACAACATAATGTTAAAAAAGAAACTATGCTATGTAAGATACTTTTTTTAAAGAAAGGACTTGCACCAAGATAGCAGCCACAGGACACCTAAATCTTTCAGAGAAAAAGAATTTATTGCTCTCTTATCAGAAGAAACGAACTTCTTCCCGCCTCACTCAGGCCTGAAGACGCTGCTAGGATTAAGAAGAAGCGGCTGACACTGACTAGACAGAATCCTGTGTTTGAATGGAATTCATGCATCATGTATGAATATACAACAGGCTATTGTTTTTAAGGGTTAATCCTCTGTTAACGGGTGTCCTTTTTCGGGCTTATTTTGCCCAGAAAAAGGTACCCGGACGTCCGTAACTGTTTGTTTTTATTGTCTCATATCGTCCTAATCCAAATTGTCCCAAGTATTATTACTCTAATTATGTCACTATTTTTATAACCATTTTATTATTATTAAACTTTTAAAATTTTAAAAACAAGTGACTGGCGTTTTTCACAGATGGGGATGAATAAAACGGGGAGGGGGGGACAACATAAAAAAAGAGGTTATGGCTGAAAGGGCTTTGTAGGGTGCAGGGGCGGCGCAGGGAGCACCGCAAACCGGGAGGGGCTCCTGTCCCACGGAGAGGGGGACGCTCGGCTGCTGTGTCGCTCGCACGCACACACACAGACAGACACACAGACACAGACAGACACATACACACACCCCACACCCCGCCGCCCCCCGCTACCTCCGCGCCGCCGCGGCTCAGGTGCACCAGCGCCGCCGACGCCTCGTGAATCTCGCTGCCATCGAAGACGCCACAGCCGGCGAGCACCAGCGCCACCCGCTTGCCCATGGCAGCCGCCCCTCAGGCCCGGCAAGGAGCTGCGCCAGGCGGCGGGCCCGGGCCTGCCACCTCCGTCCCTGCTCCTCCTCCTCTTCCCGCCGCGCCTGCGCTGCCGGCTCCATCTTCCGCCGGCGTACGAGCGGGCGGGGCGGGAAATAAATGAGGAAATCTGGAAAGCAAGGGGCGTGTGTCTCTAGTTTTAAACAAAACTTATTTTAGAGCTCGGACATATTTTCGGCCTCAGGGCTGGCCCGGCTGCGCCCCGCAGCGGGGCAGTGACGGCCGGGTGCCGCACGGTGACCTCGGCGCGCTGCAGAACGCGCCGCCCTGTCGCTGGTCCCGAAGGTGCCCGGCCTCGCTGAGCCGCAGGGGGTGCCTGTGAGGTGGGCTTTGTTTGCTGGGTTTGTTTTGCGCGTAAGGCTATAATTGTGTAATGAAAATCGGCTTCCAAATTGCTTTGAAAGCCGAAGAAAAAAAGTGGAATTTGGTAAGAGGCCTGCGGTACTGCTGGGTCCTGATGCTGTTTGTTTCAGTGACCCCACCTAGGCCTTTTTTCTCCCTCAACCTCATGACGGGTTTCAAGGAGCTGCTCCACTTTATCAGGGAAAACTGAGGTATTTGAGCAAACGAAACTTTCTTCCCACTTAGTTCCTTAGGGCATTGCTTTAATGAACCAAAAGGGAAAGAATATATCCCATGTCTCCTCTTTAGGACTGTGCACACAAATGCTACACCAGGGATCAGCTGCATTGAAGTTCAATAAGATCTCTCAGATCTCAATAAGATCTCTCAAATGGTTCTTCATTTCTCATGAGCTGCCTCTCTTATAAGAAGCTTGTGTTTAATAATGAAAACTTACTCTTCTACTGAACCAGAGAACTGAAAAGCTGGATTTTGTAGAAGAATTTAGTGTCTTCCAAAAATTTGGAGTATGGGTTTTCTGCAGAGGATATGAGAGTGGGCAGTCTGGGCAGAACAAAAACAACATTTGAAAGCAGAGCCTTTTCCTGCAGCAAAATGCATTCAGTTGAATACTGATTGGGAGTCTGTGTGGCATGATGGACAGGGAGATTCTGGAACAGGACAGGGCCAGGATAGAGAAATTCCCTGCTGAAGGGCAGACTCCTGTCTGCTGGGCAGTGTTTACTCCAAACGGGTGTGGGGTTCAGCTCAGTCTACACCACAGCCCACACTCTGCCTCTTAGGATTGAGCATTACAGCATAGCCCACTGAGAGTCTGTAGAGCTAGAATCCCCCTGGAATCATCTTTATGCTTGAGAAGGAGTTCTTCTTTGCATCTTCTGCGTGGAAGGAGTTTAAGCTCAATGCATGTTTGGAGAAATGAGTGTTGTCCCAAACTCTGCTGTGTGTTAGGGCTGGGGTTAATGTTAGAGCTAGGGAAATGAGCACGCTCAGGACTACAGTTCCCTGCTCCTTTCTGACCTGACTTACTGGCTAGTCTTTCTGGATGGATCCTGGACCTGAATTGTCAGTAACCTCATCTCCAGTCTTGTTTCTGGCCCTGTCTTTTAGATGGATCTCAGATTCATATTATAGGTGGTCCTTTTTCCTGGGTGGACCCTAGACTTGACTGGGATATGATAGTCCTATCCCACTTCAGGTTCTCTATTTCACACCTCTGTGCCAGCTCTGTTCCCTGATCCAGCTCCAGCTTGCTTGTGCCATGTCCCTGCCCTGCCTGTGTGACCTTGTCATGACCCTCTGTGTCTTAGGTCTATGTTTTCATCCCAGCTCATGACAGGGCCTTGCCCTAGCTCTCTGTCACCCCAAAGTAGCCCTAAGAGGACTCTTCTCCATCCTGTGTGGGTCACTCTTCCTGCACATCCTATAAACTGCCCTTGGCACAGGTAGTGTAATCCCAGCCTCTACCCTGCTATATCTGGGGCTGCTGCTGGATCCAGCCACTACTATGGGCCTGTTCCCTTCCAGAAACTGAACAGCAGTGAGGTTCCACCAAGAGTCTGATCACTAGAAAAATCCATGGTGATGAGGCAAATGCAAGGCTGGAATGATCAATGCACTGGGTCTGCATTGGTGGGGTACACAGCTGGGTTCAGGTGTGGCTGCAGTGTAGCTCAGGTGGGAGGCAGGAGCTTTGGCTTAAAAACAGCTCACCAGGAAAGGAGCAGGGAGCCTCTTCTGAGGTGTCTCAGCAGAGCAGAAGCAGTTTCTGACTTTTCTCACAAGTTTTTATCAGACCTTGAGCAACCAGCTGCACAGCCTGAAGAGAAGAGAGTAGGTACCGTCTCCTCCAGAGTTCAAGGGATTGAATTACAACTCTGCCCTAGACCCCAGCCTTTTTCCTCCTGCCCAGGATTGAGAAATATGTTTTCTCTGGTGGAAATCCTGCTTTGACGTGCCTTAGTTGCCTGATGACAGCTGTTAGCTTAAATTTGACTTGGACAGCTCTTTGTATTTCACAGGCACTCAGCTGACTCATCAATTCGCTCATTCCTACCCTGCAGCAAATCCCAGAGGGTTCATCTCAGTTTAAAACTCATGATGAACTTCCCCTGCATCCTTATCCCAACCCTCATCCTATCTTTCAGGCTTCAGCAGACCCCCCCTAGAATTCCAGCTTGGAAAGAGATAATTTCCATCACCTGCCCCCTAAGCTAGCAGATAAAGGAGAAGCTGCCCTGTAATCCCAATGTTTGCTGAACTGCACATCTGCCCCAAGCACAGCTCCCATGCTAGCTGCCAGGGTCAAGGAGATCCTGAGGGGAACTCTTAGCAGTATCTTACAAAGCCCAGTCATTCCCCCTCCTGTAGAAAAAGACATGGCTTTCTCCCAGCCCAACTCACAGCTCAGGTGGCATCTCAGGCTATGTAGCAAAGTGTAGAGCCCAGGAGCTCTGTTTCTGACCCCTTCTCTCAAAATTCCTTTCTTACCCCTCAAAAGCAGAGATTGTGCCTCTGACTGATGAACTCCTGTCTTTCAGAGCAGCTTCAGCATGATTTCAGGTGATGTTTGTATTTCTCAGTATGTGTCCAGCTGACTCAATAGCTGACATATGCCAGTGTGAGTGGGGAAAAAACCCCCTGTGATTGGTAAAGCTGCCAGATGTGTAGCTTTATCTGCTGTGCTTTCAGCAGATAGCTTTAGCTTTATCTGCTGTGTGTTGTTTTCACTAATCAAAAAAGAAAATATTCTGGAAAATGAGAAAAATTTAGGAATCCTGTCAGGTCTAAAATTTTGATCTTTGTAGCCAGTTTCAGTATTTACTCAAAGCCTGTTACTGGACAAAGATGCAGATCAGCTCTGTGGGATTATAATGGAGAATTTGACATGTTTCTGCATAATAAACTAGACAATGTCTTTTTAGCTCAAATATATTTAGTCATAAATATATTGGTGGTTTATTTTCTATGTTTACAGCATAACTTAGGTTGCATGAGAAAAAAAAGAACCAAACCAGTTCCTCGCTGCAAAAGTTTCCTGTGGGATGTGATGAAGTGAGATATGAAAATGCTATTAAAAAAAAAATCAACCCCTTCAGCATCTACATAGTGGAGATTTAATAGTCCACACTGCAAACATATGCTGAGTGAGGTCTAAGAACCTGTTCACACTGCATTTCTAGTTTGGCTAGTGAGCAGTTATGGCACCTTCATTATGCCTTTTTACTTCCTTGCATCCTGATTTCAAAGAAGGAATAAATTAGCCTTCCTTCATTTCATAAAGCACTTCCAGAGTTACACATCTAAATCTCTAGCACTAGGAATTACGGCTATATTCCAAACAAACACATATCTTTTTGAACAGATTAAAGAGCTGGTATATTGCACTACACTCAAGGTATGAAACATGCATGATTACTGGCACACTTTATTTTCTAACAAATAAGCCCAGAGATTTTATAAATCGGACACAATTAACATGCATGAGATTAAAATGAGATATGGATTGATTATGTAAGCATGCATTAAATTAATGTATAGTGCTGAATGGCATGGGATTTTAAAAATAAACTAGAGAATCAGAGAGCAGGGAAGTGAGATAAGGAAATGTTGCTGAAATTTAAAGTTTTAAGGTTTTCTGAATATCTTTAGTACCCCCAGCATTACTGAAACTGATATGCAGCTGCCTATCCTGCACTTTTATGAAGGATGCAGGGTTTTCCACCTGCAGTTTTGTTTGAACATACAGCCTAGCACAGTGCTGACTAGAGAACTGATTGTTCTTTAGGGGCTCACAAGAAATGAGCAGGGATATTTTTCTGGCTCCTGATGGTCAAAAGTCCACAGCACAAGTTATTATTTACCCAGTGAGTAACACACACCAGTGTTTTCATCTGGATGCCAACTACTAAACTTAGCCTCCTGGACTCTGATACCAGCATAGCCAGTTTTGGACTCTACAGAGCTGGAAAAAGCTATGTTTTCTGCAGGGATGCTGGTGACAAACCTCTCTTCACAGTTTCTCTTAGTTCATCTGCAAGACAGCTCTCACCATTACCATAAAGATGAGAGAATAAAATGCTATATGAGTCCTGTAAAGTGTTGTGATTTGAAAAAGTGTTCTGAAATGGGTGGCAGATATACAGACTTAGCTTGAAGCCCTGAAAAGTTTCAGATAAGACATCTGGGCAGTCTGTGGAGGCTCAGGGTTACAGGGTTTATCACAGCAAAAGCCTGTCTGCCATTTGGTGAACCCTCACGTCATCATCCCAGGGCCAGGCCCAGAGGTCACCCCCTCAGGAGGTTCTGGGTGTGAGGATGGGCACTTGATGTGCCTTTTACAGAATCACAGAATCAATTAGGTTGGAAAAAACCTCTGAGATTATCATGGGGTATGGTAACACCCCATGTCAACTACAACATGGCACTCAGTACCTCCTCAGTGCTGCATCCAGTCTGTCCTTAAATACCTTCAGAGACAGTAACTCCGTTAGGCAGTCCATTCCAATATCCAATTACCCTTTCTGTCAAGAAAATTCTTCTTGATGTCCAACCTAAATCTCCCCTGGTGCTGCTTAAAACTATGTCCTCTCATCTTGTCACTGATTACCTGGGACAAGAGACCGACCTCGACCTACAACTTCCTTTCAGGGAGCTCTAGAAAGTGATAAGGTTTGTATGAAAGACATTCTGCGCTGTTCTTGTGAGCCAGCAAAGGCCTCCTGAAGATAGAGGAAAGCCCTGTATCTCTCCTGAGGAAGACACCAAGATTCTCACCATGGCGACGTAATGAAGGAAAGAAAGTTAAAAGATACGGACTCTTGCTGGCTCACAGAATGACGCGGCTCCTTGGTCACCTACTGAGAACTTTATTTCTTTCTTATAACCAATGGGCAGTGAATGTGTCTGTTAAATAAATGTAAATATCTTGAAAAAGTATAAAAGCAACATGTTGCTATAATAAATCTCTCTTGCACCCTTCTGATGGAGTCGTGGTACTTTGTGCTGTGTCGCGCTCGATAGCGACAAGGTTCCCCATGAGCTTCCTTTTTTTTTAGGCGAACCGCCCCCACTTCCCTCAGCTGCTTCTCGTAGGACTTGTGCTCCAGACCCTCCACCAGCCTTGACGCGTCTCCAAAGCAATGCGTGAAAGGACAACGTTCAGAGGATCCCTGCTCCATCCGAACGATAGCGACATGTAGTTCCTTGGACCTCCAGAAAACTCAGTCGCAGTTCGGCCGGGTGACGTTTCTCACGGATGATTCTGCACCCTGCTGGCTTCCCTCGGGAGGAGGAGGAAAACCACCCCCGCTCGGTCAGGCCCTGCCCGCAGCCCGGCCTCGGCGGGCACCGCCGGCCTCCCCGGCTCCGTGGGCGGGCGCGGGGGCGGCCCCTTCCCGCCCGGCCTCCTCCGGCCCCGCCGCTTCCCTGGCGGCTCTGGGCCCGGCTCTGCCATGGGCGCCGCTCGCTGCTCCCGGCTGCTGCCGCCGCTGTGGCTGCTGCTGCTCCTGGCGCCGTGGGGGCCGCGTGTGTCGGGGGAGCCCCGCTCGGCGCGGCGGCGCTGGCCGGTGCCCTACAGGTGAGTGCCGCCCCCGGGCCTCGGCCGCGCCGCGCTGCTCCTGCTTCTCTGCGCCTTAGACTGAGAGGCCGTGCGAAGCTTCCCCTTTCTGATCTCGGGGTGGTGGTCACTGACACGGTGTTTGGCGTGTTCGGCTTGCCGTGGTGCCGTGCCAGGCCAAGAGCTGCGCTTGGTCTCTGCAGCGGGAGGGATTGGCTCCCCGGGAATACTGCCCGCTTTAAACACGCTCCTTAATGCCCACAGGAAAGGTGGTGGTGAGGAAATCGGGGTACGGGTTTGTTTTTTCTTTTTAAATTTAACTTAACATCATGGTTCGTGACAAATGAAACGGTACAAAATCCCGTTCGCTGCTCCAGAGCTGCCTGACCTCCAGAATTCCTGGTGGTGTTGGGCCACAACTGCACGTTGTGTTGTGAAAACAGCGATTTGGCCGTGCCGGGGAAACGAGCCCCTTCAGAAGAAGCATTATGCTTAAATGTGTATTTTGTGCGGGTTTGCTGTTTGTAAAGGGAGTAGTTATCAATGTTTGACTGCAGCTTAATAATGCACACCTGAAATTTTGAGAGCTTGTTGTGCAATTCCCAGCAGTTAAATTTGTGTCAGGTGATGCCTGAAGGAGCTGGTCTTGCAGTCATGAGTTGCTGGGATTTTCCAGCAAGTTCAGGAATTACAAGACTGGGCCTTGGGATGGTCAGATTTGGAGAACAATCCTGTTGGTGTGAGATGCTCAGAAATGTGGGGTTTCAGTGTTTCTTAACATGCTCTTTACCTTCTTGTCACATGCAGTGCAAGGGGTAATTGAAAATGTAAGGTGTGCAAGCTAGAAATAGGACTTGAATGTGTGGTTGGCCTAAGTTTTTGTTTTCTATATGTTTTTTTCAGACATACTTGTTAGGATTGTTTTTCCCTTCTTTTTCTTTTCTTCCCCCCCGCCCCGGCTAACCAGACAAGATCTGGACAAGCTGTGCATGTTACAGTGGGTTGATCCTGGCTGGATGCCAAGTGCCCACCAAAGTCACTCCCTCCTTCCCAGGTTCTGCCTCCTCCTCCTCGTGCTGCAGGGAGATGGGGAATGGGGGTCAGGCTCATTTCATCAGATGCTGTTCCTGCAGGGAGAGGAGTCCTTCCCCTACTCCAGCGTGGGGTCCCCTCCACAGGAGACAGTTTTCCATTAAGTTCTCCAACCTGAGTCCATCCCACAGGCAACAGTTCTTCGTTAACTGCTCCAGCATAGGTCACTCTTCCATGCAATCCTTCAGGCACAGTCTGTTCCAACAGGGGTCCCCCAGAAGGTCACAAGTCCTACCGGGAAGCCTGCTCCAGCATGGGCTCATCTCTCCATAGGTCTGCAGCCTGCTCTGTGGGGTCAAAGTGTCCTTTTAAGGGATCCACCTGCCCTAATATGGGCTTGTTCCACAGGCTGCAGGGGAATCTCAGCTCCAGCTCTTGGAGCAGCTCCTGCTCCTCCTTCTTCACTGGCCGTGGTGTCTTCAGGGCTGTGCCTCATACATATTCTAACCCCGCTCTTCTCTGGCCACAATTACATTGGTGCAGTAACTTTTTTTTACTTCTAAAATCTGTTATCACAAAGGTGTTGCTATCATTCCTTAATTTCTCAGCCCAGTCCAGTGCAGGGTCCATCCTGGAGCTGACTGGCATTGGCTTTGCCTGACAAGGGGCAACCTTCTGGCAGCTTCTCACAGAAGCCACCCCTGTAGCCACCCTGCTACCAAAACCTGGCCACACACTCCCCCTACACTTGTCAAAAAGGTTCTTTGCTGTTTGACTATAGTGTGATAAGGAAGTGAATTGGGTCTTTGGTTTTTGAGGTTTGATAGGAATGAAATAGAAACAACGATTCCAACAATGTTCTTAGACCTCTTTATCTAAATTAGCATAGAGGGATTAATTATTTTTCTGGACTTTGCAATATTGTAGAGTCAAAATAGCTGTTTTGGGGACCTCTTACTATAGAATAGCAAGAGCAAATTGGTCAATCCCCATGTAAATAAATTGCCAGGAGAATGTTTTTGAGGCAGATCTCAAACTATGCATTACTCAGCATCTGTGTATCTCTAATCTGGTGAGTATGTCACCCTTTGTAATCCACATTATTTCCACTCCTTCACGATCAGTACAATATGACTTCCATTTGTGAGCGTTAAGTCCTGAAGTCCTGTTTCTGCAGATGTGCACCCCAGCAGCCCTATGAACTTGTGTACTCCAATTGTTGCAGAGTCTGGGTCACAGAATGTGTCTTGAGGGGTGCTGGACATGTAAGCTGTCCCCCTCAGGAAGCCATGACAGGTACTCCAGCTGTGTTTGTCATTCTGTGTGCTTCTCTTTCTCAACACAGGCGCTTTGATTTCCGTCCCAAAACCGATCCTTACTGCCAAGCTCGCTACACCTTCTGTCCCACTGGCTCTGCCATCCCGCTTATGAAAGAAGAGGATGTCATTGAAGTTTATCGACTACAGGCTCCAGTATGGGAATTCAAGTACGGGGACCTGCTAGGACATTTGGTAAGGTGACTTTTTAACAAAGTTAGAATGACAAATTCAGCTGAATTTAACAGGAGCTGCTAAGAGTGGGAGCTGTAAGGTTGGGATAGGCTTGTATGGAAGAATATTAGAGCACACAATTAGAGCTGGGCTATCTGTAGGGCGGATATTCAAAGACCGCTGAGTTTCAAACAAAATGTACAGGATTCAGCTCAGCTAAAGACAAGAGCATGACCAGCATCGTTGGTGGGTTTGAACACATTCCCACTGTAGCTGCATAATGAGTGCTTTGTATGCACCCCATTATGTCTTGGATTATTCTTGGATTATGTCTTTTCTTCTGTGCTATCACCACATCAAGAAAATACCTTTATTTGTCCCCTTATATCAGGTAAAATAGTTGCTTAGTGTTTTAATTTTTCTCTTGTTAAAATCTCACATATTTGCTTGGACATTGGTATCTGTCAGGAGCAGACAGCCAACGGTCAGAATGGTGGATCATGAGAAGTTGGTTCCTTTTATAGTTCTTTCTTGAGTGTTATGATGAGTATGGGATTGAAGTCTCCATTCATGGAATCATGCAAACATGAAGTCTCAGCTTTAGTAATATTTATAGTTATAGCAGTAGCAAAATTAATCTTCAAAGCATGATTCCTAACTAGTAAAGAAATGTTAGTGCATCAAAACCAAGCACAAAGAGTTAGACATGGGAATAGATTCAAATACTGTTATCTCAATTGTTAACTAAGTTTGGATTTATGTTTTTCTGTGCAGCTTTTAAATGAGGTATTTATATCATAGTTTTATGGCATTTATTAGAAAGATCTGGTTTTGGTAACTTGGTTCTGCTCTTTATTTTTCTGATACCCCCATGAAGTTAAGGATTCAAAAGACAGCTTGAGTCTTGATGATGAGCTCCCACTGAGTATCTTCTTCCAACTGACAGAATTTACAATGGATGGATAGACAACCACTGAGACAGCATGATGCTCTGAATAGTAGTGTGTGTGTGTCATGCAATCTGGTGTATTGTGCTTCAGTGTTACAGAATTCAAGATGTTATAGGAACTCCCTCTTCTCACCCTGTTACAGAACAGCTCCTGAGCATCTTACCTTCTGTATAGGTCAAGCTGAAGTTGTTATGAAATCAATGTTTTGGTTGTTTGGTTCTTTGTTTTTTTCTATTTTCCAGAAAATTATGCATGATGCTGTGGGTTTCAAGAGCTCTCTAACAGGCAAAAACTACACAATGGAGTGGTATGAGCTCTTCCAACTTGGGAACTGCACATTTCCACACCTGCGGCCTGGCATGGATGCACCATTCTGGTGTAACCAGGGAGCTGCCTGCTTTTATGAAGGAATAGATGATGCACACTGGAAGGCAAATGGAACTTTAGTTCTTGTGACCACAATATCAGGTACATTTTAGAGGCTTTGGATAATGTTAATACAAAACATAGAGTCAGCCTTGTCTTCTGTAAAGCAGTATCTTTTAATTTATGTTCTGTAGGTTATTTGCAGCATTAGTCAATGATGCTGATTTCAGACACTCTGTTGAATACAGAAAGTAGCATGAGGCTGCTGCCTTTTGAACAATTCACACTGGAGAGTTGTTAAGTGAGAGTCATTTGGTGTTGCTGTACAAAAACACTTGAGTCTCTTGAGTGTAAAAATAGCAAAACAGCTTAAACAGAGTCATTATGGGCTCTTTTCAGATGGCTTCACCAAAACAAAATCTTCTATTGTGAAGTGGCAGATGACTGCTGAGATGGAAAAACTGTTGAAAACATGTTCATTATTGAGCAAACCAATAAGGCATATTTAGAAACAATCTCAAAGATATAAAAATATTAATCTCTATTTCTGTACCCTTCATTATGTGTCCTAAAAACTGTGAAAATGTCCCCAGTAATAGGTCTCTGTCATATGTTGTAGAACAAACCTAGGCCTTACACTTCAAAATACATAGGTGATCACCAGAAGAGTTTCCTGCTGTATACTGATCACTGCAATCCTAAAATAAAAAGGTCATTCACATAAATCTGATTGATTGCTCTAGCAATAGAGTGAATGACTTACAAACAAAGTTCACTGAGGACTTGGGGAGTTACATTTTGGGTGATGAAAACTGCTTAGTTTCTGAAGTTGGTGCAGTGTGAAAGACATAGTGGAGAGTCAGCTTACAGCTTTGTGTGTGCCCACTTCCACCCTTAGCAGCTTTGCTGGCCTCAGTCTCCGCATCATCTATCCAAGTGCTGCTAAGACATCGTAGGCAGTTCTTTAAACAAGGAAGTAAAGTGGAGCTGCTTTCCTATGAGTTTGTAGTTTGTGACTGAAGTATTTGATGTCTGATACAGTTGGATTCTTTTGTATGAATACCAAATTAAAATTTTTCAAACAGCTAGGAAACTTGTCATGTTTCCTCTCTCTGTGGATTATTGGATGCCCAAGAAAGGGGAGGCTATACTGGTACCTCATGGAGGCATAGTTACAGTCTTCCTCACCTTTCTTGCTTTCCATTTCCATGAAACTTTCAAGGAAGTAGCATTTCTGAGAGCTTTCAGTTGTCTGAATTTCACAATAACTGTCAGATTTCTAGTCAAAGAGGGTGAGTGGATGCAAGCACAGATGAACAGCATCATGAGCTGAACTTGCTCCCTTCAGAGAGCTGGCAAAAAGCATCCCATCTTAGTGGTCTTACATCCCACCCATAATTTGGCTCAATTCAGCTTTTCCAGCTGTGCTAAATCAGCATGGTGTCTCAGTTTGCATCTCTTTTGTGAAGAAACATGAAAATTTCTGCTCTGAATTTTTGAATTTAGTTAAAACTTGAAGTGCAGAAATGTCTATTGTTCTGGTGAGCATTTTTCCAGCATCTCTTGTAGACTGTACTACCTCTGTCCTGTTTGTCTGCATGGATAATGCAAAGTGAGAAGTGTCATGTTCTCTGGTGTTAGAATGTTCTGGCATAGTTGCAGGAAAAGTATCAGGAAAAGGAATTACAGTTTAAATAATCTGCATGTAAGTGTAGTTTATTTAGTGGGTTTTCCCTTGCCCCTCTGACCTAAACCTTGTGTCTCTGTATGGTGAGGTAGTGTAGGTAAACTTTTGCAGTGGAGGCAGGTGAACCTTTAAACAGATGGAAAATATTTTGAATTCTGCATTTGTTACCTGATGTCTGCAATACTTACTTTCATCTCTTACAGGAACCATGTTTAATGAAATGGCACAATGGGTAAAATACGACAATGAGACTGGCATTTACTACGAGACCTGGACAGTTCAAGCAAGTCCTGACAAAAACTCAACAGTGTGGTTTGACTCTTATGAGTGCTCCAAGTTTATACTGAGAACCTACCAGAAACTAGCTGACTTAGGAGCTGTATTTAGGAAGATACAAACAAACTACACAAGCATAATTTTATTCAGTGGAGAACCTATTTATTTGGGGAATGAAACATCTATTTTTGGACCACAAGGAAACAAGACACTGGCAGCAGCTATAAGAGACTTTTACAATCCATTTAAACCTCATCAGAGTGTCAGAGAGCTTTTTGTGGATCTTTTCAAAATAATTGATCGTGTTATCTTGAATCATCAGTTTTACCTCTTCTACAACTTGGAATACTGGTTTTTACCTATGAAGTCTCCTTATCTCAAAATAATTTATGAAGAGGTCCCTTTGCCTGTTGGAAGCAAAGCATCCTCTGGTATATGATGGTCTACTGAAGAACAAAACTTGCCTTTATGGCAAAAAATTCTTAAGGATTTTGGAGCGCTACCATGATGATGTGAAAGGGTTGTATGTTTCACTGCCGACTGTAAAAGTTGTGTTGGGAAAGCTTTGCTGTACGAAGTGAAAGACTCAGCATTTTTTTTCTTACTACCTGTATAACACATTCATGAGTGCTTCAGCATCTCTGACCTGGCCAGCTTCTGTGTAAGCATGGCCCCTGCTGCCTGAGGGGAGACTGCAGTGGCTCCTCTGGCTGAGCTGTGCAGTGCCAGAGGGGGAATGGGGAGGCAGCTGCCTGCTCTTGGCTCGGGGACTCTTTGCATGCATGGCCACGTGGCAGCAGATGGCATCTGGCCACCAGCAGAGGTGGGACACAAGTTACAAGGACTAACTCGCTCAACATGAGTGTCTGGATGTGTCCAGTTCCTTCAACATGTGCCTTACACTGCTGTTCCTGTAGTTCTCTGGTTTGTACAGCTGGGGCCTATGAACTATTCTCTGGTATTCTGGGGCAGTGAATGTACTGGAGGATGGCATGGGTGATGCTTTTTCACCACTTTGCTTCCTTCAGCTGCACTGGAAACACCATACAGATGGCTCTTCTTCAGTTTCATGTGTGTTCTGTGACACAGATAAAAGCCAAACTGCCTGCCTTGATGTTGACTCATGCATAATTGCAGTGTTCTACCAGTCTACTATCTTGAAGTCTACTTGAGGCTTCAGTTGGGTCAGTTTTGTAGAACTTGCGTATATTCCTTTCAATTTTTTTTAAAAGCATAGAAATCTTAATATGAAAGAGATAATGACAGCTTGTGGGGCAACAACATTGGAGGTAAAAATCCATGCTTGTCACAGAGCTGCCTCTAAAATGTGACTGCAGCCTCTTGCTGGCAGTGATGTTTGCAGTAGTGGTGCTGTGCCAGCTCTGCTGTCCTTGAGTCCTGTTCCAGGCTCAGCTTAGAGCACTTTGGCATCTACTTAGTTCCTTTTAAACCCAAGGGACCAAAGTGAGAGGAACACTGGCTTTCTGCAAACTACTGAGGTGCCTGCACACTGAAAAAACCACAACTGCAGCAATGTAATCATCTCCAAGTGTTCACTGCTCACTTGGATGTTTTTTTTTTAAACTAGCTGTGGGATGAATTGTGCTCCTTGCAGAAGTTATTGCTGCCTTGTGGCCAAGCAGGAACACAGGAACGAAAGTCTGCAGTTTCATTTGGCTTGAGCCAAGCAAATACCCTGCTGCAGCCAGAGAGGAGAGTACACAGTGCTTGGATTCAAATAATAAGAATGGCAGAAAATTACCCTTGTATTCAGAAGGTCACTACAATTAATTAGTTGAATTGCATTATCATGTAATGGGATGAGCATGAGAGGTAATGGGAGAAGAATGAGAGGATGAGCACACCTCTCTTCAAGCTGCTACTTCCGCTGGTAGGTGAAACTTCATCTTTTACCACAGACTGAAAGACTTGAGTCTTTTTAGCCAAAGTCACAGGCCCTTGTGACTGAGCTCAGCTTTAAGATTAAGACACTGTCATGGTTTCACCCCAGCCAGCAATCAAGCACCACCCAGCACCACCAGGAAGGTAGTCCAGGAGGCTCTAGGGAAGTCAAAGGGGCTGCAGCAAGCCCATCTACAGCAGTTACATTCTAATTGATGCATGGTTTTATGTCTCTGAAACCCTCAGTGTTGTTAAACCCACTTTTGTCTTCCCAGGAAAAAGCCTCAACATCACAAACCACTGTTCAAAGCTCTGAAGGGGAAATAGGATCACAGAACCAAGCTTCTACATCACACTGGCAGTGATGTGGGGATTGCTCCATGCCACTCACATGTCTGTTTCACACTTCGAACACTATCCTCACTTTAAAGGTATTAATTGCCAATGCAGGAGCTGCCCTTTATATAACATACATGAGTTCCTTCTGAGGCCAGTATTTATGAGAGAGCTCTCACTTTCTTTGCTTCTCTCAGCTGGGGGGGTTTGTGTGTTAATTAACTGTTCAGACTGAATGCGCAGCTGGCTGGGAATAAACTCCACCAGTACAAACTGCAGTCCTGAAGGAGGTGCTGTTGTTGCAGTTAAACTGGAATGACTGCACTGGAATGAGTGTAAGTTGTTGAGCGCAGTGCTGTCTTGTAGGTAGAATCCACACTCCTTGAGTTCAGCCTACAGAGTTAGATCCAAAAAAAACTAGAGAGGTGATAAATAG
This sequence comes from Agelaius tricolor, assembly GCF_023055355.1. Taxonomy (NCBI): domain Eukaryota; kingdom Metazoa; phylum Chordata; class Aves; order Passeriformes; family Icteridae; genus Agelaius; species Agelaius tricolor. The sequence goes on along the minus strand of NW_027269267.1, from coordinate 45,006,698 downwards.
GCTAATTCTGCAAAGTTTAGACAAGCCCATAATAGATCCATAAAAATGACACTTTTAAAACTTAAAAAGGAAGCATTAGGTGTCACAGCTTCTGTGCACCTGATGATCTGCTTGTGATGGAAAACCACCTATTCACCTCAAACACTTAAGGATGGCCTCCTCTTGAAAGTCACACAGGGAGCAATAGGTAGGATCTCACCTATTTCACTCACAGGCAGGTGGTATTAGCACTTGCCCAACAGGAGGAACCAGGACACTGTCCAGACTGCCGGGCTCAAGGATAAGTCTGGCATTGTGTCACTGTCACTCTGTCTTTACTCACACTTTGAATACATGGCTTGTTCATCACTTTAGACTCTGCTTGGTCCTGCTCCCTGCTCTGATGCACATTGCACTTGAGGGCAAAAATATACAATCATTCTGTACTACAATGATTTCCAAGTCTGCACACTGGTCTTGTGTAAAACTGCTGCATTGCCACACCTGCGGGCTGCTCGGGGTTGTAAGCCACACTTCATTCCAGGAGGGTTCTCCAGCAAAGCAGATCCTGGCTCCTCATCCATCAAGGTCAAACGGAGTGTGCTGCTCCTGTTTCTCAAAGCACTGTGCAATGGAAGTCACTGGTACCAATCTTCTCTGCCTTCCCCCTCACAAACCCACCCCCAGATGTCCTGGATTAGGAGAGCTGCTGCCTTCAATATCTTAACTTGTAACCACTTGGATTTAGAGGTAAGATCTGTCACTGCACACATTAACTCCTACCCAAAACTGGACAACCAAGCCAACACCTGAGTTTTGTTATTCTGATAATATGAAATAAAGGTGAGCTTGGGAAAAATGATACATCTATGCCACTCATGTTCCTGTTTCTGGTGAACTTTGTGAGTCTGTGGTACTTGTGCCATGATTTTTATGTATTTGAATTGTTTCAACATCTAGAAGGCAAAAGAAGACATACTGAATTTGCTCAAAAAGCATTGTAGGCTTGCCTGGCAAGTTTATGTCATAGCTTGAATGAAGGATGCAGTAACTGATTCAATGTATAAAAACTGCTGACCTCCCATGGAAGAGGGAGACAACTGCTTTTAAGCAGTTTTCTTTTGCTGAACATCCTAATAACCAGTATAATATGGTGTTGCCTTCAGGAAGGACTTTTTGAAGTCAGTGCAACAACACAGGCTTCTCAGAGCCAGCCAGTTACCTTGCTGGGGAAGCAGTTTTGCTACAGCCACCCCTACCACCTTCAGCTCCTAATACGTTCCTCACACCAGGGTCTGACAGAGGCCTCTCTGTGAGCAGCAGAATCCTGGGTTTCCAAGGTGTGACTTCCAGGAGTGGGATCTGGTACTGAGGTTGTGCCTCGCCTTTCAGTTATTCCCACTACCAACATGTTGGCAACTTACCATGCAGCATCGGGACACCTGCAGTCAAGGTCCAAAGAGCTTTTGGCTCCATTACTAATTAGTATTGTTCACATTAATTTAGTGAAAACTAAATCCTGTCCCCAGACTACAAGTGATACTCCACCTTTCTCATACAGGCAGTTCTGAGAGTCAGGTTATAAAAGACACAGAGCTTTTTTACTTTTACGGACTAAATATATTGACACCTTTTGTACAAATAAAAGCAAATTATAGTATTACATTAATTTAACAAATTCTAATACAAAAACCGGAGTTATTTCATAAAATGCAATTTTTAAATCAAAGCTCTACAGAAACATACAACTCCCCTATAAAGATGTCCAGTCCGCTGAGCATTGTTTGCTCAAAATATAGTTATGAACTTAAATACACTCATAAGTGTATTACACTAAATTATACATTCGGATAAACATGACTGAAATCAGAGATGAAGGAAATCTACTTACGACAGAAGGAGCTGTACAGCTCAAGTGAGAAGCAGCCACCAGCTAAGCTCAACCCAGCCCGTGGGGGCAGCTCTGCCTTGCTGAGGGCTGACCACATCTCTCAAACATGCAGCTCTCCGGGCAACACTTCAGTGTTACCATCAGCAACCTCAAAGAGAAAATAACTGTTGGCAGTAAGAAATGAAGTCACAAGCCACGTCCAGATCACAGGCAGTGTCTTGCCTACACCACTTACAAACTAAAAACTTTCTTTAATAAAACTGATTTATAAAATGTTCGAAACAAATTTTTGCCTATTGCTCTACTTCACCAAGTCTACTCCTTTTGAATTGTTAAATATTATGAAATTACAGAACTAGCTGAATTAAAGGAATACAAAAATTGTCATCTATTAAACATCCACTTTATACATAAACATTTCTGAAACAGATTTACAGTATACAGTTAGTTTATACAGCTTAAGCAACTGTTCCAATGTCATTTCTGTCAAACTGAAAGCAGCCAAAAGGTCTAAGGTTTTGTGAAAAGGTTCTTGGTCAACATTCAAATTTTACCTTTCTCGCACTGCTCACACCCACATCATCAGAATAACATTGCTGGGTTCATTTCACAAACCATACATTATTCCATCTCACCGTATGCTGCCAAACCGGGTAATGTGCAAGAAAAGCTCATTAACTCCAGTGTGGTTTTAAATACAATGTATCTACATTTTTCCCCAGAATGCTTTCGCTTCCTGAGCTAGACATAAAATACCTTAAAACAGGTTTAGACGCAGATCTGAGACCCCATAAGCAAACTACATTAAAATGCATAGAGCGTGGAAAAAACCCCACACCACTTTTGGTAGCTCAAACTACTGGCTGTTAGCGCTCTAAATACATTTTAGATGGATCTAATAATCTGTTGAATAAGGTGGTAAACTTACTACTTTAGTTGTCTAAATTTATTATTGTATATTGCTCTTGCCTTTATGACTTAACAGAATGTGTGTATTTCACAGGCTACTAGACACTCCTCATAATCGTCATCTTGTCATCGAGGTGACTGGATTTAGAAATGCTACAGTCTGCAACAAAAGCATGCAATTTTGGTGGGGTTTCACTTGGCTTTTTAAGATCAAATATGATTGTGTCCAATACTACTAATCTAAATCAAAGAAAAACACCATATTAAAACTGGTGTTTTGCAAGTGCATTTCAATATTTTAAATAATTTTTATTTCCAAAAATATTTAAAGTCACCTTTAATGACAAAGACTAAATATAAAACAGGAACCTGAATTTTGTTTGGATGAAAACAGGTTTTGGAGCTGTGAACTCTTTTGGTTCTCAAGTTCCAAAATATTTTTGAAAGAAAAATTAATTTTCTAATCAAACCATTAATTAACTTGCAACAGAATCTATATTATTAAATAAGCTTATACAGGAAATTGCAATTTGGTAAGCTTGGGTTTAAGGTGCTACTCCATTCGCCTTGGAGTCTTTTAAGGACTTTACCAAGTGGGCATCATGTCTGGGAACCAGACTCTACCAAGATGCTTTGAAACCTCCCAATGAATCTGCTCTAAGCTGTATTTCTGATCAGGAATCAGAACTTCCTCCATAATAGAGAGCTGAGAGAGGCGACCGCCACACATCTTCACGAACTCCACAAAGGCACTGCAGGAGACTTCACATTCCCCGAGGCCCACGGCCGACAGGTACTTGCACCGCTCGGCGATGCAGATCAGCTCCTCGTCCAGCGGCCGCAATCCATTGGCACACACCACCAGCTCGACCAGGCGCGGGCACGTCATCCCCACGCGGCCCAGCACGTCCTTGCTGACCGACCTGCCGAAGTACAGGTGAGTGACGGGGATCTCGTAACGAAAGAACGGGTCAAACTCCTCCTCGTACAAGAAAAAGTACATGACTAAATTTACTTTAGGAGAGTGCTTGATGAAAGCGTCCCAGCTGCTCTTCTGAATGGTGTGGAACTGAGTCTGTCCGGGATTCTCACTGACCACATCGATGCGCAAGTGTTCTAACCTGACGTGTTTCTCCGAGGACAGAGCCAGCAGCAGCTCGTCGCTCAGCAGGTGGTAGTTCAGCGCCAGCTCTCGCAAGCCATGGCACTGGTCAGCCACACAAAGGATACCTGTGAGAGGACAGCACGATGCAAGGCGTTACACAGATAAAGGCACTGATGACTGAACAAAAAATGGGAGGGAACTGTTTGTGTGTGGCAGGAGGGGTGCTTTGGGCACCTGTTTCAAATGTGCAACCAAGACCTTGAATCAAAACCAAATCAAACTGGACAACCAGAACACTACTCTTTTTCACAGGCAGGATCTTGTGACTTTTTTGTACCTACATGTGAGACAGACAGACACACACAATGTGACTACATCTCTGTTTTGCTGGGAATCAGAAAGAAGTGAACAAACACATAAACAGAAGTGACAAATACATAAATAGCATATTCTGACTGTTCTGTTGTAAGACTACATATACTCAATCTCACTTTTGTAAAAGGTGCTTACTCATGATAAAACTATTTCCTTAGCCAGCTTGGAAGAACTGCTGAGTGCTCTGTGGCTGACAAAGCAACTGTGAGTGAAACTTGTCATCTGAAGAAAGCAAATGTAAAGCAAAAGTAAAAGGAATGTTATATTTTAATTCAATAGAGAGGCTCCTGCTGTCATATTTATTTTTTCTAGGAAAGTATAAATGCTTAAATTTGGAAAAGCTACAGCAAAAAGAGGCAAAACAGTAGAAATTTGGAGCAGTAATTTCTAAAACAGCAATTTTCAGATTCTCTTTAATGATTCAATATTCAATGCAGCTCACAGAATATTATTCAATATCAAATATTAAAAAGAGAATCCGGGTCAGTCTAAGGTTTCCACTCACACTATTTGTAGATACAAGCGATGGTATTATACCGGTAACAATACTGAAAAAAATAAAAAGCACTAAGAAGAGCATTCAGTCCTCTGCATTTCATGTGACCCAGAAAACTGCATGAAATGTAGGATACAGCCTTTCCATTAAGAGAAGGGATGAGAACATAGCATTTAACATGAAACTGAAAAACCTGAGCTCAATACACTGAACCAACAGGAAGAAATTCAGAAAACAGCAGTTATTTTAAAGTGCAGCTATTAAATTTAGGGAAGCCTATTCTGAGCATAGAAACACTTTCTTAAAAAAATCACTGCAAAAACATTGCATGAATCAGAAGGGTCACTATGATCACTCTCTAAGGAAACCCAGACATGCTGCTTCAGAATACCTAGGTCTGTTGAGATATATAGTATTTTAGGCAGTTTCAAGATCCAGATACATTTTCTCATCTAAAAAAAGCTTGTTGTCCTGGCTGCCATCCTTCCATAAATCTTTGTTAACTTTTGGGGTACACTATAGACCAGTGCAATGCAAAAAGGGAAGAGCTGGGGTACAACTTACTGTGATTTTTATGGGTCTAAAACTGGATATACATGGTCTGTCAATGCAACTATGCATCCTATATAAAGAGCTGACAGTGTATACAGTGTAGACAGCTACTGGAATGCCTGCCTGGAGCCCATGTATTTCAGAGAACAGCCCTAGGCACTGCCCACACCTTAGTGTCACTGAGAGGTAAACAGCTCTGCTCTCTGATCTTACTGCGGAGCTGCATCAAAAAAATCCCTGACTCATGATGCTCCTGATAAAGCCACACCTGACACCTGCTCTGCTTCCCAACTCCCACCCCAAGAGAAGCAGCCCTCCTACCCCATGCCACAGCACAAATACCACCTTTACAGGAACACTTTCCATTCCCTCTGTTCCAACAGTTAGTGTTTCAGAGTGGGAACACCAAACAGAAGTAACTTCAGATAAGCTCACAAAGATTAGAAATACATCACTGCCTTTGTTTCTCCAGCCCAAAGTCAAACGTGTCTCTTTATCTTTACACAGTAACTTAGAACAATTCACTGTTTGATATCAACCTTTTTCCTTTATCCCTGCAGTAGTGGAGTCTCTCTTGCTCTACTTTCATTACTCTTCTCTGTCCTTCACTAAAAAATTTCTTGAGAACTGACCTAGTAATGAACATTCCCCCCTCCTCCAATCTGAAGACATTTTAATTGCATCTCTAAGTAATTAGTTTTGCAACTCACAGCCCTTTTGTTTCCATAAAGTTTTTCTATATTTTTAGCAGCCTGCTAATTACAATATCCCCATTACAAAAAAAAATCCAGGTCACTTTTTCCTTCAACAGTTTCATTTTTGCAGCCTGCCTGCTCTGGAAGCCAGCTATCCCCACACCAGCTTCTTTCTTTCTTTGTTCCACTTGGTGGGATGCCCCTCCCTGGACACCAGGTGCCCACCAAAGCTGTGCAATTGCTCCCTTCCCCAGCTGGGCAGGGGAGAGAGAATACAGTTAAAAACTCAAGAGTGAAGATAAGGGTGACAGGGAGAGATCACCAATTACCATCATGGGTAAAACAGACTCAACTTGGGGAAATCAATATATTATCACTTGAATCAGAGTAGGGTAATGAGAAATAAAAGTGAATCTTAACACACCTTCCTCTCACTCCTTTGTTCTTCCCAGGCTTAACTTCCTTATTATTTTCTCTACCTCCTTCCCTCCCAGCAGCACAGGGGTTCAGGGAATGAGGGCTGTAGTCAGTTCTTCAGACATTGTGTCTGCCACTCCTCCTCAGGGGGAGACCACCCCTCACTCTTTCCCAGTCCCTCACATGGGAGCAGTCCCCAATGAACTTCTCAGTGGGAGTCCTTCTCAGACTGCAGTTCTTCACAAAGTGCTCCAGCGTGGGTCTCTTCCATGGCATGCAGTCCTTCAGGAACAGACTCCAGTGTTCCACACAGGGTCAATTCCTGCCATCAAACCTGCTCCAGCATGGGCTCCTCTCTCAACACATGCTTCCAAGAGACTCTTCCAGCATGGGCTTCCCAGAGGGTCACAGCCTCTTTCTGGCATCCACCTGTCCTCCATGGGCTGCAGGTGGACCTCTGCTCCACCGTGGCCCTCCATGGGCCGCAGGGGCACAGCTGCCTCAGCATGGTTTGCACCATGGACTGAGGGGAATCTCAGTTCTGGCACCTGGATCAGCTCCTGCCCCCTCCTTCTTCATGGACCTTGGTGTCTGCAGAGTTGTTTCTCTCATGTATTCTCACTCCTGTCCCCAGCTGCAACTGGTCTCCTGCAGTACCTGCTCCCCCTTCGTAAACAGGTTATCCTAGAGGCACTACCATTGTCACTGATGGGCTTGGCCTTGGCTCTGCTGGACAAGGGGAAGCTTCTGGCAGTTTTCACAGAAACCACTCCTGTAGCCCCCTCAGTGCCCCACAAAACAAGTGCCATGCAAACCCAGTGCATTCACTTTTTTTTCTATCTCAAGGCACACCCTTATCTGAATTAAGCAGTTAAACTCTCCTACTGTTTGCTCAGCACTCCCTGGTTTTGTTACTAATGCATCTTACCCCGATCTATTCATCCTCCATGAAGAACATGGAGGATGGAACATGTCCTTTAACAGGCATGACCACTTCTTACCCATTGTTCCTTCAATTTACAACCATGCAAGATACATCAATCAGAACACACCCATGTCTCCTCCCAAATTATCAAGTGTATGATGTTCCAATGAAGCCTTCTAGCAAGGATTATCCACAAACGAGCCAACTCTGCTAGAGCTGACAGGCTACTCTTCGATCCAAGTCCAAGGAAATGACTCTCCCTGCCTAGCTACAAATTACTGCTGAAGCCTTTTCCTCTTAACAGACACAGCTGTTATGGCTCTTGCACTTCTCAGACACAAGGATTCTCAAAAAACAATTTTAGGCTGGAAAAGCCAGTCCCTCAAGCCAATTTAAACAAACCCCATCTATGACTAAAAAGCTTGGAGGAGGCAATTATGCAGTTAATTCTGGGAACACTTTGCTGGACCAGGCTGCTGCAAAACACCACTCCTGCATTTTCAGGACTTCTTTACACAAAGCCAAACAGGAGGCCCGGTCTGAGAGCTACACTTACAAAAGGTATTAAATTTGTTTTGTTTGTTATCACTACAGTAACACACCCTCTGCAACAGTACTGCTTTTCCCTTGTAGGAATCCTGCTGGTGAATTTGACAGATAATAAATCTAGCATTTACAGCTGCAATGTATTTGCATGGAGAAAGTTATGGTGTTATGGTTTCTATAGTTTCTACTCATCCTCAGAAGACGAATCACACTAAATTGCCAGCACTTCATTTACAACTCCTCTTCTCTTTCTCAGTAGAAAACTGTAAGTGTTAAGCTGATGGTCTGTGAATAAATCTTAAATTCGCTGTGTGTTGTGTAAGTCTATCAGAAATGTAAATTCTGTGAACTTCAACAATCTTGAATGATTTTGTTCTGGTATGAGCTGGCTTCATTCTTGTTACAGACACACTTAAGAGTGTTAGAGAAGTACATTTGGTGACTGCAGAAGTTTTGCACAGCTCAGTCTCATCTCCCCTTTTTGATGCTGTCCGCAGTTTTTCTCCAGCGATGACTTTCTTTCAGAATTACTAAACCAGCATCTTTCTAAGCCATGGCATGGCAACAGTCAAAACCCACACATAACAAAGTATGGAAAAGAAACCTGTATTCCAAAAAAGCTTCATTATATTGGAATACTTTGTCATTGCACAAATAGAGCACAATCAATTTGATATGTTCTCATTAAGTTCCACATGAGGTTAACTATTTGCCCACAGCAGACATGCACTATTTTATCATTAGCCCAGTAGTCACTGTGAAGTGGTAGGATAGATGGATTGACCACCAGCTGGAAGTACTTTATTCATGGACAGTTGCTGGTAAAACAACACTCATCTTCCCTCTTACCCCACCCCTCTGTTTTCAGAGGTGTACTGGTTTCAGACAGAATTTATTGCATGCATTAAAAAATCCCAACCAACCAACCAAAAAATCCCAAAGAGGCTAACCCCAAAACCACAGCAGCTTACCAGCTGGAGAAACATGAGGACAGCTGCTCATTTTCAACAGTTTGAGGGTGTCACTGTTGTTAGCCACCAGAACCTTGAGAGATGGATCATCCACGGGTGTGTCATCAATTTTAAGTGAAGAGAGGGATTTGGAGTTCACAAACACCACTGTCAGTGCAGAAATAAAGTGAGACTGAAAAAAAAAAAGGAAATTTAAATGAAAGAGTAGTATGTTAAGTAAAGATCTCAATGGTTTCACAATGTAAACAGCACTCCTAGTTTTTAGTTCTTGACATCATTTGTTGAAAAAGCATTCTTTTGATATTGCATAATTTAAAAATTATACTAAAACTGACATTTTTAGTAGAGGAAGTGTAATAATCTTTTGCTATCTGTTTATGTATTGGGCAAATCAGAATGTATAACATTAGATGTTAATCAAGAACCTGACCTTGGACAATCCACTGCGCAAATTTAAATCTGCAGAAAGACCACAAGCAAAGGGAAAGCCTAGAAGCCCTCATTTTGAGGATTTGTTTTAATGTTCTTTGAACAGATGAGACAAGTCACACTCTAAAAGAAGCATCTTGTAGAAGAGGAATTCCCTCATGGCAAGTTGTGCTGCATACATAGTCAGGAGTGTTTGTATCCAAAGACAAATGACTGCACTGCCTGCCTACCACCCACATAGAAATATTTAGGGTTTGGACAGGTTTCTTGGAAAGCTAACTGGAGTGGTCCAAACAGAGCCATGGAGCAGGAAATCTATGAACTACTGGATAAGCAGCATAGATAAGGCAGGACAAGTGCTCAGCATTTTTGCATAACCACTGAAACTTATCATTAAAGACAGAGCCCTGGGAACCTGAACTTGAGAAACACAGACTAAGGAGCAGATACATCAGTGATGGTAAAAACCACTGGTGGTATGAAGTGAATATTTAGTTCATCTTCATGATTTCTTATCAGACTGACCAAATAGACTTTAAAAAAGAATTTTCTCCATGCGCTACATTAAATATCTTTAAAAAACTGAGCTGCTGCTTGGATTTCAAGCCTGTTTCACTCTGAGCCACAGGAACATACCCTGAATACAGTTATATAAGAGAAGGCCTGGTAAAAATATTTGTTTGTTCATAGGTGATATATTTGTGATTTTTGATAAAACTGCCACACAATGAGATTTAGAGTAGGACTTCTTTCACGTTTACACAAACTTTCAAAGTCAGTTCATGCAGATGGAAACATGAAGTTCAACTCAGAATCTTTACACACTTTGGCTTTAGGGACCACTCCAACTATCCCAACAGTATGCTCATATGTGTTATGTACAGAAGAAAAGATGCTTTAATATTATTTCAACTCTGTATTATGAGAATGTTAGCACTGTGTTTTTATTCTCTGTATTTAGAAAAAGGTTGTTAAATAGAAAGGCAAAGAAAGTTAACCACACTTATTAAAAAAGGTAACTTGAACCTTCTAGTTTGAAGAGCTAGCAGGAAACAGGCAATATCCCAACATGTAAATGCTGGTCTTTTCAGTATTGCCATATCTGTAGTCTGTAGTATGATTCTTTAAAAGATTCTACACACCTAAAATGTACTTAGTGAAAAGACAGGCAACACAACTCTAAATATGAGTTAGAGATATTTGCCACATGTCAGGTCACTTGACAACAAGAGAGCACTGATGAAGATAATTCCAAGTAGTTCAGACCTCCTATACAGTCTGATAAAAATAAGACCCGCACCACCCCCCAAGAAATCCAAAACCACAGCAAAGTATTAACCATTTCCCAAATTAATTCAGCTTTGTCTGCTTTTCATCTAATGGACCTGTCACTAACAGCTTCCCACAAGAATTCAGTCACAGTCAAATTAAATTCTTTAGTTTCACTATTTGTCCCTTATGCAAGTGACAAAACTATTGAAGTCATAAGCACCACAAGGCAAGTTATCCTTAGAGCTAATTTTGACTTATTTTGAATCTATTTTTTTAAAGGCCAAATGTGAACTTACTGAGAAACAAAAAAAAAGGAAACCCGTGCTTCATAATCCTTGAAGCTGAATAAGAACATAGCATGAACAATTACAAGTAATTACTCAGCAAGCTAGACATGACCCTAATATATCCCTCCAGTGAAAACTAAGAGATCTAAAGCAGCATTCAGGTTAATAAAAAAAAAGTAAGAAAGAGCTGAAAGGACAAAGTATTTTTAACACACTGTGGATTGTTGTCACTATATTCAGGTTTTCTTATCATCACACCTCGAAGAACATCAGAAAAGGAAAAAAATCAGAGCAAAACTAATTAAATATCTGAAAAGCCTCTTTGAAAATTATCAGTTAAAAATACATATTCAAGAGAGACATATGACATGGCAGTGACCACTGCAAGGATAATAACTGATAACCCTTCTGTAGCAAACCTCACCTGCAGCCTACTTCCCTTTCCAAGGCTGTCTCTAGTTCTTCTTTGTCCTCACTGCCATCAGCAGCCAATAGTCTATTTGTATCTGCCCTTCACAACCACTCCTCTGCTCCTTCCACCTCACTAGCAGGAATGCTTCTCTAGAAGCACATCTAAGAGATTTGTCATCCAGATTAAATGCTTTCGAACAAGATCTGATTTTTGGTAAACGTGCAAGGTAAAAATCTTGACTGAAAATTTCAGAAATACAGTGCACTTCACCAAGTATGTTAACGCTTGACTGCCTGAAGTGAAGCCCTGCAAATCATGATCCTATTTCTTTCTGAAGAGATTGTGTAAGCCCTATGGCAAGTCCACATGGATAAAACTCTACCAATCATTTGATTGTCTCCTAAGCAAACCCCACAACACAATTACACAGACCTGAACTGTCTAGCCTCTTAGCTTGCACCACACTGCTCAGCACTACATTGAGGTCAACAGACAGGAGGACTTGAAAGAACAAGGTCAGGCCTACGCTCTCATATGATTCAGAGACTGAATGGAACTTCATATATCCATCACTGTACATATCAGCTTCTCCCTTTATTACAGGCTAGACCACTAAAAAACTTTTCTTTATCCAAGATTCATATTCCCACAATAGAACTTTTCATAAAGTTACAGAAGTACTGTATGAAACACTGCAATACTTTGCAATAGAAAATATACATAACAAAATACCTTTGGTAAATCCATGAAGCTTGGCCGGGCAGTTGAAATTAGCCCAAGTGTTTTCAGAGAGCAATTCACAAGCTGTGATAAAATATCACAAGCTGCTTCTGCAGATTCCTTGCTACTGTCCACCTTAAAACAAAACGAATTTCGTGTTCAGAATGCACTGCAAATACACTCTTTAACTTTTTTTTTTTCACTTTACCTTCTGAAATGTGATGTAAAAAAAAACTCTCATTGTGAATCCATCAATGTTATTCTTTATTCCCCCAAAAAAGTATGAATCAAAAATCCAAGACTATTTGCTCTAAATTTACTACTCTTCTAAACAGTTTGGTAAAATATAGCATGGTGAGGGGTTAGCTAAACAGTGTGTTCCAAGATCCTCATTCTACATCAAGTAACAAGCCAGTGGAGGGTCCAGAGCCTATTCCACTTCCTCTCTACATTCCTCCTTACCAAAATGCAAGAATTCTATAAATCCTCTACTATGTAAAAAGCCATTTCTTTTTACAGTGGCTCAGTTCATAAAACTGAGCTGCTGGAGAGTTAAGTGCATTATCATATAAACCTGAATGACTGGCCCTTCACTGCTAAACCACAACAGACGCAATGGATACTCTAAAAAAACCAAACCAAACCAAGCAAACCAACACAAATCCCAAAACCTTCATCAGTCAGCTTGCTACCCAACCAAATCACTAAGTGTGTCTCCAGGGGACTTCCCCCGACCCTCAGATGTGCTTTCTGAATGCGCAGCAGCCATGAGAGCTTCGCAGACCTACAGAACAGTATAAAGCTTGATCACAGGATCAAATTTAACTCCACTGTAAGCCGTGCTACCTTGGCAGCAACAGATTAAGTCAAATGAACATTCATTTTCTGCTCCAACACAAGCTGAAAAACTTTGATTTTCAACAATTCATCCTTCTTTGCCTATAGAAAACACCTCTCTTGTTTTCAGCCTTTACAAAGGACTGGTGAGTGTTACACCCACTTCCTTGTGTATTCTGCAGCACTGGAACAACTGAAGTGACACATGAAAGAAATGATGGATCACCCTACAAGCAAAGGGCACCCAAAATTCCTTGGGTGTAAAGCAACACAGACAGGAGATAAGACACTGGGAAGTCACTCCACTACAGCCCCAGGTTTTCTTTATTTGGATGCTGATAAAAGCCCTGAAAACCACGTGGTAACAGTTTGTATCTGGTACTGCAAGCAAGCAGTAGCAATACATGTGATCAGTTAGAGGTGACTCAGCTCCTCACATGCTGATGATTCCAGCTTTAGAACTGCCTGATCTCAGAAACAAGTATGCTGAACTTGCTGCAGAACACACTTCCTTTCCAAATTTCTCACACAGCTGATGCATATGCAGCCAGGAGATTGACAGCACCCTTCCAAAACACACTGCTATGTAAGCCCACATTAGAAGTTTTCATGTACTGAAAATAATTCCACAATGTGAAGACATGCACCATCCTATGCAAACCACACAAACTCTCTCAGTCCCCTGTACGCAGCTGCACTGAGTACAGACAATCCCATACAATTTAAGATTAAAACTGCTAGTTGATGACTGGCAGTACTGAAGTCCCTCTCTGTGCATTAGATGTTTTCTAACCATGAATATTAGAGCCAAGTACCTACAGGATGTGAAATGGGGAAATGCTCAACTTAGGTATTCTGACTGAACTTAATTCTGAGGCAGTAACCCACTCATGCAGTCGTATCAGAACTATTTCTGTCCACTTCACGAAGCAGAATTTTAAGCAGCTGAACTGCTACAAAAAAAACCTCAAAAAACCAAAAAAGCCAAAACCAACCAAAAAGCTCACAAAACCCCCCCCCAAAAAAAACCCAACAAAGGACCCACAAAAACAAACAAAAAACCACAAAAAAACACACCACCAGCCAAAAAAAATCCCATCTGACAGAAATAAGACAATGAAAAGGTATGTTCAATACTGTTATTTCAAGTTTTGGTCCTCAAAATAAACCCAAACAAATTAATTGGGAGGTAATCTCCACGTCTACATGTCCATTTAGACAATCCATTTCCTCCACCTATTCAGGTGGCCTGAAAACAAGGCCACCTACCACACTGACAGCTGCCCTATTCCTTTTAGGATAAAAGTCACTTTAAAAAAGCCTATAAAGTACACTACCTTGAAGCTAACATACTGCAGGTGATTGGAATGCCTCTTTATTATTTGCTTGATTAGTTCAGGGTGTGTAGTCCTCAGGTTTGACGTGGCTGGTTGATTCAGCTCAAACTCAAAGCACCTCCAGAGATCAGGCATATGAAACACTTGGTTCCAGCTCCTGCAGACCTGGGATGCATGAGCACGATCCAGAAGTGGCAAGTACTGGAACACCTGCAGGATAATGTCTTGGAGCAGATTTGCCCAGTCAGGACTCTGCACAACTGTGGTTTTCTTCTCTACAATCTTGTGTCTCTTGGATTCCTTCTCAGTTGTGTCTTCAGATGAACTGCTGTTGGCCTCATTAGTTGTCCTTCCTCGTTTCATTCTACAGAAGTAATTAAAAAAAAATATTTATTTTGTAAATGTAAGAGCTGAGAACAATATTAATAGAAACCGTGGAGTTGAAAAGGGTATTTTATGCAACAACACCTTGGCAGAGTTTTTTTTCCTGCCATATATAAAGGAAAAAAACCCCAAGTAACAAACCAAAATGGCAGTCCAGAAATAACATTATCATCTAAGCTGATATCTTTACTATTACTTCTTTAATCATTAACAGTGCCAACCCATTTATAACAGTCACCCTCCTTTCAGTGTTTCATTTGTGTGTTTGAGAATACTTTGAACTAATTTGTTTTACTGTGTTGTTGATTATTACTCTACTGTTCTACTAATGGAAGGAAAATCTTCTAAACAATTTTTTGAACACTGACATAAATATTCCTGGCCCAGTCCTATTTATTAGGAACTACACTTGAAACTGTGGAGATAAAAATCAGGCAAGGAAGTAAATAATTACTGTATGTATGCTTGCAAGCACTGCATATTGCAATGCTGCATCAGACCAAATAATTTTTTTCTGAGAAAGGAAGAATATTTTCTTTTTAAATTTATTTATTTAAAATACATTGCTTAAATAGACATCTGTTTTAAATCAGTATCCTTGAAAATATATTTCATCAAGTCCATTGGTGTGCTTTCATTTTTCCAGCTAACTAGTAAATAGGCATTACAGAAGACTTCCAGTAACAGTCTGGAAGTTTCAACCCACAAAAAAAATTTAGAGAAGGGCCAGAAAAAATTCTTCAAAATTGTATTAAATTCAGCAAGCCTGCAGCAAAAGGTTGTAGCATATGCTTTTGCCATAATTACATCACCTAAACAACTTCTACCTTATATTACATTATTGGAGAGAAAAAGACCCTTACCACTACATATATCTGAAACACATCCAGGCTCACTGGGTTTTAATCCAAGCATGTTCTTTTGTACATGCCATCTTACAAGTGAACTCGGCATCTGATCATTTATTTTCAAAAGCCTCAGTGTGATGCACATCATGTCCTAAAGGGCTCTACTGCCTCATATTCAACTACAATGTGCTCAATTCCAGTCTCCAGAGAGCTGAGAGAATCCAGGGGCAGGGTGAGCCTGACACATAAAGCACCCCCAGCCTCCCCAGAAGATAAACAAGGACTTCATACACAGCAAAATCATCCTGGTTTAACATTCAAGTACAATTACACGTCTAGGGTTATCACATGCCCAGATCCCTCCTGGGATCTGAAAAGTTACATATCCCTGCTATGTACTGCGACTAAGTCTGGAAGTACTTCCTGAAACAAAATGCCAGCTAAAAATTATACTGCTCATAATCCAGTGCATCACAGATTACTTTCTCAGAGGCAGCACCTCCCTACCTACCTTTAAAAGGCTTTAATCCTAGCTACTCACATGACAGAAGCAAGCTATCACTTAAAGTCTAATGCCACTCATAAGATGATGCAGACAAACCTGAACACAGGGTCATGAAAGACTGATGAAAAAGAATTTGTCTTGACTATTTTAAACTCCTGTTTTTACTCCCAGCACACTTGGAGGCAAGCAGAGCATGAAAACAGTACTGGGCAAAAATCTCTAGTTGCTTCCTGAGAACTGTTTTCCGTGATTCAGTTCCCATCTACGGGACTATGCAGAACACAATTCCTGTGCTGGAACAAGCTTTCTGCCAGAGACAGAGCTCTGGTGCTGAGCCACTTCATCAGTGAAGAAAAGCAAGAAAACTGAACAGTGACTCAGAACCATCTGCAACTAACAAAAATATAAAGGAATTGGATTTTGCAACCGTGAAAGTGGAATTCAACTTAAAATTAATCAAGAATTAATTGGCAAATCCACTGCAAGCCTGTCGTGTTTCTCTTAGAGATAATAACTCAGCATAGTGCAAGAACAGTATTTATAATAAGTTAGTCTGAAATGCAACATTGGTTTAAGCTTTAGGCTAAACAGATATTCCAAACAACTAGGTTATAAGGAGCATTCACCACAGCCAAGCTATTAACTTGCCAAACTCAGGCTTGCCTGTTTGATGTCCAAGTCTTTCCAAAGCCATCTGTAAAAAGCTACAGAAGGTACTGTTAGACTGGGCTCTCCAAGTCCTCCTTTGCAGAGATCCTGTCTCATCTTCTGCTAGCAAGGCAGTAAATCTGCATAAACGTTCCAGTGAGGTAGGCTATTGTTATCACTGCATTAAGGTAGGGTTTGGGTTTTTTTTTTTTCCCCTCTTCTTTGTCTCCCTTTCAGAGAAGACCAGGAGGGAGCTGCCACTGACAAAACTGCATTCATTTTTCTTCTGGAAAAAAAGCCTCTGGGATGTGTTTATAGGAGTGGACCAGTTCAATGACAGCTCTCACGGTGCACCTCTGAGCTAAATGGGATGAGCTCTAAGTAGTTAATACGTGCTGGTTACAGTCCAAAACCCACTCATGGAAGTTGTGGGATACTGTCCCATATTTTTGTAAACAGCCAACTTAAAAAATAAAAAGACGCCACAGCCATTACTTAGAGGTATACTGATATTTTCTTCTTCCAAGAAAATAAGAAGTTATATGTACTAAATGCCATGACTTAAAGCAAGGGATGGGAGAAAAAAAAACACCTTTCCAGACAACTTTTTTTGTTACTGTATTTAAAGAGGTCAAGATTAAGATTTTTGAAACCTTTCAAAAGTATTTCCTTAGCAAACTTTTTCCAAACGTCGCCTTTTTCCAAAGGAAAAAAGTGCCTAAGCTCAAGACTAAAAAATATTATTTTAAGAACTGCGTGACCGTTTTGTCATCTGATTTTTAACCAATTTGTTCATCTAATTTTTGGATTCTCATTTTAGAACTTGAAGTATCAAAATAGTTTTTTTAAAAATATAACTGCTTTCAACCTCTTAACGTGCCAACAATAAAACAAATATGAAATTTTAAAAATGCATATTTGCCTGCACAAGTTTACAGAGCTATCTAAAAATATATTTACTTTTAAAAGGCCACTTAAAGTAAACCTTTCTGAACATTTAACATAAGAAAAAGGCAATGCAATTAGAAGTTCAATTCACTTTGCTTTATGTATCCAGTAATTTAAAGATCCGACCACTTGAAACCCAAAGCCAACTTTTCAACAAGGAAGACATGGATGCAAAATTCCATACTAGCAAATTACTCTATGAGTAAAACCTACTTTTCAAGGAATGATTGCTTATCACTTCTTAGAAATGCACGAACCATCAATCTTGCTTTTATCTCTCTCTGGCGAACTCAGGACACACACATATCATTGTTTTTCAAACTGCTGCTATAACCAACTTTGCTTTAGCAGCTAAGATTTTGCCAGTAAGGAAAATAAATCCCAAAAACCAAACCAACAAAAATACCCAACTCTATGGGGGCAGAGAGATGGGTGAAAGACGGGTGCGTGCCTAACTCCTTAAGATTTTCCAAGCAAATTTCTCCACCTATTATAAGGACTCGTTTCTGAACTCCGCACCTGGGCGCAACCCAGGCTATCTTGTTTGCAATAGTCGTGTCCAACCCTAATCACACAGTTCAGTCACCGAGCAGCAGGAGGAGGAGCAAAGCACGTGCTTAACATTGTTTTTATTGCCGAGTAAGGTGCAGCCAGAACACAACGGCAGTTAAAAAACAAAACAAAACAAAAAAATCCCACAACCAAAACCAAACAAAACAAACTGTGCAGAGCTGTTTGCACCCGACTGATAACGCTTTCCCAAGAGCCTGTCCAACCGAGCTCGCTGTGCCTCAGCCCCGCTGTTCATGCAACACCAGGAACGCGCTGAAGGGGAGCAGGGGCTGAAAGAAGGGGCGAACCCAACCCCTCCCTGCCGCAAACAACCTGCTCCGCTGGACACAGCGAGGCTTCCACGACTGATTACCGTTATCACGGGAAAGCCTCGAAGCAGCAACCCCAAACACGGCGGAGTAGGATTTAAGGATCTCTCGCTACTCCCGGAGAAGGCTCCCCTCAGGGTCGGTTCCTTCCGGCCCAGCCCCGGCCCGGGGCGCGGGGCTCCGACAGCCCGGCAGGCCTCGAGCTCCGCCGCCCCCGCTGCTCGGAGCCCGCTCCTGGGGCCTGGGACCCCGCGGATGGTCCCGCTGCGCCGCCGCCCGCCCGTTCCTGCCCCATCACCTGGCGGCTCCCTGCTGCGCTTCGCATTAACCGGGGCTCGGGCCGCGCTGGCGCCTCCGCTCCGGCCACATCAGCTCTCTCCGCCAAAGCCGACCCCAGCGCCGCCTCCGCCGCCCGACCGTCCGCTCCGTCCCGTCCCGTCCCGCCCGCGTCGCTGCTTCGCTCCTTCCCTGGCCTCGCTCTCTGTTTACTTCCAGCGGCGGAAGCGACGCGAACCAGCCAAAATGGCGGCGGGCGGCGGCCCCACCTCCCCTCAGCGCCCCCGCCCGCGGCGCCTCGGAGCCAGGGACGGCGCCGGCTCCTCCTCCCGCCCGTCTGCACTACGGCTCGGGGCTGGGCGCGTCCCGCCTCGGGCAGGGAGGGAGCCGTGCAGTCTAGAGACGTACCGGGGCTAATCCCAGAATCTGTTAGGTTGGAAAAGTCCTCCGAGATCATCGAGTCTGGCCTGTGATCGAACGCCCCCATGTCAGCTGCACCATGGCACTCAGTGCCTCCTCAGTGCCGCGTCCAGTCTGTCCTTAAATGTCTCCAGGGATAGTGACTCCACCACCTTTCCAATGCTCACTCACCCTTTCCGTGAAGAAATTCTTCCTAGTATCCAACCGTAACCTTCCCTGGCGCAGTTTATGACTATGCCATCTTGTCCTATCACTGGTTACCTGGGGGAAGATGCCGGCCCCGACCTGGCTACAAGTTTCTTTCAGGAGACGTAGAGAGTGACAGCTCCCGACCCTCCCGACCCTCGGGTTCCCCCCGACCCTCCCTTTTCTTCAGGCTAAGCACCACCAGCTCCCGGCTGTTCCTCATAGGACTTGTGTTCCAAGCACTTCCCCAGTTCCATTGCCCTTCTCTGGACACACTCCAGCCCCTCACTTTGTTTGTTGTCCAGCGTGGGGCCCTGAGCTGGACACAGCACTCGCGGTGTGGCCTCTCCAGTGCCGAGTACGGAGGCAATCCGTGCCTGGCCCTGCTGGCCACACCACTGCTGACATTGCTGTGTGCTGTCGTTTGCCTTCTCGGCCACCTGGGCACGCTGGGTGTTACCAGCGATGGAGCTGGATCCTTATCACCAGTACAGCCGGTTGCGTCCTGTGATCTGAAAGTCACACGTGAGGATGGCCTTAGGAATAGAGGTAAGAGGGAAAGCAAACCACCAAAGTGTCCTGGGGCCGGCAGGCACTGGGAATTATGTGCTTGGGATTTTGCCAGGCAGAGAAGACAAAGTGATGTGTGACATTTGCCACGGGCTGCAAATGCCTTGTCATCATGTGTCCTTCATGCATGCGGTACACTCCAATGCACCTCATTTTTCAGCCCTGTATGTGTCCAAACTCTTTACAGTTGTTAAGATTCACAAAACTTAATTATTAATTTATTGCAAGCTATAGTAAATAAATTACTGCTCAAATTGTTGTAATCCCAATTCCTGTCATTATTTTCTTGGAAACAGCACTTGTGATCCTGTGCTCACCCCAGTCTTGAAATGGCTTTGAAACATTCTTCAGTGGTCACTCAAATATCACCATCCCTGAAATCTTTAAGAAGCACTTTATAAAAATACATTTCCTTGCACACATTAAGTCAGTTAATTTTTTTTAAGTCTAATTCATTGAGATTATTAGTGGGGGGGGGAGGAGGGGGGGGAAGACTTGTCTGGAAACAGAATTGTTTTTCAGTGAGAAACATATAATAAGTTTTTATTTTGAGTTTCTGTGAGAAAATAATCTCTTTTTCTCCATTTCAGAATGTCTTGAGCTGTTTACTAAAGCTCATCCATTACAGTTCTGTGTTCTGTGTGTATTTATAAATCTACATCCAGTCTTCAGCTTTGCAGGAAATGCAACAAAAATCTGGAAATAAGAGGTGAGTTATCACCTTACCTTGAGAAGATCAATGAGTATCTTAGACAACCTTGTAATAGCAAATATGTGACTGTATAATTTGCTCAGTTTTATGAGACAGCTGTATAAACCTTGGTAGGTAATGAGATGTGTTTATGAATGGAGCCAATACTGTCAAGAAACCTGCAATAACTGTTTTGCCATCCCCATCTGGAAGTGTTCCATGTCTTCCATTCTCACTGCTTAGGAATTCCCTTTTCAGCCCTGTGTTCCAGGTCAGAGATGGTTTCTAATGGTGGGAAGAGAGCATCCCCCAATTAGTTTCTAGTAAAGACAAGTCGTATTTGCAAGTATGCAACTTGCAAACTGCTGGAGATGTGGGAGACAAAATCAGACTGACTGCAAAGGCTGGAACTAGGCCTGGGCCCAGACTGTGGGGAGAAGGATCTATTTTTTATCAACAAATAGAGAGCAAGCAGCTGCTACTTCTCCTGGACCACTCTTAGTGTTTTAAGGCAGCATTATGTGCATTTTGATGTGATGTAACTGAGCCATGCCATGTGAAGTCACTAAAAATATAGTTTCATCAAGATTTATGCTCTGATCAAGTTCTGGTGTCTGCAGAAAAAAAAAAAAAAAAAAAAAAAAAAAGAAGTATCTTTTGACCAAAACAAATATTTTCTTTTTTTTTTTTTTGTTTGTGTAGAAGTCTCGGGAGATGTAACAGCTGCAATTTCATTATTTTTAAGGTAACGCTACTTTAAAACCCTTGCATTATCTGAGTTTCACTGTATTGACTTACTGGGAGGGACTTCTTACAGTGCTGAGCAGTTACAATTTGCTGCCTTATCGTCAGAGTAAACCAAGTTTGGCTCACTGCCTGTGCCCTTCTTTGCTTTGTTGGAGCCGCTTGTGTAAGTTTTAGGCACCCTTTGTGTGTGTAGGAGAGGAGAACAAGCGCAGAAAGCACTCCCAGCATGACACTGTTTGGGGCCATAGCAGCTAAACTCGGCAAGAAAGGCAGCTGCAGCTCTGTCCTTGGGGCCAGCCCAGGCCCTGGGCATGGTGCAGAGCACTGACAAAAACATCTGCAGTGTCTGTGGGCAAAGCACAAGAACTGGGCAGTTCATCAGAGCTGCGGGCAGCTGGTGGTGTGGGCTCCTGGTGACTCCCCAGGGCTGGCTCTGGTTTAGCTGGCAGACAAAGCCCTGCAGAGCTCCTGGACTCAGGTAGCTGGCACTGAGATGGGTGGCAGCAGGCTAAGAAGGGGCCAAGCAGTAAAGGTTCAAAAAACATCCATAAGTCTGGGCTGGTCTGTGTTGTTGCCAGTGGTGGCTGGGCACTTTGGAGCTTTAGTCAGTAACTTGGACACCTCTGTAAGGTGTGTCTGCATTCAATAGTCTCTATGCCTTACAGTAATCACTTAACTAACAGCAGGTGGGGTTTTGAGAGAGGAATATTTTTAATGATTTTTTTTTTTGGTGTATGCTTTCAGTAGTAACAGAAAAAGGCCATGGCCTGTGCTGAGCCCTGCTATGCAAAAATGAGACTATTAAGGAAACTGCATTGTAACTTTTTATTTTTCCAAAAGAGAAGGAGAAGCTCTCTGAAGTTTCAGTTTTTCTGATGGGAGAATCACTCACTTAGAGATGTGAAGCAGCCCTCACTGTCACCATGTGAAGATGAGGAACAGCCCACAGGCGTAAAACCCAAGATATAGCCAGTAAAATCTCAGTGTCTAACAGGGGATCTCACCAGCTCAGGCTGAGGCTGCACAGAACACCTCATTTCAGCTGGCAGGCTGCCTGACTGATGAAGACACGGCAACATTTCAAATGCCAGGTCTTGATTATAAATGCTGCACCCTTTAGCACTGAAAGTCTACTGTGCTGATTTTCTGGCCATATTCAAGTAGCTCTGAAGCATTCCTGAAGCAAGGAACTGTACTCCACCCTGATAAGCCTGGCTTGCATTTGGCTAGGATAAGAATGCAGAGAGGAAAATCACAGAAGCAATTGGAAGAGAGTAAAGTAACCATAGCAGACCAGATCCAGCTATGATGAAAGTATGTCAGGCTTGCAGGGCATGAGTAGCTCTGATTTAATGAAAATAGAAGTTCTGAAAAATGTGGAGAATATTGATATGATGAGTAGGGGCTGAAAGAGCTGGTCTAGAATGTCTGTGACAATCTTAATTCTCAGCAGATTGTGCTGAAAAAGAAAATACAGAGGAAAGCTGAATCTATTCATTATCAATGCCAAAAGAAGTGAATGTTTTTAAGTAATGGATATCATTAGGGAAACTTCCTGGTTTTATTTCCTGAACATGTCTATACAGGAAGATTTTCTGTGGTGAGGGACTTTCTTATACTGTTAGAATGTGGCATTATGGGCTGCTAAAATAAGTATGTTTCATCCATCTAAAGCAAGACCTTACAGAATAGGAGCTGTAACTCAGCTTTTCTTTTTTTTTTTTTTTAACAGTAGATACAAATAAAATGGTCTTTAAACCAGTGAGCCTCAATTTAAGGCCTCTTGGCCACAGAAAAATACAAAGATAAAACTAAGGACAGTGTTGCCTGCAACAGGCTGTTTACCTGATGTTGTTGCTCATGGTTCAGTAGAAGCTGGACATAATTATTTTAAAACGTTCCTCACTTTCTAAATATTGTTTCTGTCTCTAGAGGCTCTAGTAATTCTTTCCAGATGAATGGCTCCCATGGTTGCTTCCTGGGTAAAAGCTGTTGTACCACTCTATTTTGTTAGGCAATACAGCAAAAGCTGCTGTTTGCTGGAGCCCCTCTGACAGGGGAGTCTGGTGGCATGGCCTTGGCTAGGGCTGCTGTACAAATGGGCAGAGTGGGCTGAGTTGTGCCCAGCAGCACAGGCAGCACCTCACCTTTGCCATGGTGTGATCCATGGACAGAGCAATGCTGCTGGAAAGGGCAGTGCCAGCTCACTGATAGGTTGGTCTGACAGCATCCTGCTAGAGGAGGTCTTTGGTTTACAGGAATTTTCTCTGTGCTTTGTGTAGCTCCTTGCAAATCAGTTCAGCTGACTCTGCCAGTGGGTGAGGAGTTAATATGATTAGCAAGCCACAGTGATACAAATTCCCAAACAGACTTATTGCTAAGAGGGGGCTGGCATTTGTATTAGGATTGGCCTTGGTACCAAGGCATGGAAGGAGGGTACCTTATGTGTGATGTGAAATGTGTCCTGCAAGGGCACCCTAAAGCTGGTTTCCAAACATGGCTTGTTTCTAACTCTTGTATCCTAGCACTGGAGGCAAACCCCAGAAGTTATTCACCAGCTCCTTGATTGTATGAGAGTGTTGGATGAACAGATCCAAAGTTCTGCCTGTAGGCATCTATTCATGGGAAAGGTTAAATTCAGTCAGCAGTAAGGCACTCGGGGTGTGCCAAAATTTAGGATTTGCTTGGTGGGAGGTACAGAGTTGTGCCCAGCCTCCATCAGGAGGGAAATAAAGATTTATGAACCTAGGCCATTCCACAACCCACTAAGAGTATGGAAAAAGCCAAGATGTAGAAATAGAGACAACAATCTTATGAGTAACAACTGGAATGTTGTTGCTCAAATTCTGTTTGTAGTGGAGAAAAGGGAGACAGAGATGGATGCAAACTCAGCGTATCATCTTACATATGTTTTGTCCATTAGAGCAGAATCTGAGGAGAGCTGTGTTTACCCTGTAGCTTGGATCATCCCATTGCAATTACTGCTCTGTGACAGAGTCCACTGATACAACATGCCCTCAGGCAAATGCTTTTAAAAAGCTGTTCAGCTCCTCCAGCCAGGTTTCTAAGTATCTTTGTTAGGAATTGGCACTAGGATGGTGGTGCTGGTAGATCATACACCATTCACACCAAACCACCTGAATCTCTATCTTAAAGTGATGTGACACTGCTGCCCACATCCCCTCAGTGGAGTATGCATTCCCTTTGTGTGCCAGCATACTTAATGCCATCCTTCCTTCCTCTAATGGCTGTTCTGGCAGAGTACCTGGCAGAGGTGAGGCCTAGGAATGGGGCTCGGTGGAGTGGGAATGCTCTCCAGGGCAGCTGAGTGAGCAGAAAAGTTAAACTCTGCAGGGGAGGATGTATACAGAGTCACATTCAGGAAAGGAATATTACTGAATGAACAGACAGGGAGGTAGAAATACTAGATTAGCTGAGACCTAACATGGGCTAAGGATGCTTGAATCACCTGGCATGCAGAAATGAGTGGGAGTTAGAAGCAATGCCATGGATGGCAGTAGCAAAGTACACTGTGTGTGATGCTCAGTGGATGACCCAAAGCATTGCCTCAAATACCCATCCAAGGTTTCAGTGTCCAAATTCCCTTTCAGGTACACAGAAAGAAACTTGGTACATCCAAGCAGATTATATTTCAATGAGCAGCCCACAGCCTACATATAACATTGAGGAAAGAGCAGAGAGCACCTCCTGAATCCCAAGAGACTGCAGTGGTGGGTATTACCTGAGAAAACTCCCTGGACCAGCTGGCAGGGGACATCTTTGGGTGATTATCAATAATAATCGCAGTCCCCGTTGCATCTGGCTGCTGTGTAATCAGCGTGCTGTTCTGCATTTGGCTGCATCTCTGTAGGAATGCCTGGTGAGGAGTCAGATCCTGGAATGCTTGGCAGCACAAACTCACTGCCACACCCCATCAGTGAGAGTGGGGGCTATGACAGTGCAGCCCTTCCAGTGCACCTTGGGCTGAGGGACAAGGAATCAGCCCTACAACCACTGCACTCTGGTACCTGCAATGTGTGGCATGGCTTAAGGAGGGCTGTGGAAAAGCCCTGCAAAGTTAAGAGTTGCATCCTGAATAACTGGGTGGGCCTGAAACTCCCTAGCTAAGCCTCTGTCTAGGTGAAACATGAGCCTAGTATGATGGACTTGGCAAAACCTGTTTTGTAAGGACCAAGCTTATTTGGCCTCGATGATGACATGTTAATTAGCTGTATCTTATTAACTTTTACTGTTCACATTGTGTTCAGTGGGTGGATACACGCATAAAAGTTCAAGCTATTTTTAAACTGATCCAAGTGCGAGAGCACTGAGGCCTCGCCTTGGCCAGGAGCTGAGTTTGGTATAAATTAGCTGAGTGTGGTGGGCTGTGGCAAACAGGGTGGTACAAACAAGAACTGACTATTTCCATTGCGTGGGCAGTGGATCAACAGCTGACAGAAAGACATGTGAGACTGCTGGAAAGGCATACAGCAATCTTATTGTGGACTGATCTGATTAGCAGCCTGTGCTGGCATCTGCTATAATCACCGGCAGAGATCGGCGTGGGGGGACGCGGTGACGCCAATGTCTGAGACGCTGTGGGAGCAGTGTGGCCAAGGCTCAACCATTACGTGAGGAGCTGAGCTCTGTGCAAGAGCCTGGTGCTCACATGTGGCTGTGCTGCCTCCCTGGAGTGGTGACAGGGGACGGTCAGCTGTGTGTGAGAGAAACATTTCTTCACTACTGCCTTATCCCTCACTCTATCAATTTTAAATAAACATGAACAGTGTCATGTCCTTTCCACACCATTATCTCAGTTTCCTAAATTAATACTCATATTAATCTGAAGTTAAAGAGAAGGCTGAAAAATTAAAAAATTGAATTAATTTATAAGGATGGTGCCACACTCCAATTTTCTAAAAATGACAATGGGTCAGACACCCAATCACTTCCCTGGCCCTGCTGGCCACACTATATTTGACTATTTCTGGCCAGAAGCCATTGGCTTTCTTGGCCACCTGGGCACCCTGCTGGCTCATGTTTAGTTGCTGTTGACCAGCACCCCCAAGTCCTTTGCTGCTGGGCAGCTTTCCAGCCCTTCCCCAGCCTGTAGCCCTGTATGGGGTTGCTGTGACCCAAGTGCAGGATCCAGCACTTGGCCTTGTTGAACCTCACACAACTGGCCTCAGCCCACTGATCCAGCCTGTCCCGATCCCTTGGCAGAGCTACAGTGAAAAAGATCAATTGTACTTCACAGATGTGTGAACTATTCAGAACTATTTCAAAGTGCAGGTATATATGCTGCTCTAGGTAAACCTGTTTTAGCAGGGAGGGGTTGGACAAGATGATCTCCAGAAGTCTCTTCCAATGCCAGCCTTTCTGTGATTCCATGATTACAGATGTTTGAAGTTAGGCAAGATGGACCCTGTGCTTCCAATCAAGGATGCCATCTACCAATATCTTAAATATAAAAGGCAGTAACACACTTTTCATCAGGTTTAAGACAGAAATGCTAGAAAGGGAGTTGAACACATCTAAGAAAAAAAATGCAAAGAGAAAAATCTTACAAATCGAAGTTTTTACTTGAAGTTATATTCTGCATTCATTATGCAGGAGCAGAGGGCTTCGGACTCTTATGAAATGAACATTTTGAAATTCAAAAAGCTGTTTGTCCTAAAAGTGGGAGTGATTAGGAGTCTTCAGTAAAATAAAACTGATCAAAAATAATTTAAAATGCAGTCATCTTTTGTGTTTTAAAACACTGTTGGTAATTGAAATAGGAATACAATTCTTCATATGAATGCTGGAACATTTATCCAAGTTTTCTGTTGAGAAATGAAGCAGTGCTTTTCATGTCATAAGTCCTTCCATTACCACCAGTTTACCCAAAAGATTTTCCTACTTTTCTAGAGTCTGCTGAAATAATTATAGGACACCTCTCTTCTACCCCTTCCCTCCCACCTCCCCCACTCTGTTTTAAGAGTGTTTCTGAAAATGGAGGCTTACACATTTGTTAGACTTTCACTGTATAAAAATGTACAGTGGCTTTATTGACATGTACATTCCATTATGTTTACAGCTGCAAGATATGAGGCACACTCAGTATTGCACTTCATTAAAATTTCAGGCTCAAACATAACCCAGAAGTTTAAATGAAACTGCTGTTGTAATTTAATATTTCTTATACAGGACAAACATTGATACCTTTATATACAGGGTGATACTTGTTACATTTATGCCTTCCTAACACATTTTTTTATAACAGTCTAGGAAATAAACCAGAATATTCCTCTTTCCCATCCCCACTTGTGATGCGTTACAATTGTACAAGATTACAAAAAGTCAGTATACAATAATCAATATTTTTTTCTTTCTCCTGAAAGCCAGCATCATTCATAGTCCACAGACACACAGATCCTTTAATAACAATTGTTTATTTGTAAATGTCCAATGTTTCCTAGCCGATGACTGTAATGGCCACATGCAAACACCTCACAAATTTTGATGTCTCAGTTCAAAAAATGTCAGTATCTCACAGCAAGAATTATGTACATGGTATTTGGCATCCTTCTTGCACTGTAAATTGTTCCTTTTACCTGGGTTATGGAATGGTCCCATCCTCATCCCAGCTGGACTTTGTTTTCAGGACACTTGAGGGATGAGGGCACCTGTTTTGCTCTGGTTAAAAAAATTTGCTATTCTAAAAAGTGTGTGCATTTCTGCAAACCCCACAACCCAGAGCAAATTCTTCACCAGTGGGTGGATGGACAACATGAAGTGGACATTCTGTTCCTTCAAGTTGTTTACCTTTGGGACCTACAGTGAATGTAAGGATAAGGGAAAAAAAAAGAAAAGAATAGATTAATGCTTGCAGACAATGTAAACAGACATATATTACATTTCCTCCAAAAAAAATCCAAACTAAATGAAGAGAATAAAAAAAGATCAAACTGCCATTTAATTGAAATCAATCAAATTCAAATTTAAAAAGGCAAGATGCTTATAGCCAGTCACTTAAGGAAGTTGTATCTCATTAATACTGTGGAAGAAATTTGCACAAGGTAAGAGAAAAATTGAATAATGAACAAGAGTTACATTCTGCAGTAAACAATAATTCTAAGGTTATAGCAGGAATTGTAATTTATTTGTTTACTTATTTTATGTAAATATCTTAAAGAAAGGATCACACTTTCAACCCCCAATCATTTACTAACAGAACATCAATATACAGCACATGAACTTAGTAATTAAAGCATTGAGGTAACAGTTTGCAGATAATGGCTACCTAACTACACATACATCACTTAATAATGTGTCAATTTTATCAATATACCATTTTACACACCATTCTACATATGGAGTCTGACCTGGTATAGGGAAATTGAAATGTCTTTCTCTGTCAAAGTTCCTAATGTTTAAATGATCAGTGCAATGACATTGCCAGAAAACCAAAAAAGTATCACCAAGAGAAGCTAATATCAATTAGAGCTTGTAATTTATTTCAGAATTCAGCGTGGTAAATTTGCTTTGTCAAAGTCCTACCTGCAGGACAGTGTGGGAGCTCTTCTTTAGGGATGCTTGTCATTCTTTGGAAATCATCATGGCAAGCATTGCAAAAATGCGTTGTCCCGAAACAGAAAAAAACAGCAACTGAACAGCAGTAGCGGCATTTGTACTCTAAGAAATCCGTACCGTGTTTGGGACACATCTGAACAAGGAAAGCAAACACCAGTCAGTGAAGCAGCCATGTTCTCACAATCCCAACAACTCACTTCTACATTCTGTACAATATATTAATAGTATATACAATATTGTTCAATACATGTAATTACAAATGGCTGTGAATTACCATATAGCTCAGGTACTCAGGGTTTCAGAATGAAATAAAAACATGAATATAATAGTTATTTACTCACCTGAGCCCTTGAAACATCAGAGCAGGCACCACAAATAAGTTCTCTTGGATCATAGTCATCTCCTTGTCCAGCCTCAGCATCACAACGAGCTTCACCACCAAAATATGCCTTAATTGCATATAGAAATGATTGGATGTTAAACCAGAGACAATTATTCTTTTAACTATTCTTTTCAGTTTAACCAATTCCATTTATAAGGGGAATATGACAAATGACTGCCATTTCAGTGGCCTCCCACTATTCTGAACTCTCTTGACTCTCTAGGTACGTGGTTTGGAGGCACTCAGAGAATGTCCCTCAGTCTCAGGATGAACAAGACCAAAAACTGCAACATCCCCTGCTCTATGCCAGTGACTGTAAGGCTTTTGGAACAGCATTTGGATGCTCTATGAACCCTATGTCAGAATTAAGTAGCAGCTTGAGGTGAATAGGTACTGGAGGAAGTAGGTACTGCACCTTCTTGTAAGTGGCCATTGACTCAAGGTGCTTTTGGTTTCTAAGCTGCTCTGTTTACATGCTTGAGCTTTACTAGCTAAGATACTGTGTACATCTCATTAGCCCAACACTCGATTTTTTAAATTATGAGTCTATAAACAACATATTTTCCTGCCTTTCTGCTGCATACACAATGTATTAAACATAGTTTCTGTTTTAAGAAATTACTTGTGAAATGGTAACATCCATTTAATAAATCCCACCATACCTTTTTGCACTTGTAGCAAACATAATAAGCATATCTGTTCATAGCATAGCCAGCTGGGTCATTATAAAATCTAACACCTGGCGTTGTGATGGCCTCACTCTTGTGCAGCCCTTCATACTCCAATCTCATTAGCGCTTTTCTCCTTACATCTTCATAGAGTTCTTTGATTGGATCAAGCAAATCCTTTAATACTGTGTGATTGATTTTGTTCTGAAATAAAAACAAAGCTGATTAAAGTATCGTGCATCTTTATCCCAACAGCTATGATAATTTGTGTTATAGGCACAAATAGCATGAGAGATGTCATAAAAACATATGGGCCTATTTCAAAAAACAGCTGATACAGAATGTACTCTGTTTGCTGTAAAAATGGTATCCATGAATATGCTTTTTCTATGGCCTGTTGTGACATGGGAACATCAACCCTTCCAAGAGACTAACAGCCAGGGAGGTGGTGAAGAGTATATGAAATATTCACCACAGCACAGGAACATCCTCATTGTGTATTTTCTGTAATTTTGGTTCTTTTTGGCTTACTGCTCAGCAAGTAAGCATAATGACTGACAGTCTTCTACGGCAGTTCTTTATCAATTAGTGACCACAAGCTACTGCCATTAATTACCACAACACAACATGACAGAAGAACCATAGCATGCAGAATGGCTGACTATTCCCAAATTTCAAATTCCTAGGGTGGGGTAAGGTGCTCTTCTTTCCAGCAGCTATCATGTGCTTTTGCTTACAGCAATTTTTTAGAGTACAAGAAGAATTGTTAGCAACTTAGCTGAACTAAGTACATGTATTCTTTGGCTCTGCCCTCACACTGAAAAGCAAAAAGCAGCTTTAAAATGGTTAGTAAAATGGAGAATTCCTGTTTCAAGACAGTGTGCTTCAAGATTACTTCTTCCCCTCCTCACTATCACCAATACGGGGAATTTGCAAGCTGATGTTGGTAAGAATGAAACAATATGAAGACAATGTCTGACCTATGCTTTCTTTTTAAGAGGACACCTCAGGGAACAGTAGGAGAGAGTCAAAAGATGTATCAATGCAGCAACAAGTGGAATTAAGAAAACAAGTCATGTATAACTCATTTACACTGTACCAAGCAATACAGTATTAACAAAAAGAAAAAAAGAAAAAAAGAAAAAAGAGAAAAGGAAAGTATCAGGTAAGTTTCTTGACTTTGGCAGGCACATAGCTCATTTACCTTGCAAATTGGGCAGGACATAAACCCAAAAGTTATCCTTGGACCAAGCCACCTGTTTTCTAGTACTCGTTGACAGCATTGCAAATGGAAAACATGGCTGCAGTCCAGCTTTAGAAAAGAGTAAGTGAATATTGTGAATATTGAAGTTACATTAACCACTAAAGTAGAAGCAGTTATTTGCCTTTAAGTGGCAACATATATCAATTCCAATATTAATTTGAAATCCTAGAAGACCCCTATTTTCTTCTTAACAGCAAGAAAGAACATGAAATGGGCATTAAAATCATAACCATACCAAGATCACCTATAGATATATGAAATATATGTGAATTATATCAACTAATTACCTCAGTTGTTTTACTCCTTTACAAAATACCATGTATTTTAATAAAGTAGACATAGCAAACTGCTATGTCTAGCAAAATCTGAAAGCAAATCTGCTTTCTTGAAATAGAATGTCAGACAAAAATAAAACTTTAAGTAGCTTAACTATTGTTACGGTGTCTGTTTTCAAATTTTGAAGAGCATAATTTGAAAGACTTTATATTTTCACTTCCTTCATATGACACATTACAATTGTAATAGTAATCTCTTAGAAGGGGAAAAAACAAACAAACAAAAAACCTGGATAGCTGGTGCTGCTGAAAGTGCTTCAGTAAAGCAGATCATGCACATGTCATCAGCATCTTGTTTCAGAGTTGTAGCGTTTTTATCGCAGCCATGCAGGCACGGCAAACAGTGCTCTTCGTTCTTCACGCCTCCGCAGGGGTGACCGCAGGGGTGTGTCTTGCTGCAGGCAATCTTGGCGTACTCCTAAACAAATGTCAAGTAGAGAGTTAATCATCTCTTCCCCTTTACTGAGTGTTCTGACAGTGTTGCTTTTTGAAGGACTGCTGGTCCATGCAATAAACTGAGATGGAAGAATCATGGTTTATATTGTCTGCTGCCTCAGATACTTGGGAAAAGCTGAACGTTGTGTACTTGAAATAACAATGTTTCCTTTGTTTACCTAGCTGCTCTTGAATGCAAACGGCTAAAAATGAAACCATAATTTAAAACTTTCAATAGAAAGAGAATTGTTCTTTGATCCTGTGTGCTTTTTATATATTGAGTGCTTCCTGCATAAATACTGCTGACCTGCATTAACAGTCTTTAAGATTTCTGCAGATTTTGGAGAAGTTTCAAGTAACTCACTCTTAAGAATACACTATAAGCTAACCATTAATCAGCATAAAGTGATTTTACATGGAAATGGATTTTTAACCACCTCTAATTCCCATTCCTACTAAACAGAAAACTTGTAAAAGTT
Source organism: Agelaius tricolor (assembly GCF_023055355.1). NCBI lineage: Eukaryota > Metazoa > Chordata > Aves > Passeriformes > Icteridae > Agelaius > Agelaius tricolor. The sequence continues at coordinate 44,974,301 of NW_027269267.1, read as the reverse complement.
ACCCAGAAGCTAGCAACAAATTGAACTGAATTTAAGTAACTGTAATGAACTGTTACTCAACAGTTCATTAATGAACTGTAATATGTCTTCACAGGCTGACAAAGTAAAAAAGATGACCAATTTGCTTCACTTTGACAGAAACAGATAAGAAAAGTAAGTAAACAGGTAAGGCAAAGTAAGAAACTGGTTATGATTTGGCCCTCTGCCAATTGCACCCAGTGTAGGACACAGAAGCACTCAGGATACATGGATACAGATGATAAACTTGGCAACTCACATAATACACAGGCTTTTGAGCAAACTTTTTATCAAGCTTTCCAGTACATTTGACTTTATACTGACAGTGTGTAGTTTACTTTATTATTGCAATGCTGTTGTGAAAACTTGAGGTACTTCTGAAGATAATAATGAAACTACCCAGTATGTAAGTTGACTATTAGCGTTCATAATCAGTAATTAAAATAAACATTTACAAATTCAGAAGTATTTGAATGGTAATATTCAATATTAGAACCTTTTTATATGACAGATCTGATTTAAAATGGACCACAAGGATAAACAAGGTTTATTCAAAATAAGAAACCCATTTCATTCTATGCTCTCTTCTATTTATGTAATTAATGATGACTGATACTTGCAAATACACACCTGGCAGTCTGTATCAGAACAAACACTTCCCACTGCTGATAATTCTGTTCCACTCCTACATCCACAGAACCGACATGCTTCAGAACTGCTGGTGGTAGGTTTGCCTATGGTGCAAGAGAGAACAAGGCCAAAAATGTTCCAATGAAACACAAGGGACTGATACTCTATCAGACATCAAAGCAGCATTCACAGAAAACAACCAGAAAGCCAGCAATTCTTAGGCAGCTAAACTATTTTACTTTTATTAATATTTAAAAGCATTGCCCTAGAGCAGGTGAGGATCACAATAATCAGGATAAAGAGCAAGTAGTAACAGTTGTGTTTTACCTGTCTGTTCTCTAAACTCCACCATGGCCTTCATAGTTTTAGAATCTGCTAATGCCATCAGCCAGAAAAGTTTGGTCCTACCACAGCCCTCGTGGAGATCAACTTTGATAGCTTCTTCTTCTTCTTTGAACACCTGTCAAGTTAACCAAACAGATACTAAATGGCATGTTTAATTAGAGCATAGACCTGTCTCTGTAATTTTTGTTGCTCTCTCTTTGGATTCAGACCAGGTATTTTATAGATTCTGTGAAACTGTCTACTGCAAGTTGTTTTTCTTTTATACATTCCGTAACTTGTACATCTTGCAGATATGCATGATAAAGGATTCATGTTTTTAGAAGTAAAAATGAATAAAATAATAAAATTAACTCTTGATCTAACATGATGCAGAAACAACAGTGCAGCAATGCTAAGAATAGAGCTACACATTTTTTTTCTGATTTAATAAATACAGAGCTTGGACTTCATAATTCCTACCCAACACATCCAGTAGGCCACAGAATATTAAAAGCACAAGATAACATCAGAAATATCTTCATATAACCATGCTAGTAGTTTATCAAAGCAACATTGAGAATTAGGGTCTTAATGACAACTACTATAGAGTAACAATTATAGAAATGTGTAATATTAGTATTTTTGACTTTCATATAAATACATAGTGGATACTTTTGGCTACAATGAGGAAAATATAAAGTTTTTGCAAATTAAAAAAAACTGCAAGAGATCCTTAGGGAATTTCATGCAGTCTCTTCTTTTGCTCCTTTCCCAAGCTTTGAAGGCAGTTCTGTTTGCATTTGTTTCACCTGTAATGCAAGGAAAGTTAGAATTTTCCCAGGTATGGATATATACAGCTCACTCCAATTTTTACTAGAATCAGGGAAAAAAACCTCTAACTGCTTCACAAAGTATTCACATAAGCACATCTGACTAACTTAAAGGTTGTCCTTTCTGGAGGGGACAGAAAATACATTAAAGAGGTATGTATGACTGAAGTTGGACAAAGAACAGGAAGCAAACAGAAAACAGGACAGAGGGAACATGACGGAATTGAAACTGAATTTGAGAGGCTTAACATATGAGATGTAAAGGTAGAAGTGGTGAATAAAGAGCAGAAGTTTAAACATGCTTTCAGAAGTAAACAGGAAAATCTGGTAAGTAGCTATTTTGGACAGATAAAAGGAAAAATACGAGGTTTTCTATGAGATAAGAACTTACTTTTTATCAACTGTAATCTGAACAGGCTATATAGGAGAAATCAGAAAAATGAATGAGACTAGACTGTGCTGTGCCATGACAGAAGAGTAGACATAAAATGATATCAGGATGATGAAATAGGAAAATTTCAAAGGGGATCCCAAAGACTCTGGCTGAGAACTAGAAGATAATAGACACCCATGGCAGTGCCAGGCTGAGACTACACTGCAAATGCTGTGGTACCAGAGAGGAGTGTTTCACTGGAGAGCAAAACTCAGTACCAAAGGTCTGATATTTACACCACATGTGCTCTACAGCAGCTTATCCCTTGCACTGAACGACCATTTGCAGTGTCTCTGCATCTATCTTTTGATTTGCTTTTAGTTTCACCTAAAAGCAAACAAAACCAGTTCAGTTCATGCACTCCAAGGCTGCTCAGTAACAGAAAACAATGTACTTTAAGGAGACATGATCATCTTCTTTAAAAATGATTATAGATGCATTGTAGGAGAGGGAAAAGAGGACTGAGTTTCACTGAAGTAACTTTATTACTGACATTTATTATTTTAATACTTGTACAAATATAAGTAGTCAGAGGGAAAAGGGAAAGTAAAGGATCACAACAAACCATAAATGAGGAATAGAGGCAGGAAAGAGGAAATGTTCAAGAATTCTAGAAGTAAAGGTATCTTCAACATCAATTTCAATGACATTAATAAAAAATCCAAAGGATAAAAGAATACCACAGAATAATAATAATTAGCAGAGTACACAGCAAGTTATAAAAACTCATATCTAGTCAAAGTTTCAATTCTAAAAAAACTCAAAAGAAGTCAGGAAATTTTCAAGCTTATGGATAAGGCAACATATTTCTGTTTTAAAATGTATTTGTGTTTTAAACCCAGTGAAAGCTAGAGGAATATTGAAAAATAAGAGAAAACTCATAAGGAAACCAGTAGAAATATTTACTGTCAAATCATCTTCCTGGATATTAAAAAGGAATACAAATACATTAGAAATGAAGGGGTTGACAAGCACTGACTCCTATGACAGAAGTAGTAAAGAAGAAAAAATTTAACAGGAATAAAGAATCAACATATACTTAAGAAACTCTATGCAGCTTCTAAATTCTCCTAAAAAAGCATTCCTAACCAGGAGAAAAAAACAAGAGAGAAAAAGCTGATGTAGCACAAGAACTAGAATTAGGAGCTGCTGCAAGATTTTCTAGTCTTTGTGAAAGATAAAAGGACATGAGAACGTAACCATAAACAACTGAAGAGAATTAACTGGAAACACATCTATCCCATCTCCAAAATAAAATATAACACCTTTTTCAGATTCAGTATTTGCTACTACCTTTTGGTTCTATTTTATTTATATAAATATGCACACAACAGGGGGCCATGTATACTCTACCTGTCTCTGGTGAGTTTTTGTTCTCCGATGGAGATGAAGGAATCGGTCACAGTCTGTGCACAAATTCCCACAGACATTACATAAAATGATTGCAGCAGTTTCACCATCATCATGGTTATCACACATTGGCTGAGAAAAAAAAAAAAAGAAAGAATTCCTCTTTATTAAGTCCTTCACTTCCTTTCAGCATTTGTTTTTATTCTCCCCTCAGTCACACACCCTACACCACCCTTCCAATTTATAAAAGTGGAAAAAGAGGTTGCTTGAACTACTAATGCTATCTTTAAAATAATCAGTATATAAGCAATTATTCCTTGACACAAATCCCCTCAATTTCTGACATCAGTTTTTCCTCATACTCTTCATCTCTTCTTTTGTGTGATGTACCAAAAACGTGTTTTTTAATAATAACATTGAGACATCAGTTTAAACTAGTCTGAGAAGAGGTTTATGTGGTAACAAGGGGTTATGGGCATGTTAACAGAAAAGTTCAGAGATATGAGTACTCAGGTCAGTCAACAGGCATGGTATTTACTCTTCATTACTTTAATATGGTATGTTTACTCTTTTCAAACATCTAAACAAAGCTGTAGGTCATCCATACCTCAAAGACAGTATGGTTGAAGTGACAAACTTCAAAATCCATCATAAAATTAAGTTGCTCTACTGACAATTTTTTTTTTTTTTTAATTGAGCAGGGTTTTGCTTGCAATTCAAAATATCCCTGCAAATAGACTTCAACAACTGATTTTGACTATGCACATCTCTGAGAACAAGTTTCCATTGTCATACATGGTCCATTGTAACACATGGTTTCCATGATACTCTCATGCAACTTAGAACAGAGTTCTCTCACAGCAGTTCTGGTAGGGAGACACACAGTTCACCTCAACATTTGAATATCCTGATGTGGAACAGGACTGGGGAATTTCATGCTTGGGTTCAGCAGCTTGAATAACTGCTTAACAATGTCTTGGCTGCTCCTCTGACATCTCCAAGACCTTTGACTTTCTTAATCACCTCAGAAACCTTTGTGTTTGCTTCTGTCTCAGCAGAGTTTTATTCCTTGCTGCTACTGCAGCTCTATGCCTCCTGCATTCTGTTTCTACCTACACTAAACTGCTTTGGATGCTTCTTTGCTCTAACTATGCTTGGTTGCTATTGCACACCCTTCCCTTGCTTACCACAGGGATCCACTTAACCAAGATTTAGAGAGACCAGCTTCATTACTGTGCTCTTTTTAATATGGTATTAAAAAATCACAAGCTTTTTGTCATATGGAAAAGTATAGGCATTTTGTCAACTGAAAAGTATTGAGAGAATCATATTCCATATCAAATTTATAAATCCTCTGAGTCAATGGTAGTTTTACTAAATTCAGTTAGAAGGAGTTTCTCCCTGGGGTAATCATTCTCTAGTGAGATGGGGAAGAGGAAGCTAAATTACAGAGAAGTAGTTACTGAGTAACACAGAAGAATCGATTTTATTTTGTGACAAGGATTAAGACAAAGAAAGAGCTCTGATAGAGGGTGCTGTACAAACTGAGTCAATCTACTAAAAAACTCATGCCACAGGTGTTAGGAAGGCCTTGTTTCATCCTGAATACTGGCAGAATTGCAACATTACTGTTTTAAATTGGAATTTCTGTTTTCTGAGCAATACTTATCTAGAACACAAATACTTCAAACATATATACAATCCCCACTGGGATGGAAGGAAGAAAGGCCAATTTTACCATTCTCTATCATTATTTTAAATCCTTTGACGAGTGAATATACCAAAATAAACCGTATGATTTTCAGTCTCACCATCTGTTTCTGTTGCCCGTCCTTTCCCATCCATCTTCCTGAGGATAGTCTATCAACATGATCCTGATCAAGTACACAGAGGGATGCTAAGGCCAGCCACAGCTATTGAAAGGCAAAGTAGAATTAAATGTCTTAGACATATTAAAATCAAACCAAATACTGAAGAGATAAACTTTGTCAGATAAGAATGTCACTGTTACTTGCAAACTCTATTACTGTTATCTGAAGTCTGCTCATACAGTGCAAGTTGATTTTCCCAAATAAGTCAGCAACACAATAAAACTTATTTAACTTTTGGGAATTACCTTGTTCCTTTCAGGTATGTCACTTTATGATTATAAATACAGAAGTCAGCACACAAGAAAGAAAAAAGTGAAGAAAGATCAACCAAAGCACATTATGAAGAAATATGACAAATACAGACTTGCACATTGACCCAAACATTGCAGGCTTTGGGGAAGAAGAAATTCAAGGACACAGACTAATAAAAGTAAAATCAATCCCAAAAAACAAGCACCCAAACACTTGAGCACAGTGAGACTGATTTCCCTATTCCCTCCTCACTGCATAAGGCAATTGGCATTACCTAGAAAAGGGTTCTGAGCTAATTAGTCAAAGGAAGCTTTTCTCTCTTCTTCTCCACTGACTAGAGGGAAATCCTGAACAGATGAGCTACATGAGGGTAATTTGGCACTGCAAACAAAACTGAAAGGCACTTGACAGCTGCTTTTTGGAGCAATCTTTAATCAAATCTTTGAGAAACTTTACTGGACTCTCCCCCAAAACCGCCCATCTCCATGACAGAACTACACTCAGTCACAGGAGCAGCTGGGCTGACATTCAGGGCTCCTCTAAGACCTGATTAAACTAATATGACAACAGCAGAAGCCAGTGGTAGTCCAAGACTGTGACCTCCAGAAAGAAGAGACTATATGAGTAACAAAAATGATGAAAAGATCAACTGGTACAGCCTTTTAAGATGGAAAACAATGTGAGTGTCAAATGTTTGAAACCACTGCAAACTTTCTTTTTTTTACTTTTACATGTAACTATTAAGCTTGAGAAACTAAAATCTGTGCTCCCTATGACAGCAGAAATGTCATCATTTACAAACATGCTTTTCATGGTATTTCAAGCAATCTGTTAAGGTTAAAGTAGTCCTCAGTTTCTATAAAAGATTCACAGACAAAGTAAATGCCAAGAAACGAAAACCGCCAGGTTACACCATGTCAGTAATAAAGGACTCAGCAAACATTTTTTGAGACAAACACAACTGAAGCTTAGCTTAATTGTCCTAGAGAACATCTGTTAGAGTGTTTTCATAACAGCCTTAAGATGTGGCAGCTGATTACCTAGTAAGTCAAACAACTTATAATAACTGCTTGGAGAGCTGAAAGAACACCGCTACATACATATTGTGCAATTTTCCACACAGATGATCTCACATTTAGTGTAAGGCAAGTGTGACAAACTTCAAGTAGAATTATTTAAAGAGTAAACCCCCAAATATATACAGACATCACACTTATTCTTCATTATTTCTGAGATTCCCTAGATGCACATTTAATTCTAATTCAGTTTTGGGTTGTGTATTTCTGACATATAAGAAGGCTCTTGAATGGGCTACTACTGCAGATTTACAATGAACTAATGGTAAGTTTGGTGAAGTTCTTACTCTGGTTGTTGCAATGCACCTCACAGGTGATCTGTACTCTTCTTCCATTTTGGTCAGAGCTATGATGGTTTCAGCAATAGCATTCTTTGTCACACGTGACCAAGCTTCTGACAGATGACCCTGTTCAAGATGAAACTCAATTTATTACAGCTTTTATTAACCTTAAGAGCAAATAAAATTGTAATTAGAACTGCTACAAAACATTAGGTTAGTATCTCAAGTTAGAACAGAAAAAGAGGAAATCAGGGATGATTGATAAATAATTCTGTGAAAACACCTAATTTATCTTGGAAGGGATCTTCAGGATCCTCTAGTTCCAACCTTTTGCCATGGGTAGGGACACTTTCCACAAGACCAGGTTCTTCAAAGCCCCATCTAATCTGGCCTTGATTTTCCAATCAGACACATCTGGTAAAAATTAGCCCTCAAATACTGAGGTGACTGAGGTTGTCTCTGAGCAACTACTGGAATAATTAACTTGGAATAGGTAGAGGGCATATGATTTGAACAATGGGGAGTCCTTCTCCTAAAGCATTCTCCACCCCTTCTGGAGAAATAAAGATGCAGAGCTGGAGCACAGATAAGTGACTGTGACCAGCACACAGATCACAGTGGGTTCCTAGAAAAATTAGCTTCACATGCCTAGCTCAGCCTCCTGAATAGACTCCACAGTTCCTATATTAGAAAGAAATAAATAGGAGTACACAACAAACATCAGAACCACAGCATAGTTTCCAATCTTTAACATTCTGAGCTTGTGGCACTGACTCATATTCTCAAGTTTCTGATTCAGAGGCTGCTGCATCCTTCAATTCTTATTGTCATCTCTAAAGTCCTAAACTTCATGCTGAAGGTGACACATAACTGAGATTCACTGGACTCTAAAAAGGAAGCTAAAGTGACTAACTCAGATACAGGTACCTACACATTGCAAATGGTGAAAATGTTATGTGAAAGGAATCACATTTGTAACTCTCATGAAGAGGATAGTTACACAGATGCCACCCTGCTGATAATTAGCAGCTCTAAAAAGCTTAAAAAAAAAACTTTTCCAACACAGACAGACTTTAATTGCAACTCTTATCAATTATGAGATTCTAAAATCTTGTAGTCAGTATCAACAGGGAGAACTCCCATCCAGCTTCAGCAACCTTGAGAAGGAACCTCCTTAATCCAAGCACAGTGAATGGTTTAGAAAATAGGACTTCCATTCAAAGATACTGAAAACCTTTCAAAGGGTATTCACAGAGGAAAATCTGGGTCATTTAGAACATCTCACTGAAATAGGTGCAGAATTAAGGAAAAAAAAAACCTCCTAACTAAATTCTTTTCCCAGAAACATATACAGAACCTTTTTTTCTTTTGCCAATATTATTTCTGGGAAATAGCTGATTCACTTTTCTTCAATTTTTTTCTGCCAAAAAATTGTCTGAAGCAGAACTATGGAAAATTTAAACCCAGATAAATAAAGTAGTAAGTAACTATAAGTGTAGATTTCAGCGACTAAAAAAAGTCAATCTCAACCAGAAAATCTGTACAGTAAGTCTACACACAGTCACATGAAAAAAATGCTGTTAATTTTACTTCACAGATAAGTTTTACTTTTGACTTGAAGTTCTGAGTGCTCAAGATTTAAAAATTAAACTTTAAAGTTAATAATATTAGAAAATGACCTGCAATTACTGTTTATCTCTTAAATTTCTACTATGAGCAACTTTTTAAAAAACTTGTTTCAAAACTGGATTTTTGTTTATCAGAAGCAGAACTCAGTTGCTACTGCTTTTAACCCTAGACTCTATCCAGAAAACTGTATGGGTCTTTTTTCTTGAGACCAATTAACATTTAACAGCTCAATCTGATAGTAACTGTAACAGAATTTATAAAAAAATGTATTTTTCATGATCAGAAATATTTGAATACCATCCACATTTAAAGAATAGAAACTCACTGCTGCCATGTCTTTAATGAGCTTAATGATGATCTCTGAAATCTGGGTAGGTGTTGACCCCTTCATCCACCAATGACTTTCACCTCGCCGAATATAGCTGCAAAGGATAAATGGTAATAGAGGAAATAAACTCAAATAGCTAGTATTTGTCAAAATCCAGCACAAAGAAATAGTGTACATACTCAGCATACAGGAGGTTGTAGTAGTTTGTTACATATTTTGAAACAAACCTGGAATTGAAGATCATTGGAAGTGTGACTGTAGTAACTCCTTTTCCTGCAGTAGTGCCAGCTGTTCCTGTGATAGTAGTTCCTTTGGCTTTTAGCTGTACAGTGAGAGCTTTGGCAATGCATCCCAAAAACATGTCCAAGATACCTAGTTTGTTCCAATCTCCTTTTTCCGTTGAGTGAATTATATCACTTATATCTGCTGGTGGAAGAGACTTCACCCCTATAATACTTGCCAGGCGACTGGGGGTTACCTCGGGCAAAACACGCCTCAGTAATGATGTTACCTGGAGGAAAAAAACCAGAACACCACAGCTCTTACCAAGACAGCTGGAGCTTTCAAACAAAATCACATGAAGTCCTTCTTCCCAATTTAATTCAGTTAGAAGGACTCAATCTAATTGCTGTACTTAATTACTCCTGTAAGAAATTCTGCAATATTTCTATATAATGACGAAGCATTTATTAATGTAAGCAGCAAGACAAGGCAAAGAGTCTAAACCTGATCTCACTCAATACTTAGTCTCCACATGCTAACAAAATTATGTTTGGTACTGGACTTAGGATAAGAGTGATACAGATGTTTGTACAGCTTTGATTTGCTTGCATGGTACCCACTTCACATGCATTATTGATATGTCAGAAACTGTGGTAGAACTGTTAGAGACACTTTGGACTTCTGGAAACAAAGAACTTGCCTGAAGTACTGAGAATTATAATACTCTTTTCCAATGCCTTTGTTTTCCCTTTTGATAGCCTAACTGGAATTTTTTTTGCTGTGTCAATAGCTCTGGACCCAACAAGAATTGTCTTGAAACTTTACCAACTGGTGAAGCTGGGGTTAAAATTGCACGTATCATGCGAAGTTTGGTCCAAATCAGCATGAAAGCTGATGAAAGCTTATGGACTTAATATTTCATATGTAATTTTGCAAGCCCTCAATGTACTCTTGAAAAACCATTACATATCTGCAATGTATCACAACTACTAAGTATCTGCCCCCAGGCAAGATGGGATGTGAGATTTTAACAAAATCATCAAAAACAGTAGAAGGAAGAATAAAGAGTACGAGACAAAAACTTCTGCAACAGAAACTTAAAATCCACCTGAAGAAGGCACAGCACCTAGCAACAAAATAGTGCGTTAACTGTACTAATGCAAATATGTTATATGTTTATATATTATTAGCATTATTAAACAAACACACACACACATACATATATATATATATATATAAAACGTGTTTATATAGTATGTGGATATAACTATATATACACTCAGACAACACTCAAATTCAGATAGAAACAGATATTAAAACTCACCTTGAGGATACCAAGAGTAGAAAGGAGCTGTCTAGTTCCACACTACTACACTTAGAGCCTGAGTGTAGTAGTGTGACACAGACACTAAGGACTCATGCCAGACCCGCAATAGACTCTGGTAATTAAAAACTTCTCACCTTGCCTACACAGGCTATATGGGCATTATATACACATACCAGGAAATACTGAAAAATCACTGTGCTGTTCATCTGACAGAAATTTCTACCATGTAATCCTTAGAAAAAAACAAGCACCCTAAAACCTGGCACTTCAATTCCCAAAAGAAATCCTGTATTTTTTCCAAGCACATGATTTCAGTACTCTGAAGACACTATTCCAGCAATACCAAGGCACTGGAGGAGCGGTCAGCACTGACCTGCCTCTGCACCCTGGGAGAAGCCGTGTGCAGCAGGGAGAAGAGGTCCTGGAGCAGAGTGAGCTGCTGGGCCAGGTACTGGCGGCCCACGTTGGAGCCGCTGAGCGCCAGGACCATGGAGAGCAGCTCGAAGCAGTAGGCGTCCGAGGCGGCGTCCTCGTCGCTGGGCTGCGAGTTGGCGTTCTCCTTGCTGGAGATGGCGTGCTCCCACTCCTCGCGCACGCGCGTCGCCTCCATCCGAATGGCCTGCACGATGTGCGCGCACACCTGCCACACAGAAGCCAAACGCATGGCAGCTCTTAAAAACTTGTAGCAAGTGCAAAACGTTGTGGTTTAGGTACCTCCACAAGTATGGCTAAAATAGGAAACTCGTGGAATTTGGCCCGTGCTTAAATTACTTTTTAGCATAAATTCAAATGAAGAATAAAATGCTGAGTTTGCTCATCTATGTTATGGAAAATTAAATCGAAATGATTTTTAATTTTATTTCGGATCCTGTCTTTTAATTTACTTTTTACATAGAATTCAGGCCAAAAAAACCACTCCACATAAACCCCCTAAGAAATACATTGACTCAAGACACAGAAATAAAAAGCACTTCTTAAAATAGTCTTGTGTTCAGTTTAATAACCAGAAAGCTTAAAAATTTTAGAAGCAATAGCATGGTAAAAAGCATTTTTAGGAGACTACAATGTTTGCTAAGATGAGTGACAGAAGAGTAGATTCTGCTTAACTTATTAAACTAAAAAATTACAAAATTAATCAACAGCTCTATTATTGAACAAATCTTTATAGCAATATTCACTGGAATTGAGCTTATTTATTAAAAGATATCAATATTTAATCCTCAAATAATTTCAAAAGGAACAAACCTGTTTCTGCAAATTTGTCAGTTTGCTCCGGCTGAATATGATCCCTACCATGTGCTCCTTCAGGTCTGCATCTGATGTTGCCTTCATAAAAAGCAGGTTTAATATTAGATCAAAAGTTTCAAGAATACTTCCCACTTACTGCAGCAATTAACATGGAATGTATCAACAAACTGTGTTTTATAAGTTAGTAGCTTTTTTTACAGGAAGATATATAACCAAGATCAATTTAACTATGCTTAATAAATACCTCATCAATGTATTAACTTTCTCTTTGTGAGAGGAATTTAAGCATCAAATGAAATAATAGACAAAACAAGTGGAGTGCAGTTTCTTCATACTTTTTCATATTAACATATTAACAGAGCCTCTCTTGAAGCAAAAGATAATGGCCAGGACTTTCAGGCTGACCATTACTACAGTTGTTAAGTACTTCTGTAATTGTAGGCATAATTTGCATCACCATTACTATGGTGTTTCCATTAAATGCATATGCCTCAGTTATAATTTATTTTAAAAAAACACACTATGGTTTAGTATTAAAACCACACTATGATATTTTAAAAATAAACAATTGCAACCTTTTACTTCTGTTTTGATCTAAAAATTATGCAGCAAAAGAAACAGAACAAATACTGAAAATCATCCTGGATAATTTTTTTCAGCAAAGTATTATTGATAGAATACAAATAAATACATTGTGTACTTTTTCTTCTCCTTCTGGGGATGACAACAGTGCTTTTTCCTCTTGTTCTGGGGTTGGCTCAGCATCTCCAGAGATAAGTTTCCCAAATACCTGGAAGAAAGACAATGATAATCAGCATATCTCAAAGATAAACTTGTGCAGCTGTGACATTTTCCATTAAAACATAAAGCACCTAAAGTCTACAATTCACAGTAACTTTCACAGTACAACACATCATTAAAATCTCACCTGGGATGTTATAAGTCGGAATACTCGCAGTGTCTCAGATTCACAGTTCCTTTGTTGAGCCACACTTGCAGAAATCTGGCCTGCTATTTTAATGCTTTCACCATCCTTCCATCCAAGAATTTTTACTTGTCGAACCCTTAGTGTGTTCTCTGGACCCTTCAATTCAATTTTGATGATGTGATTATCACCCCCAGGAAGCTCACTTGTTACCCAGCCAATATGTCTTGAATCCAAGTCTACCTATTAAAGAGGAATATAAAGTTGGAAACTGACATTACATCAAACAAAAAGTCACCTATCATCATATATATCACTGTAACAAATACTGTGCTTGGAATGAAAATCTCAACCTGAGTAGTAAGACCTATATTTAATGATAAAAATATTCAACCTCTCGAGTTCAGATTAATAAGTGACATATAGCCCTTTCAGGTTTATCTGTAAAGCTGATTAGAAATAGTGGCCTACCTATCTCTTTTATCCTCAAAGCAACAGTTCATATATTAAAAACAACAACTCTTAAAACTAGTCTTTGGACACTACTCTTAGGAAAAAAAAAAAAAACCAAAACAAACCAGCCTCTATAATTTAAATGAAAATATAACACACAATTATCATTTCATAAATTATTTCATCTCTGTTCACACAAACCCCTGCCAAAGAAATTGTTACTCTCTGGAAGTCAGTATTTGCTACCCTTACACCAAGACATGCAGGACTTAGCTGTGAAAAAGGGAGATGAACTGTGTCACATTAAGTGTATTTCAAAATAAGTACTGTTAAAAACAAAACAACATAAATAATGCTATATGAAATCATATATTTCATATGAAACTGCAGTGTCACTACTGGAAACCAAGCACTGATAGAATGCAGTGCCTCACATCACTACTCAGAGAAACCCAAGCCCTGAGCCAAGTGAGCCCTTCTCTCCTATCCATGAGCTCATTTATGATCAAGCTAATATTTGTTTTTGCCCATTTCTACATTAATTCTCAGAGTCTGCATTGAACTGTGCTGCAGCAGACAAGGCTAACTTATTTTTTGAATACCACGAGACAGGATACAGTATGTGGGTGTGCTGGAAGGTAAAAAGCTGTTGGAAAAGTGTCAGAGCAAAGAGGAAGCAAAGCTGAATCGGTCCCTGCCTGTGTTCTGGGAGTTTTTTGGGAAACCTTCTCCAGCTGAAAGGATAAGTTACCATATTTTAGTAATTAAAACTAAATTAATTTAAGGAACACTTTACATAACCCTGTTCTATTTCAGTAGAAGAGTAAAAGCTTGATCAATAGTCAGTATACATAACTGAATTCTGTCATTAATAGTACAGTATTTTCCAAGGCTTATTATGATGTCTGATATTTGCTAAGTAATTTATCTATCGTAAGAAATGGAAACTATATCCTCAGAAAAATCCCTGGTATGTGCACAAAAAATGACAGCAATTTTTCTGTCAACTGTTAAAATGTTTACCTGCTTTATTCTGCAGAGATCTTCTACTGCTTTGCCAGTTAAGAAGGTCATGGAGGTCACTTTGTTCTGCAACAAACAAGCAAAATAAGAATGAAACACTTCAACTGAGACCCTTCTGACTACTTCTTCTGTATTAAGGGAGTACATATATAAAAAATTGCTTCATTACAAAAAACCCCCCATGATGAAAATCAAGGACAAAGAATTCCAAAACACAGCTCTCTAACACAGTCTGCTCTTTGTATTGAAAGCTTTAGTTGAAATACAGATATATATGTAACATTACTGTACAGATCAATAAAAAAGGATGTAAAAGGTCTAGAAAATTTGGATTTTATGACAGCTCCTTATTTCAATGCTTCTGCAGAAACCATGAGCAAGAAAAGTAACTTAAAAGAATTAAATGTTTGAAAATGCATCTGAAATAGGACATGCCACTAAGAATTAAGTTTCCCAGTTTCAGTTTTATGTAACTGTAAATTCAGACAGACTGGTCTGATCGTAACAGTTCCTGCTTTCTAATCACAGGACTTAGAAACTTCACTTTGAATGTGAACTTCTGCATTAGAATTATGAACTGACAAAGAAAACAGCACTTCTTCATTGATAAACACATACAGCTTGGACTATGCACCTTCTATGAGAGACACTTTTATTTTCCTCTTACCCCAAGATCTCTGGAATTGTCCACATGAACACAAACATAACGTGCATTGATTCCTTTTACACAGTTGATGGTGATGTTTTTAGTTTTGTTTTTGTCCTCATCTCCTGACTCCCAGAATGTTTCTGTAGACCCATCTGTTAAACTACCAATCATGGCAGGTCGGCTTGATGTCTTAATGTCAACAATGCTGGTTAGGTCTTTCAGACAAACTACTATACACAGTTCCTGTAAAAACAAATGGCAAGTTTTAAAATACTTGAGAGTAAGCCCAAATACATGGGCATGGTTTACAATTTTTAAAACCACACAGACATTTCTGTTTTGACAAAATGTGCTCTCCAAGAAATTTGTCCTTTATTGATTCAAATTATTCAGTGCTTTAAGCCAAAGGAAACATTAATAGCTAAGAGCTGAATATATTAGCAAATGCCTAAATATATTACTAAATGGAAGAAAGCATTTAAAAATATTAAACAGAAGTATTAATTCATGCTCCTCAGAATAACAGGAGGAAAAAGATGTAAGCAAAGAAGAACTGGAAGTACACAATATTTAAAAAGTTAACCAACTCCATGACATTCCCCAAAAACTTCGCTTGCAAACAAGCACTCCTCCAAAATTTAGGTTTGAGTGATATACAGGCTAAGGGTCAATATTTGAACCTCTAAAGCTAAATATGAGAGCAGGGATAAGATCCTAAACTGAGATATGTTCAAGAAACTATGACATTGCAATAAGGAATCGTTTAATTTAAAGAGAATCATCATTGGAAGAACAAACTGTTCACAAATGATCTCTGCTTCTGAGCCAGAGCTGCAATACTTGCCTGATTCATGACTTCAAAACCAGACTGAACGCTGATACTAAAACTCTCTTCACTATCTCCATCATCAGATTTAGACAAGATATTGTTGATATGATGAAAAACATTGCTCTGATGCAGGAACTGGTGATCAGATTGTTTGAATTTAAGACTCCAGCACCTGAAAATACATTTAGTTGACTTTGAAATTTTGAATGTTGGCAAAAGACATCACTTACCCATGAAACTATTAATCACATTCTTGCTTCTCAAACTATTTTCTATAAACATTTAACTTCAAAATTTTCAGGA
Organism: Agelaius tricolor; assembly: GCF_023055355.1. Taxonomy (NCBI): domain Eukaryota; kingdom Metazoa; phylum Chordata; class Aves; order Passeriformes; family Icteridae; genus Agelaius; species Agelaius tricolor. The sequence goes on along the minus strand of NW_027269267.1, from coordinate 44,958,300 downwards.
TCTCTAGTGTTTCTAGTGCACCATTTTGAGGAAAGCAGGAATAGACTTAGAATTGTAATAGTAAATGCAACCATTGTTATTCATTTTTTGTCTTTGAGACAAATACACAGAAAAAATCTCAAAGTTTAAAGATACTATCCAGGTGACAGATTTCTGAGCAAAGGGCACTAAAAAGCCATGCACATACACACAGATCCTTCCATATTACTCTGTTAGATGTTTTCTTTTTCATAGTGGACACTGTATAGAATTTAGAAGAAAGTACATTACTCTATACAAAGTCTTTTATACTATTATTTATATGTATAAACACTTAAGTGTCTTCTATGTATCTCCTTCCTAGTGGTAAGGACAGATGTGCCCCTTCTCGCACAAAGTTTTCAAGCATCCTGTTTACATTGCAAAATCTTTTAACCTGTAATTAAACAACATTTCCAGCCTTTTCAAGAATTTGCTTGATTTGTGCTTACCTTAAGGCCATTTGCTGTAATGCACTACCACTGGGAAGAGACATCATAAGATCAGAGATTGTCTGAAGAAGGCGATGGAAAGTGTGGGGTAAGGGATGAGCAGCTTCCCCAGCAATCACTATGTCCGACAGAGGGTGTTCACACACTCGTGTGTCTTTTTCCTACAGGGCAAAGCAATCTGGGTGTTATTAACAGACTTTCTGAGACAAAAGCTTCAGTACACAAAAACATTTCTGCTGTTTGCTTTAAGAGTAACTGCAACAATCTTACAATGAATGTGAACTTGACGCAGTTCCTGTCAGAGAATTTTTGGAGTAAGTTACGCACGAATCTCAAAGAGGGAATTTGAGAAGCGTGTTGTATACTGCCACATATTTCTCATGATTTAAAGATGTGAAACATTATATGGCAATAATTCGAAAACAAAGAAACAAACCAGAAAGAAATAACATATTCCAGCATTTGAAACTAACTTTATCTGAGTAGCAAAATCCACCCATAGCAAACTTGATCACTAAGCTGATGTTATCAGTTGCTGCATTTCATTAGAGCTGTGAAAATAATAATTCTTAGTTAAGGTGTGTCAGTATCAGACAAGCAGTGTACCAGGTTACACTGCTGAAAAGACTAATTTCAGAACAACTAATTTCAAAACTGGATTAGATTTGAAGTGATAGAGATTATCCTGACTTCTTGACAACACTAGCATGATTTTTTTGAGCTATTCATCATGGACATGATAATATTTTAAATCAGAGCTAAGTCTAGAATAGGTTGTATGTAGATGTCTTTTGGAAGTATGGGATGTTAGACTGTACCACTTTGCAGGCTACATTTTCAGAACTATAGATTTTTCTTAAATCACTGAATTAAGTAAACCTACTGCACATAATATTACTTACTTAATTATTTATATACATACACGTACACAGCAGTATGTAAATTATCTATGCTTTTTATAACTAACTATGGACTTAGAACACGGAAAGACAGTAAACAAAACCACAAAGTGGTTCTAAAAAAATATTTTATCTTCTCTCTCATTGCAGGGCAAAGGAGGAATAAAAAGCAATTTTTTTTTTTAAATTTAACAATGTGCTTGTGCTTTTTTTGCTTTCTTATTTCCCAAGAATACTAGAAAATGCTGCTTTAGAAGACCTTGTGATTGATCAGCACATAGAAAGTGATGATTCAGAAGAAAAACTAATCTATGTCTACAAAATGAATTCAACTACAGTTTAAGATTCTGTTTGTCACAGAGGGAGGATTAAGGAATTTTGTTTTTCATATGGAAGTATTTCTAATTTGCCTACAAAATCAGCAGAACCTCACTTACTTGTTCTGCATTTTCTTTATTTGATTTATTTTCTTCATCCTCTTCTTCTTCAGGCTCTACAGGTGCAGGAGTCAGGGAAGCCACAAAATGCCATAAGATATCATGAAGAGAAGTTGTTTGAATGACATTACAAAGAAGCCAGTTGAAGGCCTAAAACAAATTACATACAAGGAGTTACCAACTGGTTAAGCAAACCTGGAGTAAAACTATTTCCTAAACCATTTATTGAAGGAGGTGATGATGATTTGGACAGGCAAATAATAATGCAAAAGTCTTCAAGTAAGACATTATTGCTCTGTAGCTAAAACAGTTTATTTAGATGACAACTATAGTACAGCCAACAGAGCATAATCTTAAAACAAATTTCCAAAGGAGAATTTAAAACCACATTATTTTAATCATACAGGAGCCGTCAGTACATGAATACCTCCATGGCAAAGACTCTGCAAGCAGATTTCCGTAAGGCTTGTTTCATCGCTATTTCAAGTCCTTCCAGATCATGATGCTGGATTACAAATGCCAATACTGGCCACTGGAAATTTCTCTCTCCTTTGGAAAGAGAGCTGTGGGCGGAGATTAACCGAGAAAGTTCAGGAGATGGATGTCTCAGGAGAGAGGACCCCACTTCTATTTAAAAGCATAAAAATATGCATACATTAGATTCCTTGTGCATTTCAATTTTATAGCCACAGTAAAAATGAAAAGCAATAAAGCACTTTTAGAAATGATTTTTTTTTCTGAGAGAAAACTGCATTAAAAAAGCAATATGCAAAAATGATGCTTCAACTGAGAAAGAAAATACCACCTTCGCTTTTAAAACAGGCACAGAAGATGCACTATAAATTTTAGAATTACAGTAAATCCTAATCCAATTTTAGGCTAATTCTGTGCTGATTACCAAACACCTGTTTACTATTATTTTGTTTTATAACTAAAAAGTCACTACATGTATTTATAAAAAATATATTTGTCTACAATTTCCAAAAAGAATTGCAAATCCTTGAATCATTTTTCCCTGCTTCTGCTGTTTGTGCTCTTACCTGCATCTCCACTGTTGACTCGTCTCCTGGGGATTGCTTTTACACGTGCTGGCAGAATTGAGTGCTGTTTGTCATATTCTGATGCAACAACTGAATATGATCTTTGAAAGACTGTGCGCTTTGCAAGGTCTGTATCTGTGATTGGACTGGTTTCCAAACTACAAAGAAATCAGTGAAGTAATACACTCATTAGTAAATACATACAGTGTATCTGAATCATACACCAATAATTAATAAGGATACATGCATTTCATAATCACAATGTTACTACTGCATGAAACTTTGTCTTATGTACCTAAGAACTGTTTAAATGCTGGAAAGGAAGGAGCACATATTAGAATTACACATGGTGAAAAAGCATGCAAGTGCTTTATAAACAAATGCAATGATGAACATGATGAGTTCCAAGAATTTAGATATTTCTTTTAGAGAAATAAAAACATTCAGATCATGCCTAATTTGAAGTTTCAGACCAAACTTCTCCTGAGAATGCATGTGAAAACATCTATGAAGTGAATTATTAATACGCAAGCCAACTGAAATTTAGAACTTTATGTGAAGTAATTGTTTCTAACATCATTAGCCTTAAAGTCAAATTTTAATTGCTACAGCTATACCTCTGACATGTTTTACTCCTTACCTTCAGTGGACTTCTTACAGTCTGCAGAAGGACTCCCAGCTTATGCTGTCCCTATAGGCCTCAGGAGACCATGGTGTCCACAGTTTTAATAAAGGAATATACCAATACGATGCACTCTTAAGGAGTTTTGTTAGAAAAGTTCTATTTCTGAAAAGACTACATTATAGATTGTAGTATTCCAATAAACTATTTGTGCAGTCAGTATGAAATACAACAAACTGAATAAAAACAGATAAAAAGCAAATTTTCTCTCCATTACATCCTCACTATAATATGAGGAATCACTGACATCTGAGAACACTGAGCAGCTAAGTAGATTCTGAACTATTATTAATAGTAAGAGCCATTTTTTCCCTGGTGAAACAAAAATTTTTATACCTGATTGAATTAGATCACAGTAAACATTACATGACAAGAAAGTGGCTTAACCTGACAGAAACCATCGAGCACTCTTGGTCCTAGACAGCATTGTCATTTCTTTGGTGACATTTTTATGTCCCACAGAACAAAGCAGCAGCATTTGCTTTGAAAAGTGTAAGGCAATGAAATTTCCTCCTGTTCAAGCTTCCCTTCAGAATGAAATCCTGAAAGAACAACAGCTACTTCCTTTCAAAAAGCCTGCACTCAATCAGTCGCGGTAAAGTACAGATATAAAGTCAAAAAAACCTGCTACATTTTCAAAGAGTTTGCAACAGTTACAGTTCTTGGATTATTGATCTTTAGATCACTTCTTCAGTTCTGTAGATTCTGGAGAATTTTTCTCTATGGGGAAATAAGCAGGCCTGAAATAGAGGCTATGGATAAATTTCCCTGTATGCTAAGAGTCCTTATCAACTGAACAAATTTTTTTCTTATTTGGGTTGTAAACCCAGGATCTTTCTAGAGAGAAGTAATTGAAGTACAGTAAAAAGTTTCAGTTCTGATTTGTATATTCCTTGCATATTTACATATTCAAACATACTTCACTGCTAACAGTTGAAAATACACACCTGATATGCTATAATCCACTGAAAATTTCCTAACTACAGCTTCATAGGCTTTTGGCTTTTATGCTGCCATTTCAGAAACTGATCTGATACTTTAGCTTCTTAACTGCAGCAATGTTTTCCTTTTTTTTTTTAATTGGTGTTATGCTACTGCTTTAACATTTGTATGTAGCACCTAGAATTACAAGGAAGTACCTTGGGGGCATAGATTTCATGTTACTCTCTGGCTCTTCAAAGACATTTGGGCTTGCGTCAGGCGTAACGGAGATGTACGGTGCAGGTACTGAAGTTGACCGCAAGTATCTCATCTCATCCTGGAACAGGTTGTCATCCTGGTACCCAACAAAATTTTCATGGTGATGCCTGCACCAAATGAGATTTTTAAATTAGAATTAGGATTAAAAATTGCTGAAACACAAACATACACAAAAATTGTTTGCTGATACACCTCATCAGCCAATGCTAGTCATGTACTCTTCACCTATTAATGCTTTTAAGCTCATTGTGACTTTGAAATGTTCATGGAAGATACAGTGGCATTCTCAACAAACAGGCAGTGGGGATCACCCTTTTCTGTCTTTTAGTAGGTATTTCCAGAATGTATTTTAGGTCCAAAAGTCTACCCAACATAAACATGAGACTCTACAGAGAAATAGTTACTAAGAATTTCCAAGAAAGTCCAAGTCTTCTGGTTTCCTTTTTATTATTTTTAACTGTGAAGAGAAAAAAGTAGCACATATGTCTGCTACTAACACACTAAGTTAAACTCTTTGGAAAATTCTGAATTCTTTGGACAGAAACTGAACTGTTATAAAATATTTAGCCGAAAGCTACTAGGGCATATTTGACTCTAGGAGAAAATACAATCTAAAAGATTGAACAGGATCATGGATCAAAACAGACAGAAGAAAAAAACATCATGAAGAACTAGGAAAATATGTCTTTTTCTATGTAAGCTTTAGTTTAGTTTACACACCCATTTTATACAATACTCTGCATAGATGAGTGTTAAAATCAATATTCATACATGTCCTTTAATTACCTTGCTAATGTCTGTAGATAGAGACATGGCATCTTAATGGGAAAGTCTTCAGAAATTCCTTCTTTTAGACTGGGAAGTTGAGATTGGAATGCTTTTGCAGGGTTATAGCAGAGGATACTGGGCTCAGCAGCACTACTCAGCGACAGTAAATACAGTGCATTGGCTTTAATCACTTGATGAGCTTCCATAGTTGGCAAGGCACGAGGTGTCTTAACTTGCATTGGTTTTCTCCTAGATTGTTTAATCTAGATAGATTTAAATAAGGCATAATTAAATTCACCACAGGAAAACCTGATGACCTATCTCATAATAGAGCTGCTGAATTCTACCTGTTGTAAAATGCCTCCTATGACAAAACACATTTCTATTACTTTCCTACCTTCGCAAACATTTAGTAGTTTGATAGTTCTGACATTTGCCTCAAGATTAATTTTGTGTGCAAACAGTTTCAAAAAGTTTAGTTTAAAAATAAAGTTAAATTAGCATCATTAACATCAACATATTTGCATACTTTGAGCAAGATTTTGAAATTAGTCCTTGAAGACCACTACAAGAAAAACACCTTTTCTACTATTTCCATTAGAAACACCTCTAGTAGCATCTTGTATGCAACGATCTGGATTATTAGGATCACTTAAAAAACTATAAACATGAAGTTAAAACAGCCCTCATTTTAGCAAATAAATAAAACCATTCAAAATTAAATAAACTGACAGATACTTAAAGTTATTACATTCAATCCTGTGGTTATACTGGGATAAAAAATAAAATTACTTTACAAATTTGAGCACACTATCATCTGAAGGGAAGAAAACTGGTCTGAAGACAGTGAAGTTTCTATTTCATTATCTTAAACCTAACAATGAGGGTAAGACAATATTCCCAAATTATGAAAGTCCAAATTTCTTAAACTAGCCTTTCTCTTCAAGTTGTGAAGACAGCACTACTATTCAGATAGAAAGTTAAACATAAGAGCTGAAAATACCTTCTCTCTTGCTGCTGCTTGCTTTTCACGGAGATACTTTTCTCTGCACCGATCGCACACCAGATACCACGTGCTCCCTCCAATGCCACCATCGCCACAATTCCCAGCCCATCCTCCACAGAAGTGCCCAATGCTGTTGTACCCTTGGCCACCTGCATAGCGGCCACAGCCTACATGGGGGAAAGGTGGGAACAACTGATTTCAAATGCAGGATTCTTACTCTGTTATTTATTGCTCTAAAAGAGGGATGAAGAGGGGAGAAAGGAAGATGCATGTCTGTTCCTGGCCTAATTTTTTATTTTTCTGTATGTCTGAATTGGTTACAAAACAAGGTTCTTCTCTGTTCTTGTCCATGTGTCCCACCAGTGTCTAAAGAATACAAATGAACTACAAATGGTTTTATAGGTTTAATGGTTAAATAAGTTCTTTTATAAAGAACTTATCCAAAGCATGAACAGATCCCTATTCAGACAGCTAAGTTATAGTTAAGGTGAGTATTTTAAGTTAGCCAACAATATCTGTAATTTAACAAACACAAAAATCTCGCCTCCTAGCTAACAAAGCTTAAGAAGGAATGGAGGGTATTCTTTTGCTGATTAGAGTTTCTCAGAAAGATTCAGGACTTTAACTTTGCACACACAGAGCTAAAAAAAAGTAGAGACCAACAAGTACATAAAAAATATTAAGTCACTGATACCCAGTATTGACACAGCAGATAGAAGTTTCCTACTCTTGACAGTAGAACAGTAACAGAAAACTTCTGTCAATGTGGAAACTCTAACTGACCAATCTCATTTTTTATTTCAGCACAGCTTCAAATCCTAAACTGTAGAACACAGCATGTTTCTGAAGAGCTACTGTAAAGTCAGAGCATTATTTTGACCTTGTTTCAAACAACGTAGAAACTTTGGATCCCTAACTACTTAAAATTATACACAAAGATGTGCAACTGATCTGTACGCAAGTACAACTTTTAATTTAGTGTATATAATAGAAAGCATAGCCTGACATTTTCCTAACAGCAACTAACACCAAATCATGTGTGTGAAATATACTTTATGGATGGACATGGGAATTAAAAATATGGAGTCTTACCTGGATGAGCTTGTCTCATGTGGTAAGTCACTGGATATGGATGGGATTCTCCACACAACTCACAGATGGTATCTTTTTCCGGTCCTCCCACTGCAAGCTGGGCCATCTCACCAAAAAGATTTCCCCTTGGCCTAGCCTCAACTTTTTCTTTTTTCTTTTTCTCCTTTTTGGCTTTCTTGTTATCTTTGTCACTTTCCTTCTTCTTTAAGACTGCACAAGAACCAGGACTTGGAAAAATCATGTTTTGGGAAGCTGCTTTAATAGTTGCTAAAGAAATATCTTCCCAGAAAGCTACTAAGTGCTGCAGTGTTAATGGAAGAGGAGACTTGGATTTCATTGTGTGATGACTGGATGTTTCAAAGGAGGTAGTTTCAGTTTTTCCATCCTCACACTTTTCATGCAGAGGTGGTTCTTTTAACATTGAGAGGACTTTGTTTTTATTGATGCTACCCATTTTAGATATGTCTGGTCCGTGAGGTGAGATGTTGAACATGTTAAGAGCAGATGATATTTCCAATGAATGTCTATTTTTCAACTTGGTTTCTTTTTCCTCTGCAGGTTGTTGAGTAAGACTGCTTCGTATGGGTGCATGCTCTTTGGACAGTTCTGGATTAAACTTCAAGAAAGATGAGCACGCCATAGCATCATGAACTATTCCTTCATGCCAAAGAAATGCGGCAAATACGGCTCGAGCACATTCTGCAACAGAAGGTGACATTGCTTGCTTGGCAGGCTCTATGGGCTTTGATCCATCTCCTTTGAAAAGGAAGTTAGATTTTTCCTTTTTGGGTCTTGTGTGCCTGCCAGCACATTTACGGCTCACTTTTGGAGATGCTCTCATGTCTTGCTCATCCTTCAGTGGTGCTTTTCCAATGCTGAAATGAACTTTATTAGAACCATCATCCAGACTTCTGAATTCGGTGTTGTCTTCACAGGTGGTATCTGTAATGCTGTCAGTCTTTAAAGTACTTGAAGTACAGACTTCAACTACCTCACTGTGAAGATTTTCTTGTACGACATGAGGGGAAGGAGCTCTATTTTCAGTTTCTGGTGCAGGTTTTCCATCTTTTGTAGTAATTTTTGGTTTGGGTGAAGTGGACCTCCCCCTTAAGGGTTCTGTTAGCGGCACTTTCTTTTTGCGAAGGGTGTCTGGATCTAACGTGTAAGAATCTGATTTGGAACGTTCTCGAGGAGGATCAAGCTTTGTTTTTACAGGGGATGAAGCTTTCTGAGGTAGAGTTGTTTTGTCATTGGGTGACGAGGATCGTGGAGAACTAGCACCAGATCTAATGCCTGTAAGTGTCTTTGTCTTTGGAGAAGTTGACCGGGTTCCTGGCGCCGGAGATTCAGCTCTCAGACCAGGAGTTGTTCTTCCATCAGTTTTTAGTGTTTGCAAAGTGTTATGATTTGGTGACAAAGACCTGCTGTGGGAGTCTGAGCGCAACTTTGCGGCGTCTGATTTCAGCATCAGGCACTCGCTGGCCGATAAGCCATCGGTATTTCTGGGCTTCTTCTGCTCGGCAGCGGCTCGGTTCATTCGCACGTCAAGCTTGGGTGACCTGCAGTCAGCTCTGTGCTTGGATGCCATGTCTGATTTTCCTGCTGGAGAAATCGGTCTAGCAGCTCCTGTGAAATTCATTCGGTCACCTGCATAATGTTTCATAATTGAATTGTTACGTGCTGACAGTGACACCCTCAATAGTACAAAACAAAGACTGAAGACCTGAACACAAGATAAGTATCAAACACATGCTTCTGTTCACATCAAAATGAAAGGAAACATGAAGGGATCTTTTTCCCCCTAGAATACTTTTGATACATTTCATTTCCCAAAGGTACACAGAAACAAGCGTTAGGAAGTTTTTACAGAGAAAACACTACTATGGAGGTTATCAAAAGCCACAGTTCACTCTTTCTACAAAACAGTAAAGGAAGCACAATTTACATCCTTAGGTGAAATTCCAGAGTTAACTAAGTTTACCACAGTTGCAACAGAAACCAGGGACTATTTATTATCTCAATGTGTGACAGGCTGACTGCATCAGGAGATGATCACATGTATAATGTATATCTCTCTTGAATAGAGATCAAATGTACTGCCAGATTTATTTTCTTCAATGCTCAAAAGCCAGGAATTGTAGCAAGTAAACACTGTTAGTAAGGCAAATTGGACAAGAGGCTTGCAACTATGCTCAAAATGACTCAAATGGATAATCTATGGAATCTACTTTTTCAAGTTCAAAATCTACCCCATGTTCAGCTATAAAAACACTTAAACCCCCCCAAAACAAGAAATCCACTTTTTTCAACCACTAAGTTAAATGGCCAGCTCTGGTCAATGATGTCCCCGTACTTCAATGCACTAATTTATTGTTCCTACGCACATTGACTTTGTACATACATTAATCTACAGAGCTGTAAGACTACAAGAGCTACAAGAACTACAGGCAGCTTAGTACAGGGTACATACAAAACAAGTATATGCAAAAAGTAGCTTATGAAGGCAATCTGCTTCTGATACCTCTTGAACCAAGTCTCTCTTATAGAATTGTATTCTGAAAATTAATCCAAGCAATATGGAAATTACTGGCAAGCAATGCAGCAGTTAATACAGCTGTCTCTCCATAAATCCTTACTGCAAAATCTTGAATGCAGAGTTAAATCCTTTTGATTTGAATGGGTTTTCATTAGTCAAACATGAGAAGTGTTTCCCTAGTAAGCCTGTAGAATTAGGACACAGTACATAGGAATATTTTTCTTTTCTAGATATTAAAAAGGTTATTTGCATTTGTCTGGGCATATTTTTGAGAAAGCAACTATTTGTTAAAAAATAAAGTTTCAATTAATCAAAGAGTATTTGCAAATTTAAGCCTTGATTTCTAGTGGGAACAGGATAGACAGTCACCTTTAGCTAGTATCTTCAGTATTAGAGGATGTGAAATCAGTGTCTACTTCCTTATGCATTGTGGGATCTGAAGCAACTTCATGTAGTTCTCAATCACCAACCCTTACCCCTACCCTAGAAAATACATAGATGCAATTTTTTCCTAATATTATCTCTCACAATATAAAAAACAACCAAGAAAAATTTAGAAAACTTTTGAGCAAAATTTAGCAACCAAGAAGCTTCCTCAGGTTATAAAAAATTATTATTTATTTGCTATTTCCATATTTAAATACCTTACAATAAAACTAACAGCAACAGGAAAAAAGTGAAGGATGAATTATATTGGAATATTTAACAAGCCTGAAATTTAGAATATTTTTCTGCCTTCCCAAGACATGGCATTTCATACTTTTCTGAGCAGAGAAGAAATATTGTGTCTATATTCAAGAATAATATATCAAATGTGAGCAATAGAATATAATGAGAATATAGCAAGTATTTATCATCCTAATAAATTTTGAGAGTCTAATCTGTCTTCATTTGTACAAGTTCTATAACTGTTTTTCACTTGGAAGGGGGAAGCTGGAATAGGAAGGCAAGAAATAACATGGTAAATTGTGGTTTATAAAATGACTGTTCTTGCTAAAAGAAAAAAAAAAGTTTTGGAAATATCAGTCCAAGCATTTCAACCATTCCAGCTTAATTATTCACTGGTTTTAATCATGAGCTATTTTGAGATGCTTATTTTGTGATAAATTCTGAAATGCAAATTAGAATTACTTTTATACACATTTTTCCCAGTCTGCCAGATGAGAAAATACTTAAGATTGAAAGTATTACAGAATGCCTCATAAAAGAGAAAAAAAACCTGAAAAGATGACAATCATTTTAGAGAACATATAACACTTCAAGCCATTCAGCAAAGTATCAAATTTAAAGTACATGCATGATTAGCAAATACCAATGGGGAAAACATTCCAGAATAAAACTGCTTATGAAAGGTATAGCCTAATGATGGCTTCCAACAAAAAAAGTATCTTGTTTTTTAAGAAAACAAAGGTTTGCACATAGAGAAATAATCCTAAGCAGCATTCAGGAGTATCAGCACAAAAAGAAAAATCTCCCAAAGGAAAAAGTGCATAAAATAGCAAGCTGCTTTGTCTGTAAGCAAAAGAAAAAAAAAATCCCAGATTTTATTTCCTGTTTCTTCTTAGGAACTTCTTTTGCCTATTGTTTGAAAACAGCTGTAATTAGATTAACAGTCACTTTCCATTTTACAAAGCAGAGACAGCTAGATTGTGCATCATGGACTTGCTGCAACTCAGGAAGGCAACGCTGAATGACTATATCAGATGAGCTCCCAACAAATACCAAATTTGAACATTTGCTTTCAAAACATTATTTTCTTACATGAATGAAATGAAAATGCATGGAAGAAGGAAGAAAAACAAACCCAAAACATTTTGCAGGTAAAAAATCTGAATAACCTTGCTATGTTGGCATGCATACCCACCCTTCAGTTTGTGAGAGAGAGATGAAATAGCAGAGGCAGGCCCAGCTACATCACTACTTTTGTAAATACGCTCACGAGAAGCAAGGCAGCAGGATGGAGTTTCTACAGTGGAAAACAGTTGCACAGAAGCAGCACAGATTCAATGGAAAAGCAGCAGAGATAAAAACAATAGCATTTCAAATGATATGCATCTTCTTTGTTATGTGTTCTGAATTCCTACTTTAGTTTTAAATGACAGACAGTAATTTGTATTGGAATGCAGTAGATCAGCTTCCTTGATCTAAAAATGCTGCAATTTAAATCTTAGTTTTTAGGATCTAAAAATGTAATATATGAGGGCTAGCCAATGACATTTATGGTTTATTATAAAAATCAGCAGTTTCTAGTTTTGAACTGAACCTGGATTTGAGATGTTAACATTTAATCTGTAACTTCATAAATTAATTATTTAGAACTTCAATATGGTCTTCCAGATGATCAATTTACACATTCTTTAGTGAAAATTAGAGGACATCTAATTTAGTTTTGGAGTCTTGTTAATCACTGGAAAGAATGGAAAAAAATACATTAAACACACCAAAACTCTGTTTTCAAAAGTGATTGCACCTCAATAATGTAATGTTTTGAAAAACTTCACTTATGTAATGTGAAGTTCCTCAATACAAGAAACCTAACTAGTAGTAGATGAATGTCTACCCAACAGTACACAGATGAAAAAAAAACCTGTATCAGGTCTTAAAAATAATTTTGATTTAAGAAAAATTCTGATGTCATCCAAATAATTTCAGTACAGTGTACTGACATCAAATCTGTTAGAAATACAACTCCACAAAAATAAAACTTGGAGAGAAATAATAGGGAGTTTTCATTTCCATCTATAATTTAATTTTTTTTTCTGGTTTTAATTTTAAGTCCTATTCCTTCCTTTGGGGAAAAAAAAAAGTAGAATTCTTACTGAAGTAGTAATTGTAATGAGAATGTGTATGTTAGAAGATACTGTTTTAGATACACCCTTTTGTACAAATGGAGTAAGGTAGTTGTATTGAAAATAAATTATTTTAATTCCTACACTATTTAAGACACCTTTTTGTCCTGGTAATACATTTATTGACTTGTACACTCAACTTACCAAGCCTGCTACCTTATGCAATGAGCTATGGTTCTAGAAATTGCAATGAGAAGGTGTTCATACATTTGAAGTAAGAATTTCATTCTCTAAAAAAGGAAATGAATCCTTAATTTCTCAACACTGTATTAACACAGATTTAACACCAGTATTACCTACTTTTGATACCTACAAATTATTTTGAGAGATCCAATAACAACTATATAGCTTCTGAGCAACATGATGTCACCCAGTCAATTTTTAAAGGTAAAAAGCAGACAAACATTAGGAGCACAAAACAGCAGTAGCAGCAAACCTAAAAATTTTGTCAATTTGATACACTAGCATCCCACTGTACGAATAATAAAAGGAAAATCTTTATGAAATCCACTTTCATGAATGCACATTATAAATACTTCATTCTTTGTCTCTGAGAACACTTACATTTTATAATACTGTAATCTAGTGTTGAATGATGCCCTACTACTACTAAAGCATTTCAAGGGGACTGTGGGTCCAAGCAGTATGACAATCCATATATATCCAGGATAACTGGACAGCCTCAGGGACCAACATTTTGATTAGGGCTCCCTCTTCCTGAAACATCCTCAAAGACTACAAAGACTTGAAATACAAGGCAGGCAAGGCTGTCTCATGAGCCATTCAAATGTGACAGTGTGCCTTTAGTCATGCTTTCCTTCAACATGGAAACAGCTCCACCTTGAAAAGCTACCCAATATGGAGACATAAGAAGCAATTCAATTTCAATGCCAGGGTGCTCTGAGGAAACCTAGGAAGCAAGACATACCACTGACTGGCTCATGTGAAACTTTTTTAAGCAAACTCTGTAACCATCATGTAAAATGCCACTGGAAAATGGAGTTAACATTAAGTTTATTCTGAAATGCCACTGCTTTTCTGCATCACAATGAAGGAAAGCACTGACCTGCCTTTGCTGTGCTGCCTAAGCAATGGATGCCTCTTAAAAACAATGCATTCTTCTTTCACTCACTTTTACTGACATGGAAACTACAATACAGCTGTCAGTTCAATCTCCTCAAGCACTGCAATCAACATATCTTTCTCCACCTCCTGAAAATGCCAAATATCATACTAACAGCAGGACTAGGACTTTTTTAGAAATTATTTTTCCATGAATAAAAGAATGCACTGAATTAAAAAAAAAAGCCTGAATATTAAAAAGAAAAACATATTTAGTATGGTTAAAGTGGGGATATGAGTGAATGAATTAAAGCAAAAGCTGATATATGCTATAATGAGAAAAATATTAGCAATATTCTATACCAATGGTGGGGCTTGGAACACTAACACTTGAGCCACATAAGCATATGAACTGAAAGAAATGTTCCTGTCCTGGAAAGGTATATAAAAAATAGAAATCTATGCTTTTCCAATTTGTAACTACAACTTCTGAAGATGTGATATGAAGAGATTAGTTCTAAAAAAACACCTGACACAATTTGTACTCTTTTTCCAGCCTTTACCATACCAGCCCTCCGAGGACGGTTTTGGATTGACCTGGCCAAATGTATGTTTCATATGTACCCTTGCCTATAGAACCTGAAAAGCCTAGGTTCTGGGACCATTTAATTTAGCTCAAATTTTCAGGAATGATACCTTGGCAATATCAAGGTATCGTTATTTTTAATTTTTAAATTATGAAAAAACAATTAGATAAGTTGTCATTGGTTTAACTGATGATTAAATCACACACAGAAGAGATCACCATGCCTGGTTGAGAAGATTCTCTCAATTTTACTGAGACCCTACCAAGAAGCACATCTTATGTGCTTCATATGTGTGCTGGTCTTTTGTGCCCCCTCCACAGTTTTAGAAAATGCAGAGAGAAGCACTGTGGTTCTAAATGCAATTTCACCAGCACCTAAATGGGAAAGGAACAAAACCAAAAAGAAACTGATTGCACAATAGTGAAAGGATGTATGGAGGAACTCCTGACAAGAATGGCAGGAGCTGATGGTGGATGGTTGGACTGCAGCTCTGCAGCACAGACTGCAAAGGAAGCAGCTGACAGGACACTGCATTGAACAGCAGCTCAGCACTGCAGCTTCTGCCTGGACAGGAAACAGTACCTCAAACAAGCTGCATGGCTGCTGGGAGGGAGGGAAGTTAACATAGCAGAAATCATGGGGGCCCAAAGCTTTTCAGCCCAGAAATCCATCCCTCATTTGCAGTATCAACTCAGGCGTGAGAAACCATGGCATAAAGCTCTAACACTGGTGACTGCAAAGTCTCACACTTCCCTCCTTAACTTCAGAGCTCAACAGCCAATCATCAAATTTTGGTAACTGATGCTGGACAGCATGCCAAATCCTGTTACCTACACTTGCCACATCTAAGGAGATTTATGACCTAGCATATATTGCTGAAGGTTGAGAAACAAGATCTTCCATGACCCTCTAGGCTTCCTCACTTCCCCTACAATCAGAACTCAATGGAAATTTGTCTTCTATGCTTTTAGCCAAGTTCATTGACAAATAAATCAAGCAACAGTAATAATCTTGTGGGTATGGCAGTTTGCACAAGCAAATCTGTTACTGATGATCTTACAGGCTTCTCAGAAGCAAGCATAAGCAGGCTGCAGCAATTACAGCCTGTTTTGGTCAAATATCCAAGGAAGAAACATACATAAACTTGTGATCTTACTGGAAAAAAATTCTTGCTAAGGCTCCAAGTCAATACAGATGTTCCTGTACTCTAAGGTAGGTTCTGCCAGCTCTTCTACCTTTTCTGAACTTTTAGTTCCACACAAGACTGACAAAGAATTAAAATAAATGGCAAGAGTACCTTGTCTGTCCCTGTGAAAAAGAAAACCATCTCTTGTATAACTATGTCTGAAAAGTAGCAAAGGAATTAAGCAAGACAGAACAATCAGCCATTCAGAGATTTCTAGCAAGTAATACAAAATTGAGTAACAGTTTCCATTTTGTTTTTTCTAATATCCCTTCTGCAACAAATTCTTTGATATAACACAGAGTGCTGTCGTAACTCATTTATGATGTGAAAGGAGTAACAGAGGCACTTTTTATTTCTTCAAGCATTATATCTCAGGAGGTGACTGTCCTAAACTGTAGTATTTCAGAAAAAAATAACCAGACACTGTGTTGGAGGATAAAAGGTTGTGACAAGTCCTTTCCTTCTTTCTTAAGTGAATTTGCAAACCAAACCTCAAGGACAGAAAAATCTCCTGAAAAACCAGCTACCTACAAACACTTCTAAGGAAAACTATAATCTGTCACCAGCACAAAGTATGTTTATATCAGATGAAGATTTTTCTTCCTATTATAAAAATCTAAATTAAGGAAATAATTCTAGAGGGCATTCAGCAGGATCCTAGCTTTCCTCAGAATTATGCCAAACCAAATTTCTCCCCAGGGATAGAGATATTTGAGAAAGAACAGAAAATGTAAACAGTTGACTGAACTATTTAGGCTGACTTGCAATCAAGATTGGCATTTAGTGTATAACATCTGCAGACAGGAAAATCTAGGCTGGCACAACTTCTTTCAACTATTAGACTACCATTAGTCCATTTAATAAAACAGTATACTGACTATAAGCATTCATTCTAATTTTAAAATCTAACTTTACTGCAGGAAGCACTTAAGGATGGAGCATGTAATTGGAAAGTAAAACTAAGCATGTCTTGGGCAAAAATTCAATTGACTTGATATGGACTCAAGATATGTTGTTTAGTGGATTTGACTTTTAATTACGTTTGGTAGCAGGAGGCTATGAAGTTATTTAGAAGTAATTAATTAAAATTGCATACTTAAAATGAGTTTCTGTTACAGTTCTAATACAACTGCATAAAACTATTAGATGAAAAAGTATAATGATACAGTCTTACAGGCATCCCTGACTATATGCTGAATTTGGGTGTACTTGCAAATGGAGGATGAACAAGTTTGCAAAAGTCTAAGTAAATTCAAACAAGAAATCTCCCATATTTTTTTTTAAATTTTGTGAAAACAAAAATGTTACTATTTCTCTCCTTTATGAATAATTTACATTATCTTCATCAAACCTGACACTGGATAATAAACTGTTTAAAAAAAAAGTCTATGCATCAAATCAGAGTCAGCGACCAGTACACCAGCTCAGGCTGACAATTTTTTCCCTTCTCAAAGGGCAAATCACCAAATTGGTTGAGACCTTGTACTAAGCTAAGATCCCAAATCAGACACAAATTCAAAAAAAATTTTCCAGTTTCATCATGTTTTTATTTGGTAGACTAGCAGTGCTCCTCCCCTACCTGACAAAACAAAGGCTTTCATTTGAACTGGATCCTAATTAAAACACAAAACATGGATGTACCTTACTGAATACAGTTTATCTACACATCTTGGACAGAAAAATCCATTGAGAAATATTGTTGTGCAATCAAAAAGCTTTTGTTTTCATACAATATGAGTTTAAATGCTAAAGGACAAATAATCTGAAATTTGAAATAAGACAATTAGGGTTATTTTTGATGCAAAGCTGAGTAACTGATTTTACCTCTCTGAACAACAGAAAAAAAACCCTAGAAGTGATAGGAAAGAATAAATATTTGACAAATTCTCAATGAGAGTGTGCTGGTGCCACTGGCAGTCAGCTGTTTTATCTGAGTAGAGTTTGGAATATTTTGCTTTGATGGTGGTGTAAAGTTCCACCAGAACTACAGGATGTTGGTGTAGAGTCCAGCAGAACTACAGAAGATCACAGTCAAAAGATTTCTGACAATCCTCATAAAAGCAAATTAGAAATCTTAATCTAGCTCTCACATGAAGGACTTCACTGTAACTTCAATAAGCTGAGCTGGAGAGGTGCAGGACTGCATGTACACAGACACTGAACTGACTGACAAGGTCAACAAGAAAGAGCTGAGGCACCTCAGAGAGATAGTTTGTGGGAGACAGGCATAAAGGAGTATTCCTGTGACCTGTGCTGTAACTGTCCTGCATGTAAGAGAGAATTTAGTGCAGTATCAGCTATCCATCACAAATGCTGAGATTTTAGTTTTCATTAATCAAAACAGTCTCCTGTCCTCCCATCAGGTTAGCAAACTTTCTTTAGCAGGCCAATCTTATGAGCACCCAACAGAAATCTAACAAAACACTTCTTATGAGTAGAGCCAAGTTATTCCCACTGTCCTGCTACATCCCTGAAGTTAGGAGCAATGACAAAAATAGAAATTTAGGAAGTAAGAAAAGTTAATACCTATGTGCTTTTCTGCAGTGCATTTTTGATGTTAAAAGAATTATCAACATTTTGTACTATATAAAATATTTACCTCATTTATAAACCAGAGTTGCATAAAATACTGGAAATGCACTTTCATGACTTGTCTATGGTGAAGAACACATACAAACCCAAAATACTGTCAATATAAAAATTAAAGTTGAACAAGTATACTTCTTTGGGAGCATTACCTCACATGCTTCTGAATCATGAAAAACTTAAACCAAACAAACCCAGAAAGGTGCACTGTGGGATGGTTAGCAGCTGGTAAGCAACTGAGAACAGCAATGTGAAAGCTGCAGAAATGGACTGATGAGGCAGGTAAGGCTGACAAACTTACTCTGAAGCTGTGGCTGAGGCTGCTGGAAGGAAAGGGGCTGTCCGAACACAAATGGACTGTGGACAAGGGAAGAGGGAGCTTTTGCAGCTTGATCAAAGATGGAAGGAGCTGGGAGATTTGGCCGTGACTGAATGGAATTCAGTATGGCACTCAGTTGGTCACCTGTAGTGGGCAAAACAGTCAAAACTACAACCTGTTACCTGTCATTCTCCACAAAGGCAGAGTAAAATGGTACTCAAAGTTTCAATGATGGTAAGAGAGAAAGCTCATACATCTCATTTAGCCACATACAACTCTGGTTGTGGCTAAACATAAAAATCTCACTCCATGCATGGCAATAAAATTACTATTTTTTAAGGCTCATGGATATTTTACTGCAATTGTTTTAAACATTTCAAAATAGAGATTTATATTTGCCTTGCTAAAAAATGAAGAGCAGCCAAAGAAAAAACAGAAATCCCTAGCATTTACAGTAACACACACATGCAACAGTACATGCAGAAAAAACATTAGAAAAACTGATGAAAAGGGAAAGCTAACATGTAATTAGGCTTGGCAAATGTATTTCTGTGCCAGTATTTTAGTAAATATTTGCTCATTTTTGCAAATATTTTAAAAACTATTCTGTTACACTGTTTTTCAAGGTCAGATTGAAGGTAATTTAAAAAATCTGTAAGTACCACTTAAGAATTGGAATTGGTTTTCTGAAGAATTACCTACATTTACTGTGAGGCAAATGAAGGCATTCAATAAACTAATTTATAAATTATAATTTATAATTAATAAACTCTTGATGTTAAAATCAAGAGTTTTAATTTCTGAATGCCAATTTTTAAAGAACTCTATGTGAGCATTAGAAATACATGACGCCTCAGTAAGAAGGCCACACCATGTTGTAACTTGAAGTATACTTAGTAATATGAGGTAGGAGACACCTGAGATTCTCTCAAATTCTTGATTTGAACCATCACCAGACAAATCCTAACAATGTCACTTAATTCTGCACATTCCTATAATTTTGACAGCATTGTAGAAAACCTAGTAAAGAATTTTAGCAGCTGATACAGAATTTACAACATTTTTTGATTATTATAAATTATCTTTTTAAGGAATTAGGGACATACCAGCAGATGAATCAAACCCTGTATTACCCAAGAACTGAAAAGTTAAATTTGTTTTCTTGATATTTTGGGTTAAAAATTAAGATGACAAAATACCAGAAAATAGCTCGAATGCCCTTTTAAATAATCATCTAGAGGAATCAATGAATCAATTTTATTTCACTCTTTTGGAAGTAGCATACCTAAAACCTACTGGAAACTGCACTTCAGCATCAATCATTCCTACCTTAAAAACCTAGAAGTGAGTGAACAACCTGATCTAGGGGGTTTTGGACCTAAGGTGATCTGTAAGATCTCTTGCAACCCCAGCCATTCTGTGATTTACATGTCTGACAAACTATTATTATTAAATGTAATGAGCCTAATTCCTAAAAAGAGGAATTATTTTAAAGGGAAGAATATCTGAGAAGAAGCTGACAGTCATCTGCCCACAATAATCAAAGATGGAGGTGGGTAGGGCCAATCATGAGGAGTATTAAAAACTTGCCTGTGACACAGAAAGCTGGAAGAGAGAAGACATAGCTAAATAAAACAGATTTTTTGGGGGAGTTAAGTCTTCTTTCTTGCAGGTAATAATGTAAACCTAAAATTAATGGTTTAACAGAAGGAAACTCTTACCTACTGTAGAACTACACACCTATTATGGAGATCTTTACATTTGATCAGTTATTTTGAAACACTCTTGGATGGGACTGAAATTTCATCAAAACCAGGGCATTCCTATAAAAGTACTTTTAACAAACAAGCCCCTCCAAAGAAGTGCTTCCTTGGCAAATTCCCCTAAGAGATTGTGCCTGTGCCTTCCATTTTTTATTTTTCACAAAACTCAGAGCTTCTTAGACCTGAGAATACAGAAAGACTGCATACAAAGTAATGGTACAGCTGAAGAATTCTATTTTTGGGAAAGTAAGACCATTATTCTTTCAATATAGTTGCCAACAACTCTTGGGCAATTCAAAAGGAAATACAGTACACAGATAGAATGAAGCCATGTAGCTGAGTTGTTCATTCACACTAAATATCACAGCTTGAGGGTATCTTGAGAAAATAATGCATACAAAATAGTAGTGAATTCAATGCCAGGAGTAGCTTCCAAATGTTTTGTAACTGTATCATCCCAAAGAAACACCTTTGACTGGCTTAAAATGTAGTAAAGAGAATCACAATGTCTTTAGAAATCAGGATGCCTGTTAATATAGCATATTTATCTCTAAGATTTTATCTCTGGACAACACAGAACAAAAAAATTTTTGTCTTAATAGATTTCTGCAAAAAAAAAAAAGAACAGATAATATTTCTGCACTATTACACAATTGACACTGAGAGACAAGCTGTAATACTGCCTCAGATCTTAAATACTTCCACTTTTGTGATTCCACCACTACTCTGAAATGAATAAGGATGAACTGGGAAAAGAAGGTTTAAAAGGCTCTAAAAAATAAAAGGAAAATGCTTCAAATTATTCAGCCTTTGTCCAAAAAAGAGGGTTTCCTATAACAATGCATAGACAAGTATGGACCCCTTTCTACACAGTAAACCACTGTGAAATGATATAGAGCTATTTCATGTTGTGACATTAACAGAATAGACTATTTAGGAATAGTTATTTTTCTAATCTTCTCTCCTTTAAAGTAAGTTTTAAATTCTTTTATTTAGGATACCATGAAGAAATATATGCTGGTGCTAAAAAACACATAGAACACCTTACGCCCTTATTTGTAGTGGCATAGGCTAGAGCAATGTAAGAATAAAACCACAGAGCTCCATGGTTCAGGAATATTTCTCAAGAACCTCATGGAAAGTCCCTTCTGTATTATTAGATCTGCTAGAACTAACAAAGAAATGAATAGAAAGCATGCAGATTGAGTTTATTCTGATGGCTTTCATATATGTATTTAGGTCTTGCCAACAAAATAAACCATGATTAAAAGAAACAACTGTTTTATATCAGTAAAAGAAACTAGACTTTATTTATTTCCCAGCAGTTGTAACTGGTATCCAGATGACTGAAAGGCAACTTCAGTTTTATAACTTCTTTTTTTAATTTCACAACAAATTTTAAATGGCATGTTTTATCTTGTTAACTCACTAAAGGTATTTTAAAATTATGAAGAAAGATGACAAAGTTTCTGGACTTTTAAAAACGTGCTTTCTAAATCAAATAGTTTTCTAATCTTGTTTTACATGTATTTTTCATTTCATCATTTCAGTTTTGTGCCTACCACTGCAGAAATCCCAAACTAACTTCCAAATCTTGAGTCTTTTTATACACAATACTTAGACTGAGTGAAACTAAAGCAGAGACAAAAGCAGTTTTAACACTTTGCAATTCATTATACTATTGCTTTGGAGAAGACCTGTGGTGCCTTGAAAAGCAGAAAATGAGTAATAAAATATAGCTATTAAAAATATGAGTGTAAAAACATACCTTTGTTATTTCCAAGGCCATAATCAAACCCTTGTCCATTACTACAGCTTGTCCCCTTACTGAAAGCTTGTATTGAAAAAGGACTTGGGGGAGGAGTCTGCACATTTTGATCTAGAAGGACTTGCTCTGTAAAAAAACCACATCACTTTGGGGTTAGACCTCTGAGTAATGGATTTCCACTAGAAAGATGAGTACAAAGCAAAAGGTGATATTATTTCCACCAATAGCACTCTTCCTCTCGACTAAATTCTCTTAAAAAAAACCCACACTTGTACTTCAGAACTCATGCTCTAAAAATAACAAGACAGAGGACTTAATACTACCTAGACTGTTTTTGTTTGACTGAGTTGTTGGCAGCTATGCCATTATTTGACACATGTTTTTTTCCAGTAACATCATTCAGCAGTGTTTATTCTTTGCACAGCAATTGTTAAAATCCCTTTGACAAAGCAAGGTGGACAAAGGATGGTTTTCAGAGTGACAAACTCAGAGCCAATAAACATTTAATTGTGGCTACCTCTGATAGTTCATGGAACACAAGACATTTTTTCCTGACAAATTTATTGGTATCTGTAAATGAGTACTATAATTTTACTTTCTGTATGACACTAAAGCAACTTCCAACCCAAATCAACCTGCAGTATTTCATAATATTCAAAATTACAGCAGAATTAAAATAAATGATACAGAATCCACTAGACTATTTAGATTTACAGAGAAATTACTGACTTAACATGGTCAAAAATACCATTCCAACTGACAGTATATATGAAAGCATTCAGAAGAAATATCCTGAATTCAGGTTTTTAAAAGCTTGAGCTGGCACCTTGAAATTTTTTTTCTTGTCAGTGTACTAAAATTAACATGGATAAAATAAACAAAAAAATCACAACTCTTTAAAAAGTAATTTTGAAAAAATGGCATTTCAGGACAAAACTGCATTTCAGAGTACAAACTCTACATAACTTATTCAAGTTAAAAACAAATTATGAGGGAGAAAGTTAGAAAGTTGGAAATTTAGTCATAAAAGAAAGGATCAAGAATTTTTTCAATCAGAAGCTACTCTAGATCTTGCTGTAGTACTTTAACTGGCTACAGATCTAGCTGTTCAGAGTTCTACCTTGTCTCTGACAGAAACCCTACTCATTATAGAAATGTAATTATAATTTTTTAAAATAACAAGAACATGAATGTAATGTGAAAGATGGTGCTATTCATGAATAAAAAAAAAATTGCAAATCTAGCTAGAGCACCTGCTGATCCTTAGTATTTCCCTCTAGCAAAAGCACTGAAACTGATGATAAATTATTTTGAAATAATTTCATTGCAAATAAAAACAACTAGTTCAAAATAACTTTCAGATATGGCTTGAGTGCAGGAAGTTTTACATGGCACTGAGGTGGACTAGGAACCTAGAACAGGTTGAAAAATCTCAGTAATTGCACTGGTAACTGCTTAAACTGCTTTAGCTAGATGCCCAATAGAGATCTGCCTTCACCCTACCTGTGAAAAAGAAACTCATTTAGAAAAGATTAACAACTGTTACATTGAGGCATGGGATTTGTATTAGAAAGTTTCTAAGATGGTATTTCTATGAGCTGTATTGCAGAAATCCCACTACAGAGTTTTGTCCACAAAGCCTGGAGCTTGCATTTCTGTTTTTCTGTGAGAGCAATGCTATATTCCAAGATATCCTTCAGTAACAGTGCCTATACATCAAGAATCTGAAGACAAACCTTCAAACAAGGGTCTTGTTTAAAGTCTTCCTGATTTGTGAATTCTTTCTTAGAGCACACATACACTTTGAGAAATTTAAGACAATATGAAATGATAAGTCAAATACTAAAGATGAAAAACTACTAAAAAATGCAAAATACTGTCAAGTTACTTAAATGTATTTCTTAAAATAAGCACTCTGGAATGGAAATTGTTGCACACTGCTTAATGTATTGATTTCAGATAAATTATTTTCTACTGGAAAAGCAAACAATCCTGTATAAAAATAGAAAATAATGAATTTATCAACCCTATTATTGAATACCTGTGCTTTCAACAATAAGGTACTGTTCCAATTCACAATTATTTAGTTTATGGAATCTACTTGGGCTCTTTGAGCACCTCACAACTTGACATTATCAGACACAACTAAAATTAGAAAAGCTATGACTTCTAAAGGAGTGTTTGAAATATTACATAAACATTTATATATTTAATGAAAAACTCTTGACTATTCCCCTTCTTTGCAGAAGGTTTTACACCTGGAAGTCAAGCTGCAACAGTCTACAGAAATACTTATGTATTAGCAAGGAATTGCTTTGTTCTAATACAGTAATGTGATGATAATTGTTAGAGTATCTATGTGTGAAATGAATTTCAGCAGCAAATGTGAAAACCAGAAAAATGGCGAAGAGTCTGTTAAAATGAACAGATAAGAGGCTGACAATAAGTGTGACCTAAAAACACAAGCAGAGTATAACTGCTGAGGTCAAAGCTTTTCATAAAGATACTTTTTGGAAAACAGATGCATAAAAATTAACCCCAGAGCTACAAGAAAAAAGATGGTTAAAATTATTGCCCATAACCATAACTGGTACAGAAGAAATACTACAGAAATAATTTGATTGGTTTTTAAAAAACATCATTCAAAGAATGTTTATAAACAACTTTTAAGTCTGACCGTGCAATGCATTTCAAATGAAAATACATAAGCTAATGTTATATCTGCTCAAAACTCAGATACTTCTTTATTTCTCTTGTTCAGACTACTTATTTTTTTAAATTAAAAAAATAAAAGAAAACAACCACTTGCCATCTTCATGTCGAAGGTACTGGTTTCCACCTCTGTCTCTAGCTAATGACCATGCCTCGCCTTCATCACTTTCACAGAACTCTACCATGCTGTTCTTATCCATTTGCACCCACGTACCTTCTGAATTAGTCACCTGATGCACACACATAAAAAAGCACAATTTATTGACTTCTCAAATAATTCAGTAGCACAATTCAGCAACTACTTATAGTATCTGGAAAACACATTAAATTTCAATCTTTCTATTAGAAAGTAAATGTTAAAAAAAAAAAAGTTTCTTAAATTAAGGCCACAGGCTGAGGCAGACTGAAGTACCAAACCTATTTATGGCATATTTACATTTAGGAGTAATTCCAAAAATTTTAGACCTATTTATGTTCAGAAGAAGCAAAACACCAACACCACAACTTCAGAAAATTCACATAAGCCTAAATAAAAACTGGAGGGAAATAGTCACCAAGATATACCTTCTAATCGATGGTGGCAACAGGAGAATTATAATACCAAGATATACATGAAAGGTTTTTATGAGTATTAATTTTGTTCCTGATATTATATTTAGGAAATAGCATGACACACTTCATCCTTAAGCCCTTCTTAACCATTTAAAATATTTTAAAATACCACAACTGGACAACCCAGAACAATAACAATAGTTCAGCAACTAAACAAATTGATACAATCAGCAAAGAGAAACAGGAATTTGTTAAATGGTTAGGTCCTAGGAAAACATTTTATCATGAAACAGAATTCTTTCAAAGAATAGGACAAAAAAGTAGATCAAGAAACACAATTTTGTAAGGAATACTGTAACAGAAATACATAAGCAAGCATAGGTAACTGCAGTGCAATTTCAACATTATTCCAATCAATGCAAAAAGGCAAGAGACACGACTGCATTAGTACTGCTAACATAAACAAAGGTCAAAGGCCAGTATTTAGCATGAGGAGGGGAAAAGCAAACCTGGACAGAGGCAGATTCTTTTGCTGTGGTTACTACTGTTATATACTGGTATCTATGAAGACATGAACTGAAGCTACAAGGATCCATACCTCGCCCACTGCCTTGACTTTGTTTCCCAGAACTAACATTCCAATTGGGATACCTCTAAGGTTAGGGCAGCTTCTGATGTTGTGACCTGATGGGCCAGTCTTCACTACCTTGTACACTCCAGGTCCACCTCGAAGGAATGGCATGTCTTGTTCTTGCATCACTGCTTCCTGTGGGCAGTGTGAATTTAGGTCTTTGAAAAAATCATCAGCATTAGACCTAGATTCCTGAGAAATTTAAAAAAAAAGGCAGAACAGAATAAAACCTATTAATACCACCTTTAAACTACTGAGATAAGAAACACTTACTTAAAGACTACAAAAGGTAAATTTCAGAGCTAAAGGATATCCTAGTTACATTGCTAATTTTAGTGTGCAGTGCTGAACAACTAACTACTATTAAATTGCATATTAATTGAATTACTGCTGACATTACTCTTCAAGCAAAAGTGGTATAAATGCAACCATTTATATAAAATAATAGCTCATATCTAACATCAGATACAAATTATTTAACTGCTTTCACTAAACCTTTATCCTCACTGACATTTCTCAGGATACACATTCATTCCTCCTGCTCTATTTGTGAGATTTTGTTAAAGTCTGGGGCTATGGAAAGGAAATTTAATATTATTTCATACTATTTGGTGATGAAATATATATCCAAACCTGAAGTCAGAAAACACTTTGAATTTCTTACCAAAAAAAGTGGTAGTTACTAAAAGAAAAGAAAAATTACCCTAGATTTTTCAGCCAGCAACAGCTTAACTGAAACCCTTTTATACAGAAAACCATGAGGGATAGGAGTAACAAATGTGCATTTATTTCAGAAGAATGCAAGTGAGAAGCAGGAGCAAGATCCATTGTACTGAAAGTCATAGGTACTTTTAAAGGAACACCTAAAAGTTACAGACTACATAATGCCCTGCTGGATGCAGCCAGTGGTTCACCTCATTCAGTTTACTGTGTTCAGCAACAGGAGAAGCTTTTTAGAAGCAGCATAAAAATCTTTACTAGTGGTCCTTTATATACCTTAAAACCTTTTTATTATGGATGATACAGGGTATACCTATTTTCTTTACTGTCTATTTATCAATCTGATTTCTCTAAATTTAATTTCTTCTGAATATGCTGATACTATCTGCCTTGACAATCTCCCACAAAAACACCTTCCAGGAGTTCACTCCCTGCTCTGATAAAGAATACTTTCTTGGTCAGATTTAAACCAAACTTCTGGTTACATTATTTACTTTTAAATGAATGCAAATTTCCTCTGATCTCCTCTCTGATCTCTCTCTGATCCATGTTTTCAGCTTTTTTTGGTATGGAAGTCTGTGCATGTGTCCAGATTAATACAGCATTTTTTTTCAAGAAGGCTCTATACAAAAATGATTCTATTATGTAAATATGTAACTTACAAAGCAAGTTAATGCAAGCTGAGGTAAACTGGTTTGAGAGAAAAAAAAAAAAGACAATTTAAACATAGTTTAGATCTTGACATAATAAAGTCTGCCATTCTTGGGAAAAACAACCAGTGGACAAACAAGTTTTAAAATCTCGAAACCGAAATGTACTTCACATTATTGTCTTCATTACAAAGTTCACACCAAAATAAAGTCCATCTCAAAACATTACAGAACTGATATTCAGACAAACACTTCTACAGTCAATTTAAACAGCTTAACTGTACATAACATGTCATGTTCCTAGAATTAAATAATTTTTAAAAACCCATTAAGAATGGTCAGAGTATTTATTAAATATCTGTGTGGTGGCTTTACTGCTACAAATATCATACTATTAGATGCCACAACTTTATGTGGAGCCTCTAATAACAGAAAAATATTTACCAGTAAATTCTGCTCTAAGAGAGAATGAAAAGCTTTGTTATGTTACTAGGCCACCTCCCTGAATTTCTAATTTGGTTTGCTAAAAAAGGAGAGCACTACTTA
Source organism: Agelaius tricolor (assembly GCF_023055355.1). Taxonomy (NCBI): domain Eukaryota; kingdom Metazoa; phylum Chordata; class Aves; order Passeriformes; family Icteridae; genus Agelaius; species Agelaius tricolor. The sequence goes on along the minus strand of NW_027269267.1, from coordinate 44,930,239 downwards.
TTAATTAAGAAAAATTCAATAATCTGCCCTAGTACTTTTTTCTCATTTTAGAAGAAAGAGACACAGATACAGCACTAAATGCAAATCTGCTACTTCCTATAAAAATAAGTCACAGTAAAACAGACTTCAAAGAATATTAAGCATAAAGTTGAGTCATAAGATGCATTCTGAAAACACGAGATACAGTTTGACTTTTCCTGTAATTTAACTCACCTTAGGGGGTAAAGCTTTGGAAGTCCATGAAAAAAAGTCCAAATCCCTTACTCCTTGGCTAGCATTAAAGACATTCTGAGCAACAAAGTTTGAAAAAAAGAGACACACATCAACAAAGAAATGGGAACAAAGAAATATTGGAGGAAGAAGCTCAAGGTAGTATAATGCAAAGTTTCTCCTCAAGTAAATTTACTGGTAGAATGTTTTGCAAAAGGGGAAAGTTTTATTTTCCTAATCAAGTCACCTGAGTCCATTGCTCCCCATGGCAAATCATCCATTACACAGAAACAGTTTAGTATGTCAAAAGCTCAAAATGGATGTAGTGTGTCATGCCATTTACTGAAATTAAGAGCCAGACATCTCTTACAAAGCTTGAGACTTCAGACACAGAAAATCTCATATTTCTGTTACAAAGAAATGGTAGCTGGTCCCATCACAAACCAGTTTTCTAGTGAGATGGTCTCCTGTTCTGAAAGATGATTTCAACCAGTGCAGGACAAGTGCACACAGAATTTTAGTCACCCAGTCAGAACCAAAGAGATGCAGAAGGGCTAAGCTCTCTTGCTGAAAGGAGTTCACTTGCACAGAATGATTTCACCAGTTTGCACATCAAAATTGTACTTTTAACCAGAGCCAAAAACTTCAGTGCTATATGGAGAACAATTGCTAAGATTCCATTAGTTTTGTAAAACATACAATGCATTAACTAGTTTGTTATGAATGACTGTAACCCAAATATAGCTGCCAGAAAGACATCACTAATTTTATAACCAATTGCACACACTATTTAAATAAGCACTGCTGTTCTGCTTAATTTTTCTTCCCACAAAACAGTGAGGACAGCATTTTTGAATCACTGGAAAACATGAAAAAGAAGCCATCTTTTCTCCATAGGCTAGTTCCTACTCATTTCAAAGAAATTTTCACTATTTCTGTCAAATGAAAGAATAGTATACATATAGCAGTAGTAACAATCTTATTTATGATATTTGTGATGGAATCCCTTTGACAAAGCACCCATTTCATCTAAATGAACCATAGTATCAGAATCTAATTTCCTGTCCCATCCTGATATGGGAACCAAGTGAAATCGCTGCTCGGCACCTGCATTAAAATTTAACAGTAGCTAAGGCAGTAAATCCTTTCAGGCAGAAACAAGTACAAAACACCCTTGGCATGCTTCATCTGTATTCCTTGAAAAAGCACTAACATGTTAAAAGTAAGCAAATCTACACTTTTATCACATGATAGAAGCAAATCATCTACTATATACTGCTTGTAAACATTAAGTTTCAATAACACAAATGATCTGCCATTTTGACAAAGAGAGGGAAATTGTCACAAAACCAGCATTTCTTTAGAACTGAGTACCTTTACCCACAACTGAAGGAGGTAGCCATGCACTAGTGATATATGCACTGGGGCACTGGGGAAGGGTCTCAGATGGGAAGATTAGCAAAGTAAAAGTTTATCAACTCAGCATAAAACTATGGCAACTATAAAAAGCCTACATGTGCCTCATGAGTGTACTTCAGAGGCATCCAACCTAATTAAACTGCCTGATTCTATTACTCTGCAGCATATTGCCTTTTTTCTGATGGACTTCCCACTGAGAAACATGGACTACCCATTCCTGAAATATTTAGGTATCATTTCAAAGATCTATTTTTCTACGTAGAGCTCTATGTGTAACATACACAAGGGAAACCAACAGCAGTGAAGCGGGACCGTGCTGGCTTAGAAACACCAAGAAGATCAAACTAGCAGCTCTGTTTTGCTCTGTGAACTTGAGAACTTCCTGCCTATTATAACACTGCACACCAGTTTAGATGAATAGATCAGGCAGCTATTTGGGAACTAGGTTTTCATTCTGAGAAACTACTAGATAGAAGCTTTGGATTTAGCCCTTATGCTATCATCTGTAGATTTAGTTGATGCTTTCTTTCAAGACTTTACCTTCCAAGATCTAAAACTAATTTTAGAAATTCATAGTTTTCCCAATAAATTCAAAGTTTCAGAGATTAAAAAAAATTAATTTGTTTTGCCACAAAAAATCATTGGTCCATTAGGAAGCATTTAAAATCTCAGTTATTCTTTTTCAAAACAAAGACTTATCTTAAGCAGTCATCTTGACATTTTATCCAACATAGTCTTACTCTTCAACTGCTTTCCATCATGCTTAAAACAATGACAGAAAATTTTGTCAATGTCCTTCAGTGTTTCCACAGAACATTCAGCTTTCTGAGGTTCTGTGATCAAGCACTGGAGCCTACATATTAATATTAATTCTTTCTTCCATTGCAATAATGGTTTGGAAAAACAAATTTTGCAATCCTTGTTTGCCTGGGGAATGTAATATTGTATCAGGGTACAATATTCCTTCTTATAAAGTTTTAAATTTAAAATGAAGTAGTGAGAACTTAGAATGTGACTTTTTAAAAGACAAGCTCCAGAGTTTGACCAAGATCAATTTCTATTTCTTCCTAGTGTGCACTCTTTTGTATCATATGTTCTTTTCTCCTAAGCACTATGTGTAAGCAAGAGTAAGTAACTGTCTGCATAAGGAATTTTACAAGCATTTTTTCAAAAACAGATACCTGAATATCATAAGACTGAAGGAAAAGTAAGTACCAGAGATAGAATCAGCTTATTCAAAATTGCAATCTATTAAATTCACAATCTCATAATTATCTACAATGGATTGGATGCACAATTTTAGATCAGGGGCTGTAAAGCAGTTCCTTGTGAAAGGAAAAGAGCAACAGAAGAAGAACTGAAGACTTTCTAAGAAGGTAAATGAGCACAGCTCAAATAAATAAAACACTGACAATACCATCTATCTCCCCTTTCCTATGATAATTTATCTTCAACTATAATAGCTCTAATAAAAATACAGAAAGTGCATTTATGAGATCCACAATATTCAGTATTTGCTTTATCATAAAATACCTAGTTAATGCTAATAAACATACATAAAATGAAGATACAAAATATACATCAAGATGAAAAGAGGTCACAATTAACACTGCCAAGAACCTCTACTGTTTTTAATCTGCCCACTGTTCCATAATACAGTGAAGAAACAGAATAACTAAAACTTTTTAAAGAAGTTTTTACACATTTTCCAAAATGCTCTAAGAAATTTTATTTACTTAAGGGATTGATTATAAAAAGCTTGTATATTTAAATATGAGAAAGCAATATAATTGGAGATGACAAGTCTGCCTGCTCAGAGTTGAATAGAAAATGGAGTCTAGTTGAAGAAATGTGACATCTATTTATACAGGGAATACATGGCCTAGCTCAGGCATTTGATCTTCCCTTTGCATTTTCAGTCACACAAGATACTTTCTCCAGTCTTCCTTTTAAGCCAAAACTGGTTGAACAGCTTGGCTTCAAAAAATCTCACACAATCAAAATTTTTTCTCCTGCATTCTGCTCATCAAGTCATTCAGCTACACAAGTCAACAGGATTGAGCAGATATGAATTATACCACAATTTAATCTAACAAAACTTTAGCATTTATTACTTAATTCAGTATCTTTTTTGACATAAATCATTCATCTCTAGAGGACTGCAAAAATCAAATTTGACAACTTGCAAACAGACAGTTTTTTGGACAACTCTGAGAAAAAGAAGAGTATAATTTGAAATATTTTCAACCTAGTAATCACCATAAAAATGATTTTAAACTTCCTACCAAGAAAGCAGTATCTGTGCAAAGGAAGGATCTAGTAAGAAAGCAGTATATGCTAGACTAGCATGCTGTAAAGACTTAAGGCATTCAAAAGTCAGCCTCTGAACCTTATGTTTTGTCACCTTTAAAATACAGAATGTTAGAAAACTATTTTCTTCCTTTTTCCTCATTATTATAAATCAAACCAACAGATCTTACTGCTTATATACTGTCATAATGAAATAAAATAGTTTCAGGATATGCTAAGTCCTCCTGAAAATCTGAAAATTAGAGCCACACAAGGAAAGTTTTTTGACAGTAGCTCAGAACACATTTCTTGCACATGCCTGCATTGCTGTAAGAGTTGCTCTCATAACCCTTTTGCTATGTTGGCTGCCACTTCTAAGAAAGCACATGACTTTTAACTTGTGTCAGTCAAGACGTGTGACTGGCAACCTAAGAGAAAATTAGGCATATCTAAAGCTCATAACAGTCTAAATGGTAACAAAACTAATTCATAAGAGTGTTCAACAACCCCCAAAACCAAGAGAGAATCTTTCATCTGAACTTTAGACGCAGAGAACGAAATGTTTGAAAACTGGATGTTGTTTTTCACTTTTGATTGTACCTGACCTCCTTATTCATATGAAATTTGAATTCTCAAAATTATGCTGTCAAGATTGAATGCTCAGTTATTCATGGCAGACATTTCTTTCCAGGCTTCTCTCAAGGAGCACAGCATATGCTCTTCCCTAGAACCACATGTATACCAGAGCTATATGAAATATGCCAAGCAGTAAGTTCTTGCTAATCACAGACAATTGCTGAGCTCAAAAACATTCCCTTCAACAAGTAAAAAGGTACTGAAGATAGCTAAACTAAAAAAAAAAAACCACAAAAAAACCACTAACCACAACTAATAAAAATCTACCAGACTATAATACCCATCTAGATAAACAATATTTGCTAAAGTTAGTTACGTAGTCAAGATAAATTCACTTTTACCATGGGTGAACTGGTAAAATACAACTACTGCACAGAACTATTAATATTTCATGGAAGTATAACACAGCAATTTTCTAATGGGAACTAATTTCTAAGGCAAAAAATACAGGCAAAATTTTAAACGAAGCCTAATTTTTTTCAATGTTTTCATATGTTCTACAACAGACTAGAAAAACACTGTGATGACAGGCATATTTGAGTGACTGATTTCTAAATACAGAAATAATTTGCTTCCCAAACCCAAAATTAAAATAATTTCCCAAAAAAGGATTCTATTGAAAGAAATCTACAGATAGAAATATATCAACAAATAATTTGTAGACAAGAAGACCTTGTTACACCATGTAACACTGTTTGGCAGAACAGTCACAGGGCATTATGAATTTCCAGATTTAGCTACTAGCAAATAGCCCAATTTCACTGGAACTGGGAATATCTCAGTTCTTCTACAATCAACACCATGAACAACATAATAGTACTGGTCCCAGTGTTTAATTTAATGAAATATTTCTCAACTATCTTCAGTTGCAGCAGCAGCTTACTCAGGTAAGATGACAAATCAAATCTAAATAGCAGTATCAATTACATCTGATTCTCACATTCTGCCCATAACAAAACAAGGTAATGCCCATTCTCAGGAATGCATGAAAACAGATGAGCCAGAAAGGCCTGCATTTCATTAATCTTTTGAGAAACACTGGTTTAGCTAATAAAGCTTTTCCTTCTTTGTCTTTCACATTTTTCAAAAAACTGTAATTGGTTTCCAGAAAAGGTCTAACCTTTAACTGTAGTGATAACAATCACCAATAAAGTTATTCACTTTCTGTTAACTCCTATTATAAATGCAATGTTTGTCTTGAAGCTCTAGGGTTCTTTGACTAGCTAATGAAGTGGTAACTTAAGGATTCAGGTATAAAACTCACAAAAAACATCCACAAAACCCAGAGCCTAAAGAGCTTTTTTGGTTGGTTGGTTGGTTCTTGTAAAAAGCAACAATTACATTGATTCACTGTAGGCTGCAAGCCTCTTCTGAAATCATAGCACCAGTGGACACTTCACAGACAATGCTATCTAGCATAAGAAACACCTGGTGCAGACCACAATCTAAAACTATTCTGCTTTTATTATAGCAATCCCTGCACTTCTGTTTCTCTTTTAGGAGAAGAGGCTTCAATATAAAAAGCCTCATACCTTTCTACACTCCACCCTCATTACACAGTAGCCCTCCAAAATGCAAACACATATAAGATTGTATTTGATAATTAAAATATTGTTTACCTCAGGACTTTTTGCAGCCTTAATTAAAGAAAGTCTTGTAATGAGGATAGAGTGTACTTTTGGATATTTTTCAAAGGCACCTTTTACTTACGTCAACAGGTACCAGAAGGCTCTTGCCAAGATGTTGGTTAAAAGACAGACACCAGGCTTCAGTGTAACCATTCATGTTTGGAACATACTTCTTTATTGTTTCATCATTCAGCCTCAGCCAAACACCATCATCATTGTGGATCTATGGGAAACAAGCAACAAGAACGAGCCATGCCCTCCTGTAACTGTTCTGGAGCTAGCAAGGATTAACAGACTTCAGGCAGACAAGAGCAGCAAAGAAGCAACAATCCTTACAATGCTGATACAACAAAAGCAGAGGTAAAGAGGAATATTGACAAAATCAGAACTCCAAAGCAATGGGGAAGCATATCTTTTTATAAGTCAAGGCATGAAGACAAATTTAAATCAGATCATGCAGTAAACGAGAATTGCTTTGAAATAAAAGAGGAAAAAAAGCCAAGCCTTAATAAGCTTTATAAATTCCCCACTTCCCATTTTTCCATTGCTGGTATGACTTTGTAAATCACAAAAATATTCCTTGCATATGAAGTTATATTGTAAGAAAAATACATGCATAGTAGTCTAACACGCTGGTAGTGATCTTTCAGATCTCTGTGTAACAGATGCAATGAAAAGGACATCTGCATCTGAATTTTTGTGTATAGTTGAAATAGTAAGTAGTGAAAAGCTAAATCTTAAGAGGTATTATTGCAAGATGAACTCCAGGAATTTTCTTTCCTTGTATCAGTATCAAATGTTTGTTACACAGGTTTGAAGTAAATGAAAGGAAATGACAGCTTGAAAAACTAAATTAGTAAATTTAGATTTTTGCAATTTATGGTCTTCGGTTGCATATGTCAGCATCTAAACATGGAAAAAACCCCATTATTTTGCATGAATTACTTTTACATGTCAGCCCAATTTTCAACAGAAATGTCTTATGGATTACCTCATCAATGAAAGTGATGGATCCATTGACTTTCACTATGCCTATCTGCTCACTCTGAAGGGAAGGGTGGCTACGGATACGAAGCCCTGCACTGTCCTTGGCCACAAATTTGCGAACCTAAGAGAAGCAAAGAAAGACAGTAAGGAAGAAAAAAAATTGGAACAGAGCTCTCAGAGTAAAAAGAAATAGGTTTAACAGGTTCTGAAATGCCAGTGACAAGACAGCAGTCTTAAGAGTTACAGTTTGTTGCTAGTTTCCCATGGCTGCTGTGTATAACTTCATTTTTCTACTATAATCAAGAAAGTTATAATGTTCCAAAACACCATAATGTAAGCATGCATTAACTTGGAAAATATTTCTGTTATACCCTACAATAATCAGTACAACCTTCAGATTTTTTTAACAAACACACGTAATTCATTCACTGCTGAAAATTTCACCAGATCTGCATTTTCAAGTTTATTATTTCTTTTAACTCATCAGCCTCTGATTACCATTTCTCAGTTGTGCTACTGCAGTATTCGCTTTAGTCAGCTTTTTTTTAACCAAAATTTGGTTATTTTCCTTAGCTAAAGAGTTTAACTAGCCATTTTAAAATAAAATAATCTTTCTAGTTCTTTATCTTTCAAACAGCTATTCCAATAGTTTCTTCCTTTTTTTTCCACAGGAGGATTAGAGCAGAGGCTTCTTGCTATTAGCTGCACTTACTACAGCACCACAAAATCTTCCACTTGTTATTCACTATCATGTTTTTTACCATTCAAACATTATCAGGCACCTATCCCATAGAGAACAAACACAAGGCATCCTATTGGTCTCTCAAAACCAGAGATGCATATATTCTATTCATATGGTATAAAACCATTCTCTTGGAAGGTTATTTTCAGACTCCACAGATAAAAGTGATAAAAGTATCAATGGAAATATGGATTTTATCTATTACAACATAAAGCACAGAATGATGCGTAAGGAACAAACTTAGGGATACATAACAAAAGGTAAGAGCTAAGTGTATGAACCTTTTTTCCCTAAAGGAATTATTTAAGAAATCATATTTATTCTGAGGATAATTTAAAAAACAAAATATAAAACCAACAAAACTCCGAAACCAGAAGCATGTAAAGGATTTCATACATAAATTACTCCAAAATGTGCAAGCTTTTGCTTATTAACGGTCCTCTTACTTGTAATACTTAGATTCTCACAACAGACAAAGCTAGGACTCTCAAGGTCCTTGTAAAAGTATAAACTGAATCACTGCTGACAGCAGCATTCTAAACACAGACAAACCAAAAACAAAGTCTTGCAAATCAGGGGTCTTTGCATCATGTTACTTCAGAAAATTGTTATGACACTTTGCTAGAACTTGGATTAAAAACTTTAATTTAGAGCAAAAACCGACATTCCAGATTTTGAGCAGGCACAGGCCTGGAAAGAGCATTCTTCCCTTTTGCAACAGCTAACCTAATTAGTTAATACAAAACCTCAACCTATAACTAGAAATTACTTAAGGATCAGATTCACTGACAGACAATACAATAAAAAACAGATCAGGAGTTCTCTTATGCTCATTTCTGACCATGATGAAAAATTGTATCATCTGTGTCTTCTATCTGATACAGCGCCTCTTTGCTAGGAATATTTCTGTATAGCACAGTGGATTTGTAGCTCCATAACACCTCTACAGGAAGTTCTTCCATGGAGCATACACCTGGATTCCAACTGAAGAACTGACTAAGGCAGAAAGGCTTAGCAATCAGGATGTACATCATCCCTACATCAGTTTTTAAGACCTGTATTGCTGTGTTTTTTTATCTGACAAATCTGCAAAGAGGTACATGTCACACAACACACATCACAAGAAAGGGGTGTTGTCTAGGATAAAGCAACCTTAACAAGGGGGTTGGTCTATGAAGGGGTGAGAAAAACCACCCCCAGCCCAGAGCTTTTGGGTTGGTGGTTGTTTTTGGGTTTTGCAATCAATGCTAGCTACTTGTTGTATCAGAATGGTAGAAAACATCAAAACATGTTAGTGACCAATAATTCTGGTACCAGTCTTGCACCTTCAAATTAGGACCATTTCCTTCTAGTTGGTTCCAACTACCCTAAATTACAGTACATAGCTTGAAAACAATGTTTCCCTCAATAGGATGTGGAATCAAGTTTCCTGCAAGTTAGTTAATTTAAGCTTTGCAGACTAACAGGAGGCAGCAATTTTTATGGGCCATACACCCCAGGCTGAATACAGATCACTATCATAGTCTCCTTCAGATTTTTCATCTGACTTCAAATAACAGAGAATGAAGAATACACATATAAAATCATAACACAGTACCCATTTTCAGCTTGCAATTTACATGAGGTTTGGCTACAAATCCGGAATGTTCCAGTGCCTCAATGAAAATATTTTGGTGTTTCTAGCTGAGAACAGATCACCACTAAGAATGCACTCTTAGTGTCCTTTGGTTACAACTATCTGAAATTTCAGGCTGACAAAGATGATGGAACAGCATTTAGAGCTCAACTATGCCCTTTTTGTCAGCAAAACATGATTTGGTACACTGGACTGTCTCTGCCTGATACATGTCTAATCTGCATTCTTGGCTTCAGCAACACAGAGCACAGTCCAATTACTACCTTGCTGTATTACTTACAATATTGCTGTTGATACACAAAGAATTATCCTGATTTGTTATGTGATTTATTATGACACACAAGAAAGAAGACTGATTAAATGATTTACCATGAAAAGTCTAGTTTAACTTTTCAGCTGGCTCTACAGACACTATGTACAGGACAAAGATGGCTCCTTTTTTTAAGAGACAAACTTGGAAGAAGAAATGAGACACGCACACAGTATAACACAAGGAGAGGATTAAACACTACATAACATCTCAGAACTCCAGAGGCCTGACTTCTGTCAAGTACTTTGACTGTTCCTTGACAACACAGAGTTATCATGTATGAACAAATCACACCAATTTCCACTGTAATAATTGAAAAGAAAAACAGAACTTCTGCTCAGCAATTCATCTCATATCAAACCAGATTCTCTCAACTTGGGGACAGCAAAATGACACATATGATGATCACCTTGGGTGCAAGTATAATGAAGTTGCTTGAGATATAAATCTCTCTTAGTAGGAATTGGGAGTTCTAATTAAGATAATGAACTAACCAGGCAATCTTCCTTCCAAGAGAAGGGAGAAAGTCTAAAAGAAGCTTCTTGGGGAAAAAAACAAAAAAAGAGAGCCAGTGAGGGGTAAATGCTGCATTGAAACTAGAAGTACATTTATTATTTTTAATTTGAGGCATGGCTCCAGGGAAAAAATCTTGTTACTAGTAAAAGCAGATGCTGGATGCATTTTAGAGACTGGGGAGCCATACAACAAAGTTACTGTCTTGGGATTATCCTGAAGTCTAGAAAAAAAAAATTAGGATGCACTGCAAAGGTAAGAACTTGTCAGAAATCTGATCGTTTTTGTAACCATGTATTTCTTAACCACCTTCCCAATTTCAGTAGGACAGGAAAGACAACCTTGTGCCAATAAACCAAAAAAAAACCAAACCCCAAAAAAACAAATGAACCAACCACAAAAAACCCCCCCACCACCACCAAAAAGGAAAAAAAAAAAGTGCAAGCTATCTCCCTCATGTAGGCATTTTCCTTATACCACTGCCACCCACTTTAGCTGATTTGCTTTATTGTGTCTACTTTAATCCTTCAGGGTGGAATAATAAGGTGAAATAGGGATATCAAAAGCTACAGAAAGGATACCTTTAAAAAACACAATCATGCCATTCTCTAAGGAAGGAAAATATACTAAAGAAACTGGTTATGGATTTTATATTAATTGAAGATGCCCATGACAAAACAAACAAAATCTTTGTAAAATTTTGTGCACAATTAATTTTGCAGTACAATATAAAAGAAATAGAACAAATAATAGTGCAAAATTTTGTCTGTGGCTTTAACAATAGCTGTGATATGTTTGTGTGACAAGCCAAGGCAAAGGCAGTTTCTGTAGGGCTTCTATCAGTTTTATGAATTCATGTACAAAAAGAAAACAAAGTGAATTTGTTTCATTTTATGCAGTATATGAATTTCATTCCATTCAGCATATTAAAGTGATCTGCAAATATTCTAAAGTCTTCAGCACTATTATATGAAAAGTATACATTAAACAACAAAAAAGTCCCACCCAAACATAACTATCTGTTTTGGGGTTTATTTCAGTTCTCCAAACCTTGTTTGGCTGAGGCTCTGTTTTTGGTTTAATAAGTTGAGTTCCAGGAGGTATCATTCCTTTTGGAGGATCTTTTACTTTCACTTCTAGTCCAGCATCTATAAGCAAACAAAGACTAAGTTTAAAAAAATATAAGGGGATATATCAGTTAAATAGCAACTACCGTTTATCTGTACATTTAGAGTAAACAAAATAACTGCTTGCTTATCTGTCTGCAAAATCAACACTTGCAGTTGTTTCGTGGGGCAAGGTATTAATTTTTGAACATTTCTATTTTGATATGTGGAAATTTACAGAGATGTGGTTTCATGCTGCTGTTAGATACCTGCTACAGTGTACATACAAAGCACTATCAGGTAATTTGGTATCTTAATAGTGTCTGTAAGGTTATGCTTCAAGGTATGGTCAACACAGAGTCTAGTGTTTGAGAGGTGCAGGTGAAAGCTTCTGGAGAGGCAGTAGCTTACACAATGCTGTACTGCCTCAGAAGCTAATTGCTACATTGCTACATGTGAGACAGTTAAGAGCCTGAAAAGCCATATTAAGCAGCCAGAAAAGGCCTATAATGTAAAAAAAAAAAAAATGGAATATTTAATTACCAATTCTATTAAAAACACTAAGGCACTGGAAAGTGACATTCTTGTTTGTGAAGAAAAATACATGTAAATCCATGTGAAGAAAGACACAATAATTTATCTAATAGATGAATATAACCCTGAGCAATAACCTTCAAAGAAATTGCCTCAGAAATGACTGTTAAAAGCAAAGAACAACATGTTGAAAAGAATCATCCAGACATAGCAATGAAACTGCTGGTTTCACTAACATCCTTTTAAACAAGCATGGCAGTAACAGAAGCAATCTATGAGCATCAAGAACACAAAAGGTTTGAAACAAAGAGAAACTGTTACCAGTACTTAAGCAGTCAAAAATTGACAGAATTAGGACCCAAGCCTACGTACATCAAAGCTTCAGAGGGCACAGTCTAATGTAATGATTGAGTGAGAAAATTCCATTGCAGAAAAATGGCACAGCTAAGTATTAAGAGTATACTCATATCTGTTTAATAATGAAAGTTAAGAGTTATATTTATCATTTCTATAAGTTTACACAATGCTTGAAGATGGTAGAACTTGTGCAAAAGTATAAGAGCAGTTGATTGAAGCTACAGTGTAAAGTTTGCTCCAGAGATGACACACTGGAAAAAATACAACTGAGTGCATCACAGGCTCCAATGAAGGCAAATGTTCCTCTCTTAGAGAAATAGAGGATAATTAATAATAATACTTTTTACATCTTATCTTCTGTAGTTAACACATAAAACCAACTCCTATTCCATTTCTATGTGAATTATGTGTACTTGCATTTATGAACATCACTATGTATTAACTAAAGGTGCTGGTCAGTATTGGGAAAGAGGAACTGCTGGTGTTCATGAACTCACCCAAACCCTCTTATCACATGTGGGTCCAGCTACAACACTTTGAGTGTTTCTACTTCCATCTTCACCATATCACCAGTAAGGCTGACATGAGAGCATTCATGATAGAGTATTTTGGACAGGCACTCTTTCCACATGCTATAGTATTTATATCATAGTGCAGTCCCCAAGACTGGCAAGATAAGATAACTAAAAGATTTCCAGCAAGGAATGAACCAAAATCATTTAAACAGTAGTACAAATAATTAAGAGTTTGGGCAGAGTCTCAGTTAAGACCACATCTCCTCAATTTTCCAGAACAAATGACAGAAAGTATTTCAGCCTTGTAGGAACAATTTCACCTTCTTTAGGAGGCGGTTCTTCAGGGTTGGGCTGGGGTTTTTTCCCCCTTTAACTATACCTCTCTGTCACTCAGCTGAAACAAGACATTCTTCTTTCCACACTGAGAGTTGAGAATAAGAAAGTCTCAATCTGGTAATCTAACCACATTATAAATACATGATTTGCAACATGCATTCCTATTTCAGTGGGGTTTTTTCTTCTGACAAAGAGTGATTGAACTAGAAGGCTTGTGAATGAAAACTTGGCTATTAAGTTTTGCTATGAACTGTAATATTAAATCTTATGAGCATTAAATGTGTTAGTACACAAAGTGAAAAAATATAATTTTATGCTTAAATATAGTAAAAATTAAGTACCTATTTCAATGCCATCTATAGTAACATGAATGGTATAGAGACCAACAGCTCCAGGAGTCCAGTTTGCACAGTATGTACCATCATTATTGACTCTGATCAACATGTTTTCACTGGGTCTAGGCATAAACAAAACAGTTAAAATCAATCAAATATAATGATTAGTATAATGTTTATTTTGCAAACTACTTTTTTCTAGCAGATCATCTAAATACAATTTTTCCCTTTCCAATGTACTAACCTCCTATTATTTACTATGAAAATGTAATAATCCTCTATTCCACATTTATTTATAGCAAATGATAAAAACACATTCAAAGAGTAGCTAATATAAATAAGGAAACATTAAAACAAAAAATCAAAAAAAAATTAAATAAAATTGCTACACGTAAGAAAACATAATACTTGACTTCTGTGTTTCTATCTTCAGACATGATTATGTGTCAGTCACACTTGGGAGTCTGGGTGTAAGCAGAAGTGTCAGGATATGTTAATTTAAGCTCCTATTCAAAGGAAAGTTTTTAATGTTTACCTCTTTGGTGTTGGTGAAGCGAAACGTAGTTCTTCAAAAGAATAATTTTCGTATGCCTGTACACAGATTAAATTCAAACACAAAACCAACAGTTATACCACTGTCTTGAATAAAAGAAAGCAGAGCATTTTCTTCAAGAACACATGAATCTAATTTTAGCCACCCCAGAAGCACTGATCAGGGAATCAGAAACAAATTTCAAAACACAGAAATATATATGCACACATGGAAATGAGTATCTTCACTGTCTCATTAAACAGCCATGATTTAGATAAGAAAGATTGCTACTACTAACAATAACCTTGTTAAATCTTTGAATCTCTTCAAATCTGACTTGTATAAAAACCTTTTGAATCCAGGCAGTGCACTGAAGACTGTGTGAAGATAAGAAAGCAAATAAGCTGCAAGTAAAACCTGCAAACCAGCCCAGGGGCTTCATCAATAAAATTACACATCCCTTTTTCTTTCAACTACAAGTGAAGATGAAATTCCCTGAACATTGAGGTGATACTTCCACTGACTTCCACTACAAAAAGACCTGGTTCACTTCCACAGCATCTTGTAAAATCACTGCTCTGAAAAGCCCCCTAAGAAAACAGAGCTAGTCCTAGGAGTGCACCAAGTCCCTCAGCAAGAATCTCTCTGGGCTGCAATAGTTGCTGAGTTACCAGATTCCCCTGTTAAATCAAAACCAACAAAAGGTAGGATAAGAACCTTTGAACATATATGCAGATCAGCCATTCTGGGTCCCTGCATAAGGATATAGTTTTCGGTATCAGTGCCCCAAACATGTCATAATTGATTATGTATTTTTTTTTGAAGTGAGATTTTATAAACATATTTAGGTGATACAATGTGCAGGCTGATGTAAAATGAAAATATCAGGGGACATCTGCATTTTACACTGAAATGAGTATGTTCCGAATGCCTTGAATTCCTAAAGTTTTGGATGGAAAGGACTTAACTTGAGAGGAACCTTGGGAAGATTCTCTGGAAAAGCACTAAATACAGAAACCAAGCATGTTTCAACAAGAGAGATGCTTTTTAAATTTAACCTTGGTGTCTTTTTACTTTTATCTTTATGAAAGTTTATACTGTTATTGCCTTCTAGGAGGATTTTAAATGAACCCTTCCATTTTCATTTTCCTTTAGCCTTATTTCAATTAAAGAATGATTACACATTAACTAGCTGATATTAAGCATTCCTCACTCCATCAAATCTACAGAAGAGTTTTTGAACACGCTACACTTGCACCATTGTAATTTACCCCAAAGCATCTCATGCATTACAAGATATACAACTCTAAGAGTTTTGTGAGCAGATTTGACACCTATCACTGGAAAAGAAATAGCAGATACCTGTGAACAGTGGCTATCAGAAATATCATCTAAGCCCTAACTTGGGAGAAATAATTTATTTCTGCCTCCCTTCAAGTCACTTTTAAAAGAAGCATCAAACCAAGAACTGATGTTTGCACTAGCCCAAATAAAAATGCCAAAATCACATCTTGATATGCACATGTTCTAGCAAGTTCTTAAACCATTTGTTGTACACTGCATTGATTTCATAGTTCTTTCATTGATCTATTAAGACACAGTTCAGTATCCAGCTGCACTATTTACACACAGGTACTGCAGCACTATCCTTTGCCTCTAAAAGGTGCCAGTTTGCTGGTTCTGCCCCCACAATAAATCCATTCTGATTATGCTAAGTATTATCCTCCTCTACCCTCCTGGCTAATCCTGTCTCATTAAGCTGTGCAACTGTTAGTTGTACACAACACATCACATCTCTTAACTGGGTCAGTATGGTACACATATGTAAATTTACTGCATGTGCCACAACATACTCAATCAAATCAACACTAGCTGCTCAGTTTTCACTTCTTTAAAAACTGTCCCTGGCTAAGTGTCTGAGCTGATCCATTTAACAGTGGCTAATTTCATTAGATGCTGCTTAATACATATGCATTGATATATAAATAATTTGTATGCCTTTTTTTAATACGCCGAGCTCTTCTTTTTTCCTGATTTTCTATTTCATCTGCTCTAGTTTAAAGTAAGCATTCACTGCAACATTCCAACTCCATATAAATAAAAATACTGGTTTAACTTTCCCTTCACCACTTTCATGTCTGTTTTTATTTCTCCTGCATGACTCCAAATAATTTGTTAATCTATTTAATCAAAATCAAAAAAGACACCTTTCCTTTCTATGCTAATCCAATCTAACTGCTTTAGAGTTTAAGCAATTGGCCTTTTTGATGTATTTAGTTTATTGCTGAACTAATATTAATCAAAGTAATTTTCACTGAATATATTTTCAGATTGGGACCGAAAATAAACATACATCTGTCCTTCTCTGCTGCATACCTTTACACACTTTCAATGCTGAATTCTATAGCTACATTGCCAAAATTGCAGTAACTTACCTTCATCATTGTAATAGCAATATACCGAGCTTCTTTTACTATCATTGGCTCATAGGAGGAATCAAGCTTTGGTGAAGGAAGTCCTCCAAAGGTCATATCACTGCTAGGGGAAACAGCTGTTGCAGGACTGCCTGGTATCCGCTGCACTTTTTTAACCTGTTCTTGTTGCAAAGATGTTTTTTTCTGAGAAACAGGAATAGCTTTGACTTCCACCTGTAATAAGATGTGGAAGAGGGATTATGATTTTGTGAGAAAACACACACAGACATTCTTTTCAATTTGATGCAGTGCAGTGACAAAGCACTTAGAGCCCTCCCTGCAAATGCAGCTGTGTCCAAACCCAATGTGTATCTACACTTAACCTGCAAAGCCAAGCACAGCATCTTGGGAAGATGCCAATGGGCAGGGGAGAGGCACCCAACTGACTCCACCATCAGCACAGGCTGGTGTCACTTCTGCCAGTCCCAGAGCACTTCCTGGCAGGCAGAACACAGTCTGGGATGCCTAGGGAAGTTTTCCCTGAACAGAAAACTGCAACAAAGGAGAAAGAGAGCCTTCCAAGTGAGTGCACAGATTTCAGAGTGGATCATCATGGCCACTAGATCTGGATCAGCAATGGCCAGACTGGATCCTGGCTGGCTCTGCCACCTCCCAGCCAGCACTGCACATTTATATTGTGCTCTTCAATGCATGTTTTAACAGACTTATTCCCCCAGAGGTAGCATGGATCTCCATTAGTGCAGGTAACAGCTAGCAGTACACAATTTTCTGAGAAAGACAGACTACCTGGAAAATAAGTTTATATATTACTCATTGGAAATCTGCAATATCAAATTCTGCAGTTTTCACACACAGTTTTATCAAAATTTGATTTAATTAACCAAAAGTTACATCACTGCATTGCACACTGAATGAGTCCAGAAGAATAATTAAATTGAATTAAGGTTTTTGTTACTTTAATACATTTGTGAACAGTAATTAAATAATAAAACCAGTAATAACTTCGATCATATTTTGACATATCTTTTTCCTGACTGATAGGATAAAATCACTACTGAGAGTCTTCCACTTGCTCTGTCACTAATGTAAATCAGTAATCACACAAGTTTCACTCAAGCAGTGTTTGTGACTAAGCTGATTCTTGTATTACTGTTGCAGAACTGCTGTTCATTATTATGTTTACAGCTCACTGAAAGAAAACTCAATTATTACATCACCTACAAAGAACAGATTTGGGAGCTTTTCTCACAGGAATCATGCCTTTGTAACAAGCATTTCATCTACACTTGGGCTTGACAAAAACCAACTACTCCACAGTAGTAGTGGGCTTTAAAACACAAAAGTACCCTAATTTATTAGAACTACATGAAAACCATTTTGTGTTCATTTTGTTTGAATTGCTTTACTACTTCAAATCAAGCAGCCCACTTTTACACATTCCACATAGATTTTACCCCAAAATGCACAAAATTCTTCTAACTCTACCTGAGGCTGTCAAGATCACCTCCTCTCCAGTACTGAAAAACAGTGTTTAACTGAAGAGGCTGAAGGCAAACACAGGAACACCAGGCCCTGCCAGTTATCCTTATTAACTGCAAGGACTACAGGAACATCCAATATTAGAAACAGAAAAGGCAAGAGTACTGTTCTAGTCTAAAATAAAGTAACTATAAGGTGGTCCATCAGTGTGCTTCTGATTCTTTTTTCCCATCACGAAGTCTATGGTTTATAACACTCTTGCCTGGCTTACAAATTTAAAATGGATTCTTGTCACTTTAATACATCACCACCATCCAAACTCACTTATGACTGATTATTTATGCAACTACACACATGTAGTTCATTACAGGCAAGTTATGAATTTCATGAAATGGTGGTGGCATAGTACAGAATTTGGCAGGTTTGTAGATTTAGAGGTAAGAAAGCCTGATTACAATGAATTTATGAATGCCACTTTCTGTCCAATACAAGAGTATTCCATGGAATACCTACAATAAAAACTAAAAGACAACAAGATTAGGCAGAACAGCCAAGATTACAATAATTACCTTCATATTAGGAACATGAACAACTTCCCCATACTGGTCTTTTGTTTGTACTGTAATAACAGTTGGCCAACCACATCGGATGTCATCCTTATTCAAAATCAATGATGTTTTTTGAGGATCAGCATATGAATCTGGCTGCAGCCACCTACAGCAAAGAAAACCACCCAACATTAAAATCTCTTACAGCCTCCAAAAGACAAATTCTTACTCTGTAAAAATGTGACACAGAGCTAAGAAAAGACACAGAACATCTGAATGCCTACATGCTTTTAACTAATGTATTAATGGAATCAATATAGCCAAACAGTTTTAGTCAACTAATACTTAAAATAACTATGACAGTTCTATAGCCAGTTAGAAGGACAAGCAACAGTGCAGTTTTACCTTGCAAGTCGTCCACCACTTGATCCTGGTACACAAGCAATGAAATCTTCCAGAAACGACTGCTCATTGCTTTGGACCTGCAGGGGAAGGCTTCCTTCGAGAGCTTCCAAAATGGTTGGGGAGTGAGATAGTGCCAAGCCTTTCCCAAGAATGCCTGAGTGAGCTTTGCACACCTTTTTGGTTTTTTTGGCAGAGGTTGGGGGTGAAAAGAGAGACACAGAACAGCTTTTCAGTAGCATGTTCACATTTTCCCATAACGTGAAACAATTGGTAAAAACATTTTGAGCATTTAAAACTTTTCAAGAAGAATAAGCTCTACCATCATAAAAGCTTTAAAAAAAGCCATCACAGTCTATTAAACCATAATTTATGCCAAAAGAGGTTAAATGACCTTGAGTTGAGGGAGATTCAGCATTAACTCCCATTGTACTCAACAAAAGACCATCAACAAACCAGAACAACTGCAATCATATTATTTGAGACTTGATTAACATCACTGCTCAGCTGAAAAAGTTATCTTATTTCTGTCATTACAAAGACATGTATAAGATTCATCTTGGTAACATTTAAAACTTGCCAAATACTGCAACTTCAGCCAAACAGATATTTTGAAATACTTGGTCATCTAATGTTCTGTGTGACATTACGTGTATTTTTTTCCAAGCAGATTCATTATAAAAAATGATTTAATATAAATACTAAAATTCTGTATGATTTTCTTAAACTGTCAAATAATAAGCTGGATTCCATTCTACTATAAAAGCCTTACAAATTATTTTCTTCTGTAGGAGTCAGTTTCAATGCAATTCTGTGCTTAAGTGCATTGCAATGGATAAAAAGCAGCAGCATACCTGTAAGGCAGCCTCTTCAAGTATCTCAAGATCCTCTTCAAACTCACTACCTGCTGGAAAAATAAACCAGTTATATTATCTACATACTGCAGAATATGAGATTCAATTCTGTTTTGTGAAGCTTTTTATACTACAGATTTCAAGTCTGCATAAGGATGTATCATACTGTTCAATCAGCAGCTGAAATACTAATATTTATAAATAACATCGTAAACATGCAGTATTGTGTAGTTCAGTGCACAGAACAAAAATTTGGTGCTTCTCTTTTTATCTTGAAGGCACTATGTATGGCAAGTCTTTGGATGTGACTAGATACTTTCAGAAAGATTTTCAGAGGTCAGGATGGTTTATGAGAAGCAGTATCTCTAAATATGCAAAAGCTGCTCCCTTTTAAGAGCTTACCTTTGTAAAATTATTTGTAAACCTGACAAACCCTGCACAATTTCATAAATTATGATTCTTCCTAAAACAGAAAGCTCAAATACATACTATTACACAGTATTTCTTTCTCACAAATCCAACTCCAAAGCCTGATTCCAGGATAACCATAATTGCCAAACACGGTCTTTTAACAGAGGGGTGAAACAGATAAGGTCACCATATTTCTACTCTCTTTTAAAAACATTTCAGGCAATTCTACTAGTAAGAAGAGAGAGAAATAAGAAAACCAAGTTCCAAGGCAATTTTAAAAATTCAAAGAAATAAAGACATCTAAAAACTGCCCTCAGAAATAAACTACTGCTAGCTTTGATACAATTAGGAATGTATTAATACAAAATACATAAACCAATTTCACACTGCTGTTGAAGTCAGATCTTGGTCATAGACCAGATCTCTCTCTTGGAGAGAAGTATCTTAAATTCACATCTGGAAGTCGCAAGAGGGAAGAACGACCATTTGAACATGGTAACTTGAACACTATTTGGGTGTAACTCTCAAAGACACTTTTCCTAGTATGTGAAGAAATCACTTTCTGGTCCACCTTCCTTCAGAGCAAAATAGCCTTAACCTTGTTAGGGCCTTCAAAACACTTTTATTCCTAATATTTCTAGAAGAATACTCCCACAAATATTTGCCTTTGCACACTGAACATACCCACTACAACAATTACTAAAAAGTAAAACTGTAGAAAGTTTAACAAAATATGAAAAGTCTACTAAAAAGGGCCTTTCCTATGTGTATGCATTACAAGAAAGTCTTTTATATGATTATTGACTCTATTATTCTATGTAAGTTTCCCTTAAGAAACACTCTTCCACAAGTCCAATAAAAGGCTCCGCAGATTAGGAATGACAGTATTAAAAAAGCATTTCACTTGCAGCAAAAGGTAGAAGATGCATAAACTAGGATGCAGAAAAAGAAAAATAAAGTCTGATACTAAGGCATTTCAATGTTGCTCTAGAAAACCACAACTTTACCACTTTTTCTGCCACAGTGTTTTTCTGAGACACCAGGCAAAACACTCAAACCAAAATTACATACAACTGAGAACCATTTTAAAAGGCTGCGCAGTAGTTTCCATTTGCAAATACTACCGCTGTTGGCTACAATTCCCCAGTTTTGTTTACTCAGAGGGTCTAGTGGTCTTGGAGAGAAACAATACACTTATATAGCACAAGCACTGTAATCTTACCAGCAACATTAAGAGACTTGGTTGAAGTTCTTGAGTTGATGTTAGATAAACAGTAAGACAAATCAATTGCCATTAGATCAGTCATCAAGAAACTCCTTAGAGGCAATGCACCTACCCCTCCTCTCTTACAGATCATAAACAACCACATTTGTATGCAGCTGTGATTGCATAGGTAACTTCACTGCATATTTTATTTCAAATTTCTATGGAATAGCATAAAGTCAATCTACGTGTCACCCTTCTCATTCCAGGCATTTCAACAGAACAAACATAAAAAGCTCCCAGGAGAGAAGTACAAAGTATTGCAAAATATGGGAAAATAAGTTACAAGGATTTCAATCTTTTTGTTGTTGTTGTTGCACAGAAGAATACAAAACTAAGAGAAGTCAACAAAACTAAGTAGCTTGAGGGATAAGAGAGGAGGGCACTTATTTAACCTGAAAAATTGCCTGTACATTGGAGAGTGAAATACAGATCTACTAGTGCAATTGAGGCGCCTCCTTACAACATAAAGAAATTTGTAAACAATCCAAATACACAAGCAAAATACTGGATTAAAAATACAAAGAAGGTTTTGTGATTAGAACTCCACACTGATCAGTGCTCTCCTGCTCATTAATCCACTCTTCCACTGTAACAGTATCTGAGCTTTGATTTGTACCCCTAAATTAAAATGATCAGAGAGATATCCTATTATAAATTATGAGCCTGTTTTTCCTATATGCTGGTGCTATTTAAGAGAAATTATATTACTCAAAATACAGCTGCATCATTAGAATTTCTAATTCCATCTCCATATCCATTAATTTCCACAAACTCATTTTTCCTTGCATTTTAAATTGCAGTTGGGTTACTATAAACCTCTATTTGCAGCATCTGTGGTAAAAATATGTGATTTCTTTTCTAATTGCAGAAAAAAAAGCTACAGTAGAAATATTTTTAGCTATAAGGTCTACAGACAAAATGGTCACTTTCAACTTTAAAACAGTACTTTAAGTTTTGCAATTCAATGATGCAGGTATTTTTCATACAGAGAGGTGTGAAGTGTAGGGAGAAAAAAAACAGTGAAAGAGAAATACAAAGATGATACCTGCACATTTAGGAAGTACCACGAGGAAACTGTGGGACACAGTTCATACAGTCACACACTACCTGTGGATGGGGTGAGCTCATTCAAATTTAAATTACCAGGTGTCCCTCTTCCCCATATACACACAAAGGGAAAAAGACAAGGAGAAAATACTGCCAGCTTTATTATTTGATTAATTCAGTTTGAAGACAATTTTGTATTATTATCTCTAATTAAAAGCAACAATAAGATCTGACTGTACTATTAATTCAGAAAACATGGACAATGATGAAAAAATGAAGTATGTTCTTACCAATAGGAAGTGCTAAATCTTTCTTCATCAAAGCTGCTGCACATGATCCTCCCAAATTTGCCAGTTCTTTCTCCAGCTGAATAATACCCTTCAAATTAAAAAAAATGTAAAAAATATCAGTGTCTCAGAAAATAGGACAATAAATACATTTTTCTGTCAATGTTTTATATTAAGAAATAGTGTATGTCCCAGTTTGAAGCTTCTCAGCAATGTATTTCTTGTCATACAGCTACTGCCATGTTTTGCTGCAACATAGGACAGTGTACCAAAATTTTTAGCATAAAAAGGTATGTTTGAAAACAGCTACTTATAACTGTTCTTTAGATGATAGACTTAAGGTATTAGCTAGCATGTTTTAGCACTGAGCATTAAAAATATGCCAGCAGCTTTGTTTGAAAATTCTTTAAAGAAAAAGAATGACATATGAATCTTCATGGGTATTTTTGAATAGAAATAACTTTTGCTTAAACAAACACAGACTAATTCAATCATCTGTAGAATTACAAATCTGATTCTGCTGAAAGCCAGTACTACCATAGATAACAATCTTATGGTATGTGTCCTTATCTGATATGTAAAGAAATTCCAAAGAACTTGACATTCTGAAAATGTGAAGACATGATTTAGCTTTAGCAAAATCCAGAATAAGATGAGGTAAATCTTCTGCGAGGGTTGTAGTGTAAGCAAGATGCAGACCTTGTGAAATCCACATGAAGGAACAGGGCCAAAGATTCCCAGGACAAGGGAAGACTTATCTTTCTGGATGTAGTATAAAACTGGATGTAGTATATAAAAAAGTATATATTAAGTGTTTTCCGTAATCTCTTAAAATAAGCCAAAGACACAATTGGGTCGTGAAGAAATCTGATCTTCCCTTTGCAATAAACAGTGGTGGAAATGACTCATGTCCTTAAAGGTAAAATGAGGAGACCACTGGGTAAAACCTGAGGTAGCCTAAATGCACATAGCATTTCCAAGGAGTCTGCGAGTTCTGATCTAAGTGAGCACTGGAAAATAATGCAAGTCATTCAATGTCATTCAATTGGCAGTGACAGTAAAAAGCCCCACATCTTAGATCTTTGATGCAAGAGTAGGCCAGAATTTCAGGAAATCTTATATCCCACTGACATAGAAGATAAAACCAAACTATGTTTTTGCAGAGTGCCACAAACCATGCAAAAAGCCATTTCAATAGTATCCTGATTAAAGAATTCCAAATTAATAATGCTCTTAGCAAAAAAATGTTATTACTTTTATATAATTAATCTAAAAATATTTTGCAATGTGTCACCTAGCCATAAGTGGAAATACAATTTTTTTTTACCCTCAAAAAATTTATTAGGTGATTTATTAGGTGAAGCAATTATAACTACCTCACTTTTTCCCTTACCTCATCACTTCCTGGACTAAATTCATATCCAATTGCGTAACATTTGAAGCCATAAAAACAAGCTTTTTCATCTTTCACATAGTCTGATGCAGTCTCCAGAGAAAAAAGTGCTTCATTCCCTTAGAGAAGCAAAAGGATAAATTAATAATATATTCCTCCTCTTTTACGTAAATATATATGAAACCCAGCCTTTATAGGTAAAATGTGAATTAAAATCATGGGAAAAACAAGCAGATCAATACTTCAAGCAAGAAACCTACTAGAGACATAATTAACTTGCCAGCTGGATAAAGACCCTTCTTTAATTTTGTTTGCCAAGATAATTCTGCAGAAAAATCAAACTTCCTTTAATTATTGCAGTAACACACATTACCAGCAATTACATCAGTATCTAAGTATTACCTGGCAATACCAACACCATGGTAGGCCATCCTGAAGATCCAGAGAACTTTTTCAGTTCTATCCATGAATTAAGGTTCTCATGAACAGAGGTATGCTTTGGTCCAAATCCCAGGCTCTGTGCAATTCTGACAGGAATTAGTAAACGAAGAACATCCTCTGACTGAGCAGTGCCACACTGAGTGTCAAACTCTATTGTTATCCACCTGACACATTCAGGAAAAGTCACCTAAAACAAAGCAATAGGTTAATTATGTCCAAGCTTTTGGGGTTCTTGTTTTATTGTTTGGTTTTTTTTTTACATTTACTTCTTCATTTCCATTTGGCCTTAACTCTGATTTAGTCTACAGAAGCGATTTAATTATGTAATTCTGCACAATTGTTCTGCTATTCTTTTAATTAACATTAACCTAATTTATTCCTTGAAATTTATGTACACCTGAAATGATCCACACTTTACACAATTAGAACCCTGTGTTATAACTTAATATTCTGTTTAAGTGTTTGCACTGGCACCACTTGTGATTGCTTTCAAGAATTCTGTACAGCTTCATTAAACAAAACAGCCACAGACTACTACACACAATGAACTCTCGGATACCTTTTCAAACTCAAACTTCAACAAACATAATGAACATCTATTTTGTGCAATCCCAGAAAAGTACAGAGCAGCTGAATTCCACTAGTGAATGTGGCCTGCAGTACAATAGCATATAGCTACAGAAAATCGAAGGTAGTAACTACTAAACCCAAGGCTTTAGACATGCTCCATAAACTTTTAGGACAAAAGTAAGCATTATTGCATCAAGATGATCAAATGGTAACTACATTTTCTGCAGTGGATGTCTTGCTGTCTCACAGGACAAGCACTGGAATAGCAAAATAATACTTTGTGTCCTGTTCAGGCTCTTGATTATAGCTTTGCTACTTCTGGATGTTAATTTGACTAGAACTGACTTTATGCATTCTTACAAAACACTGTTTAAGCATTAGGTAAGAAAATCTGGTATGTGATTACATACTCTATACATAAAGACTTTGAACTTCACAACCTCTATAGTTAAAGCAAAGAAACTGTATGACAGCAGAAAAATATAAGACTATGCAAATTTAGGGATTTAAAGCAGATACCTGAATTAGGGGGTTAAAACTTCACTATTATCCACTATACTTGATGTAGAGTTTTGTCCAAAAAGCAGTACAGCAATAATATAATGTCTTCAATATGAGACAATATTAATTATCATCCACAGCAACAATTTTTCAGATAGCAAATGCTGACTCAAGAAAACTCATGTGTAAAGCTTTTAAAAAGCAGCATGTGCACTTAGAAATGGTGCTCACCTTATAATGTGTAACAGAGGCAGGTTTATAGGGGTGCTCACTTTCTACAACAGCATAGTGATTGGAGGTAGTACAAGCTGAAAGCCCTTGCTCTGGCTGGTTTCCAGTGGTGCTGTCTGTAGACTGATTTGGGTTAAAAGCTGGAGGGGCGTATTTCTGATTCAGAACTGCCACAGAAGGAAGTAGCTGTTGTACCAGGCCAAAGACCTCAACAGCAACCTGTAACATAACACCACATGTGTTATTAGAACGTCTTATAAGTTGGTGAAAACAATACTCTAATACTTCCATTTCTCTTCAGTGGTTCTGAGAATGTTTGAACATTCTCAGAATATCACTAATAACAATTCATTCAATCTTTTTGCAATTCTGCATCTACACAATCCTAACAGAAAAAGCACCAATACATTAATCTTCTCTTGGAGCTGTGCCAAAGCTGAAACAAGAATCTGCATATAACTGTGACATCCTTTCCCTAAAATAGTTTCTACTAAAATCTTGAGCATTAACAAACGGGAAGCACAAGTTCACAAAAGTAAATACCATACTAAAGCCAAAATCCAGTTATACTCTATAAACATATTAATATTTATTTTAGTATTAATATTACGTTCCCTGTGATCTTCACTGCATTTTCTAAGCAGATGAACACTTCTACAAATTACTTCTACAGCAAAACACTTGGTTATTTCAAATCTCAGTTCCATGAAGAAACAAGGTAACTAAAATCTGACACTGTCTTTCATAGCATGTCTGCTAGATTTTAAGTGGTCAGTTCTATTTCCTCCCCCTTGGAAAAGAATCAGAAAACATCTTACAGCTCATGAAGAAGCAATAAAAGGTAATAGTGTATACTAGCTAAGGATTATTGATATTTGTAGATCTAATAACAGATCTCAAGAGTGTCCCAGACCAGGCACATGCAAGAAATGCCATGGCACTGGAAAGAAATGTTCCTTTCTTTATAGCTGACATCTTTCTAGCGCTAAGTTTGACAGAAATAATCTTAATTTAATGAGCAAATGCTTCTGCTCTTTACTGTAAAAATAGTATTTATATAACATAAAAAAACCATTTCATCCCCCAATGTTCATCAATGAGTTGTAAATTACATTCTTCTCATTCCTTATCTTTTCCTACTACTAAAGCCTCTCATATTTCTCTTATTCCTTAAGGTATTTTTGTTATCATGTTCTCAATTCAAGTTAAAAAAAAAGTGATTACATTTTTTCTAAATTCTTGACTCATGGAAAATTCATGACTCATTAAATATAAACCACTAATTCACAGAATAGTAAGAAATCAAGATGGTCAAATTTTCAGAGTAAACCTTTTCCTTGCATACATTTCTTCAGTAATTTCTCGTGAGGAGCATACCTTGGGAATAGCTGCTGCTACTGGTCCTATGTAGGCTATGATGAGGGGAAGCAGCATTGAAAACAGACTGGAAGAGCTGAGTAATTCTGGAATGTCTTCAGCTTAAAAAAGATAATTAGAACAGAAGTCTTATTAATAAACATGGTGTGGTTCAAAGCACATCTTATTTTTCTGGTTTGCCCCTTCTAAATTAAAACTTCTATTTCCCAGACTATTTTTACTTCAAATTGTTTTCATTATTTAGGCACTGTTGAATTCTGAGTCTGCCAAGTCCACTCAAGATAAATATATCATTATATATAGATCTCTGTTGAAAAATGTCCTTCTCTTAGAGCATTATTTTATTGCATTCTTTGCCATTTTGTGAAACTGTGTTCATATTTTCTACAGTATAAAAGTTAGCACAACAGTCCTCCCAGCCCTTCAAAATGAGTTTTATAGCACTATGCTATATTCTGAACATTTTGGCTACAATGGCTGATACGTACATTTCTCAAAAAGGGATGTTTAAGTGCTGATATATTGATTACATTAACCAGTCCTACTGATGACAACCTCTGTGCTAAACACTGAGGAAATCTGCAACTAACCTGCCATAAAACATCTTCAGGAAATAAAGAATCTTACCAGCTTTAATACAATACTTGCTGAATTGATGAGCAATTATACAAAGTATCTGACTATGCTATCACAAGCATAACTCAATGATATGAATGATGCTCATAGTTTGATACCTACAGGAATGAAAGTTTAGAAAAATATTCTTTGGAAAGCAAAAGAGAAACATCACAGCTCTTGTATTCGGTCATATTCTACTATTATGGCTTGCTAGCAAAGTAAAAAGTTTTGAAAAGTAAAGTAAGTTTTCTCAAGCCTTACCATCTACAGCAAGAGCTCTGTGCAACAAGTCTTTGGCTGCTCGGACAACAGCACTCACGACAGAAAGAGCCCTGCTACAGTTTTTGTCCTCTTCATTAGCTTTGTTCAACAGCTGTGACTGCAGATCACCATCATACTCACTCCTGGAAAGTGGATTAAGTTAAAGTAAGTTCACAAATACAAAATTACATTAAAAAACACTACTGACTAATTTTTGGCAAAGAATAAGCAAAACAATTTTTGATAAAGCAATAAAAAACCACAAAGAAACCATGGAGGGTATTTTGGAGGAAATGTGTCATTGTTAGTCTTTGCAAGAACTTCATTTGGCAAAAAGTATAAAAAGCATTTTTCTGCAATGTTTCTTTTCTCTAGATGCCTTTTAAACCACAAAATTAATTGCTATGCTCTTCCAAAGCCAGTTCCTTGTCTTGGTAAAAACAGAGCAAGTAATGATTCACAGAAACAAGTAAAATGTCCTTAATGGATATTTCTGCATTTTCATAAGAGACAAAGATTCTCCCTTCTTATTTCAAAGATTAATTATGGCTTTGAAACAGTCCTGGGCTCACCCAAGACTTACCAAACAAACAGTTCTTTCTTTTAAATCCATTCTGTATGTCAAATTAGGCTCTCCTAAACAACATCATGCATGCAATCATTTCAATAAGGTTTGATTTGCTTTTTCAAAGCTATCAAATGACAATTACAAACTAATTCAAGACTTCAATATGATAATGATTAATGATTATCATTATTGATTATGATAATCAATATGATAATGATTTTATTTCTCTGTGCTCTCTTGGCACAGAGAAATAAAATCACTTAGTCAACATGTAAAACAAAATCTACTATTTTCTTTGGGATATCTTCTGTTTGTCCAGTGCATTATTTCAGGACTAGCACCTCAGAACTTTAAGAAATTTTACTTTGAGCAGTTCAGTGAACAAGGATATTTCTCCTTCTCTGTCATGTGAATCAATGACTCATACAAAAATATTATTTTTTCAAAGTGTCCTAGAATTGTAGCTTTGCTGTCAGCCTCAAGCCTTTCTCATTTGAATTTTTTAGCTACTGATGGTAGGTGCAATTCAACTGAGTACTTTTCCAACAAATCCCTCCAAAACTTTTCTCCCCTTATCAAAAGTGTGTTAACTTCTATATGTGGGTTTTTTTTGCATATGCCTAAGAAATATTTTGATTGATATCTGAGCATCCTCCAAACAAAATGAAGTGTGAACTTTTACAAGCTGCTCTGTAATAGTTGACTGAACATTTGTTTCTCTGCTGTAGGCAAATCAAAACTTCAAATCATTATATATCAAACAGTGAGTCCCCAAACTAAGTCCATAACCATGCAAAAGATAAATTTATCTTGTCCATGCAAACTACAAAGACACTGTGATTACAGCACAGCAGCTGCAATTTTTTTCAACACAATTTATTCTGTAACAGTTCCAACTTGTACCACTAGTCTTTCAAAAGCCTCTTGGAATTTTATTAGTTGAAACAAAAAAACCTGAGACTGCTCTGATCTGAAGAAGGGACTTTGGTGTGGGGTTTTTCATATGCTGATTTATCATTGTTAGAATGCCTTGAAGTTTCCATAACTGAAATTATGTCCTTTGCTTTTCTGAAATCAAAGAAATTGTTATTTCTCTTAATTTTCTCTTCTGCCCATATAAAAGCAGACAATCTAGGAGTGAAAATAGATGTTTTCCATGTCTGTCTTTCATCCTTCTTACATAATGACACTTTCCAATTAAGATACTTCATAATAAAGTCCAAGTTTCCAGGAGACTAAATCAATTCAAGTATCATGATCTGCACCACTGCAATTCTATTCTTTCATAAGTAATTACTGGTTTTATTGACAAGCTGGATCTTTGAGCACAATCTTATGCTTTAAGGTAGTTTAGAGCTATCCTGTATCTTCAAATATACTATTGCTATAATTTTTCTGGCTACTTTATTTCTTCATATTTTACCTTTTTTAAAACTTTAAGAGCAATATATGTTCATGTGCTTGTTAGTCTAAAATACATCACTGGTGTAGCATTATCTTTTCGTATCTTCTACATCTTTTATTATGTAGGTACTTCTCACACAATCAAAGGTAAATTATTATTCATTGATCATTTTATTCCTTCCACCTTCTGTTAATCAGCCTTGTACTACCAGTTTGAAAATCCTGTCTTTACACAAATCAGGGTAAGCACCTCAAACACAAAAGCAATGCTTTCTGCAAAAGCATTACCACAAGTCAATTCCTACTGTCATCCTGAAAGGCTGAAGTAAAGCTCCCCTGCAGAACTGTCAGATGTTTCAGCTGATTTTCTTCAGGCAATTGCAATTTCTCTTTTTATACCTTTCACCTCTAAGTAAGAGAGGAGTTCCTATATAAATAGACCTTGCTTCACTACCTGATGCAATTCTTTTTTGGAAACTGAGGAACTGAAAAAGTTGGAGATAAACATGCTAGTGAGTACTCTCTCAGATATCACCTATCGTATAGAGAAAACAGAAATTGAAATAGTGCATCTTACGAGTTCCTCATATTTAGAGCTTTAAGGTAGTAAACAATGGACCTCAGAAAAGTCAACAATCACATTATTTGTCAAATAAAAAAAAAACTAAACAGAGAACCTAAAATAAGGCTGGAAGAGGCATCACAAGCACACCCTGGATGCATTTATTTCTATCATTTCTTAAAAACAGATGTGGTATAATAGCCCTGTGATGGTTTTGTTCACTTTCCTTAGAAATGAATGATTACACCACACAAACCTGTAATAAAGGATCTGTGGGATCTGTCCTCGTGTTTGGTTGGTGCCATTACTGCTCAGACTGCACGTGCTGAATGTGAACGTTACACCATCGGGACACTGCACCGTGGTCATTCCCCCATCCCCATTGGCAGTCCGGCTGCCGTAATTCCGCAAACGAACTGCGTACTTCACGTTTTCCTGAGAAAGGAGAGCAAAAATAGGTTGCAGTATAAAACAGATATCTAATGGCTTCATGGTATGTGAAAGTTATTATTTTACATTAATACTGGAGAGTCTGGAAAGTCCCTCAAAGCACTCTACAAATGAAATAAAAGGAAAAAGGCCCAGCATGAAACAAAAATCAGAGCTGTTCCATGTTCCCAAATTATGGAACATAACTTAAAATTACTACTAATTACTTTAAGAGCAAGCAGATATCCAAGAAAATTAACTATCAAGTAGCACAAAAGAAGTTGCACTTTCAAAAATATTCTAAAATTACTAGGCAACTATAATCTATCATATGCACTTATAAAAATCATATGCACTTGGGATCTAATTTCTTCTAGCTAAAGGATTTGGAACTTGTAATTTATAGGTTGAAGTTGAGACTTTATGAAGCACACATCAAGATCAACTTGTGAATGTGCATCCAAAAACCCAAACAATTTACACTGACCATTTCAATTTTGTTATCTAAAGAAGTTGTATGAAACCTACAGATGTGATTTTATTTTATTTACCTTCAGTGGCACAACTTTGTCAAGTCTGATTTCAGCTATGTCACTAGGAGAATCATCTGTGGTGTAAGTTCCTTTAACCAATTCTAAAGATGTCCATCTATGAGAATGAGTTGCATCTCCAGTATGATCACTCTGATTCAAAGAAACAAAGTAATTTTAATACATTTATCATGTACACATGTACACAAATGCATGACACGCGAAATTGTGCAACTTATGTTTCATTGCATAAATTTTTACACATGGCATTACAAACAAAAAGATGAAAAATCTGCTCAGAGTCAACTGTGAAGCTTTTCCCCTAAAGAGGAAATTACTGAGCAGAGAGGTTAATTTCCCATAGTAACCCATGCTTGTCCTTTGGAAGAGATCACAATCATCAGTTATAGTGAACAACTGTGTGTAAAAGAACAGTAGTTTTGCTTCATTACAAGAACCCAGAAGACAGTTTTATGCTGCTTCTCAGAAAATATATCAACAGCACGTGAAACATCTGTAGGTACTGTCTGACCATGCTGGATGATAGCCTCCTTTTCTTCAATTTTGGTTATAATCTTATTTCTTAATTTCATTCATGGTTGACAGAGAGGTAACTCTACTAATTTATATTTAGCTCCAAAAAGTGAAGAGCCCAAGATACTTCAAATATTACTTGTAATAAAGGAAGAGTTCACAACAATAACCAAGATAAGGACCCTACTAGATATGGTATGAAGCTTGTGGTAATACAAAAATCTTCACCACAAGCGAAAAATTCTACTACCAGTGCACTGGTTTACTGGTAGCCTAGACAGAATATGAATATGAAAATATCACTTTGTAAAAAATACTCTAAGAAAACCTCTGAGGTTACTCTTGTTCAAATTGTTTTCCCAAAAGCAGTACTTACATCATCAACTAATACCTCCAACTCATACTCATGAATTCCTCCTCCACCATAAACAGAAAATCCTACTACAACTACACCAGGTTTGTCAACAGAGAAACATATGGCATCAGGGGATCCATTCCCAGTATTCCAGCTTCTTCCCTGACTTGTTTTAGTGAATCGGTTTGGAGTGGATTTGACAGAATGGAGAGAATTCAGTCCATCAACCTGCAGAAAATTAAATACAGTTGTCAGAAAACATTCACTGCTAAATTTTAGACAACTTTAATAAAGCAAAGTGAATTATCAGATTTTTCAACTGGGTAAATTTAAAAGTCAACTCATAAACCACAGAAGATGCCACTATTTAGCTTTGTAGTTAATATTGATTAAAAAGAAAAAAGACAGTATTTCTGATAATTAGAAAATAACTAGGAATAATCAGAAATCCAACTCGCTTTTTTAAAGTATTTAAATATATATTTTATGGATGAATTAGCAAAAAATACAGATTAGCTGTACTGAAAGAAAGGTTAGGAATTTCTGCCTTGGGTAAAGGTAAGGTATTTCTGCCTTAGGTACAGTCAAGATTAAGAGAGGGCAGAAACAGATGTTACATAATGGTAAAAACACTTGAATCAAGATGTTATCAAAAGCTTGATTCTTTCTGTGAGAAAAGCCTGTCGATAGCATAGAGACAGTGATGTGCCTTTCACAAAGTCAAATACTTTTCTGTCACCTAATGAAGTTATAGCCTCCTGAAAGGATTGTATATCTACATAAATATGCAGGCAAAAAGCAAAGTACTCAAAAAATGTGCCTTTTTTAAAACAAAGTATTCTGCAGTATTCTTCAGCACTAATGAAGTAGCTAATTATCAACAATATTTCTCTAGTACAGTGAGTATATGCTTTTAAATCTATGCAAAACATCTGCACTACTCAAAACAGAGAATTCCACAATCTCTGAAAGATCTACACACCTATAAAATACCCATTCAGCCTCTATCACATTTGTAGTATGTTTGTCCTGAAAGATTTCTAAAATTGTTTTAGAGCAGCTTTACCTCAGATCCTAATGCTGATGCTGTAAGCTCACTCACAATACTAGCAAGCAACCCACAGGTATTAGAAACCAGATGTGAAGAGAAAAGTTCATTTTCTCTTCTAAGGCTGTTCCGTACTGGTAAAACGACAATGACCAACATCTTTTCCAGCACTTCCCGAAAGCTTGTCATCCCTGAAACATTTTCTTCACTCTGCAGTGTAAACAAAAACAATGACAAATGATATGGTTATTAAAAAAAACAAAACACAAACTTTCACATATTATAGGTATACTAGGTAACTGAAATATCTGTGACTTCATGAAGATTAGAAATGTCTAGAAGGTGGAAAAAAAATAAAAATACCCAAAGCTATCATGTATTCCTTTGTCAAAAGAACTGATTGATGTCCTTAATTTCCTGTATGAGGTAGTGACAAGTCTTTTATTACATTGGACGGACACCAGATATAGATATCCTTTCCAGGAGATGTCTCTTCTTTATATACTATATAGCCATAAAACCTATGGGCTTTAAAAGCATTCATTAAAACACAGTGGATATATAGTTACCTTTGAAACTGTTCATGTAATTTTCTTCTGCAGTGTCTAAACAAGAGACTTAGAAGCTTTATTGTTTTGGTGTTAGCAAAAAGAATCTTCTATGCAAAGAGGTAAGACAAAACCAGAGGTGGGATGATTATAAACAGTTTTTCTTTGCTGAATGAAGTCTATGAAACTAATCTAAGCTTAGGCATCTATTGTGTCGTCTGCCTAGCAGTGACATCCACTGCTTTCAACAAGAAAAATAAAACCAGCACAACAGATGAAAATCCAAGGTTTATCTTTCTCACCTCTTTGTATGCCAAAAAAAATCCAAGTAGTGAACAAATATGGAGGACAATCAGGCAAAGCAAACCTGTACAGAACACTTTTCCATCTTTTACAGTTAGGAGGCTGCTGTATCCAAGACACAAATATATTTGCATTTAGTAGTGCCCGTTGTTTTTTCCCTTCATTAATTTGTACAGGTGCTTTCCAAGTCCATGAAAGCTTTTAGCACAATAATGGCCTAGAGGTGTATGTCCCCCAGCTTAACTGTGTATTTTATGAAGAGTAGAAAACTTCTGATCTTATCTTTTGCTCTAAATTTCTGGGAATGGTAGATTCTACAAGTGTCCTTTATTTACCTTTCTTGCACAATTCATAATTTCATACTCCTGTTGTCAACCAAATTGAAGTATACTGTTTAGTAGTCCTATTTCCCTAATTATTATCTTTTATTTTATTATTTATCTTCTATCTTATTTCTCATTCCTGTAAATCAATTCTAAAATATCAGAACTACAACAATACAGCATTAAAGAGCCCTTGATTAGGAAATTGTTTAATAACCTTTGTACAGTATGAATAACCTTTGAACAGTATGAACTGGGATTCCTTTACTGACCCCCTTAAAAACTCCAGTTTGGGACACGACTTATTACTAAGATGTTGACTCCTCCTCAAAATACCAAATCTATCTACATGCTCCTCCCTTGTGATCACATGAAAAAACAGAAAACACTATGCAACAGAATACTACTCCAAAGGATATTTTGTCCAATTTAATATTCCAAGATAAGAACCATTCTGCTTAGACATTCCCCAAAGAAGAAACAGTTGGAATATTTCAGACAAAAATTTGAAAATTGTATAAAATAATAAGTTTCTAAACTAAGCCTTTCAGAAAGAAAACATTTAGGTAAATTCATGTACATTTTTATTGAGCAAAACCGTGTAGGTACGTAACAGCTTTCTGTTGCAAAGTAAAAGAAATCATTGGATTTTTAGAACACATCCTCACCTGACTGAGCTTCTCCATGTGTGCAACCAGAAGAGGGAAGCGATGGGCCAGGGCAGAGTCGTTCTCAGTGCTGACTTGTTTAACCATGGAGCGCAGCAAGGCCTCTCCATCGTAGGCAATGGGAAAGATGGAGGTCAGCTTCACCGACGTGTGGCACAGAGCAGACATGACAGCTGCAAGGAGCCTACTGCTGGAGGTCTTGAAGTTTGCTTCCTGGATATCCTAAAGACAGAAAAGAAATTAACAGAATGGCACCACTGCACTGAAACAACAGAGAAACTACTCGGAAAGGAACTTTCCAGCTTTACTGTAATTAATAAAAATAATTTAGAGAAAGCTTTTTTATGAATTTTACATTACCTTCCCTCATAAGCTTGAATTCAGATCTTCAAAACTGGAGTAATTCAAATTTCTGGGTTGGCATATTTTAAAATAAACCCATCTAATATTACTTTTAAAATTATGGTATCCTTTGAAGACAAGGCTTTTCTTATATTAACAATA
Organism: Agelaius tricolor; assembly: GCF_023055355.1. Taxonomy (NCBI): domain Eukaryota; kingdom Metazoa; phylum Chordata; class Aves; order Passeriformes; family Icteridae; genus Agelaius; species Agelaius tricolor. Next base: position 44,894,256 of record NW_027269267.1, on the reverse strand, counting down.
CAAGAAAAGCCTTGTCTTCAAAGGATACCATAATTAAATTAAACAATAATTAAATGACTTAGAGAAATACATTAAAGAACAGATTCTTCCTTGAAATTGTATATGCTAAATGAATCTTCATGCAAAGCAGCAAACTGTTTACATCCCACCACAAGCAATGCAAGCAACCAATTACACTGTTTAGGTGTGGGATGCTCATTCACAACAAGCAAAAGAAGAAAGTTGTTGATTACAGAATAGTATTTCCAGCTGCTTCTCATGTACTTGGCTGGATCAAAGCACTGCTGTAGTGTTTAATAATGAGGAATTACTCAAGTATTAGTGATAAAAAATAATACTACATGGATGCTCTTAGGCAACATGCAGCAAGAGTAAGCACGTACAAAGGCACGGCCTCAACACTCAAAAAGCAGGTGCTGACAAATTTTCTTCACTGTCCCACAGAGAATCTTAAAAGCTAAAGAAGACAAAGTTCCTAGGCTCTACGTTTAGAGAACACCCCAGACAAACAAAACCAGAAACAAATCCAATACCCAATCATTAAAAAACACAATCCAAAACACAACAGAACTCAAGTTGCAAATCAGGATAAATGCAAAAAAGTAGTAACAGTTTTACATATTACTTGGCTTCAATTTGAGCAAAAGGAGAAGCTAAGATGAATTTACTTGTGCCTTTTTAATGTACCTGGTCCAAACAGTTCAGCAAGTCACAAAGACATGCCCACTGGAGAGCTGGTGTTGGATAGAATGAATGGAAGCAGGCTGTAAATGTATTATGGCATTCCTGAAGAACAGCTTCTAACAGACTGAGAGGCTGACTAAGATATCCTTGTGGATCATTGTCCAGCTTCACCATGCAATGGTCAACTCCTTCAGATAAAATTTTTCTCAGCAAGGTCCTAGTTTTTCCAATGCAATCTGCTAGTTTGCTGGTTTCTTCTACAACTGCCTTAGCTGTAGCTAGAAGATTACACAAACAGAAGCATTAAATGCACAATAATGAAATATTTTCATGTTAGAATGCACACTTTACATGCAAATAGAAAAACGGGGAATTCAGCAACACTGTTGAATCTACATTCAGAGAAGTTAATTCCAAAAGTAAAACAGTGAGAGGGTGTTAAACTCTATCAAAGAAACCTGACCATTAAAAACTCCCACTTTTCTGATCTTTTAGTGCTTTAATGAGCATTGTTAAAGTACAGGCATGAAAAACACAATCTTTCAAATTCACACTATGCTCACTGCCACAGAAAGCACTATGTACAGAAATGGAAAAAAAGATACAAACTGCCCAAAACAGCTCAACTGACAAATCACACGGGAAATTAACTTTAAACTACACAGGTTACAGTGCAAACATGTGGTACTAGGATACTTAGTTATGCAGACAATTGAAAATTTCCTGTTTCTGACAACAAATCTTTTAATGCTCCAATAAAACCATCTGTGTGAGCAAATCTATTTTAAATCACATCTTACGTGACTACTTAGATCAAACCATAAATTTCCTGTAGATTATTTGCTAATAAATATGAAGCTGAGAAGAATACCTGATATTGGGTATATTTCACAGGTGTAGACCCTCAGCAACCTCAGGCAGCAAGTGCCCACAAAACGCAACCTTTCCAAATCCAGAAGAGTAGCAGTGTATTGGAAACCCTTCAGCCCACGAAGTTCTTCAACTCCCAGCACCAGTGTTGTCCAACTCCAGTGAAGAATGCTCAATAAAGATTCAAAGCATTCCTATTTCAGGGTATGAAGGATAGATACCGAAGACAGATTGAGTGTTACAAAACAAGAAATGACAGTTCTGCATCAGTTTTAGACAAAAGGCAAATAGCATCTCTATTTATGTTTACCTAAATCAGACAGCATCTTTATTTATGTCTATACACATCTACCATGCAACACACAAATTCCAATTTGCTTGAGAATATTAAAAAAGAAAAACCACTGAGAATGCAGAGGACACTTCACTGCAATACCATAATAAAATCTATCTATAAGCTATATTAGAGTATTATGTGTGGAAGCCCCTCAGCTATTTAAACACAAATGTATTCACCTGTTATGGAGATTTTCAGTAAACTTAATTTGCTTTATCTACAGAAGAGTGCAACACTGATTTCTGACATAATACATTTTTGTCATAAAGTATTATCAGGGCCGTCTTCACTTTGTTTTTAAACAGTTATGATCAGCAGGACCATGGCCACTATATGACATTTACATACTTGAAAGCTAAATAGAAGCATATGGTAGTCCACAGAAAATCTGAGGATTTAAAAAGTTTTGTTTCTACTATTATTATTGTATGTGGTCAGTCAATTTAACAAAGTCATACCTCAGAAAGTAAAATAAAATTATTTGGTGTTGAACACCAAAATGAAATATTCAGAAAAAGTAAAAGAAAAAAAAAAATTCTTATCAGCGTACCTAATTTCTGCTTGAGAAAGCAAGCACAAAATCATCATTATTTCTACATCTTTCAGTTTCCTAACCATGTATGAACTTGCAGGAAACAGAAGATTCTCAATACTACTCACCACTGAGACAGTTCTGGCAAAAGATCTCTTTAAAATATGTACAGGTTCACTAGTTTGCTGTTTTCCTTTGGATGCACTGCCATCACTTGTTGGCAACCTGGAAAAACCATTTTAGAACTTACTTGAAGTCTCCAGTTTTTACTTTTAGTAGAGTTTTGGGTTGGGTTTGGTGTTTTGTTTTGGTTTTTTACTTTTTGTAGTTTTTACTGTTTTTATTGTTCAGTTGGGGAAAAGAACCAAAAAAAAGTTTTAATTCTCAAAAAAAAAGTTCACCTTCAACCTAACTTTCTCCAATTTCCTCATCATTCTAGACCAGTAACCAAGTATCCTGAATTCTGTCCAACTGGCAGTACTGTAACAACTGAAAACTAGGCTGAGATTTAATTACATGCAATTATTACAAGAATCAACTGTGTTTCCTCAGATGACATCACGACTAGAAATGTTATTTCTTAAAAGAACACTGGTTTTGTGAAGGAAAAATATATGTGGAGGTTAAAAATACAGACAGCATCTATCACTGCAAGATCTCCCCTTTTGTGCCACTCATTGGTCTTCAGAGGCCTCAAGGCTTGTTTGCCTTTTGGCTACAGCCATCTCCCCATAGAAATCACCCAGATGATGAATTTGTCATGCCAGGACTTGATATACATCAAAATGAAACCTTCACCTGGAAGGCCTGTCCTTCTATGGACATCTATGGCATCTATGGACTGAAAGCTTAATGGCAGAAGTGAGCTACTCTGCAGAGGAACCTTGAAAAGGACATTCTTAGAAAGGACAAGAGAACTGGTATCAAAGAATTCTAAGCTTCAGAAACAGTGTGGAAGCCAGGGGAATTATATACACCCAAAATATATAAAATTTATATCATGTATCTATCTGAGGACATCTGTAAAATATACTATCAACACAGTGAAAGAGTTCCTGATTATTACAACATATAACATTTATCAAGGCAATGATAAGTTTATGGTAACTTATTGTAAAGTACAGTTCATTGTTGATTTTGGCTTTGTTACATTAACATCACCTGTCCAAGAGTATACAGATCCTAAATTGAGGGCAACCAAATAGAGAACTTCCCAAGTAGCAAACAATATTATTCAGGTTATTGTGCGATTCTATAGATGTAAATGAAAATCTCAAGACTCATGCAGCATGACTGCAAGAAAAATAGCAAGGAAGTAAATGTGGGTATAATTTCATTACTTTTCTCAAAGGCACTAAGTTTTCCCTACATTTTTCAGATACTGATTTCCTTCGTTTAATACAGTAATATTTTCATGAAACACAGTTATAATGAATTTAATACTTCTATTAAAAAAAAACATGTCAGTAAACTGTTCCAGAAGTTAAAGTATTACCTGTATAGTAATTGTGGAATCTGCCCTGCATTCACATCTGTACCATTATTTGATTTCTTGGAACTTTTAAACTGAAATACAACACTGAAAGAGAAATAACCTAGTTATTATTCAAGCCTTATTAGAGCTCTTCTTTTTCAATAAAAATATAGAAAAAAATATACCCATCATCTGTAGTAATAGAGGCCTGTCCATGAGATCCACAATCACTGCTAGGTCCTGACACTCTTGCCCAGGCTACATACCACCAGCCAGCTTGCAGGAGTACTGGCTCATCAAACATCATTGCATATTTCTCTCTGGGAGAAGTAAATTTTGAAAAATGTTAGCTGTTAATTATTTTTATATTCACTTTTAACAAATTACACCCTAATTATAAAAAGAAATTGAGAAGCAATGGAATTAAGTTGTATCTATTTAAATTCAAAACCCAAAAGCTTTTAATCTAAAAATATTGTAGTAATTAAAAAATAATTCAGAAGGACCTACAAATGCCTGAGTTGTGCTTGATCTTGAACTGTGAACAATCGTATCAATGCTAGAGTAAGAAGACATTAAGTTGAATTAACTTAATTTTAAAAAGTTTAAGTCAATTAACTTAAATAAACCCAATTACATCTAATATACAATACTGCAAGCAAAGTACTAATTATAAAGTACTATATAATACTGATTTCAGAAAATGTTTGCAAATGACAAGAACTTGTACATAAATTCTTAGTAATTACAATAAGCATTAAAGAAATTAACAGGATATATATTTAGGGGATTGACATATAAGATTTAAACCTGAAAGAATTAATCACATATCATTTGAAATTTAAATTGCTTCTTTACAGAGAACGAAAAAGCAGCTACAACATAGCTAAACCAAAACATATGCACAAAAGAGCTGCTGCAATATTTTGTCTTACGGTCTCAACACAGGAAGATGGGATTTGACTTGGATTTATACAAGAGCAAGAATTTGATTATTTTTCTTCTTTTAATTTAAATACCACAATGGCTTGGGGACGTATTTGGTGTTTTACTATTTCCCTACACACATCAAGTGTTTTATATCACTTGCTACAAAATTTTAATGATGTAGACCATCTCTGTTGATATTTAAAGTGATACTAAAACATGTATAGGGAAGTAAAAATGAAGATCAAGAAGCAGGTGTAAGTAGGCAAGCTAAACATCTTACCTGGCAGCACAGTCATATGCTAAGACATCTGTCTCAGCAAGGAGATCTCCATCTGTCTCATGGTCTCCCCCATCTGGACCCAATTCAAACAACTGGTGAAGTAAGAAAAAAGGTAAAATTATGTCCTAAGTGTTGGCAACCTCCTAACACCACTTTTTCTTGTCTGGCATTCTGGGAAATTGTATTTCCCAAAAATAACTACTACTTAGTATCACTGACAGGCAAAACCACATTCGGAAGTCAGGCATTAACTGTTAAGAAACAGCAATTGACACTGACCTCCCAGCCTTATGTCCAGATACGTTTTTAAGTGGAGAAACTCCCTAAATCTCACAAACAAGGTAAAAGCAGAGCATCTAAAAAAGGCGAAGTTGGGCAGAAGTTGCAGGTTTTCCATCACCAACTGAAATGCACTATGTGACCTTAAGATATACTCAGCTTCTCTGGAAAGGGACAGCTTGACAGCTCAGCAGAGACAGTCGATAGTGTTACAAACAGTTGGTGACTGGGACAAAACATGATACCTAAGAGAACTTTGTTTTCTTACTTACAAGTAATTTCTACCGTTTGATGATTTTGAAAAAGGACCACAATACATGTCTATAACTTCTCTTGCAAATACCTATTTAATACACATCTTATTTCTGGCAGGACTGGCAGTTCTTATCTTGGCTATAAGCTAATCCTAAACAAACTGAAAGTATAATGTTAGAGTATTATCATAACGTTATTACCTCTGGTATTTAAAAGGTGTGATTAACATTAAGTTTCTTAGCTGTACTTAGTTATTTGCAATTCTCAGTCATTATGTTAAACTAGAATAAAGCACAACTACTTATTTTCTGTTGGCTTAGGCAAATGTTACTGCTAAGCGTGTCATCCATTTCCCTAGAATAAACCTCAATACCTATGCATCTGAAAATAGAGGGAGAAAATTCAATATTTCACTATATGATAAGTAACAACAATAACATGTTCTGAATATACAAACACAAACATCTAATAGAAATCTCAGATATAACATCTTCCACCTTATAAAGTACAGGAGCAGAGAACAGTCACCCAAAACCAGAGGTCTTACACCAGTGTGTGTTTCTATGTTTATTTATCCATAGCTGGCTTTATTTATTTTAAAACAATCAGCACACATAATCATGTCTATATTTGGCACAGAGTTAATTGTATTTGCTGCCATTTTCTCTCAGTTGAAAAATTCCAGCCCAGAAGCTATCCATAGAGCAGTATGAGAAAGAAATGGCATGGAAAGTGGAAAGCAATAGCTCCTGATAAGGACTGTTTTTCTGTTTTTGAGAACAGCTCCTCATGCATCACACAGGATGTGATTTTAACCGGAAGCCCACTACACCAATCTTCTGCTGGTGGACCTTGGAGCTTTGTGTAAATAGATCACAGAACCATTCAGACTCTAAAATAACTGCCCAAAATATCTCTAGGATGACACAGCATTTAATGAAGGTAAGAATGGGCCAATTTCATGAAAAGTAAGAATGGTAATTCTCAGCTCTCTACTTCATGTGTGTGCCTGCATAATGCTTTCCACATACAGTAAACCACTCATTCATCAAGAAAAAAAACTAATCATGGTTTTGGACAGCATTACTCAAAGTTGTGATTTTGAGACACAATATTGGTTAAAACAAAACCAAACCTCCTACCTTTATTTTAGCAGTGTATTCACCTCTACCACCAAAAAGACCAAGACCACCTAGCAATATATCTGTGTCAGCACAGAAACGGATAGCTTCTACTGAGTGGGCTGAATAACCCCAGCCTCCTCCATGACCTGCAGGAAAAAACCCCAACAAAAATATCATTAATCTTAGTCTGTTGTTCTGCAACCTCATCAGCATGTGCTATGAAATTTTAGTGTGTACATACTTTCAAATCTGTTAACAACACTATAGTCTTCTTTAGAATAAACTTTCATTACTGCTTGAGTCTCTTCTTCTGTATTTGCAACACCCATTTTTAAGTCCTGCATAGCAGCCAAAGTATCAAGGCAACCTAAAAGAAAGCAAAACCAAAAAGAACTCAAATTCTGTCACTGTTGATTATAATCACTGAAATAGAAAGGAATACTAGTTAAGAAAATCAAAATGTGTTGTCCCTACACCACACATATGCTACCAAGTAGCTTTATACTTTTGATTAGATTAAGGCTAACTGCTGCAGAATCTCAAGGCTTGCTAATGAACATGAACTTCATTTATTATCTAGAATAATGAACAAATGTGATTAAACCTACTCTGAAACTCTTCCAATGGCAAATAAATTGCCAGTAACAATTTTTTCCTTTTTACACTTAAAATATTACCAAAAAGAACTTGAAGTAGGAACTGGATTACAATCAGATTTGAAAGTCTTCACAAAAGTGTTTTGTTTCATCCATGTAAGTACCCAACATGCTTTACTTTGACACAGACACAAAAAAGTGCTGTTCAAGTTGAAAGTTACCACACCTCTAGCACACAATGAAGTGAGCAGCTCAAGGAACAGATGACTTATCATAATCAGTGGACAAGTGAGTTAAAATATCTGGCTATGTTGCACATGGCCAGTTTATACATGAACACAGTGTACTTAGGTGTTGTATTTTTAGACTAAAAAAAACTACAAAAGGAAATAGTATTTCCCTTAGCAACTCATTATACAAAACTGCAAAGATTTTATATACTGCATGTTCTTTAAAGTAAAAATAACTTATTGAAGATCACTATTTCCAGGTTTGAGTTCTCTGAGATTTCACATTAAAAGTACTGATTTTATTCTGTGGACTCTAAAAAGATCCTCTAGGAAGGTCTCTTACTTTATTATGTAGGCATCTAACAAGTTTCACAAGAACTCTAAAATCCTCTAACACCATTAAGATGGCAGAAGATGAGTACATCAGCCAAATTATAAAAGTTAAGAGGAATGGTGAAAGACTACTAAAGTGAAATTTTAACTGAAAAAGTCAGGAAGTTTTTAGATTACAATTCATTTATACATAAAGTTATGGTCCTTTATTTCATCTAAGGTTCTGACTCACGAACTATAAATGTATACCTAGAATATGCAAAGCTGCATGAGATCTGGTGGTTAGAGCTTTGGAACCTGTTGGCAGAGCAAGTTCTGGACTCAAAATACTACACCGGGATTGCATGTCTGGAGCTGAGGGAAGCCTGGAATCGGCAACTACTGCATTGTAACTCCACAGTTCCCTGGCATTTGGGCAAAACCTGGAGCAAGAGAAAACAGAATGAACAAAACCTGTCATCTACTGAAAAATACAAAACCTTACCAACAATTACATTCTAAAGATATTTAATGTAAAATGTAGATCTGCTGGTATAAACTCTTGAAACTGAGCATCACTATCGCAAATACATGAAAACTTTACTAGCTTAACACTCCAGCAAACAAAAAGATACAAAAACATTATTATACCTTAAGTCAAAAAGTCGTATTAGGGTTTAGAAATTTCAGAAAATATTAAGACACTTCTCAAAATTAACAAATGTTAAAACAGCATTATCTATTAGGAAATGTGAAGTAACTAGCTAAATACTAAACAGAATGACAGATGTGCTCAAAAATTTTAAAGATGCCAAGCGAAAGGAAAAGGCTTACCTTCAAATAAGAGAAAAAAATCTTGAGGAATCCAACGTATTTTGTTTGGGCTTTTTTAAATGGGTAACATCGCCTCATGAGTTTTTAAGGGATTATAAAAAAGGGCAGCATAAACAAGGGAATACAAAGACTTTCTATAATATAGATTAACACATAGAAAAAAGAAAATGAAATCTTTGAAACCACTATGTAAAAGGAAAAAACAGTAAGAAATAAGTCTATGGGAGTGTTCTGAAGAAACTCAAAAGGAATTTTCACTTGCTACACTTTCAAAAATCTAATGGACAATGAAATAGTTTTAGCTAAAAATATTAAAGGGCACCATATGTATTCAGGATTTTAGCAAGTTAGCAGTGTTCAAATTTATACACGTGACATTCCACATCCACTTGAATTTCACTAAGTGACTAAGTCACAAAGCTCTGAGGAACTGTTTAAGCTGCTCATTATCAGAATGTTGTCTCTGTACAAGAAACTGAACCCATCACTTAAATAGGCATGAATCAAAATGTCTAGAAATAATAATATACCAAGTATTCAATTACTAACAGGCATATTTATTAACATCTCTCTCCTGACTGTTTTAGCATTTTTCATTGAACAAGAATGGGATATAACAGAGAAATAAATCTGCACAGTCTCAGCAAATCCACTCTTCAGTTAAGTATTCAAGCTCTGGATTTAGTTCTATAGTCCCCAAAGTACAAGACAGTAAAATACCTCAATTCATGTTTACCTATAATATCTAACATGTGACTTTGTACTTCCACAAGCCAAATAACCATTTTATTGTCTTCAAGTTGAGTATCATTACCTTGCCTCCCCTGAAACTTGCTGCATTCCCATGACCATTGATAACTGGTTTAGTTCACAAATTGAGTCTTTCAGTGGATTGAAACATGCTGAAAATAAAGAACTCTAAGGGATGTGGGTGCTACTCTTATTTCTAATCTCAGCATAATTTAATTAAGAACTGAACCATTGAGATTCAAACAATCCTGCAGATGTGCAAAATGTAGAACTGCAACCATCCAAGGTAATTCCTACGTCATAAAGGAATGTGCCTGGCAAACACATGCTTTAACGTTAATTAATGGCTGTTAAGTACTTGAATCTCAATTCTGGATGAAAACATCCAAAGTAGGATACAAGTAGCTTTTAAGGACGTGATCCTATGAGATATCATCTCTTCCAGATGAATGTTGGCTAGCTGGTTCCCTGCATCACTCAAACTTGTTTTGTCTTCAAGCAATTTAAATATCACCAAGCTCACAAACTCAGATGGAAGTTCAGATTTCTCTACAAATCCTAGCTAATATACCTTTTAAATTGTTATAGAAGAAGCGAATGTTATGATTCTGTGTTAGAACAAAGGCTTATTATCTCCACTTGCTCAAAGACTACACTCCAAAGACTGAAATAAATACAATTGGTCTGAATGTCTACACCATCTAAAGAAACACCTTTACTTTGACCTCCCAAAATGTCAGAACTGAAAAGAATACCATTGCTCCACCCCTTCTCTAGTGGTTTTAACCACTAATGCCTGACAGAAGAGCAATAATTTAAGACACACACATATGGCAGCTGAATATGGCAAGGAAGTTATTCAGTCAAGTGTTAAGTAGATGGAAGAAAGGGATTAAAGAGAGGAAAGAAACAAAACAGATTTGAAACCCTAAAATATTATGAGACTGGAATGAGAATGATGCAAAAAAGGAAAGAAATTTTAAAAATGCAGGCAAGAGAACATGTTTGTTTTGGGCTTACTTGAATAAACCATCCAAAAAGGTGAAAAAATATTTATGGAAGACTAAAAATTGTTTTTCATTTACAGGGAAAATAAGTATAATCAAATCTGCAGCCTTGCACAATATTTTAGAAAGGATTTATATATTACTATTTTAATAGCTATAATCCACACTTGCCTCCAAATAACATCATAGACAGGATCCAGACACACACCAGAACCTTGAAGATCTTCCTGCTCAGAATCATTGAATGTTTTGCAACTGCCATCTACTTTGTTTATCAGAAGACATTTAAAAGGAGGAGGTTCTGATATTGAAGCTGGTACCAAACCTAGATCAGGGAGCAAAAAGAGCAAAGACGAAGACACCACTCATTAATGCCTTATGCTTAGAAAATGCCATGTTTTACAGTAGGGAAGAACAGATATACTGCTACAACAAAAATATAAAAGGTGATAAGATTTAAATGTAGGTGAAGGTTAGACTTTCGCATTATTATTTTAATAAAAACCACCTTTCTAAAGAAAGGATCATCATATGCAGTAGAACTAAAAGGCAAAAATATTTTCAGTCCCTCAATCCATGTTTCTGACTTGTTGCTCCTCTATTGTTTACACAACTGAACCCACTTTCTCCTCCAGTACTTCTATACGCATTTAAAATAATATAGAAGAGTTCTTGCCTATTATATGCCTGCTTGCAAATATCTCTGATGTAGCAAGCACATGAGAATTAATGAGAGCTTCGTCAATCCGGAGGAAAGTCTGGTCCCCGCTCGCTCCAATCCACGTAGCTTTGCGCCCATACTTGGAGCCTATGTTAGGCATAGGGGCTGGTTTTGCATTCCAGTAAGGCATATCCAAAATTGGTCTGCCAAGCTGACCTTTCTGTAGGAAGAATGCAAGAATCAGTAATTGACAGTAACAGTTAGTCTCAAAGATGGATAAATTACTTTGATAGTTCTATCACACAAAACTGGTAAGCTGGAAGAGAATTTACCACAAAACTACCTTCAAAATGTAGTGCCTGCTCCAAGTGAAGCATTACACATTTAACTACAAGGAACAAGTTACTGACAGATATACTCCTCCCTTTTCAGATAAGTTTTTGAGTAAAGTTTTTGTTAAATACAACTCCAATTCTCTATGATGGATAAACCCTCCTCTCCATCTTCAGAATCAAATATAAAAGCATTGTTTTTCTACAACGTTCAATATCTGATTAATGTCAGTGCTAAACAAGGAATAGATTCATACAAAAAAATTTATATTCAGATATATTCAGACAGACCATTCAAATTCCATTCAATTCTGAACTTAAATGGACCAAGATTTATACAGCAAATACTCTTAAAAGTACCTAGAAATTGATTAGCTCATCAAACTTGAGCTAAAAACAGTGCCTCAGCAAGCACTGCTGCACATGCTCATGAACACTGATCTGGAGATCTAGGGCTTTACCTCTATGTACAACTAGTTACTGAGATGGACCAACGGCTCATATACTGCACCTAAGTATGCAGAAAGAACTGCTGCCAGAAACCTGCTCATGCTCCATCTACCTCCCCCAGGCACAGAAAATGCACTGCATGCAAATGAAGTTAAAATCATTAGAGAAAAGAAAAATGTATATACAGGAAATGTTTCTGTTCAGCACATTACTCATCTTTCTTCATAACAACATAAGTAAACTTGGTGAAGACATTCTCAAGTAATATGCTTTGTTTTGATTTTGTCTTGACTTTATGAAGCTTTCAGCAAACTTTCTAGTACTACAATATTAAAACCAGACACAAAAATCAAGTGGTTTAAATATGGCCTGAACTTATTTTTTCCTTTTAGCGAAAGGGGAAAAAACCCTCAGCCAACTGAGAAGGATTTACACCCCATTTCTGAGAGTGAACTTGGTTTTTCAGGGGCCAAGTTTCACTGCAAGACAGCAAAGCTTAAATCTTTCCATGTTTACATGTCAGTTTTGACAGGAACACAGACATCAAAGCTTTTGCCTAAAGTCTGAAAAACAACAAAATATTACTCATTTTCAATTCAGGACATGACTTTCTACTTCCAAAATTTCAGTCTTCACTTTTTAATTTTTTTTTTTTTTTTTTTTTTGTAAAAAGATTTCAAAAGTTGAAATTTCTCTTCTGTTGTGTCTGGCAGTAAGTAGTTTTTAAAGCATGTAAAAATGGCTCAGTAGTTATATGCTACAAGGGGCATCTTTGCAAACACAGGGAGGCACAGAGGGAAGTAAGCAATGTTTAAAGCCTTGTTTAGTGAATATAAGAATGGATTCCACATAGACATGGGGAAATATACTCCATATGGCTATGAAAGACGACTACTGGAGTTGTGCTGTACTGTACTGAGCAATACCCCCTCCCCTCAAGTGTAAGCAGAACTTCTGCAACTCATTGCTGTTTCTATGGAAGAACCCAAAACACTTTTTTCTATCAAATGGAGATAGGTAATAGAATAGGCAACAATTACTTAGAAACAAGCTTGAAACAGTAAGAGTTTGAGAAAACGGTGTATTTTATAAAATAACACTGTTTTAAATCACCATCTTCATTAAAATATTAAAAAAAACCCCAAGAGTTCCTGGCATTATGCTTTTCTAATCAGAACAATATTAAAGGCTACATTTTAAAACATAAGTACTGAAGACATGCAGAAGTTATGCACAGTTCTATAAGAGCAAGTATAAGCAGTCTTGAAAGGTCTTTGAACAACACATGAACTACTAGCTTATTCCCATAAGCAAGTAACATTTCCTTACTGAGAAGCTTCCAAATGTGAAAACCTGGCCATCCATTAAGAGAATAGCTGTGTGGTTGCTCCCAGCAGTAACTTGTGTACTAGGACCTGGTAATGCTTGCACCAAAGTGGGACATCCCCTAGATAAAAATAAATTAACTCTATGTCAATACATGGTCACGCAGCATTTAAAAAACACATTAGTATTATAAGTATTTCAATTGCTGTGGAATATATTCACTAGATTCACATACTATAGGAAGTTAGAGCCAAGAAACATCTTGCATATTAAACCACCAGAGGTTCGAAAAGATGGCACCAGATAGTAAAGTTCATGCCTTTCTGTTACAGGGAAACAGATCAAGGACCCTCTCTTCAGTGCAACTCAAATTAGCATTGAATAAGAATTATTAATTTAATATATAATTCTAGAATTACAGATGTGTAGATACAATAACAAACACATGTGTGTATTTTTGTATGAATACAAAATATATTGCAATGAAATGTAGCAGTAAAATATATTCAGAGAACTCTACTTAAGCACTTAAAAAACCCCTGGAAGCAATCAAAGCCTTACTCCAGTACAGTTACCAGAAGCAATATTGCTACAGCACTCTCAAGATCACTGGCTAGGGAATTATAAAAGAAATAAAGGTCTCCTCCTCTTCATCAGCTCCTCTCCCATCAAACTCAGACTCAATAAAGAATAAATGTCTCCAAACTCTTTTCCAGAGAGATATGAAAAGGTCTAATCCATTTGTCTCCCAAATATGGACAGACATAAGAAAATAAACTTTCTATTTCAGTAAAAATGAAGGGGAAAAAAACGACAGGGTGTTCAACATGCAAAGAAAGAAAACTTGAACTGAGGACTTGGAATAGAAAGAGCACAAAAGATAAAAAGAATGAGACACTAAAATTTTTATTTCAATACCAACAAAGAGAACAGAAACCTACAAGACTTTGAATCCCATAATGAATGTCTACCTAGACTTAATATTTCCTGTGGAGTTAAAGACTCTGAATTTGAAGAACAAGTTATTCCCACATAATTTTATGTTTGGAAACTGGGCTCAGAGTTATACAGAGGATGACAGCACTATGTGAACTTACTTTTAAACACAGCCTTTCAAAAGTAGGGTAATCTAAAATAAGAACAGGTTGTTTTATACTGGAATAAAAAAAGGCCAGCCCACAGTTACCTAGTTATTGTTTAGCAGCTGATGTGGTAAAAGATGGTTCATCTCAAAGTTCTGATTTTGGCTGAATTGCAGGTAAAATAGAAGTCAAGAAATTATGAGGAAGGTGAAGCATTATGTTCAGCAGAAAAAGGGCAGATGGGAAGATGTGAACATACAAAAATGTGGAACAGAGGAATGTAGCATGAAGATAAGTTGATAACCTAAAGCAGGATGAACACAGGTATACAGAAAAAGTATTCTTTGGTGGCAAATGCAGCTTTCAGCGAGTGACTAGTGAAGATGGAGGGACTGAAGGGCAGAATAAAATTAAGCGGAGGATGTACAACATGACACTCAATTTTAGGTTCTTATCTTGGTCTACAGGCACATAGATTTGGACATCACTATGATTATACACAGACACAAAGCATAGTTTAGCAGCACCAATGATGAAATTAAAAAAAAAAACCAAAAAGCCTTCACATTTGTCTCCCATTAACTTTAAGGAAACTCAAAAAGGCATCAAAACATAAATAAAACATAACTAGTAACCAATCCAAAAGCACCCCTGTTAAAAGGAAGTATTTTTATCATAAGGTTTTTCTTCCTCTCTCTCAAAATTAGGATAGCTGCAGGCATGGAATTATCAATCACATCTTTATTTAAAAAAAAAACAAAAAAAACAGTGAATATTTCATCTTTTAATGCTTAAAAACTGTGCTATTATCACCATAACTATTTATCATTCTGTTCTTCCAATTGACTCTATCAGTAATGTTATATGAATACAGTGTTTGATAGCCTCTTGGCAACAGCAGAACAAAATCAAATAAGCCACTAATGCAGAGAGATGAGCTACACTACCCTCTTAAACAGCTTTTTCATTAAGATCACCCAACTTTTGGAATGGCCAACTACAGTCTATCGGTTCATTTAGAAGCTAATAGAAAAAAATGTAAGATACTTAACTACATAAAATAAACATGAATTGCAAAAAACTAGTTTTCACTTCATAAAAGGAAGAGGGATTTCAAAAAATACAGACAGTTTGACTAGCACACATAGAATTTAAAACCCGTGATACTACTGAGTATTTCCCTATCCCCCTGAAACTCAACACAGGAAAGCTCAGAATAGACACTGAAGAGTCTGAGAGACTCTGGGCAAAGTTTTAACAACTAAAGTTTCTCCATCTGAATCAAAGAAAACAAGAATTTTGTATGACTGACATACCATTTTTTTTCTGGGATGGAGTGGAAAGACATGCTGGTATTAAAGTCACAGAACATTTGGTCAATCACAAAAGACCAAGCTCAGCTATAGAGAAATTAACCTGAGATCCCTTGGGAAAAAGCAACTGCTGAATAATTGAGGAGATGTACATGCATCAGCTAACTCAGGATCCTGAAGAAGGCCCAGATGCATTCTGGCTGTCCACATGGAAGCCCTCTTCCATCCCCAAAGGTAAGCATTTCTCAGAGCAGTAGTAGCCTTTGAAAACTCATTATGCATGACCTGTTGGAACAATCTCTGTCCGTGGTACTGATGCAGCCAACAGCTGCCTGCCAGCTCCCAAAACACGTCACTTGGGGCAGCTGACCGTGGTGCTGCAAACACGGTTCACTGGGAAATGTTACTGGGTAGTGGGTAAGAGGAAACCAGTAGCAACTTCTGTCCATTGCAAGCAGAGTCAGACAACTTCATTACAGAGAAAATGGGAGATTTCTGTATTTTAGAAGTGACTTCATTTTAGAGGAAATCTGGTGAAAAGATGTAAATATGACCTGCACTCCCACCACTGGAGTAAAATATTCAGAAAATACACCTAAAAACATGGTCCTAACAAACAGATAACGGAACATTTTTTTTTCCCCTGGAGTGACTAATATAGTCTCTATTCTTTACCTTCAAGTGGAACATAGCTGATCATCTATGGAAGGTCTGAAGAGTTTTGGTTTATGTTCCTATTGAACCTTTGGAAGCAAAATCCTATAAAGACCGTATCACTTCAGTCATTCCATTTCTGGAACTTGACTGTCAGGTAATGTACTTGCTACTGGAGTGCTGAAGTCAAGAGTTTGTACAAAAAAATGCAGGCAAATTTTAAACAGTAACAGAAAGATCCTGGAGGTTTAACTTCCAGCTTCTTGAGGGAAGCATCAGCAACAAACGCGCCTTTGCTTACCTGAGCACAATACATGCTATTTTTCACCAAGACTAGATACTGCAAAGCATTTCTTGCTTCCACTGAGTTCCTATTCACCAGCATCTAATTTGAGGAGAATATAAGCACAGATTGACAAATCTTTCATGTAGTGAATAGCTTATCAACATCTGTCACTGTGGATGTTACAACAAAAAGCCTACACAGGCTAATTGAATGGTTCTAGCTTACTGATAGGGCATGTAATCTACCTCATTCCTGCTGAAGTAGAGGAAGAATTTGTGATGTTTACAATATTCTAATAGAAGAGTCTAGAATCTCCTTAATTAAGGAGCAAGGCTTGAATGTCTGAACAAGTGTTCAGAATTTAAAATACTTGACCATTTTCAAGACTTTTAAAAATGTAGCCTCACTACTAAATCTTTACACTGCAAGTCAAAAGTCTCTTGAAAGGATGCCTAAACATTTCTTTTTTTCTCCTCTCTCTTCTCTCTCTCTCTCCCAGAAATACAGTGGAGTATCAGTTCCTGAATTCAGAAGATGATGCTCTTCCTGAGGTCAATACAGGCAATGTGACACACTGCATGACTGACATACCACTGACCTGGCAGGAGCTGGCCATCTGAGCACCACTGCGTCCCAACTGAGGTGGAACTCTGCATAAGGATTCCCTGTTTCCTTCTCTGAATCCCTTACTGTGAGGACAGAGGAGAGATCTCTACTTAAAGCTGGAAAAAGAAGTAGATCAATGAAGAAATTATAATTTGAATGATGGTGCTAAATAGCAATATAGTACTATAGCCAGTTCTCATGCATAGAACATACTCCAAATTTCTTCCAGGCTTTTTTCAGACACTTTCTAGGTCTGATGTAGAATGATACAAAGGTTTGTGCCAAGTCACTGGCAATTCCTCAGCTTCTACTTCTGGTCAAGCACTATCCTTCAGCACAAGAATTTTCATATTCTCCTTTAGGATCTCACTTGGAACTACTACTGGTTTTCATCCAGTTTCTATCTAAATAACCAACAGATGCAGGGTTTACCACCTGAAATACTGACAAATACAACAGGTATCTCCAAAGCCTTCTGAAAAGCCAAGTGATTTCATCAAATTTAGAAATAGGTGACATTAGGTTACCAGTACAAATGTCACTGCTATGTGTACCTCTTCAGTCTTTAAGACAGAAACTGGCCTTTTTCTAACAGCAACTTGAATTGCTAGTTTAAGCCATTGTTCCTTAGAATAAATACCCAAGAATTTCCAGGAAGGAAAAACAAAGTACTTGTCTGCAATATGACTCTATCATAGACAGAAACCCAGACTGCATCCACCAGTCTAATGCAAACTGAGTAGGGGTAACAGTTCAGAGACTACTATCAGGCACAGCAGCCAATATAAGGCAATATTTCCAGTATACTTTCTTTCTTCCCTCTCCCCCTTTGGCACAGTGAATCCAATGCAAGTTTTAAGATGATGAAGATTTCTTCAGGAACTTGACAAAAGAAAGGGTTTTGAAGTCTCCAAAGAGATTAGGAGGACAGATGTTCAGTAATTTTCACCTGACTGCTACAAGAGAAACAAGAGAACTGAAGACAGGTCATGGATGCTCTGCTCTGTATGCCTTTTACATAAGGGTACTGAGCATTACGTACACAAAGTCTCAAAGATTCCTACTACAGAAACCTCCATTGTGTGCATTATATGGCATATGTACATGTCCAAAGACCTAAATCACATTTCCTTTTATGGCAAGACAATGGTTTTTCTATTTACTTTAATGAAAAGATGTGACTCTGAGCATGAGATACCAAGGGTGAGATTGAGCTTCACATTAAAGACATCTATATTTAGTTATCTATGCTCTCACTGTAGTCAATGGAGATCAGATTTACAGAGCTACTAAGCACACCACACCTAAAGCATGTAAGCAGTGGCTGCTTAGTCAAATAGCTGTCCATGCTCTGTTGATTTCTCTATTTCCATTGACCACAGCGAAAGCACGCATCACTCTTCTGACAGCACCCAAAACAAGTGACTACAAAATGCAGCTGAGACCAAAGCTTAGAGACTTCATTTGGGAGATAACTGATGAGCAACAAAGGAGACTTCATTATAACTGAATTGAGATTAGCTCAGCTGGTCAGAGCACAGTGCTAGTGCTAGTAACACCAAGGTTGTGGGTTTGATCCCCACACAGGCCATTCACTTAAGAGTTGCACTCGATCCCTGTGGGTCCCTGCCAACACAGAACATTCTGTGATTCTGTGAATATTCTGTGAACTCTTACCACTGATTTAACAGGAACAGGTTTGTCTATGTTTACAATATCATACTATTTCAATTATTGCATATGTCGTATTTTACAGAAATAATTAAATCTTAATGAGGCATCAATGTAATTCTCATAGATGCAGGGAAAATTAAAGAGACAGAAGTCTTTCAAACTATTACCCAAGCAATGCTAATAACTATGCACAGAAGATTTCATGCATTAAATAAATTACTTATACAGTACAAGAGTACTGTTATTGCATCAATATTCAGGAGGTTATAGGGAGTAAGTGCAGAACAAGAGCTCTTCAACTTTATTTGGTCTTATATTTGCATTTTCACACTTGCTAGCTATAGAGAACCAGAAATGTGGCCATATCTTATGCAGCAGTACAGTAATACACAATCATGTCCTCTGATTACCGGCTTACCTGGAATTAACATCACCATGTCCAAGTTGACCATGCTGCCCATATCCAAATGTGTAAACATCACCATTTTCCATCAAAACCACTGAAAAACAACAAAATATTTTTCTGACATACACACATGACATGGCACTGCACCAGTCCTGGTTACCCTTCTGAGTAGCAGCTTCTGATTCCCAAGAGATCCAGATCAGATTTCCACAACCCAAAACAATGAGCACCTCTACGCAGGAGTAGAGCTCTGCCATGTAGATGTTTTTATTTCACTCCAAAATTGCTTACAAGCTCTGATACAACACTGTATATGATACTTATAGCCATTTTCACTACTGAAGGACAGTGAGCTCACTACTGAAGGACAGTGAGATGCCTTTCATTGCTGGAATAAGGGAGGTGATGTGAGGATTTGGGTGGTGATCTTACTTTAGCCCGTAATAAAATGGCATAAAATATGTCAGGGAAGGTTTAGGCTGGATATTGGGAAAAGGCTCTTCACCCAGAGGGTAGCTAGACACTGCAATAAGCTCCACAGAGAAGGGGTTACAGAAGCCTGACAGAGTTCACGAAGTGTTTGGACAATACTCTTAGGCACATGGTGTGATTCTTTGAGATGTGACAAAATGTGCCACGTTTTCTGCTTTTAGCACTCGTGCATACATCCACTTTAAAAACTGAATACAAGACAGTGAAGACACATATGACAACCTTAAAAAAAACCCTCTCTATTATAATAATTAACATTGATTTATTTGTTTTTACCTGAATGGTGAAATCCACAACTGACTTGTACAGCTCGCAGCTCACAGTCAAAGCGGACAGCCCCTGGTGGATATGTTGTGATTTTGCTGGCATCCTTCTCACCTCTTTCTCCACTTCCATCTATAAACAAGACTTACAATTATATACTATGCATTCTAATAAAGTTATTTTAGAAGAATGAATAGAACAAGAATAGTAAATACTCCCCACTCCACCACTTGTAAGGTAGAAGAGAGAACTCCCAGAGTAGCAAAAGAGCTCAAAATGCAGCATCAAAGCAGATGTGGAAGATGACAGAAACTCTATTTTTAAACAATGTTCTATAAAGGTACACACTTGAAAAGATCCTCTAAAGCAGAAACTTGCCAGTGAGCAGACAAAAGGAACCAGCAAAACAGAAAACGCAAACTTCAGAAGATTTGCTTAAAAGCCATCACTTTCATTCTTCAGTAAGGCAGCATTAGTAAGTAGGAAACACTGTAGTTAAACTTAGCAGGCATAGCCTAGTCTACCTTTTCCAATGACTACTCTTTAAGGAGTTTACTTGACTCCAATTCAGCCACAGAGCCCCTGTTTTAAGTAGGTGACAATTACTTACACAGCTCATTTCTAACAACGCAGACAACTCACCAAGAGCCTGTTTCTTGTCTGCTTCCATGCATTTTCAGACAACATTTCTGTGATTTCCTTTAGTAAGCATGTATGAGTTTAGTAAGTATGAAGTGCGTTACTGATTCCTAAAGTCAAACTGCCTTCACATTGGACAAAAGCACTGAAGTGCAATGTGTTATTCCTAAATTTCTTGCAAGCTACCATCTTCTTCAGAAATCAGAATGCTTCCAAACAGTTGCTTCTCAAAGAATTCAAGGTATTGTTAAATTTACATCACTACTTAGAATTTCAACATATTTTCCTGAATAATCATCAGTGGAAGTCTGAACTTCAGGACTTCATAATTCCCTCTGTGAAGCATAGTAATTACAGACTTACAAATTTTTTTAAATATAATTCTGCTTTGATACCTATTTGTCAAATTTTTCTTTTTATTGCAGAGGAACTGCTGATACAGTAAAGTCATTTCACACTTTCATTACATGCCAGTTTTTAAAAATCTTACTGTTCAAAGAATAAAGCTATTTTCTAGTGATGACTTGAGTACAGCAATTACATGAATCGGCATGTAGTTCACATCTGTAAAGAACAGTGTGTATAGGTACTAAAGGTTTTGAAGAATTAGGTTTAAAAGCGTAAGTAAAGCATCCCTTTAAAACATGCACTACATGCTGGATACATGTGAAATGGAGATGTGGTTAGGAAAACTTGTCTCTCAGAATTGCCATGGCATTTTTGAGGTTGTGTACTACCAGATGACACACAAATTAGAAGTGTCTCTGAAGGTCTGTGCGCAGCTTTCTTTTTTTTTTTTTTTTTTTGTATTGGTAACATAAGGAAATATAAGGAGAGACAGAATCATTGTTGAACAACAGCCCCCTCAAAATTACAGTTTTCCTCTTAGTCCCATAATTCTGCTTTAAGCAGCTCACAGTATTTTAGTCAAATTTTACTACTTCTCAAATAGAGTACCTTTGAACTTTTTATGCCTACTTTTGCATTGAACTCTATGTGCCAAAGTAATCAGGAGTGGTTCTAGCAGCTGATATTGCCCCCAAAATTATTCAACAAGCAGTCTGCTTACTGCTTCCCAATTTCATACAAGTTTTTCAGACAGGAGCAGAAAAACAGCTGATTATTCTGAAAGTCTACCTGTGGCCCCTGTATCCCCTCCTCCCTCAGACACTGCTGAATAATAAAAAAATATGAGCTCTCCCACTGTGTAAATGCACTTGAATAATCATCTGTCAGAAATACACATGTCCAGTAAGAATGTGTCCTGGCTGCATGCACTTCCAATGAAACACACGGGGCATACAGCAACCATGTCACCTAGACAGTCACATTAGCAAAATGTAGCAGCAGCAGCATATCAAGTGATCTGCAGAAACTTAAAGAGGAACACGTGCATTTCTGCCTCGCTGTAAGAAAAACATCCTGCTCTAAAGGGCTTAAAAAACCACTAATAAAAAGTTAGGGATTCCTGTTATCTCAGATACTATCATTAAATAAAACTTGATTCTAGATATAGCCCCATTTTCTCCAAGGTTGTAAATGAAAGCATAACACAGTACTTCCCTTGAGGAAATACTAAGTATTAGTGTGCAAGATGCAGAGACAAGTACCTTCACATGAAACAAGTTTTGCAATTACGTATCTGAGCAATAAATTTATTCTAAGGGATAGCGTTCTACAAAGCTGGTGCTTCCAATTTCCAAAGCTAACTTCTTAAAGACTCTAAGAATGCAGGAATAGAAGCAACGATCCTTCATGAATATCTTACTTTGCTCAAGTGTGAAATTTTTAAACTGAAAATGGAATTCTGTCAGCCTTCTTTGCATGGTTAGTAACTGTCTCAAAAGCTTTGAATTGTTTGGATCTTCAAAACTTGATAAGCACTTGGTAATTTATGTGTGCTCCAACAACATTCTTGCAACTAAAACAGCTAGTCTTGTTTAGGAAAAAAAAAAGGTCTTTTGACCAAAATACACAAAGCCAAATAGAATATCATTATATCATTGCTTACTTTTAGAGCCATATTTCTGGACTATAGTGTTTATCTGTTACTCCATTACATGGCCAAAACTTATCATTTTTTTCCAGCAGCGCTGGCTAGGAGAACTTACACTTAGACATAAGGCCACAAATTAACTGGGTCATCCTCTTTCCTTCCATTACTTTCAAACAGTCAAAGTTTTTTGAAAAAATGTGAGTCAAAAGTGGATGCTGAAAGCTTATTTGCATGTCTCAAGGAAAAACTGTAACTCGGGAGATACACATTTGTTTTCTTTAACCAATTGTGCACTTTTTCATTTCATTAAAAGTAGTATCAAAATAACTCCTCCTGAAAAGGAAGCATAAGAAGGCTACTGAAGCACAGACTCTTACTGTGGGATGTACTGGAACCTTTAAGCAGAGCAAGTTAGTACCTCCAGTGTTCTCCAACTGGAGTACTACTGAAGAGCACCTCTGACTCCATCTCTCTGAGAGAGAAGAAAAACCCAAGGTAAAGTACTTTCTGCTGTCAACACAGAGGGGTGTGCTCCATGAACAACTTCACAATGATGGGTTTTCATGTTTCACACCTCAAAGTTGGGGAAGGAAAGAGAGAGAACTGTAAATACAACAAACCAACCCCCACTACCACTCGGAAAGTTCTAAACTCCTGAAGACGATTTTCCTCTGCCATTAAACGTACTTAGAAGTTCTCTTGGCTCATATTGCTGCCACAAAAACCACTACTTTCCAGAAACAAAGGAAAAGCTCATTCAGACCCAATAACAAGTGAAGTACTAAGCTTTAAATGAGACCTCTTCTGGCAAAAAACCCATACCCAGCATCGTTACAGAAAGGTATGGTGGACCCTTGCTTGGCCCAGACCAGTGGAAATGCATTTTGTTGGTGTTCTCCAACAGCAAGGGTGGTGATATCCCATTTCTCACTTACCATCCATCTTTGGAGAAGAGCACTTTTAAAGATATTAAATACTCCACAGAAGAAAAGCATTAATGGAGTATGACTGTATATTAAAATTCTTACATTAACTGTCTCTTCCGACCACATCACATGTCAACAAATCTTGGTTCTGTTCAGCAGCAATCACTCAAATAAATCATATTGGTCAAATTACTGGTTAGCCTCTGTGAAGTCCAACTCTCACAGGGTGTTCTGAGTGCCATAATTTACAGACTTTATATACAACATTACTTGAACTAATCAGCTTGTGTCTGCAGCTTCTTGGCTGTCTACCCCAGGCTGCAGCTGAAATATCTGTAACCAATTTTATAGCTACAGTGGAGGGGGAAAAGGAATATACTCTGGCTGTGGAAATCACTCATCCTATGAGGGCAGCACAAAAAGTAAGTCTGTTGGATTCTTTAGAGGTTTCTACAGAGCTTATTGAACTTATAGGTGAAATAAGATATGCAGAGCCACAAGAGCATAACACATACAATAAAGTCACAACAAACTAACATTCTAATTATAAACTCAGTCTTAGATGTAGGTTTTTCACTGTCAACTGTCTCATTCCAATGAGTGCTTCAAACTACTCTGCCCTTCACACGGTATCTTAGACAGCCGAAAAGTTAAAAAGTAAATTCCAAGTAAGTTTTCTTGAACGTCTGGTAATTTTGTCTTAGCATTTGCAAAATGGTTGACCTGTATCTTGTTCCATCCATGCAGATTCAGCTTCATCTAGTCCTAGTAGTTTTGAGGGTATTTGTTTCCTTAGCATGTTTACCACTACTTCCAAATACAGGGAAAAGGTGGCATTCAAACTGATGAATCTTAGCTGACTCAAGAAGCTTACTTTGTTTTTTATTTCTACTCAGTTCATTTCTGCAGTTGAGAAAATTTTACAGACTTTCATTAATCTTTGATGCCTTAAGTTTTAGTTTTCATATTTTCCAGATGCTGTACTGCATTAGTCTATAACTCTGAACTTTATATGAAGTGTTAGCAAGTTCTCTTCTTAGCAAGTTCAGTTAGACAAAAATGATCCTTTTCCTGCCTCAGAACCAAGGACACCATTGCAGCTTCAGACCCAAAAAGTATAAACAGCAGTGAACTGAGGAGAGCAAACTGGGAGGATGGGACTTCATGACCTGAAGCTGTAATTGGACAATTAACCCCAATATGGAAATGGACCAAAACTTATTAAAGCGTGAAAACTTGTAACTCAGAGTTCATCAACAGCCAGGTTCTTGAACTGCCCAAGGTGTATCCTTTGAAGGCCTTTTCAATAAATACCTACTTTATTCCTTTAACATTGTCTAGCCTGTCTAGCCCCTGTTCTAGGTACACTCTCTAGGCATCACTTTTTACTAAGATGCTCAGTTATGGGAATCCACAGGGATTGGAGATGTAGACTGGAAACTCACTCTC
This sequence comes from Agelaius tricolor, assembly GCF_023055355.1. Taxonomy (NCBI): domain Eukaryota; kingdom Metazoa; phylum Chordata; class Aves; order Passeriformes; family Icteridae; genus Agelaius; species Agelaius tricolor. The sequence continues at coordinate 44,869,206 of NW_027269267.1, read as the reverse complement.
TCATTAAAGAATAAGGATGAAACTCAAGCTCATTTTTCTTCTTAGTGCCAAACCACTCCATGAATACTAAACATGTCATACCTAATCCCCTCTATTAATAATTGTGAAAGACACAGAAGACATAGATCAGGAAGAGTATGCTTAATTATAAAGTTTTTGCAGTAACAATGATCTTGATATGCAGACCCTATAAATGTGAAAAGAGTAAATGCCAATGGCAAGACTTCTAAAAAACCTGCTGTTTCAATGAAACTGAAGGAGTTTTCAACTGAACAACCAAACATGAATTGCACAAGTGACAGACACATGGATTATTATGAAAAAATTCTTCACTCTGAGGGTGATGAAGCACTGCAACACGTTGCCCAGAGAATTCGAGGATGCCCCACCTCCAGAAGTGCTCTAAGCCAGGCTGGATGGAGCTTTGAGCAACCTGATCTAATGGAAGGCGTCCCTGTCCATGTCAAGGGGGTTGGGACTGGATAATCTTTAAGGTCCCTTCCAATCCAAACCAAACCATTCCATGAATCCATGGTTTGACAATATGTATAAGTAGGTATCAAACACACCTTTTATAGTAGACAATAATTGTCTGAAAAAGTCCTGAGGAAGCTGTCCACATTCAAGTTTAAATATCATTATCAAGAGAAGTTCTGCAGCTGCAAGCAGAGAAGTGGCAACCAGCAAGTTTGGTACTGGCCTTATCAGTACTACCAGCTGAACTAAACATTCCTTGCCCAAAGATCCTGAAGGTCTGGTTGGTGTGAAGAAGACTACTATAGCAGAAACACCTGAAGGAAGGAGGACAGTCTGGAAAGCATCATGTTCAAAAATCAAATAATTTGCTGATTTCAATGCGATAATGTCCTTTTATCTCTGCTCTATTATTGCTTTTACATTCTTCTTCAAGAAGAGAGGCATGCCTTGTAAGATAAAAAATATACATTTTCTTTTTCACAATACTCACCTTGCCTGTTATTTGGATAACAACTCACTTCACCAGTTTTCCTTTTCCCCTTGGAATCTCTTTGAGATGTTAAGGGGTATTTCTAGTTCCTAGTCAAATTTATGGCTGTCTTTTGAAAAGCAGTCTTCTGAGGCAGAGAAGGGTCCAAAAGTTTACTTAAAACCTCCTTATCTGTTTACCATAAGACACAAAGAACTAAAATAAACTGAGTATTTCCTTCCATATAGCCTTCCTTAAAGAAAAAGAAATGTTCATTTCTATAGGGCACATCTGACCAAAGTCTTCCAGCACAACACAGACCTTTATACTGTTCTTACAACTCCAAGAGGCAACATAAGCCTCAAACTGACACTAATGAATACACCTCTTGTAAGGAGATACTTGATCTGAAATGAGTTCCAACAACTAACACATGCCAAAAAAGCACAGATGTAGGCAGGACAAGCATACTCCTTTATGCACTTGCCTCTGGAGTCAAGGGTTTGCAGTACAACTAGCAGCAGTAACCAGCTCAAGAATAATGCCCATCAGCAAATGGCCACTCACGTAACAACACTTAAATTCATTATGTGCTCTTTCAACAGGCAACCTCTCCAGTGAGATTATGATAGGTTATTCTAAGTCCATCAAGACTTAAAACTCAGACAATATGCATTCCAAAGACTGAATGTTATACAGATTCAAAGGATCAGATTTTGCTTTCATTTCCATAAATTAAACTTAAAATGATTTCACGATCCAGTATGTTCATAACTCAGTAAGCCCATCACCCACATACACTGAAACTTTATCCCATAAGGCTTCAAACTGATACACAGTTTGTTTGCACACATGCCAAATACAATCAGTAACTTCCACTAATTCATCTGAAATGCCATACTAACTCTTTTAATATTTAGCTATTCTTTAGAAAAGAGTTGAAGCATTCTGGGTTCACCATTTTTAGGAGCTTCCTACTTTGACCAGGTCTCTAACCTCCATTTTACATATTTATCTTCTGTATATAAATAATGTATGTACAGACACATCAATACACAGATACATACAAATCAGATTTGAGACAGCTCAACTTCAGTAAGTTCAGTAAGTAATACACTACTACTTTCTAAGAAACATGTAAGTCATTTATATCTGAACAAATGGCACACTTTGAAATTGAAGATATAAGGAACTGGCTTGCCAGACATACAAAACTGTCTAAAATATCAAGACACCTCCATACCTGTACTCTATCAAACCATTTAACTCAAGAATATTGCAGAGAAAAGTGTTTATTTTTATTTGTTTATTTTTATCTCCCCATTCAAAGTTAGCAAAAAGTAATGTTTACATTATTTCAAGTATTTCACTCCTAAAAAGGGCTTCTTGAAAGGTAACATACCTATGGAGAAGATTTATGCCAGAATTATCAAGCCTGAAACTGGTATGTTTAAGTAAAAACCCCAAATACACAACACAAAAGGACAAAAGCAGTGCAACAATCTTGAGTCACTCTAACATGTTACGTTTCCTACAGTAAAAATAAAGAACCTTAAAAATGAGACAGCATTAGAAATGAGAGAAGACACACAGAAAGACAATGCATATTTCACAAAAAAAAAAGGGCAAAGAAAAACAAAGATGATGTGGACTAATGAACATGTAGACTTCTAAAGAAAGTTCAACATTTAAATGCGTTTTCTTTCTCCTCAGGTAACAAGATACTAACAGGAAGAAAAGGCAGAATTCATTTTGTGCAGTTCTTTGAAAAGACAGATGCAGCATCTGGAAGAAGTGACTGGGAGGCTGGGCTTATTTCCACCCTAGTCAATAAGGAAGACCAAATACCTTTGTGCTTGTCCCGTTTATGCTTTAGCGGTGCTGGAGAGAGTCTGATTCTGGCTAGAGCCTGTTCTCGGTGGTTCATAAAAATAGGACCAGGAATTACAAGGGGGCCTGAGGAGAAACATTTTGCACATGCATAGGAAAGCTCACAAAATGGAAACAGTGTGTCAAACAAAATTCAAATTAAAAGCAATGAAAAAAACAAAAAGAATAATAATTATAAACTTGTTTTCTTAAATTCAAAAGACCTTAAAATCTAAGAAAGTTGCCATTTCTTGATAACTTATGTGAAAAACCAATAAACATCCCACAGTGATACTTTTACCTGAATTTCTAAGTATGCAACTGTACTGCAAGCAATGGAAATATACTCACATTAGAGTAAAATTTGATAGCAAATACCCATTATTGCCTTTAAAAGATAAAAAGAATAATTATCATGCCTTAAATCCTACAATATAACATTCAAAATATTGATTTGGAACAAGGTCATAATATAATTGCTAAATTTAAAAACCACCACCATAAACTTGTTTGCAATTACTATATTGAAGATGCAGAGGTATAACTTTTAAAGAAAAAGTTCCATGTTTCATGAAGAAAATTATTCAAATCATATGACTCTTATCTACTTAGTAATTTTGAAATTCATTTATTTTGAAAATATTTTTCAATCTATTTAAAGGTCTTCAAGAGAAGATTTGATTTAAAGAAAGCAATGATACATGCATTTAAATTTTTTTTCTGGATTGCTTTTCCTTTTAAAAAATCTAGACTTAGGCAGTGAGGTACTACATACTTAACTGAGGCCAAGTATAAACAGGTAATGGACAAGGAATTTGTTTCTTAAATTTGTATTTCTCCTGTTTTACAGGTTAAGTATGTTGCCATGGATTTTTTGAACACTTTTTGTCCTTTCAGAAGTCTCATATTCAGCAGAAACCATGAATGAGAAGCAACTAATTCTGCAACGTGATACTCAGTTCCACAGGTCCCCAAATCCAGCCCCTCCACGAACACTAAACAAAAGCACCCCAATCAGGCTGCTGTGTTATAAACTGCTTAAGCAAAACTTAGAATACAAATATTCCTCCTTTTTCTGCAAAGTCATTGATACTTCCATTCCTTAGCTGAATTTTATTAAGAAGACAGTGTAGGTTAACTTTTAATAAATGCCCATTGCCTCAGGTTTTCTGCTGGCAATTTTATAACATCACCTCTTCACTAATTCTAAAAAGCACAGATAGACATCTATTAAAAAGTTAGGCCAAATCTATATAGCTTTAGAACTTTCGGATGAAGAAACTTTCTTCATAGAGAGAAGCTCCCAAATTTTAGCATTCACTTAAAAAACAAAATGAAAAATGCTTTAAAAATACACTACTGTCTAGGTTAGAGGTTCATACATGTGTTAGGGAATATAATGGCCCAAAACTTTCTCAGTCATGTTTGTTTCTGCACACAGCATTTGATTTTTATTTTTGTTCTACTGCATTCATTTGGACTCTATTCCAGAAGAGATCTTACTAATTCAGAGCTCCTTCTCCTAATCAAGGATCATCACTTGCTTTTGATTTACCTTCATCTTGCAGATTCTTCCTTCAATTGCCTTGCTGTTGTGCTCCCCCTTTTCAGTCTCCTCTGAATTCAAACTTCCATTTAATAGATACATTTTTGGTAACATTACTTTCTGACAAACCACTTGCTGTGTTTAATATTCTACTTTCCAGAGTTTTGACTTACACAAAAAACTACACCACATTTTGCTTCTTATCAAGTGAGGCGATATAGTGAGGAGTATCCTGAGGCACACCAGGAAAAGGCAAAAAGAGGAAGAGATGAATGACAAGCAGATTATGAAAGCTAAGAATGTCTGAAGGACAACTGATACAGAGGAAAGGCAAATGAAGAACATGAGAAAATAAGGCAAAAGTAGTGAGACTTACTGGAAAGTTTCTAATGAAATTAAAATCTGAAGAAATAGAGAATGGACAGGACAACACGCACAAGTGAAAGATCAGCAAAGTCACAAAAAGAGATGCAAGGACTGCAAAGAGTGTGGCTTGAAGAGTGTAGATCTAAAATATTTGTAGGTGACTGAATGATCTCTAGATAACTTAGGCAAACACTCTGAAGCTCCAAAACATGCTTGCACAACAGTGCAGGGAACAAGATACAGCCCTGAAGGCAGCCTGTGGCATTTCAGTGCTAAGAGCAAAGGTAACAGAATTTCAGGAGGACAGAAGTGAAGTACAGCAGGGTGAGCAAAAGAACTACAGGAGATTTGTAAGACAGAGGATGTTTGGTAAGCATAAGAGACTGTCAGCTCCAGCATGGCCCTAGCACATACCTGCCATTAGTTTCCAAGCTACTCATCTGAATCACACTCTCCTAGTCAACACTGACAATTCTGTGACAATCTAACCTGACCAATGCAGGAATTATCTTTGCTTCTGGATATTCCTATAAACTCTACATTTACCATTGTGCACAGAACTTGAATCCAAAACAAACTTAAATGCAACAGATTGCCATTTCACAGTAATTTGTACCCAAATCCATCTAACACGTCTGTTATCTTCTTTGGGTTTTTGTGCATGCTAAATCTGTAAAATGATCGTAACAGAATAGGAAACTACAAAAATGAAAAAAAAATCTACATTTAGATTGCATTGTGATGTCTGCCTTCTTGGTCATCTGCTGGGCAAGGTGCAAAGTACCTCCCCCTCTCCCTCCAAATAACACAGGCAACAAAACACTACAATTCATGGAGACCATGAATTGCTTTCTGCTCACATCTGAGGTTGCCTGTATGAAGGGAGCAAAATTTAGGTGCTGGGAATATTTTGGTGGAACAATCCAGTCATGCATTAGATACCTCCTTTAATTTATTGAAAAATTTCTGCAGAGTATTATTTGGAAAACTGCTTCAGAAGCCTCTAAGATAGATCTGCATGGGGAATAACAATCTATTACTAGTCTCTACTTCAGAAGATCAAGTGACAGAGATAAGCAGAGGAGTCACTGGTAGACTACAGAGCTATTTTAAATCAGTCATCAGCTGTAGTATGATGCAAAATGACATTCACTCTCTCCCTTCACAGACTGTTTTTCCATAGCTGAGCTGAGATGCTGAACAGCCCTAGCTGAAATGTCAAGACTAGCTTTCTTTTCTTGGTTCAGACTTTGCAAAATGGACATTTTTTCACAGGGAATTCAAAGCATTAAAAATAAATCTATTTAATCACAGAAATAATTTCATTTTCTCAAAATAGAATGCATTTATTAAATAATGCAGTGGACTTCTGAAAAATGTATACTATTATTTCATTCTACATGCACTTAATGTGCTTTGGCATTCTTGGTCATCTAAGATCTTAGATACAGCTATGAAGGAGTTTAATGTTTGATTTTATATAACTGAGACTTTGATTTCTTCTAGTACCTCACCCTAAACAAATGCTATTTGGCAAGCTGTGATTGCAGGAGACTGAAATCAATTATCCCAAATGCTGACTTCTGCATCAGTGCACTGAACACAGCAGGCTACCTGAAAAAATAGTACATGATGACACATACATACAGAAAAGTAGTATAAATTCAGGTTGCAGAGCTAAGTCCTAGGTTGGATCACACCCTCTGTTGTAAAAACCTATTTTTGGCTTCTTGAAAGAGACCAAGCAATTTTCGAGGGGGTGTGTTTTTGTTGGTTTTTAGTAATAAAACAGGAAGATAAAACCCTAATATAGGAAATTAGCCATCTTAATAGGTCAACAGGTTGCAAATTTTGAGAAAAATATTTCAGAAAATGGAATTAAAGACAAATGCTTTACTTCAGTTCCACTAGAAGCAGAAAACATTATAGGGAGATAACGTGCCACCTATAAAGCCTTAAAGGAAACAAAATTTAATATTCTTATGAGGCAGGGCTAATAATTATGGTATGTAAAAAAAAAATCTCTATTCTTCCAACTATGACTACCAATTTATCATTAAGGCAAAAACATCCATGGAGAATGTCATGTGCAGGCACTAAGGTTAATTGCAGTTTGCTTCTTTTGTTCAAAACATTGAAAATAAGACAGGATACATGTCTCTTCCTGTAGTCTTAAGGCAACATTTAAATTGTGCAAATAGGTATGGAAGAAAAATTAAGGCCTTTTAAAGGGGAAAAAGATGCACACTAGCCAACACAAGCATGCAGGGCAATGTGGGAGTAATAAGAGAATGAGATGGAAGTTAAGGTTTATGATAATCTTAATTTGGACCCTTTCTCCCTTCTGAATACTTCACTTTGTATGTATTGTTAAATAAGTATAAAATACTCATTTCTGCATATAAATACATGAAGTAAATTAAAACAGCAAATATTAACCAGAACTGTGTCATGGTGTCTACTACAAACCTGATTTCTGAAACTATAATAAAAATATTTTTACTTTAAACATCAGTTTTAATAACAATAATTAGCTCTTTCACAAAGGAATCACAGACACAAGTGTAACAATGTAACTTCACAGAACCACACCTGATGGTCATTAGGGGCAAAAGCCCACAGCCTTCCCTTGAAAGCATTCTTAAAAAGTAATTTGTGAATTCAATATTGTTTCAAATGAAAAGGTTTTGAATGGTTTTGGTTTGCTTAAAAAACATTGAAACAAAAGGAATCCTGAAAGCATCAAAATAAACATTTAACTAAAACCATAAAAAGAAGCTGCACAATTATTTACTAAGTAATATTGCACTTAATATTGCACTAATGCAGACAGTTCTGCTGTGTATTTAGGTATATGTTGAGCAGACAAGGAGATTGCAAGCTCAGAGTGGCTTGTGCAGATGTTAAACAGATTTGTATGATACTTAGCTTACCATGGTAAAACTAATCACTGAAGTAACTGAATCAGTTACACTTCAGAAAAATGAAAAAATGCCCAAATCTAGGCAGCCTCAGATTATATTGTCTTAAACAGAGCAGCTTGGACTAAAATTAATCAATTTTCTGTGGATTCTTTGTTGTTGCAAGTAGGATAAGACTGATGAAAATTAATTTTCCTTTTCTGTTAGGGCATCAAAAGCTAAACCTTGCTTAATTACACACCAAATCTGCATCTCAGTAATGATCATCTTGAGGTTTTTACATCATAGGCTGAGAAGAAGTTGTAGTGAAATACCAGTGAAGCATGAGACAATTTATTATTGCTGTATTGAGAACCATGTCTGTGGTTTTTAGCTTATTAGTTAAATATAATTGAAAAAGCTATTTTAACACTCTCATTGCCTTCTGAAAAAATCCCCCAGAATTATCTTCAAGTGATAAATTGAAATCTTTGACTATACCAACATCTACTAGTTCAAATACCAATCTGAAAAAGTAAAAAGTCTCATGAACAGCTTTCCAGATTAGCTCTCAGAAAATGCTAGTCTTAGGTTCATTACATTAATTGCACATGTGGCCCACAGATTTCTGTAATCCATTAAGGCAATTTAATGCCCCCATGATGAAAAAAATAGTTTCATAGGAAAGAAAAAATAATTAACCATGTTCTGAACATTCTAACATACAAAACTTCCTCACTGCCACAGAAAATAATGAAGTGCAACTATTTCCATATTCATCTCTCATCATTCTCATCAAGCCCCAAACCAGCTTGAAAAACAAAAACCACTTCACCATATGGAAAATCAGCTCCTTCACTTCTCACCAGAAAAACAGAGACAGTGAAGAGCTGAGATAATTCCATCAATAATTATATTGAGATATTATGATTTAGCATAGAAGCTGTGATGAATACAGCTGGCTTTATTTCTCAGAAGGTCATACACCCAACTCAAAAATGTAGAATTGGTTTTGAGCCCTCTTCACTGCTTGTCACAGTCACTTGTGTGCAGAAAAGAGCAAAGAACTATAATAAATATTAAGGAACTTATAATTTTTTTAAATAGTTGATTATCCCAAACAAACACTTTTTACCCACTATAACGTAAAGGATCTATTTTTTCCAGTAAAGCAGAATTTCTTTCTTGAATACAGCAACATAAATAACTGATTCAAAAAATAAAATTATTAGCTGGTTACAGTTCCATCACAAACTATAGTTTGCAACTCATTTCAGTGTAAAAAACAAAGAAATCTTCAGCATAAGCACTTTAAATTTCTGAAGTTAGTGTGCTGTTGCTGAGCAGCATGTATACAGGTCCCTTACAACAGTGGCAGGCTACTTGGATCATGTGTGAGAAGTGAGGTAATTGCTTGTGACAGTAACATTGAACCAGGTCACTGATATTGCAGCTATTAGCAACAGCTACTTCTACCCAGAACATTCAAATTCAGAGTTAGCATTTTTAGATAAATGCAAATTAAGATGAGCATTCTTATCTTCTTCAATACAAGAGACCACAAGTGATCTTGGGAAGAAATTAAGAACATATTTTTGTATCACAGGTCACTGTAACAGGACTAAAATCTGGAGCTTTGAATGAAGCACAAACAATTAGACAACTTAAAAATCAGTATAATCCCAGCACTTTTGCTCTTACACCTCTCTCCTAAACCTAAGTCCTATTTCAACACATTCAGGTGAGAGGTTTCTTTGTGATTTTTTGTTTTATTTGTATAACTCTTTTAGGAAGAAATACTCCTGTATTTTTAAAGCTTTTCTCTTGTTTACAAGACATTCAATATTTACTGAAAATATTTGTATTGAATAAAGGTCACCAACAGGAACTTAAAAGTCTGCAGCTACATTCAGTGATGAATTCTAGTCTTGAACACCATAAACTATACATGCTTTGTTTCTTATAAAAGAACAAAACACACACATTAACACACTAAATAATCCAGAAATCAGAATCCTGACAAACTAAACACTGTGTACCTTAAGGAAAGGCCCCAAAGAGCTGGTCCAGCCTTTAAATGACTAAGCAGTGTTTTCAGAAAATTGAAAGTTCTCTTTGGATCTCCAAATAGCTATTTCATTAGCATGGATTTGTTCAGTTCCATATGCATAAATACTAAAACCCTTGGGAAAACTAAGCAACAAGTAACCTGCCTGTTCTTTTAACATTTTTGTAACTATGTTTTATCAGACTGCAAAACCTTTTGCACAAAAAATCTAGTAGATTATTTAAATGTTCTTGTTCTCTCATGAAAAGAGCAGCATCATAAGAGTTATCAAGAATGGTGCTACTCTTTGCACTGACTCATTAATTAAAAACTTCAGCATTTGGATGGAGAAGCAAAAAAGCTCTTTGATCTGATTATGCAAATAAAGATTGATTATCAAATCAAATATTCATACTTGATTATATGAAACAAGATCTCTAAGTATTTATGAAACACTGTTCCCAGCTTTATCACAAGAAGTTTTTCTGAACCAAAACAGGAGACTAATCTCCAACCCTTCCAGACCCACTACCTCCCACAGCCACACAGGTATGGGATTTCAATGCTCTTTAGATAGAGAACATAACACAAATGTGTGCAACAAGCTGGATAACAGTATCTTTTAAGCTACAGTCCCTATACAGAATCACAGGATCAACTAGGCTGGAAAAGACCTTTGAGATCGAGTCCAACCAATGATCAAACACCCCCATGTCAACTAGACCACAGTACTAAGTGCCACATTCAGTCCTCCCTTTAAACACCTCCAGGGATAGTGACTCCACCACATCCCTGGGCCCATTCCAATTCCCAATCACCCTTTCTGTGAAGAAATTCTTCCAAATGTCCAGCCTAAACCTCCCCTAGTGCAGCATAAGACTGTGTCCTCCTGTCCTGTCACTGGTTGCCTGGGAGAGGAGACCAATCCCCACCTGGCTACAACCTCCTTTCACCCATATGCCTATAAAACCAACCATAAGAGTACATTCCTGCTACTGTTCAAATGATCTTTTTTTGCTTTTTGAAACAGATGGCATACAGAAGGGATAAGCTGCTCTGGTTCTAACCACAGAAATAGAAGCAAATGTAAATTTTTCTCTGCCACTTTTCTTTTTTCTTGTAACTGATATTTACCTCCCAGCTCTGTCATCACTAATGGTCTGAACAGCAGCACCTTTCAGTAATGCCTGGGCATTTAATTAGGATTGAATAAAAAACTGTTCGCTGCACCCAGCAGCATGCAGCAGCTCTGACATGACCTAAACAAAGGCTTCCTCTCTTTACCTCACAGCTAAAATTAGCCACAAAGATGCAAAGAAAAATAAATATTCCATCCTTTTCCATATGTACAGGCAACTGCAAGATTTCTCTTTCTTGGCTCCTTATTTGTGGCTAAAACCAGCAATTTCTTATAAAATGAAATAATGACACAATTCACATCACAAGATTCACTGGCACAGTCTAGGGAATAATTTGGATTACAAGGCACATTTTGTATTCAAGTAAAACCAGTATCTAATACATAAAAGAAGAATCAAAGTGGTTGACTGCAGGAACTTGAAAGAGCATATGTCCCAATAAGTTATTCTTCTTCTCAACACACAATAATCTTAGCAACCACATCATCATGCTTTACAAAAATATTACAGGTTACATCAGTCTAAATTTCTCATATTTAATTTGACAAGACATGGAGGTATTTTAGAACACAAAGAGTACTGTGAAGTTCTTAAGGTAGATTATTGTTTGTGTGGAAAATCAACAATGAGGTAGATAAAACATAAGAAAATTTTGAAATGCTGCAATGGTGTTTTGTTTTTTTAATTCAATCCGTGTCAATATTCTCATGTTATGCAAATACAGAAAAGTTCATTTTATAAAAGAAAATTCTGCCTACTATTACAGAACAGAAATGGAATAATTTATCATAGTAATTAGATAATTCATATAATAGGTAAATAGCATGGGACAGGCTTGTAATCCTTTCTTCAAATAAATGTTTTTTAAAATGTAGATCCTAAAACAATCATTCAACTAGGAAAAAAACCGACTGGTGAAAGTGATATAAAGTGCTCCTTTCATCATTAAAATTATGAATCATATGTGTAGACTTCGTTAAACACATAAATTTTCCAATTTTTCTAAAAGCATGCTACATAATGAACTATCTTCTTAGGACCTGATTTAGAGTTTGATCACTGTACAGGCTCAATGGAGGAAGACTATTTTCATTCTTAGAAAACAGACTCAGAAGTTTCTTAAGCTATTCAAGGCCCTTCTCAATAAGTCACTCACCCCTTCCTTCTTCCAATCTATGTCTCCTAATTACACGCTGCCGCTTTTCTTCTTGCCGTAGCTGAAGGTGTTCTTCAATATTAACTCCAGGAACAGGGACAGCTAAATAGATTAAGAAAATAAGTAAAATTATCTTTAAAATTGTTGTGGTGGCAATAAACCCCACAAGAAGTTAAGGAAATGAAAACTGAAAACCTACTTACTAGCTGCTCTTTACATGGCCCTGACAATAAAAAGGATTTGTGTAAATTTTGAGGAGTTCTAACCTTTATCTCCTAATTTCCTGGTTTTCATGAATCTGATCACTAAATATTACTTATATACATATATATGTAGTTATGTGTGGTCATGGTTATCTCCATTCTCCCCTAAAAAGTTTCAGAAAGTATTATTAAACCAAGTCTAGAATTGTTTATATTTTTAAAAGGTTTTACATGAATTAGCCATGTTTTAGTTTAAGAATGCTTAAATTCTGATAAAAACTTCATAGAAAAATTTTCAGGGTATCAAAAAGGACTAGAACAACTTTGTAGTATTAACATTAGCATCATATATGCACAGGTCACAAAATGTGTACAGGTGACTACAGCAAGGGTAAACTTAGAACAGATCACTTAACAGAATGATCCCACTTTGCTGTATCACCAATAAATAAATCTGTTAAGTACCATTTTAACAATAGTATATTAAAACTGTCTGTAACAGTAAAGTGTGTAAACAAATGTACTGAGGGGAAAAAAGGAGGTGCAGTAAAAATGAGAATTAAAAGCCTTTTTGCTAATTTCATATTACTTACCCAGCAAGAGATCTAAAGGTATCATCTCTTTTACAGCATCAAGGATTCCTCTTTGCCTTGCTTCCTGGCCATCCAGTTCTCTAGCACATGCCTTGCAGCAGCCACACACAGCACAGCCTGACTCACCTGAGCCACAGCCACAGATTCTGCAGCAAATAGAGTTACTTTATCACTATCTTTTATTTTTGTGCATTACTGATTATTACTTTGTTCTACCTGTGGACATGCAAGTCTTCCTGCGATAAACAGGAAGGACAGCTAGTTTAAATCCTAGCTCCTGTTACATGGTGCCAGGACCATTGATTGTCCACTGAACTAACTTCTCAAAATTAGTTTTCTTTCTTCAATTTAATGTATACCACATGAAAACATGAACAAGGAAACAATGAGCACACAAAATGCTGAAGAAATAGTAATGGTAACGTAGTGGGTCTCTGCAGCTCAACTAAGTAGTAACAGACAAAGGCAACTTAAAAGCAAGATAAACTTCCATCAGAGGATGAAGAAAAGTTATCCTGAGCCAGCAGCTCTGTCAAGAGACAGAAATTATATCGGTGTTCACATCCAACAGCTTCTAGTAAAGAACTACATGCTAAAGTAAGAAAACAGTTTGTAAAACTAAACCACCTGCAGCCACAGGCTATTTACAGAAATTTTAAGCCATTTCTGACTTTAAAAGCACATACTACTATATATTTAGCTATAAAGTTACTTTGGATGGAAACATCAACTCAGTTCACATTCAGGAAGTGCTTCAGCCACCCAACTCACTGCACCAGCCACAGTCCCACACATGTGCTTACCCTCCAGGTACTCTATCAGGACGGCCACTGCTAACACAGCTGGCTCCATAGCCTGTGCAATCTCCACATACAGTGCACACCATACACTGCTCCAGCTTCCATTTATGCATGCCTGGAGGACACATCATGGACTTCTCATCTTTTTCATCCAGTTCCTCTTCCAGATCTTCATCCATTGCTGTTGCCATGCTCTCAACTCCAAAACCTAATTAAGATATTGAAATAAGAAATTCTTGCTTTCTGAGACCAACAGAGAGGGTTCTGGTTACTCAGAGAGGTAAGGACAGGTTGGACAAGGCTCTGAGCAACCTGATCTAGCCAAAGATTTCCCTGCTCATTGCCGGGGGTTGCACTAAATGATCTTAAAAAGACTGCTTCCACCTGCAACTATTCTACGTGTCTATGAACTGCTGAAGCTCTGAAGAACATTCACAGATCAGATTTTAAAAGGAATTACTAGGAATGCCTGATTTGCCTGCTCAGTCAGCACAGAGACTTTTTGGAAATCTCTGTGCATAGACATGTTTGATTTTTTTTTAATCATCTTGCACGTATTCAAACTTTAGCACTGGAATTACATTTTACAACAAAATGTTTAGCTTTGTTTTCACTTCTGATATTTGCCAGCATGCAAATGAAAAGGAAAAAAAAAAACAAAACAAAACAAGGTCCCACACCTTTTCCTCCCTGGCTCATAGAGCCTGTGTCTCGTCCACACTGTCCTTTATTATTTACTCCAAATGTCCAAACTTCTCCATTCTTCATTAACACACAGGTGTGAGCTTTGCCCATGGCTACTTGAGTCACAAAATGACCTTTCAAATCTGTTACTAAACCTGTAAGACACAAAACACTTGGGTAAAAAATTGCACTTTCTAGCCAAGAAGGAAACTCAATGATGTACCAAATTTTTAGTGGATACTGACAATTTTAAAATTTATAGCATGGGAGAAGAACAGATATATAAAACAAGTGCTAGAATAAAAAGTGAAAGGAGAGCTAGGTCTAGGCCACTTGTCCTGCAAAAAATGAAAATCCAAAAGCAAACCTAAAACTGCTGTGAATCACGTGTTTTGAAAAAGAATTCTAAAGGAATCATAAAGCCATTGGAATTTATTTCATTATATTTTACTTAAACTGTGGTGTACAGGATCCCCTGCTACCTTATGAGCAGAGAAGCACATTAAGGCTTAGCTTCCAGCAGCCTTTGTTCATACCAAAGCACATCTTATGTCTGTGACTTTTTCCTGTGTGGCCTTCTTGTGCCAACTTAACATAAGTTAATTGTTTTTTCTTTTCCTTAGTGGAAGAATTACTTTGGATATTTGTCACTACTGATGCTAAATTATGTTACAGAACTTTTGGAAACTACCTTTTTCTACCCTTCTGTCATATCTGTCTGAATCAACAGAATGTCAGAAATACATTAGGAAACACACAAACAACATTTTCATGGGCTAAAAACTTCCATACTAATTTCAATTACTTCAGTTGAAAAATAATGCAGAAGCCCAATATTAACTTACTTGTACTATCAGAGTAAATGGCATCTTTTCCAAACATGTAGAGTTCTCCATCTTTGGAAATTACAGAACTGCTTCCATTATTGCACGCTGTAGATATGACAATCTTTCCTTCCATTTTAATAATTTTTTTAGGCTTATATGGTTTTGATTGCCGTCTGCTTTTAGCTTTAAATAAAGAAATAAATTACAAGTACATCTACCAAAAAATCCTCAAACCATCATAGTTTTCAGACCACTAATGAAAAAAACCCAAACAAACAACTCACTATAGGTACAATCTCCTGATCTAGTTTTAATTGGATTATACTGGCTCCTCTCAAAAAATTCAATGGCAAGCCAAGACATGATTAGATCAGTATCTTTTAGAAATGATTCTTCAAGTATTTCAAATCATGTTAATTACTCTTACTAATCTACCACATCAACATCTCCCACCTGTTTCCTAAAGTGAAGTCTTTAATTCAATATTACAGCAGATCACAGCTTCAGGGCACTTAAAGGTATCTTCAGTTGTCTTACAAAGTCTGTTTCAACCTACACACACAACTACAGAAATCAAGACTAGGAAATGTGTTAATCTTATATTGATGAGGCATTTGTTAGCCTGAAGATCAAAGTAATCTGTCTTCTTTAACATCTGAAGAATTCTGCTTGATCGAGCACAGAAGATCTGCTTCTACAAGCTCTCATCAATGCACCTCCACCAGCCAGCAAAACACCCATTTCCAAAGCTCAATAAAACAACAGTTAAGAGGCAAAAGTTTGGCTCCACAGTTTTTCCAAGTTCCAGGCAGACAGCATGGCCTCTTGACCAAATTTACTACTGTCTTTTCTTGGGACAAATCTAAAATAGTATTTCCACCACACACCCTGAACTGTGGTAAAACACAGATTGGATTCTGTAGCTGGGAGAGGTTTTGGCACTGGTTGTCAGAACTCATGGCCAGCATCATCTCCAGCACAAATGGCATGCTTACATGTTCCTGGAAAATGCTGAAACTCTTATTTTCAAATTAATAACTCTTTAAGAGGCTTTTTCCAACCACTGGTCAAGCAAGCAATGGTACATACTTGATTCACCATCCTCTCCTTTACTAGCAGAGCCTGTGAAGAATATGCTTCCATCCTCAGCAACAAGTAAGGCATGTGAGCCATCATGTCCAACAGAAAACTGAATAATCTTTGGAGATTTTGTGATTGGGAGTTCAACCCATTTGCCAGCTGAAGGGCCACCTTGTTTGATTCCAAGGCTCTGATATTTGCCAGTATAATAAATCTAGGAGAAAAAAGTTTATCAGTTTTAGTTATGACACAGCACTTCAAGCTTACATAATTCTCAAAGTTGCATGGTTTTTAATTCCTTTCATTTCAAAGCACACTGCACTCTTCCTGACTTTGTTTATGCCATTTCACTATCTGTCCCAAACCCATCAATTTTGACTTAATGAGGGAAACATTCTGATTAGATTCTTAGATTAGATTGTTTGGAATTGTGCTTTCTACTGAGCCACTGAGTGAGTTTTCATATATAATTGTTTGGCTAGATGAGTTGAACACACAAGAAAGAAATGAAAGAAACTACTCAGAGGAAGCATTTTAAAACACCTCACAAAAATGTCTGGTCTGTGTAAAAACAAGATGGTATCATAACAATAAAATCAATTGAAAATAAAAAAAATTACTATATATTTTAATATGCTTCAACACATTTGTAAAACATGTTTAGTAAATGCACAGTGGCCACTGACTACAAAAATAACAGAGTAAGATATTTCATGTGAACAAACACAAAAATACTGACATGAACTAAAAAGTTTCCTTTAGAACCATGCAACTCAACAGCTCTAGAAAATTGGTATGTCAGCCTATGGGGCACCTGAGGCCACTTCACATTGCCTTACATATTGTATTTCCTACCTTAACAGACAATCTATAGAGCAAACCCAGGAAATGTGGTAATTTTATACTGAACAGGCAACTGTCTCCCTCAATGCTGAAGAGTTCTATTTGATCAAATTCTGGTACATACCATTAAATTTTCTTAAAAAATATTTACTCTAACATTTTAAGCAATCTTACTGCTCTGACAGCAGCAGAGCAAGGCCTTCATTCCAACAAAGCCATTGCAATTTTGAATATGTAATTAAGAACTATGTTTCTACAAGATAAACAGCATTAGTCTTTCACACTGAAATTGAACCACAGTAAATAATGTAAAGAGTCACCAACAGTATTATTTCTAAATCTCCATGATTATGCAAATGCCTCAAAAAGTTGAGCAAAACAACATATCAAATCATTAAGAATAGGTTTGAAGAAATCAATCGAAACATTTGCATAGGGGAATCAATAATTCTCTAAAAGATCAGAAAAAAAATCAGGATGGGATTTAAATAAATTACTACAGTCAGACTGTGGAAAGTTATGAGGTGATCAAATTTGCAAAGGTGCTAACACATCATTTCTAGACAGAAGACAGTTTTGTTTCCCAAATTTAAACAAAGCCCTTTATTGTAAGACTGACTGTAGAAATTCCTATAAATTCAAGTAATGGATTTCTAAGGGGTTCCAACTATCTGAATGGTTGATTATCTTATTGGTTGATTGATTATCTAATCTTTTTTTTAGTGAACTATTTGCCTTTTAGATACTAAAGCAGGCTCTGAAAAATATATTCGAGTACAGTCATAAACATACATTCTAACATACTGAAAAGGCAAAAAAGAAATTATGGAAAATAATGATTAAATTAAAAACCACAGAAATCTATTGGTGCAATTTGCTATTTACTACAGAACATTTTCAGTACCTTTCCACTAGCAGTTTTCATCAGTGCAAACTCTCTCCCAGCACCAAGGACAGCTGATTCCTCATCAAACCCTGTACCTGTGCAAGTAAGATTGTGTTAACTGAACAGTTTAACCAGGCAGTTTCACAGACCAGTCACCTATCCACCTCTGCTGGTCCATGGAGCCAAACATGCTTTTTCTTTTGTTCTGATAGAGCCAAAAGCAAGCTCAATAGAGCAAAAATACCTCAAAGCAAAGGCCAAGTGATCTTTTTTCAAAATACCTTCATAGTTATTAACAATTCTTCACCTCAAATTCTGATGCAAATGTGTTTTTCAATGTAATTCTTTCTCCCTTTAATCCAGTCAGTGATCCTTGTAAATTGTTGACTTTGACCCACAGCAAGGAGTTCTGCAGCTTATTATAAAGTCCAAGCTTCAAACAATTATATATTTATTATACAACTGAAGGAAAAAACTGAAAACCATGAACAGTACTAGAGACAGAAAGGTGGTTCCAAATGGGTGTATGGATTTGACTCTGAGTCAAGTAATGCTTGAATGGTTTCACACCCCTCTCCATGTGTTTATTATGGAGCTCTACCTTCCTGCACATAGTAGAGCCAAAGGAAAATGCAATGTTTCAGCTCTACTGTTCGAATTATCAGGCTTGTTATTAACCTTCAAAGAAGAGAACTTACTGATAATGTGCAAATCTTTTTCCAGATCAAACAATGAGATGCCACAGGCATGTAAGCATTTTCTTGCAAGCTTAAGCTGCAGTTCTTGTTGCAATACTGGCTCAGTACTCGTAGCAAATATTCGCACTACAAAGCCATCCTGTAAAAAATACAAAAATCCACTTTATACTGTACAAGAAATTAATTAATTTACTTCTCAAGTCCTAAGTGCATCGACATAGTACTATTTCAGAGTAAATGTCAGAGGACACATTGATAAAGTAACTTTTATTATAATTACCACAGAGGAGAAAATAATTAAGTGGCCACCAGGACAAGCTGAGGTATCTCACTCCTTAAACTCATTGAGTTCTAGGAAAATGCTATGAACACTATAAAAATAGTAAACTGCTGTAGAAATCTTACTCCTGCAATTATTTACATCTATGTTTAAGCCCTGAACTTCTTCTCAGAACTCAAAATTCTGCATGCAGAGTGACTGCTGTAAAGAGTAGCTAGAAGAGTTTTCTGTTTACAAGTGCAGTCATGTTAAAAAAAAACCTAACAGTTGATTCTGTTAGGAGGGAAATGGATTAATCTTGGTTTTTCTACCAAGATGTTTCTAAACATCTACAGTTGATGTGTAGCATCTGTTGCCAACACAGTTTCAACCCATCCCTGTTTTGCAGATTTCTCACTTGAAAAACCACACCAGAATTAAAAACATAGTAACTGTCTGCTGAAAAAAATATAACCACCACTACAGTTTTGTCCCTAGTAGGAGCACTTTGAGTTTCTACAGCTTTGGCCATCAGGCAATTTCCAAACAAAAATCAATTGGAATGTAGTATATTTCCTATCTCTTCTAATAAAACTGTCTGAAATGCTCCAATAAGTTCCAAAGCAATTACAGGAAATTAATAAAGAAAAAAATTTTATCGTTAAGATCTACAAAGCTTATCCTACAAAGAACCTGTAGAACATATTATTCAACGTATGAGAATTTTTCTTTTCCTGCAAGAGCAATGGAGTTTTTCTTAAAACTTATCTGAAAAATAAAAAAATCAATCACAAATCAAAATTGTGTGAATTAATAATGAAATACTGCATTTTTATGCACAAATATGCAAGTTTATCATTATTTCTAGTTACATGGATTTCTTCCTTAATTGTGTTAGTGAAGAAAAAGCCAAACGTGAAGCAAAAGGAGGCTATAAATATTGTAAAAGAAAAGCCAGTTGTAAAACTTACATCTCTAGATGCTGCTATTTGATTAATATATTCTCCATCTGTGAAAAGGATATTCTGCCCTTCAGTATGACAATCTGTGAGAGAAAGATGAAGTGCACTGCATCAGTTTATATTAGCATACATACACACACTGATCTCTGCTTCTGTCTAATTCATCCTCACTCCAATCAGATCATGAGAGTTCTACTTTGTCTCAAGTGAGACCATACCATTCTGATAATGTGTTATTTTACATTAAGATGTCCTGTCTCACCAAAAGCATGTAATTCTTCTTAGCTCTTGTAAGAGTTATTAGAGCACTTTCCAATGTATGAAATGTGAGTGGTTACACCCCAATATTTAACTGCAAAAGAAAGGCATTCACCTTTCACAGGTAGTCACCTGTGAAGCATATTTCAAACTATTACAACACAAATAAATTCAAATTTTCCAGGACTATTAAATCTTTCTCCTTTCCCAAAAACTTTTTTTAATATAAACACCATTATCTTCAAAGAAATGTCTCCTTGCTCCAGCACATAAAACCTACAGAAATGAATTAATCATTGTTTTCATTATTTATCTCATTTTTTCACAATTTATAAATCTCACCAACTATTAACTGAAAATCTAGGAGTTTTTTGAAAACTATGAAGTATATACTTGAATACATCACTCATTAATTGAAAATAGCTCAGATAATTCCAAGAAAATGGGAGGGAAAGAATTCTATCCAAATTAGGAAAAAAAGAAAAATACCATGCAAGTTTAAATCTACGTCACTACACAATTTCTTCTTCTCTTCCTGCAGTGCTGATGGAGCTACTGGCAAAGAGATTGATATCATATGGTTTGTGTTTGTCTCATTGATTACACACAGAAAAAAGACCTCTTCCAAAAATACTATAGGACAGCCACTTTACACTCCAAATATTTGCTTCATAATCTGAACAAAGATCCAGTATTAACATTTTATCAAATAAATTTAATGCTAAATGGAGCATACATAATGTCTTTCTAGCATAACCAGCAAGTTCACTGGATTTTTGCTACCTAGCTAAAGCACTAAAATAATACAGCTGAAAACACGCCTTAGAAACCCACTGTTTACTTTTTCCTGATACACTGCCCAGTCCAATATAGTGTCTTAATCAGGAACAGAACATGCATTAAAAAGCCCTCACTCACTTTCACATCTGGAAGCAAAACATCAAAAGCAGACAACATTCCTTCCCCTTAGAGCACAACCAGGTATGAATCACAGAAAGTATGCAGCAAGCACGATGGAGAAAGGCAGCAGAAACACTGAACCTTGAAATACTGCTCTCTCAAAAATAATCTTGGATTTAACAACCAAAGGCAGTCCACGCTACTAATTCTCTATGCTGCAAAGTCATGTTAGTCATAAAAGAAGTACCAGTAACTTGATGAGAAGTTCCAAAACTAATCTAAATGACATTTCTCCAAAGGTTACAGGAAGCTGGTAAGCATGAAGTTTCCTTGAATGACTGAAAATTACATGCTCACACAAGCAGAACAGCCAAGGAAACAGCACATTCTGGCCACCAGTGGGTCCATATTGCACTACTTAGCCTATTGCTATTGAGTCATTTCAAGAAAGGTGAGTCTCCTGGTAAACATTTCTGGGGGTTGTTGCTATGTTTGGTAGATCTGCTCAAAGAGGAAATCTAGAACAGAGGTGGTTTTTTTTTGTTTTTTTACATACATGCTCTCCAGAAGACTTCCTAAAACTTAGCGCTTATTTAGCTACCAAACAGGCCCAGCATTAAAAATCAAATCATTGGGAAGACTAAAAAATGTAAGACAAATGGAATATTCAGAAAAACTAGTATAGTGTCTCAGCTAGGAAGAAGCTTGTATGATCAATTCTAAATCTTATTCAGTCTGACTTTGTATATTACTATGGGGATAAGGATAACCAAGCATTCTGTCTGAAGATTGCTATAAGAGAAAGGGTTTATATACCAAAACCACATAACTACAGACATCTTTTAATCACAGCCTCCTTAGAGGCTTCAAAGGAAGCCTCTGTGAAGCATCACCTTCCACATTCATATGCACATTCTGCACCTGGCTAGGTGTGATTTGAGATCACTTAGGCTACCCTCAGTTAGCAGTACTTTCCACACTAAGGGAATAGTCCTGAGCCTAAGACACTAATTTGCAATTTCAAAGAACAATAAAACCATATACCATGTGACTTCAATTTATCCAGCTGAACACAGAAGCTGTTTTAAGGTATGCAGTAAGCATCACTGTTGAAAGAAATGGCAAAGATGAAAACCTCTGTAAATTCAGGTCTAGTCATCTAGTAAATTCTCATGGAATTCAGACATTCTTTTATGATACATGGACTGAGAAAACAGATACTCAACTCAGGTACAGTGTATAAATCTGGGCAAAAGGCTCAGACACAAGAATGTTGACACACAGCCTGGTAGTTCCAGAAACAAGGCTGGATTTGAAAGATTACCTTTCAGAGTGGAAAGACCTCCCCTTAAAAACAGAAGTTTATGGCTTCAAGAAGCTGATGGATCCTACTGTCTGAGAAATGAGAAAATAATGTTCCATAGTTCTCTGACTTTTCTAAGGTCATGTGACTTCTACCTAGGATCAACTTCTAATCCAATCTCCTAACCTCCTATGCATCCCATGTATGAATAAATTCTAATACCTTTCTTTAATGCACTATCACCAGCCCAGGCATTTGAAAGAGATTAATTCCAGATAGAGCCATGCCTGAATATCATCCCAACTAGAAGCAAATATTTGCTGTGTTCAGCTGTTAGCAAGGTCACTGGCCTCTAGTTCTATCCAGCATGGCTTTTCAAAACTAGAACAACTTGCAAGTCACCATAAGATTGCAGTGAGGCAGTCACTACTATTCAGAATTAAGTACCTACTGTTTTCCTCAGGTCAGACACCTTCTCCCTACCTTCATTTCATTTTTTCTAATGGGAAAGGAAAATAACCAGAAGTGGACCTTCTGGAATTTGTCCCAGGCAAAAGAACAAGGTCATATCTTCTCATAATAACACACTGAGATAAATGTGTAGAAGTGCACAAAGCAAAACAGCAAAGTTCAAGGACTGAAATACAAAGGACTGGAGTTACAAAGAACATCTAACATCTACTCTAACACCATCACAAACCATACAAAATGCAACTGAGAGGACAGTTTGAGAAATTTCTGAATAGGTATTCCCATTGGGATTTGCTTTTGCAAATTGTTGAGAAGGCACACACATTTGATCTGTGCCTTTTTACAGTATAAATACAAGGCAGTCTTGCAGAACAACACTTGTCACTGAGATTTGCAAAAACAAGCAACAGCTCCAAAGGGTAGACTTTAAATGTGCTCAAATCTCTCTCAAGACTTGCATGAGGAACACTAATTTGTTTACAAATGGTAACATAATTAAGGACATCAATGAACCCTACTGTGTAAGAAGCTGCCCTGAGGTGAACAAAGCTGAAAAAACAGTCTGAAAGGCAGTTTTTCAGGTCCTTGAATGTGCTCTCACTGAAATACCTCTTACAGCCACCAGAAAGAGTAAGAGCAGCTTAAAAAGATGTCCATACTTTAAGGATGTGCAGAAGGATGCATGGACTAGATTCAATATTCAGAACTTGTTTAAAAAATTGCTGTTTGCATTTTAAAGACAAAAATCCTAGAGAACTTTTCTGAGGTTTCAGCCCGTGCTTTCTTATTTATGTCAGGATTAAACAAAATCTTTCTTGTGATCTACAAAATAAGCCTGTCATTGTTTGATTAAAAAATATCCTTGTGTCCTTCTGCTATTTATCTGTGTAGCTAAGAACAGATGGATTTCACTAGAAGGCCCTTAAAGCATGTTCCAGGAACATCCTTATTCTCTAAAGAGACTGAAGTTATGAGGCTCCTCTGAAAAAGGACAACAAAATGAACACAAACAACCCCCCACAATCCAAACAAACCCCACCCAAAACCCCCAAAACCAAAAAAAAAATATTCTCCCAACAAATCAACCAAAATTCACCAGCATGGTCCATCACTGTTCATTAGCTGCCTTTGCTTTTTGGATATATTTTTACACTATTAAAAACAAAATTGTTTTGTTCATAGTTTATAACTGCCTACATGTAAGAAATCCTGGAAACAAAGTCATACATGAGCCAAACATGAGAAAGAAAAGAAAACTTTTAGGAAGAAATTTAAGCTCTTGTAGTCTTTAAATTAAGATGTTCACATATTATACTTTAAATTAAGATGTTTACATATTATAAAATGTTGCAATATTCTTCCAGCAACTGGAGTAAGATGTAAGGCCTTTAAGTGAAATACTGAAGCTGGTCTGAAGTGAAGCAAAGTCATAAAGCAATCTATCTGTGGCCTGAAAAATCTCAGTTTCTCTTCTGCTTGCCTGACAATACAGAACAGGGAAACAGCAAACTCTACCAAATTGCTCTCATCTGGAGGATCTCACCTGGCAAAGCAACTGTACCGTCTTGTTCCAAAGTTTCAGGGTTTATTCTTATGGCTGTCATACTGTGATTATTCACATCTCTGTATAATAAATAGCCCTGGCAAGAACAAAAAAAATATACGGAGGTATGAAAATACTCTTAAATATGTTAACAGATATTAAAAGGGGAAAAAAATGCAATGATTATTTTAGATATTGCTTTAAAATAATGGAAGCCTTTTACATCAAATGATGATCAACATTTTTTCTACTAACCCAAATTTTAACTAAATTTCTTATTAAAAAATGGAAATTGGACTCCCTTCCTCCACTTTCTACATGCCATAGATTAGCATGCTGAAACTTGTATACAACTTTTGAAGTCCCACATTTTAATTGTTATTTATATCTGTATACAATTAGATTTAGATTTGTGTGTCCACTTTTCAAATCAACAGACTAGTCACAGGAATACCAGGAAGGCAATAGATAATGTTCTCCTATATAGAAGAGCAATCATTAATACATACTAATACATGCATTAAAACCTAGAATAAAAAAAGTATTCATTAACTACTTTGACTCACACACTAAGACAGTTCCTTCCATTGAAACTACTGGATAAATAAATCTTGGCAAAATCCGGAAAACAAACCCACATAAATTAAGCAAAGAGCATTAAAGTAGATAGTAAAGCTTCAATCTAAAAGTAATATGATGAAGTAAGAAAAATCACCTGAATTTAACTTAACCATGCACCTGAAGGGAAATGACACTAAGGACATTTTATCTCTTATGGACACGTAACTAGCAATAAGTGCAAGTCACACACCTTTCTATAAATATAGCCACAGAATGACACTTGTCCAAACTGCAGTGCCCTTGGCTACAGTCACTGTGCGAGTGCACACACCCATACAAGCACTCAAAAAGCATCACATATAGTTATGTACAGAATGTCCAAATATGTAACACTATATAATGAAACCACATGAATCCTGTTCCTTTCTGAACTGATAAAACAGGCTCCAGAATGAATACATCCACACCCATTTGTTTTGTGTCAGTGTACCTTTTGGTGATCTGCTTTTACATTAAATAAAACCAGATTTCATGTGTTTGTGTTTACATAAACACAATAACTGCAATGAAAGAACACATACTTGCAATGAACAATTTCACTTCAAAAGTGTGGCAAAGAGTACATTAAAAATCACATTGGACAATGAGATCGCTCAGTTAAGAGTAAATATACAATAAATTCAGTAAATTAATTGTTCTCTGAAATAGTTTTTTATGTTTTGAGGGTTTTTTATAATGAATAATAAAGGTATAAGAAAAATTGGTTGATATTCCAGAAACTAACTCTAAAAAACACAAACCATACAAATATAGTTAACTCTGCAATGACAATGTCAATAATTATCTCTACGTATTGTTTACATACGCTCAATCCTCCCCAACTAAAACAGCATTTCCTTATTTTACTGCAGATGTTTTCATGTCAATTTCTTTTCATAAACAGGGATTTCAAGTATTTTTTACATGTTTGTTGTTACAACACTTTCTTACATCCACTGACATGCACATACACACATCAGAACCACACAACAATTGACTATACAGTTCATAAACTGATGTGCAAAAATATATTTTGCAAAAGTCTTTACAGTGACAACACAAAGCAAAGACACTCCATTATTCCTTTCCACAGGCCAGTGATTACAGGTCCATCATCCTCCATAATTTAGAAGCCAGTACAAAAAATTTTGTTTTTTATAAAGAAAGCCAAAGCAACTATAAAATATCCATGTAAGCTTACTCGAAGGCAGGGTCTACTTAAATTATTTATGAGGGATAAGGAGGGCTGCACATTTTATATTTTAAGTATTCACTTACCTGAGCATAACCTAACCAAGACTTTTTTTCTTTTCTGTTTTTGATGCGGGATGTAGAATTGTATATATGGCCCTGAAAAGCAAAACATTTCCATCATTTAACGAATACCAGAGTGAAAACTCAACAATCATTTCCCATCTAAGAAATATCTTCAACCATATTGCAAAGTGAAAATTCTAAGGAAATGTTGTCAAGTTGTCACAGAAATCATCAGAAAAATTTACACAAACTGTAATAGAACTGATGATCAATAAGCTATGTAAGATTGCCCATGGAAACATCATAAAAGTTAAATTAAAATACTAAGTATCACTCATCAGACAAGAAGCAGACACATTACCCTCACTGTCCCACTGTATCCAGAGCCAATTTTGTAAAGTCCATCTTTACATAAGAGATAGAGGAAAAAACCATCACTCTGAAGTAGGCACTGGTCATCTTCATCTACAGATATTTCTTTCAATGGCCATTTGTGCATCAAGGCTGCCTTTTTTATCCCATTACTGAACCAGTCCTGGATTTGGATTTTGCCCACCAGAACTGCCTGCACACTCCGCTGAAGAGAGTTTAAAATGGTTGGCACCTAAACAGTAAAAGAAAAAGTGAGTGAAAAAGATGAAATTTTTTTAAAATGTTGTACCTTCTGTTCTAACTCCAGCTCAAGAAAGACCAAGAAATACCAACTCATCTCAAAAATAGTGGGGGGGGGGGGGGGGGGAAGGTAATTAAACAACACATCTTCTCAGAACTCATGAGAAGTACTCATTTACATAAATTCCCAGATACAGAGAAGTTTTAGTGCAAGACCTGAATAGTCTGACAAGCATGGCTGCCATTATTGGTGAGGATTGCAGAGATTGCTTGCAATGTCCTTCCTGTCTCTCCCCAGGCAGCCACCAGACTGAAGAGGCAAGCACAGGAAAGCGCTGTCAAGGACTGTCCCGTGCTGTCATTCATTCCCGTGCTACGGACTGTTATTTCCAAAAGCAGCTGGAACAGAGATTCTGCAGATAAAACACAGCCATTGCACAGATCAGTCACAAAATCATACAAAACAATTTCACTATCAATGGGAAAATAAAAAAGGAAAATACATTATATCTTTCCTCAGCTATTATGTTCAGAGCTAATTTCAGACAAAAAAGCATCTTAAATGCACCTGAATGATCCTTAACTTTTCTTCTTTTCAGCCAGAAAACATTAAGTCTGCATAATCACCATGGCTGAAGAAGAAAAACTACAAGTCCTTCTGTCACAGTGGAACACATTAACAAGAACTGGGCCAGAAAGTGTTATTATAGTAGACACTATTCAGTCTACCCCATCACTGAGATGATGTGTAGATCACTTGTCTACTCTTTATGACCATTACCCATGTTGAAGCACAACCCACTTCATAGGAACAAGCATTTCAAATTGAGGCTTGAAAATTATTTTGATCATATGCCTCTTTCCAAAGACTGTTTGGTGGCTGAACTTCTCTAACAGGTGTGAACAGAAATCCACCTAAATTTTCCCAAGAGCTGATAAAATTAATCACTAGGGCAGTAATCAAAAAGTTTTCTTTGTAGCTTTTTAATATTCCATGAATCAATACAAAGTAAGTTTTCTGCAGCAAATTACAATCTTTGGAGATGCAATACTGTTAAGTCATAAAACATGAAAAAATACATGAAGTCTAAAGACTTTTTAAAAATTGTCTTTAAACAACTCAGGCTACAGCCTAGACTTCTCTGCAGTTCTATCAACAAACATGGGATTTTAACTTAAAGGATATAGTCAATCATGCTCTCAAAGGCATCAGAAGTTCAACTTTTATTTTCAATATCATGTAAAAGAAAATTAATTTTCAGGGAAACTTTGGGATGGCCAGAGAAAAGAAAAACAAGAATTGTGACACTCTGCTTAGCAGTTCCACATAAATTACAAAATTAAACATCTAAGCTATAGACCACAACAGCAGATTACAAGAGAAATTCACTCTAAAACTGTACTCTTTCCAATAAGACCAAGTTTTTTATGTTTCAGTAAGAAAGTAAAACTCAATTTTTTAGGCTCTGATGCTCTTTACTTTGTTTCAGTGAGGAAGTACTCCATACATGCACCATAAGGACCTAACAGGCCAGAATAGTCAGTCAGTTGAGAACAAGCATGTTACCATCTCACAAATACTTGCCAAGAACCATTTTCTTCTGTCCAACACAATAACAGGTGTATGTTAATAAAAATACAGTAAGAGATGAGATTACCTAGGACTTCAGGAGGCTCTGATTGCAGGCCTTCTGGCTGCTGACCTTGGAGCACATTAAGTAGGGCTTGTAAGCTCCTGAGACACAAGGATGGATGAGAAAATCTCGTCTCCTTTATCAATTCAAAGACTTCACACAATCCAACTTCAATGATCTAAGGAAGTACAGATTTTTCAGAACAGATGTCAATATAGTATTTTTAGATCTTCATCAAAAAAGTATATCCCAGTGTTCACTGAACAAGACAATTACTCAAATAAAACTTGTAATATAAGATACAGTGTTAAACCAGAATCAAAATCAAGAATCCACCTATACAATTATACCAGCAAATATTACATGTAAGTCAGCCACTACATAAAAGAGCATATCTAAGCAGACTAAGTTTCCTGAAAGAATAAGGAAGCTTAAAATTTTTGCACAATAAAAGGCAAACTGTACCTCTGAGCCCTTCTAATTTCTATTCAGTTCACTCTTTGACAGTCTTCTTTTTCCTTGCTCATTAACGTGAGCCAGCAAACTAGAATGGTCTTGCAACCTGGCTTCACATCCTGAATAACAATACATTTGACAGCTGATACTGGCAGCTCTAGAACTTTCTCCTCCAAAGCCTCTGAGATTATTTTTATATTGTGACAAAAACAAAGATTAATTGCTAGTCACTAAAACTCCACATAAAAGACATGCATTAAACCAACTAACAGAACATGTTTAAAAGCCCTGTTAGAGCCATCTCTAACTTTCCCTTTTAGAATTCCTGGCTATTCTGAGATTACAGTCATGCTTCTCTTCACTGACTGCTCCCTTGCACTTCTTCTCAGACTCTGTGTTTAATAATGATGAAGATGAAAGAGAGGAGGGTTAGCACATTACAAATAAGCAATTGTATCTTAAAAACTTCACTATGTCTTTTGGTCAGGAGCAGAGCCCCCATAAAGTATTTAACAGAGACTCATCCCTGAGTAAAATCTAAGGAAAAATACAGAAATGCGAAAATAAATAACATTGTTAATGCAACTGCCACCCATGCTTATAACATATATTCTGGAAGTCAGCTCTAAATTCTACTGGATGCCTTGCAACTGGCTTTGCTGACCTTTAATTTGATTCTCATCTTTCAGAAATTATTTTACCATCTATTTTTTCTTGGAGGCAGGACAAAAACATAACCAAGTCAAGTCCTCAAAGCACAACAGCAATTTTCCTACTAATTACACCTTACATTTCACATCTGCAATGGAGTAGGGGGAAAACAGATGCATGGAATCTACAGTGAAAAAAACCTATCAACATAATAATGTTTTTTCCAGGATCTAAAACTCACCACCATCCTCAAGGCTAAAAAATAAAATACATTTTCACACATTTTTATAAATGCCCTTCCAGTTCAGTTATAGTGTCTTTGAGAGAAACTAAGTTTATTCTTCACAATCTTCAGACAGAAGACCTCATATAGGAGCTGACAGAGGCAGCCAGAGAAAGTAGAGAACATAACCCAGTGGAAAAGTTCACAGTTTGCTGAACTTCCACTACAGTAGGAATCAATAAGAAAGAGTTCTGCTGGGATGTTATCAATTCTCCAGAGGTTTTGGATTGGTTTTTAAATATCTGAGATCAAGAGATTGGGTAGGCTTCATAAAACAGATCTATTTACTGTATTATCTCATGTATGTATATCTTACATATATATATATACAGATATAGAAATAGTGTGTGTATCTCTCTACCTCTCTCCTCCAAACCACACTCTGAAGGGCAGAATAAGCAAATAGTTCTTTTCAGGACATCTTAAGCTTGTTCTCACTGCTCTCTGAAAAGTTTTTGAGCAAAAACAAGCACTGTGCTGCCTCAGCTTGTGTCACAGCCTGACTGCTCTTACTGATGCTCTCTGTGCAACCATTCTCCCACTCCCTTTGCCACACCTTTGAGACTTCAGGGCAAAAGTTTAAGACTGCTTAACAAATCGTACCCAAAACTCTAGCCTGGATGCAGACATTGTGAATCCTAACTAATTCCTAAAACCTCTCCTATTTCATCTTGAAGTCTTATCTATGCCCTTGTTTTATTTCCTTAATCTTTCCTCTCATTGTGAGCATTATCCCCAATGCTCACATTTCTATAATTAAAATTACACACTACTCTGAATAAATTTATATTACATACATACACAAAAAAAGAGAACATTTACAAAGGTAACATTATCCTAATGAATTTTAAAATGCATAAAATCAGTCCCTAAAGAAAGTAATTATTTGTCTTTTATTTTTTGTTACAACTTAAAAATTTAAATTTTTGCTTAAGTTATTAACAAAATGTATGCCAGGGAAGGAACAAAGAATATTTAAGTCAGTTCATTCCACCTTAATCACTTTAATCCAGTATTTGTCTCTTTTAGTATAGGGCTTTTGTGGATCATTCATTACTCAGCCTTAAGTTTAACATCTGGGGGGGAGGGGGGCTGTCTCTCTGTGTGTGTGTGTGTGTGTGTGTGTGTGAAAGGTGTGGGAAATACCTCTCCTTTACTCTGCAAATTACAAATCTTAATCAACAGAACTGAACCTACTCCAGAATTCCTCACTATTAGCTAAGATACTAAATAAATAAGGTAGCAAATAAGTATGTTAGACAAAGACAAGTGTTTCCTGAGAAACCAAAAATATAAAGCTATCAAAACAAGTTACTGAACTATCTGAACAAAACCAAAACACAAATTTCAAATTTTTTGTTGTGCTAGTATCTGAAGAGCAGCAAAGTCTGTCTCTTAATGTTAGAAACAACTATTCTCAATCTTATTATAGAAATTGCATAGGACAACTTCTGATTCCAAAATACATTCTACTTTAAGGCTCTAACAAACCTGACTCCCTCAAGTTTAAGATCTGAAAGAAAAATACCTCAATAGAACACCCAGTCACCTTAAGCTACAAAATTGTAGAATGTTTTCAACTTACTCTCAATTAAACAAAAAACCACCAACACACCAAGGACTACACTCTAGAGAACCTCTAAGAGCACAAACCCTAGCCACACTTTTTTTCATCTTTCACCTCACTGTCAAACTCAAAATACATCAGTATCTTTTTTAATAAACTAACAATTACTATCAGAAATTTGTCTTGCAAATATTGTGAACCTTAGAAACTTTATAATAACTGTCGTCTTTACAGTTAACAAACTAAGCCCTACACAATATTGTTCATTATCATGAGACAGACACCTGTATCCGGGATAGCAAAAGATTTACAAGTCAGTCCCTAGAAGTTTTACTACATGTGAGACAGTTCCAAGCAGATGCTTTTTTTAAAAGTATGAATGCAAGTCCAATTGTTACCTCCAAGTGACCTAAACAACCCTGTATTACCTAGATAGTTATGAAAAATACTGAGGTTGTATCAGGCATCTAAACATATTTTTGAACCATAAATTCTCAAATTTGATATTTTGTAGATACTTTACTAAAAATTAACAGTGTGAAAACATATTAATTTTCACCAATTTTATATTTGCTGTACTGAATGCAACAAAAATCGCAAGAATTTTGTATTTTGAGAGAAGTTTGTTACTTACAGTTTCCCTATCATTTTTTCTAAGCCACCATCTTTGTAATTAGCTGTCCAACACAACACCAATACTTTGGTTTCCACATGCAGGTCTTCTGTCCATATCCCTGACAGATCTCATCCTTCTTGGAACCTCTTTTAATTTCTTTTTAAAACATCATTCCATGCTCCATAAATGCTAGTAGCTACATTGCCTTTTACTTAAAATTAAGCACCCACAAGCACTTGCTGATTCATTTAATACAATCCATGAGTACTCAAATGCAGTTCATAAACAATGCTGACTTTATTTCTAGCGACCACATATTGCAATCATCAATCATGAAATTTCAGTTGGCTGACTTGGTTATGCTTCTCTGCAATTCACCACTACTATTTCCAGGAGTGCCAACTTTACCCCTCATATAACAACACCTAAATGCAATCATCTATAAAATCCTAATTTTCTAAGCCACTCAAATATTCTACATAACCACAGCTGCAACCACCTTTTTTAATTCAGCATTTGTATTGGTTTTCGGCCAAATATATACAAGGGAAGTTAATTTGAATATGCTTTTTAGATTCAGAAGAACAAAACAAAGCACGTTCCATAGCATTAGTAAGGTAACAATGAACACAACTAAATGTATAGCTTTGTAATACATAGTAAAAAACTAGTGAACCAACAAATTGAAAAAAATAAGAAAAAAAATCAGTAAGTCCTTTATTTCTGACTTTCCACCATTAATCCTACTGTAAGCATAGAAGCAGTCAACAGTTAAAAAACCCACTCTAACTGTTCAACTATAGCATCAAAATCTTAACATTCAGTAGAATCTGGAGCTGTCAGTACCACAAAGGGCACTAAAGCCAAAAAAGGGAAAGAATAATGGACAGTTGCTGCACTTACACGGATACCCAGCAAAACATCTTAGGAACCATTCCACCAAATTATTTCCATTATTAGAAAGACTTATTCTTTTTGGGGGGTAAAGCAAAAAAAAGCACCCTTTACAATTATGAGCTGGTAGCCCCTCAGAGATATTAGAGCTGCCTTATTTGCATCATTTCTGTGTAGATTTCTGAGGCAGGAGGTGTTCAAGTACCAACACTTTAAAAGGAGTGCAACTTGAGTGTTTAGCTGACATTCAATTGACTGTAATTTGGGCAGGTACATAGATCACCCTAATTCATTAAATGATTCTAGAATGAACTAGATGCACTACAAATAAAATCACAGCAGTGTTCTAAGCAGCTGGCTTATACTGTTGCTCTTTAATCCCCAAAAAGAACACACCAACCTTAGATGACGTACATGGCACACTTTAAGTGGTATCAGTTACTTGCCTTTGGAAGTTTAATAGGTGGCTCTTTGGGCTCCTCCTCTTCATCACTGTCTGAATCCCCACTCTGGACACTGTTCTTTGAGGCCAAAGACACAGACGCTTCCTTTTTCTGCCACTCCAACACACAATGGCGGACATTGCAGTAAACATTAAAAGCTGAAGGATTGCTATGTAATCTGATATCTGGTATGGTTATTGTACTCTCTAGGCTTTCAGTCTGAAAAACAAGATCAGTTTTAGTTTAGTAGTTTAGTAAAGTTTCAAGCTTTGCTAAATATAAATAATCTCAACAGTCTCAATTTTGACAGACCAATTTATTTCTAAACTAGAGACAACTTTCCTGTTGAAGTACCTAAAGGTCTATTGCAAGCAGGGAAGAAAGGAAGAAGAGGAAGGCATTTCAATAGATTCCATCTAGCTTTAGCCTCTACCTCTCATAACTTGATGAGGACACCGGGACTAAAAATGACAGGAGCTCAGGCTACAGAATGATCCAAACCTGTGCCACAGTGGTAAGAATAGCAGAATCAAGCTCTATCTCCTCAACAGCAGTCTGTTTTGGAGGTTTTAATTATAATTGAATTTTAAAATACATGCCTTGTTATTCTAGTTGTTAGTTTTAACCTGCTGTTAAATACTAAAAATTTAAGATGTTTGTTAAACATATACTAGAAATTTAAAAACCCACTTGTTTTCTCATTAGATGAAAACTGATGACAAGTTTAAAAACTCCTGTCAGGATGCTGCAGATAATAGTTTTGAGAATAATAATCTAATGGACTAATTACTAAATAAAGAAATCAAGGCCTATAACTTAACAAGACACTATTCTGTTTTCAGAAGCCCTGAGCCACAAAGTATGAGCTGGGAAATTGTTCTGAGAAACTACCACTACCATGGCCCACCTTGGTACCTACCACTGGTGCATTACTGTCAGCCTTGGCCAAGACACAAAGGAGCCTTCATGAGGCTGCCACTGGACTTGGAAAAATAATGTGAGAAAACATTTAAAAAAAAACATTTTTAAAAATCTGCCCTGTACTTTCCCAGTCTGAAACAGTAAGATGGGAGAGGAGGTATGAGGACTGAGAGGACTGACTTGAAAAAACAAAACTCCACAACAATTAACTCCCAGGCAGGGTTGTGTACTAGCAAAGACCAGGCTGCTATCAGCAAAGGCTTTGTAAACTGGACTTCAGGCATATGGGAGGAAGCAATTCTCTGTAAGTGCTTGCTGTAGACAGAGGGCACACAGATCATGTAAGGAGAGAAGGTCCAGGTTAAGAGTGCAGGACAAATTTGCTTGACCATGCAAGGCAAAATGCAGGGGATTATTAGGCCAGACAGACTCAGGGTCATGACTAACTTCACAAGGTCATTTCTGGTTTCATTCTTGTATTCTTGAGGGACAGGGGGAGGAAGGGCACAGTGAGAGTGGAGGCTTTTTGTCTTTTTTTTTTTTGTTTTATTTATATGGTATTAATACTGTGCATTGCCACATTCATCTGGCATGAAATTACACAGTGAAATTATACTCCAGTGATTTGAAACAGATCACTGAGAGCAGTGATGGGAAGGAGAACATTAAACTAGCAGAGGAGAGGTAAAAGGAATTTGAGAACCAGTGAAGTGGGTAATATTTTAATGGGGTGATTTTTTTTTTCTACAATATAGTTGCCACAATTTTCTACATCAAAACCACTTTTATCTGCACATACATTTTTATTAATACCAGAAACAACACAAGACTCTAAGACCTTTTAACACTGTATGTTAAAAAACATAACAAAAAATTCAAAATTACTTGAAAATATTTAATCATTCACATATTCCCTATTTTTGACTATAATATTATTCTGACTGTACTAGTATGTATTTGCCTATCCTTCCTTTCCATTATTACTAAAGTTACTGCAAGCCAGAACATTAAGAAGTAATGCTTTACTATGCAACCTATTTTATCAAACACATTGTGTGGTAATTTTTCTCACCTGCATCAGTGGTAGCAGTAAGCACAAAAATATAAATATAATGAAGTAGGAAAAAGAAAAAGCTGGAAAAAGTTCTCTACATGTATACTCATGTTTGGCAGGTTTTTTCTTTAACTCAATAGAACTTCTACCATAAGGACTGAAAGACAGCAAAGTTTAGTCCTTGTTCAATATTAATATCTTTGAAATAGTAAAGCTCTTGTTAGAAATCACACAATATTAAATCAGTGCAAGAACCCAAGGCACAACCTCATATGTTATTCCAGTATCAAACAATCAAAATAAATTTGGATTGACCCCACTGATAATGAGCTCCTACATGCTTTGATGTTTGACACCATAGAACTGAATGGTTTTAAGATGTAACTCTTCTGTTCATCAAGTACTCATACACATTACCTCAAAATTTTTTGCAACTCCAGTTAAGGCAAATACACAGTACAAGCTTTCAGCTTTAAAGCTAGCTCAGTTGAATGGCACAGGTTAAATTCCTCAGTAAACTTAGTTTACTAAAGGTTTTTACTGACAGTTACAGAAAGAGAAAGCTATTTCAGAGGCTCCAGATATTTATCTGAAAGTTCACTTATCTATTTAATATCACACATTGTAATTGTAACTTCTGTGAAGAGTTTCCATTCCAATTCTTTCTTGTCAGCTCAGCTAAATCTTTGATCCTGAAGAGCCTAAGTTCTGTAGCTCATACAGTCTCATTTGAAACAGACTGGCCAAACTGTTAAACCAGCACAGATAATTTTAGACATTACAGTGCTAGATAAAAATCAATGTATGTTTTCTTGCCTATTAATAACAAGCTGACTAATTTTCAGAAATAAACTCCTTATTCCAAATACTTTACAACTGTTAACCAGTAAGCACTTTAACTATTCCATCTCTGTGTTCAGTGTTTTGCTTTTATACAGCAGTGCATGAACAATACAATACTTGCATACACTAATTGCCTACAGAGACTTCAGGACAGCACAACATCCTCCAGAAACTTCATCGTAAGATAAAAAACACTGATGTGACTTGTGATGGATTTGCTCAAGTCTAAGTGGTTTAACTATAATACTTATAGTTGCTAGGTCTTCAAAACAAACACCTGTTGAAAAGTGGATGCATATAATAAGCAGGTTCTACAAACATCACATTCTTAGATTTCCTCTACATAAGGCAAGAACTGAGCTGACAACAACAAAAAAGAAACCAGTAAAACTTTCTGCCCCATCTAATGCAAATGATCATTCAGTGAGCAGCTTTTTTTGTTGTTTTTTTCTTTTCTTCAACAGTGGTAGAGGAAAGTATTCAAAACAGAAATCTGAAGTTTTTCCCATATGAAACAAGTGTTCTTCCTTTCCAGGTAACAGATTCCTAACTTCACTAAGATCAGATACATTGAACAAGTCAGAAAACTGGGATTTGAGTTCATCCCATCATCACCTGAAAGCTTACTTTTCTGCAGCTAATGAATACCTTCTACACAATCATAAAAACTTCCCCAATATTATGAGACTCATGATATCATCTGTACAATCTTGCTGCGGACTCAGATTTTGAGGTAGAATAGATCAGTAAGAAAATATAACCAATACCTGTACCTACAGAAACTCACTTATTACTTCTTTTATTAAACTAATAAAGTCTGTCTTAACTTATAATTCTCTTAATGATATTGCATTTTATGTTGGCACAAAATACATCTACGTTGTCAAGAAAAATAGCAGAATATTAAACCAAAACGTTAATCAACTTCTAAGAACTCACTAAAGCAATTTATTGATTTTGCACAGAACCAGAATCATTAATAATCCAAACAGACTCCTCTTGAGATATACGATAAATTATTTCAGAAAGAAACAACACCTTACAGCCTGTTTTCATGGTATTAAGAGTACTGAGAGTCACATGACACTTGGAATAAGGTGAAGAGCAGCAATCACTTTCTCTGCCTCTGAATGTCCAATTCTTAATGGCTGCTGGGATATTGCAATCCAAAGCGCTCATTACATTTGACTACAAATTCAGCTTCCAAAGTGCCTAAGCAGAAGATGAGATGATAGCTTCTGTACTAGCTTTCCTCCCAAAGCATCTGGTTTCTTGCAAACTGAAATTGCTACCACTGTCAAAAAGAAGAGAGCTTACAGACTGGAAAATAGAATTATGCTGTTTGATTCAGTAGTTTTCATATGAGCTGTAATGTCACAGACATATTTTCTGAAAAATCCTTTGCTAGGATTTTTTCTCCTGAGAAGCTGAGAGGCCTCAGAAATGAAATGTAAACAATAATTATCTGCTGCTGTGGAAGGCAACAGGTGCATCTTTGATTGGCCTAATGTGGATTGTTTCTACTTGGTGACCAATCACAGTCCAGCTGTCTTGGACTCTGGTCAGTCACAAGATTTTATTATCATTCCTTTCTATTCCTTGCTAGTCTTCTGATGAAATCCTTTCTGCTATTCTTTCAGTATAGTTTTAATATATAATTTTCTTCTAATATAATATATATAATAAAATTATAAAACAGCCTTCTGAACATGGAGTCAAGATTCTCATCTCTTCCCTCGTCCTGGGACCCCTGTGAACACCACCACACTGTAACACAGTGGGACGTTCTGAATCTTCATCTTTGCTGTTTGACTTGGTGCCACCAAAAATTAAACGTGCACCTTATCAAATGAAGATACATGGTGAAACATACATTGTAAAACTTAAATATCCATCATACGTGAAGATTTTATTTCTTGTGTGTTACTTTTTATTTTCTGAAAGGTAAGAAAGACTCTTATGAGGGAGAGATCAAAGCGCAGATGCTCACACCCTGATGCCTGGCTTGTCCTTGTAAACGTATACTCCCTGCTAACTGGAAGAATGAATTATGTAGGAGAGGGTAAACAGCACAGGTTTGGTTCAAAAGATAAGAGCAACCTACTCCTAATTGCTCTTCTCAGTTAGCATTTTGTAATGTTCCAGTACACTCAAGGATAGCAGTGCAAAAAACCAAAACCCTCTGGTGTCCTTTGCACACCTCACACATAAAGAAACTGTTTTCCCTAAAGATGAAACCCATACATAGCTTATTTTCTGACCTATTTGTTTTCTTCCTCTTGAATCAGATGACTGTGGTAATGTTTTATTCTTAAATATGATGGAAATAGACTATAATCTAAGAGAGGAAAGTTAATCTGCTGTTAAAGATGGGTCAGGTTATAATAACCATCTGATCTAATCCATGTGTAACACTGGGAAGCTCACCCAATTCTTTTTCAGACAGTCAAAAGATCTCTTAGAAAGGGATGCCCTCTTGAGGTTGAAAGGCCAAATACAAAAGCCACTGAAAACAATGCCAAATTATTTGAGAACCTACGTGTGTTTTTAATGAGACAATATTCATCCAAGTCAATGTGTTTTATACATCTATTCATTAGCTTACAATGAATTTGTCTGCTACATGAACCTCCCCCTTAAAGTTTTATT
This sequence comes from Agelaius tricolor, assembly GCF_023055355.1. NCBI lineage: Eukaryota > Metazoa > Chordata > Aves > Passeriformes > Icteridae > Agelaius > Agelaius tricolor. The sequence continues at coordinate 44,830,447 of NW_027269267.1, read as the reverse complement.
ACTCCCATTTGCAGAAAGCTAAAAAAGTCACAGCTTAAAACTTCTGCATAAACTAAACAGGTAGACACCAAAAATTTCCAGTACAAGCTGTGTTTGGTGGACTCCAACTTTTCAGTATTCTTCAAATAACATTATGAAAACAGAATATGAGGAACTGTGGGTGTCTGTGTAAGTCTCTCTCAATCCAAGGGTCCTAAGCAGCACTTGCATGAATTAACAGCAAAGGGGGAAAATATCCAGGGTGTCTGAAGGGGGAAGGGGAGGTTAACAGGAATATTCATAGAGTTGGGAAAAGTTACATGGCCTTACAATTTTCTGGCGATATTCTTTGCCAAAAGAAAAAAAAAGTGGGGAGGGGGCAGGTATGGACTGGAATCCAAGGTGCTACACCCATGTCTAACAATCAGGTACTTGTTTTCTATTTAAAAGTCACTTATGTCAGCAGTGAATTTCTAAAGCCAAAATAGACTGCACCACACAGAAAACTTTTGTACCTCCATTTAAAAAATAGATACTAAACCACAAACCAAAAAATGAGGGATAGTTCAAAGACCAGTGATCACAGCATGACCCACCTTAGAAACAGAATAAGGCTCAAACTACTGAGCTATTTAAACATCAATTAGAGTTTTGTACCTAAAATGTTCTAACATTTAATGCTTAAATGGTGGAAATAATTTTCTTCCAGTTGCTCAACAATTGCTTCTCTTTTAAATTTCTCTCCTCTTCCATTACTCAATCATTTTTAGTAAGCAGGGGATATAAATAACAAAATTTTGGGTTACTTCATCTTACTCTTCATTTAAGGCCCTCTCTTATAAATAATTATTTAAGAGAAAGCTTCCATCTCTGTTCAGACTAAAAGACCTGTTTCTTCAAAAAATAAACCAATGCACACAAACTCTACTGCTCAGAAGTCCAGTAGGGAAAGACTTTTCAACCGCTCTATTTAAAAGATTCCAAATGGAAGCTCACATTTTCCTGACAATAGACACATCCATTTTCAGACATTCCAGTACAAAAATAATCACTGTGCTGATTCTGCCATGGTAAGCATTGGGATGCATTGAAAAGTACATAAAAAAACGAAACCAAAAAAACCCTCTAACAAAAAAAAACTACAAAAAAAAAATTAAAATCACCCAACTCTGTCAGTTTCATAACCTATAGATATGAAACTGGTTTTATCCTTCCCTTCTCTGCTACATGTCTCAGGAAATACACAATTTTTTGCTAACATGCTGAAATAAGCTGGAGTGCTTTTCTATACCCAAGTCACTCAGAATGAAGACCAATGTTCTAATGGTCAATCCTGGTCAGTTTCAGACAATATTTAGATAATGGCATCAGTAAAAGACACACAAAAACCCATTATGACTTTCAAAGATGTAAATCTCAATGCTTTAAGTAGAGACTGACTTAAACCCAAGAAAAGTCCTGAGAACAAGCTTCCATAGGGATGAGGTGAGGAGATTATCAGTTAGTGCCATATCCATAACTACTCACAAGAACTAGCCTTCAGTATGTTCACATTGTCTTGGCCAAGCACCTTGCCACTCCATCTACTCAACACAACTAAATTTAAGAACTACATTTGACTGCTAAGCTTGTCCACAGCCATTGTGTATTTAGCTTTCTACTTGGCAGTAAAACTAGGGTCCCACCAATGAGATAGACAAGGGTCCCTTTATACTGTAACAATGACCAAAGCCAAAGAGTTATCTTATTTTAAAAGCACGAGTTTCTATCACCAGACAGAACACACAAACTAACTATATTTCTTCGAATCTCTAACTTGGTTGTCTTTGTTGACAGTGGGTTGATAAAGTCATGGAGAGGACAGAGCTAAAATTTCTTATAGCAACTGAAGAAAGGACTGAGAAATTCAGTTTGGACCACAAATATTTTACTGTACAGTGCTGAGAACAGAAATGAAGATAAGCTCTCTCTATACCATAGTCAGAAGCTGCACTACTTGAGATAAGCAGAATAATCTGGTAAGTCTCCAAAAACTCAATACCAAATGAATAGATAGAGGGTTTGCTTCACCCTCCCAAAGCCATTTGTCTTGAGATACAGTAACTACATGAGGTTTGGCAAATAGGGATAAGATGGCCAAGTGGTTCTAAAGTGCATTTGTATTATAAGGGCATTCAGCTGACTAGAAAGTGTTTTCACTAGATACTTCAGTGGTTCTGTCCTTCAGAACGATTCCAAAACTGAGTTTTCTCTTTACTGACTACAAGCCTTCACACCCTCATGAAAATCTTTCCAAGACTGTAGCTTAAATAGAGAAATAACAGCTCTCTAATAGAGAAAGAATGCAGCACAGCAGTATTTTAAAATAGCACTGCTTCTGCATAAATTTATTCTCTCTAAAGAATAAAGATGTAAACATTTTTATTAAGTTCACTGTATGGTTCCCATGCATTTAAAGTGATTGGAGGCAGGGGTTACATGGGGAGAAAACAGGAATAGAATCACCTGGGTATCATTTATTACATTTTCCATTATGGAGGAATTTTCAGAGCTAACTTTGGAGTCCTAAGAATACTCCCTTTATCCTTTAGCCAATATGGCAAACTCTTTGCAGCACTAGTCTCTGTTTGCTACATGCAGATCTCAAAATTTACCTCTAAGACCAACATGTTTAGATACACATGGAGAACTAAAAACACTGTTCACATTACTTTGTGTTGAACATTAGCACCAAAAGCAGTTGAATAAGGTTAACATTGGTATCACAGTCACGTAAGATACAGTAAACAGACAATACTGGTCTGCTGTTAACTCCTCTAAACAAACACATTGTTAGTTACACTTAGGTGTTCTTGCATTTCTCTCAACTGCAGTTACTGTCATTTTTGAGTCAGGACTTTGTCAAGTTAGTTACAGGCTTACCTTGTTGCGTGTTTTTACTTTCAATTTAGTCTTCTGTTTTCTTTTCAACTTTTTCTTGCTAAAAAGTTTCTTACTTCTGAAAAAGAGAAAAAAAGCAATGAGAACAAAATAAATAAACTCCCTTCTGTACCTCATGGTAATAAGCACAGAGGGGAAAAACATCAGAAGCGCTCTATATTTTTTTTCTCATAGACAAAGGGAATAATGGCAGGTAGAATTTCAGAGTATAAATCAGAATACAAAGCACTTAAAATTGTGCTTTCCTAATGTTCCACTGAATTATGGGCCTTTACTCCCATCAATTTAAGCAGAATATCTGCTAGGAGAGAAACAAGTCCCTGAGCTTTCTATTGGCTTGCCCTATTGTGTCTATTACAAGTTCTTTAGTGCCACAGCAATGCTAGAAGCCAGAATTATTGACAATTCTCAGTAAAACAACCTGCTAGTACAGAACATTGCTTTGTAAAGTCTTTATCACACATAGATTCAAGCCTTCCAAGACAAAAAGTAAGCTTTAAAAATGTATCATTCAGCAGAAGATTCAGCTGATGGAAGAAACTGCAGTTTCTTTACCTTGTTTCGACTTTTTCCACCCTCACTTTATAGACTTAATGTTCATCCCTTTACATTACAGATCTAGCTAAGACACTTCTCTAAGCTCATTAAATCCTCTCCTGCCCACACCTCATTCCTACCACACTCTTTTTCTCCTCCATTTTATTACCCAGGAAAAATAAAAAAGACATCATACAAGAAAGACACCATACGCACACACACCTGTTCCATCACCATCACTGAGATTATTCTGAAATGCATGTTTTTTAACCTATTTTTCTAGGTTATAAATTCTACAAAAATAAGAAAAAAGTCATATGGTATCTGTGCAGCATACAGCTCACCTTACACAGGACTTCAAGTAAAAGCTACTAACATTCCTCTGTACAACAAACTTTACTCAAATAGCTTACAGTTCAGATTAGTTGAAAAATAAAAATAAAATATTACATCTGAAAATTCCAGGCAGTGAGAAGTTGCATTTTCAGTAACAGACTGAGAATCGGAAGAATCTTAATACTTTATTCAAACAACTTTGTTCTAAATAAAAATGCTGAGGTTCTAAAAGCATAGTGGTTACTGTCCTGTACAGCATTCAGACTGCAAGAATATAGAAGCCTCATGGTCCAGCAGTTAAAAGCTGGAAAAACTGAAGCCTGACCAACAGCCTGCAGTGAGAATACAAGGTCAAACACAGAATTCCTGCAGAGGATGCCACGAAAGCTGCCTCCTAGAAATTTCACCACTTTTCCCCTCTTGACCCATATTAAGAGGAAGGTATGTTCCTCAAGACACTTCCTGCAGAAACAAACCAGCTCACCACTTTGCTTATAAGGAACAAACACCATTATCCTGGAGTTAAAAGAACTGATTCAGTGAGCAGTAATTCCCTCACTATCCCCAAAAAGTTAAAGCTTACAAAGAGAATGAAGATGACTGCTCAAGGTTCCCCCAACAGTAAAGTTTCAATAGGTAACAGTATACAAACTATTTAAGAAGCAAGGAAAAAAAAACTTCATATAACTTTTACTACTCCAATTTCAGCAACCGAACTCCATAGCCTCACTATTCAGTTTTTCTTTAATTAGACATGTTTCCTTATTATCCTTTAATGCAGTTAATTCTTATTCTGCTGTCAAACATGAAAAACAGTGCAGCCCTTTCCATTCTGTAACCACTCAATCTTCTGCTCTGGACATAATGACCTTTTATGAAACTTGCACCCTAACTTTCAGTTTAGAAGTCCTGATGAAATTATCTTCTGGGCTCTCTCAGTCCATACCACACATAAACCATGTTGACCAAAGCTGAAAACAATACTTGCTGTTTGCTGTTAGGAAGAGGAAGAAGAAATGTCTCATACAGCTCCAAGGTCACATTTAAACTGCATTCCAGGTATTATTTGGCAGCTCCACAGCAATATGGCACAGAAGACCTATTTAACCCAGGCTAGCATGAAAACATTTCCCTGCAAACCTCAAAATTGAGCTTCCAATACTCTTTTGCTATCTGTGCTAATAATTATGCCTTTTAAACACAATATGATTTGGACTTAACACAGACAACTTGATAAGCATAGCTTTTTTTCTTTTTGTTTTAAAAGATACTATTTAAGTTGCCAAGACATTTCAAATTTAATCCTTCCTGCCAAAATCCCTGAAAACTCTCCAAATTTGTTACAGTCTGCAAACATTAAAAACACTTTTTCATCTTGTAAATATTTCACTGGACCAATCCCTGTAATTTTTGCAAGTATTTCTTCATGTTTACACATACATCTGAAAAACCCCCAAATTAAGCCTTTTCCCTCCCCCCAAGACTGGGCTCATTTCCATAGTAACAAAACCTCTGCCATTTGGCAGATGACCTTCATTTGTCATGACACCTACACAAAGTTTTTTCCAATTAGCAAACAGGAAAGATCAGCAATGGGTTTACTGATGGTGCTAAGATCTCCCTCATTCATACAACAACCATTAAAGATGCTGCAAACAGCAGCACAGTCTGACTGTTCCACTGTGGTAGTCTTTATCTTCAGCAAGTTTTGGGCTTGAATAATTTTACATGGAAACAGTTTGGGATAGAAATGCCACAGTAAGAACCCACAATTATGTCCCTGTATTTTCTAAAAATGAAACCTCAAGGAAGTGGGAAGTATACTTTCTTCCATTTCCAAACAAACCTCCAAAACAAGTAAACAATTAATTAATAAAAAAATATCTCATCACACTAATTTTATAAATAGTTCTGAGCACCCTACAATAACTATGCATAACACTAATGTATTCACAATGTATCTGCATGTAACAAAGATACATATGATCATTCACCGTTCTACTGTTATATACCAAAACACTGAGATATTTTAATATTCAGAAAAACATGGGCAAATATATTCATGAAAAACAATGTTAAGCAGATTATGAGTAATTTCCTGTTGGAAACCACATGTGTTAATTATAACCACAACTCCTCTACTACCTGAAGACTAACAAGATCTGATATGGCTCAGCTGGATTTTTTAGCTAAATTATTAATTATATTGCTGGTTAACAATTGTAAGCTGCTGCTAGCTGTCATTTGTAAAGATCTTGGTACTCTGTGCTGACAATCTCCTTCCACTGGCAAAAGGTCCTTAGCCTTCAACTTCTGACTCAGTTGTTGATACCATTTAGCTCACAGAAAACAAACACTCATTTTCAGCAAATCTCAGGCAGGCTTTCTGCAAACTGCTTCAAAACTTTGTAACACTGGAGACCAAAATTTGAACTGGACCACAAGCAAGTGCAAGTCAAATGAGCACGGAACGTAAAGACACCTTGACAAAAAATTACTTGTAGCAAATGGACACAAAGAAAGAGATAATGGTGCTATTACAGCCTTTACAGAAAAATCTGTTGAGAATAAAATAAATACCAAAAATCTTCAACCTTGGAATATGAAATAATTGCCTCAAATCAAAGGCAGAAATAAAAAAAGGAGGGGAAAGGGGAAGGTGGGTAATAACCAGTTGCTTGACAATTTAAAATAGGTGAAACAGCTGTTTAAATGACATGATTGCAATTCTAATCAGGCTTGTAGCACCTGTAGCAGGAGGAGTAAAGGCATGCTTTAGTTTATTTGTTCTAGACAAGAAGTAGCAACAGCTAGTACCTGGACTATCTGATGCATTATTAGGAGAACATTGTTCAGTGTCTCAACACCATTGCTCTTACTCTTTTAAAGAGATGAAGAAATGCAAACAGAGCATCTTCCCTCAAGGTGCAACAGTCTTGAACTGTAATTGATAAGCTTAAATTTGAGAGGGAAGCTTTACATGTAGAGCATGTGTTCCTCCCCTCAATGCTGTTACTGAATTACTCAACATGGACTAACATTATGTTAGTGTTACACCTGCATAAGATCTTCTAGACTATATGTTATACGAAGTGCGTGTATAATAAGTGGAAAAAATATTATTCTGTCTCTGCTGCTGAGGCAGAAAAGGAACAACAAAAGCTTTATTTAAGTGCTGTCTGACCTAAAACCTTTGCTTCTGAAACATGGTACCAAAGACTACGGTAGCTAGTACAGTATTAGACACAGTTCTGCTGTTGAATCTTTGAGTACCCTTTTGAAAAATTTGTGAATTTAGTAAACCACATGCTAACACATGCTCAATTTTTTAAGACTTCCAAGTGACTTTAACTCAGTGCATTTGTCTAAACTTGCTTGCTCTGGTTCAAGGGCTACCCATCTTTGGGAAGAAGTATACTGTTGACAGGACAAGTCTAGCCAAGAGTTGCTGCGTTCAGACAAATGAGAAATACATTCTGTTACTCTGTTTCCATAAGTGATAACTCAACACTCATCTTTAGCTTAAAGATTCAAGGGCTTGTGAAAATTTGCTTACCAGGCAGCAGCCACTCAGTAAACATTGAAAATGAAACAGTCAGGTTTGTGGTATCAAACAATTCTTTTGTTTCCTCCATTAGGTGAACTCCTGCTGCGGGTGATCAACTTGGTTAGACAAGATGCAAGAAGCATTTGCTTCTGAACAGCCCAAAGTGAAATCCCAAACTCAGATTGTCAAGAAGACCACAACAGCAAGCTATTATCACTCATCATGTAGTGATGAGTGATACACTTATCATGTAGTCATCATCAAGTTTGAGGGTGTTTCATCACAGCATCAATTTACTGGATGCAGTGGCAGTGCAGGTGAAGTTCAGGAACCTGAAAGAAGGGAGCAAGACAAAAGCAGCATCACAACCCTAGACTTCCTAAGAACAGACCTCACCAGTCAAGAACAGCCTGTTGTTCATCAGTCATCTTTGAAGAATCCACAGGATACAGTTCTCTGGAGAGAAAAGAGAGCAGAAGAGCTCTCCAATGAAGGCTCAAGTTCTACACACAACTTGCAACACTCTATCTGGAACACCACCACAAACTCTGGGTGCTCCAGAACAAGAAACACTTGTTTACCAGAGAGAGTCTGAGAAAGGCCACTAAGATGCTTAAAGAACTGGAGGTTCTGTTGTATGAGGAGTAACCAAGCAAGCAGAGATTGTTTAGCTGTGAAAAGAGAAAACCTACGAGGGTGGGGGAGGAATAGCCTCCATGTGAATACATCCACCTCCATCTGATGGGAGAGAGCAGAGATGATGGAAACATATTCTTCTAGGCAATATCCACTGACAGGCCAAGAGACAATGGAGGGGAAAAAAATTAATACGGGAAGTTCCAATTACGCCCAAGAAGTGTAAAAATGGTCAAAGAACTTGTCCTGAAGAGGCTACACATTCTCCTTCCCTGAAGATACTGAAGAAACAATTGGACAATGTTCAATTGTAGAGTTCAAAAGTAAAACAACCTGCTCCGGTTGATCCTACTTTGAGTGCTCACAGTCTCCAGAAGCCCCTTCTAATTTCAACTATTCTGTGATCTTCACCATTTGCTTATGAAACAAAGTAAAATTTGACTGTAAAATAAACATGCTTCTGCATTGTGGAAAGACTATTTTTTCTCTTTCTGAGTTTTGCATTTCTCCTGGTGTCATGCCATGTTTCTGATTATGTTTCCAAGTAGAGACATACTGAGCTTTTCATCTGTTCACCATCTGGATCAGCAAACAGACATCAAAATCAGGCACAGGAGCAACTTCTATGGGAATTAGTCAGCATAATCAAACTTTCAGTAGTACATAAAGCTAACAAGAGAATGAGGCATGAAAACTACCTTATCACACTTAAAATATATGCCTGCATTAAGACAATCCAGTCACTTTAATTGATCCACACTTTGTTGGAGACAACCAACACCCACAGGTCCACTAAGAAGGGCATGACAGAGAACATGCTTATATGCAACAATCAAGAGCTTCTCTGTGCAGATGAACCAACACGGGCACTGCACAGAATCTTTAACAAGACTTTTTTACAAAAAGCTTGTGCACATGGCATGTCACCTGGAAAACTAAAACTAATTTGTCAAATGAAAGGTACTCTAGAATCAGTAAAAAGAGTGTCTGGAAAGACCCCCAAAAGGTCAGCATTTCCATTTCCTGGTCTATCATAGAAGACCAAGGGTCCTGGTCAATGACAGGCTGGTTGTGAGTCAGCAGTGCCCTGGCAGCCAGGAGGGCCAACCCTGTCCTGGGGTGCATCAGGCACAGCATCATCAGCCAGGCAAGGGAAGGGGATTGTCCTACTCTGCTCTGCACTGGGGCAGCCTCATCTCAAGTGCTGGGGGCAGTTTTGGGCACCACAGTGTAAGAAAGACATTTCTTTACTGTTAGCATCCAAAGGAGGGCCAGGACCATGGTGAAGGGTCTGGAGGGGAAGCTACATGAGGAGCAGCTGAGGTCACTGTTCAGCCTGGAGGAGACTGAGGGGAGACCTCAGTGCAGTTACAACTTCCTCATGAGGGGAAGAGGAGGGGCAGGTACACATCACTCTGGTGACCAGGAGAGGACTTGAGGAAATGGCATGAAGCTGAGTCAGGGAAGCTTAGGCTGGATATCAGGAAAGCATGGTTCATCCAAAAGGGTGGCTGAGCACTGGAACAGGCTCCCCAGGGAAGTGGTCACAGCACCAAGCCTGACATTTCAAGGAGTGTTTGGACAATGCTCTCCAGCCCATGGTGTGACTCTGGGGGATGGTCCTGTGCAGGGCCAGGAAGTGGACATGGATCCTTGAGGGTCCCTTCTGACACAGGATATTCTATGATTCTAGTTAAATTCCATTGCATTCCCAACATCTCTTTTCCCTAGAGAGATATTAAACACTGCCAATGATCACACTCCCACCATGTCCCATGAAATCCTACTAAGAGAACTCTTTCTGAGGTATTTTTAAATTGTCTTTATGGCAATTAAATACTATTTTTCATATCTTCATTACAGAAAAATCAGTTTCTTTTTCTCTTTTTCCACAATTTGCTAGATTTTTTTTCAAGTCTGAGGAAAAATGAGTCTTCTGACAATTAAGCAGTCTCAGTTCAGCCTAAGCCATAACTCATTTACATCATTACCATCTAATTTCACTATTCTTTCATAGTAACGGGTCCCTTTTCAGAAAACAGTGGAAAAAACAAAAGTGGGGAAAAAAAAAGTCCCACAATGCTGAAATACAAAGAAAAGGTCAAGAATTACCTCAGATTTCCTACAGAAAAGAATCTTTCACAATTTTAAATAAAATTCTGAAATGTTCCAGAATGGCTACTTCTGAATTACAATCACTTTATAATTTTATAGAATGTGTAGAATCTCTCATTAGGTACCTTTTATTCATTGCTGATTTTACATTTTTGCTTACTGGTTTGATAGTGGGATTTTCTGGAGCAAAACATTTACAATTTTAACTATATCTTCTACAGTTTTGCATCCTCTGTTAACTTTTTCATCTACAATCTCAGTTCCAGCTCTGAAATTGTCAGAGAGAGACTATACAGTTCAGGACCTAGGACAGATCCAGATGCAGAGCAACAGCTACTACCTGTTCTCACAGGCTTCCCCTTCAACAGCCATTCCACAGCATCTCTCCAGGGTGGGCTCCTGTGTAGCTTTAAATCTACTTTACAGTTTTTATATCCAGAACAAAGGCAGCAGCCAAATCATCAGGCTGAAGGTAACACACCTAAAAATTCTAGTTGAGGAAGGATACAGTCTAGGCAATGATACAACAGGAGCAACAGATGTTGCTTTTCTTACTTGCACCTGCTTGAAAATCACAGAAACGTAAGTACCTGATAGGTCCCAATTAAGTCACTCCAAAGGTCTCCCTTTTGTAGGCTGAACAATCCCAATTCTCTCTGCCTTTCCTCATAGGAGAGGTGCTCCATCTCTCTAAACATCTTGGGTGCCCTCCCTTGGACTCCAGCAAGTCCATGTCCTTACTGTAACAGGGACGTACCTGGATCATGCCCAGCCTCTCACCCACTACTACCCCCAAATCCTTCTTTGTGGGGGGCTACTCCATCTGTTCCTGTTCATCCCCAAGCCTGTGTTAATAACAAGGGCTGCCCCAACCCAGGTGAAGCACCTTGTACTTGGCCTTGATAAACCTTTTGAGATTCCCATGGGCCCAAGGGAATGTTTCCAGGTACAAGCCCAAGGCTGGAGTAAGAGCTCTGATATTCATCTGCTATAACAAGATACACCAGACCTGCACCAGACTTTGCTGTTGTACAGAAAACCAGAAGGGATTCTTCTGATGAAATACAACAATGTACATTTTTAAGGTTTTTTTCCTTCTCTTCCGTAAATGAGTAATCTATCTGACACTTGATCACACAAAGAACAATACTGTTATGAAAAGCAATTTAAAAGCAACCACAGTTTCTGCTGGACATCCTTATTTCCCAAGTCATTTACTCCATTCTCTGAATTGCCCCAAAACAGTTCTTGAATCTGTAATTGAGCTTCAAGGAAACTTAATATCAAACACAGAGAACTACAGCTAATAAATATCAGTTCACTCATCAGCAAGAAACTTACTATACACACATCTCATTGCCATAGAAGTTCAACTATAAGAGCTTCAAAATAAAGGAAAGGGAATACTAAGGAAAAAGTGGTTATCAAGTCTGCTCAGAAGATCTGAGGAGATGTCAAAATTGTGTGACCATCTTAATTGAAAGGACATCCCGACTTGCTGTCAACAACTGAGAAGCATCTGGCAAACAGCCAAAGGGGAACAAAGAAAAGAAGTTGTTCAAGAGAAGTTTGGAACATACAAGCGACTGCTCGCATGAAGGAGTTGACATTGATAAGAAACAGAACAAAGCAAGTGGGCAGAGCTTCAATGGCCTAACCTATAGGCAGAGAAGAGCTTTTATGACCAGAGAACTGAGTATCAATAAAACTACATAGAGGCTGCATGTTGTCAAGGAGATGAAGATACCATGTGAAAAAAAGCAAGCAACAAACCTTGCTGTAAAACATACTGGAGTTACTGCTTGCATACTCCCTATTTTGGTACCTCTCCACATGTACATAAGCTTCAGTCTTCAGCAGTCTTATTTCCATGAACTGGACAGTTACTTTTTTTTGAAAGCAACTACTTGTTTTAAGAGCCTCTACATACATCATCTCCCATATACCCTCCCTGTACCATACACAGTATAGGTATATGTACTGTGTCCTTGCAAACAAAATACTTTTATTCCTCCTATCTCAATGTAATCTCTCAGCACTGTTATTTCAGCTGCCAAGAATTCTACCATCTGTAATGAAAAACAGCCTTACAAAAAGTCCCATAAAGTAACCCAAAGTAAACAACTCACCTAAACAAAATGCTACACACCTTCTACAAAGCTGGCATACATAATGAGTCGCTTTAAGGCATGTGCTTTAACATTGCATCTTTAACTGTAAAATGGGAGATGCTCAGAAAACGGCTCTAATGTTAGGCCCAGCCTATACCAAACATCTGATTCTGTCCTCACTTTTGTGTTTCTCCATCTAACTCACACCAACACAGATCTACCAATTAGTGTCAAAGTGGTGCAAGTCAAGAGGACTCAGCAAATGTTCCATGACATTTAGAAGTTGTTGAAGCACCCTGCAACTGAACTTTTCTAAGGCTTTCCACGGTTAACTTTCCTTCCTAGCAGATACCTTCCATTGATAACTTAGTAGCCAACATGGTTATCCTTCAATCTACTGCTGGAACATCCAGGACACTTTCAACTATGGGGAAGGACAGTGCCAGCAGGCTGCAAGAATAAAGAAGGGAAATAAATATCACTCAAAACCTTCAACGTGCTCTTGCCTTGGTAAACAAAATGTCTGCTTACAAACAATAGCTCCAAGAGCTTTTTAATGCTTCCTTTTCCATATCAACTACAGTAATGCCTATCAAGTTTCCAAAGGGACTTGCCATAGTACAGTTGACAGGGAACTAAACACATATATATAAACTGAAAGCTGGCACACAAATGCTTATCATACAAATATATAAATTCTCAGTGTAATGCCAAACTAAGTATTGGCAAGCTTTATGAAATAAACATGCACCACGTATATACTATACTATATACTTCCATCACAAACAGACCCAAAATTTTACAAATTACAAATAGAAAAAAACCAAGAATATTGATTTCTGAAGAAATAAATGTACTAAATCTTTTCACTTTGATTTGGCAATGAAATCTACAGAGCACCTGAGGAAAAAAATGCTTTATATAAGCCTGGTTAGTAATGCTGGATTTTACACTGTATCTGAAAAAAGAATTATTGCTTTGTAAAATATTTAATAAAAACCACCTCCATGAAGCAGTTGCTTGACCTTCACTTCCTCTTTGCACAGTTGCAGGTAAGATAGGAAAATAAGATACTGCTTCTGCCAACATCACAGCCAAAGTAGCTCAGTTGCAAGACAATTAGCTCACAAAACATTTTTGCCTGTTGTTACAGTTTTAATACATTTGCTCCCAAAAGGGAAAAAAAAAAAGTGGAAGCTTGTAAAGAGAAAAGCTAAGATTTTTGCAGTAATATTTCCAAACTGGGAACTAACTGCCACTAGACAACACCCAGCAAGACTTCAACATACAAAACACCCTAAATTCAAAAATACTCTAAATAATAAATTACTTACATTTGTATTTTGTTACCATGCAGTTCTTCTACAAGAATGCTTGGCCAAATATGCTGCTTTGTCTTATCTGAAACTGCAAGTGAACCTTTTCAGTTCTTCTCACATTTCCTTTACTCACATCAAGCTATAGCAGGAAGATCTGATACGTTTCTAAAAATGTTTACAACAAAAAGAAGGGCAAGGACAATCTCCATCCTGTAAAGGATGAGGAAAATGTAGAGGTACTTAATCCCTTCTCTGTTTTAGTCTAGTTGTGTTCTCAGGGTATTCAGCACTCATCATCCAAGGGGAAACCATCAGTGACTTGCTACACCACTTAGACACACGCAGGTTTACAGGGCCAGGTGGGATCCACCAGAGTACTGCAGGAGCTGGCAGGAGGGCTCCCTCAACCCCTTTCCATCATCACTCACCAGCAGCTCTGCCTGACCAGGGAGGTTCTACTTGACTGAAAGTCACTGAATGTGCCACCCAATTACAAGAAATTCTGGAAGGAGAATTCAGGGAAGGAACTAAAGCCCTGTGAGCCTGACCTCAGTGCTAAGTTCATGGAGCAGATCACACTGAGTACCATCACATGGCACATACAGGACAACCAGGTCACCAGGGCTGCCAACATGGATTTATGGAAAAGGAGGTCCTGCTTGACCAACCTGATCTCCTTCTGTGACCAGGTGTCCCACTTAGTGGAAGAGGGAAAGGCTGTGGATGTTGTCTACCTGGCCTTTATAAGGCCTTTGGACACTGTTTCTCACAACATTTTTTTGGAAAAACTGGTGGCTCCTGGCTTGGGAGGGGACTCTTTGCTGGGCTGAGGCCAAATGTGTGAGGTTCAACAAGGCCAAGTGCTGGATCCTGCACTTGGGTCTTGACAACCACTTGCACGCTACAGGCTGGGAGAAGGGCTGGAAAGCTGCCCATTAGAAAAGGGTCTGGGGGTGCTGGTTGACAGCTACTGAACACGAGCCAGCAGAGCACCCAGGTGGCCAAGAAGGCCAATGACATCTTGGCCTGTATCAGACATAGGGTGGCCAGGAGGGCCAGAGCAGTGATCACCCCCTGTACTGTGCACTGTTAAGGTCACACCTTGAAACCTGTGTTCCATTTTGGACTCCTCACTCCAAAATTGCTGGAGTGTGCCCAGAGAAAGACAGAAAAGCTACTTATGTGTCTGGAGAAAAAGTCTTATGAGGAAGGGCTGAGATAGCTGGAGTTGTTCAGCCTGGAGAAAGGGAGGCTCAGGGGAGACCTTATTCCTCCACACAACTCTGAAAAAGGTTGTAGCCAGATGGGGGTCAGTCTCTTTTCTCAAGCAACCAGCAACAGCACAAAAGGAAACAGCCTCAAGCTGGACGGTTTACATTGGATATTGGGGGGAAATTGTTCAGCACAAGGGTTTTCAAGAACTGGAACACACTGTCCTGAGAGTGGTAGAATCACCACCATCAGACATATTTAATAGGTGCAAGAGTCCTATTGTCATTACATTGCAAGGGTTCCATATTGCTAGAGTTTCACACCTCCTTGATGTTTCTTGTAGGCAGCTCCTATAGGCACTGACTCTTCCTTGGCCTCACAGCAGCCAACTGACTCCAGTTCCCCCCAACCAACCAATCCACTCTTTTATAGCACTCTTCTGATTGCCTACAGGTGTGGCCTGTCAAAATCAGGCCTGCTCCTAATTGGCTCAGCTGCAACTCTTTAGGGGGAAAGATTACTACCTTTATTTACTTATGTTCTATCCCCCTACAGGTGTGTAGATGTAGCTGTCACGGACACAGTTTAGTGCTGGGTTAGAAGTGGAACCACTGATATTAAAGGTCTTCTCCAACCTAAACTATTTAATGATTCTGTTTCTAGTACCACAACAACCACCATCTTAAAACACATCTCTGCTGGAAGATCTGCTTGCTCAGTACCATGTCTGTTCCCTGTGACACATCTTTTCAGAGGACAAATGAACTTCGTATTGATCCTATGTCCTTCTTAAGGACTATAGAATCACATCATTTAGGTTAGAAGGGACCTGTTAAGGTAACTTTTTTTTTTTTTTTACTGTGAGGGTGACTGAGCACTAGCACAGGTTGCAAGCAAGGCTGTGGAGTCTCCATCCATATTCAAAGCCATCTGGCAAGTGGCTGCAGGTGGCCCTGTTTGAGCAGAAGGGTGGACCAGATGAACTTCAGAGGTCACTTCCAACCTCAATCGTTCTGTGATTCTGTGTTTGATTCTGTCAAACCCTGCTGAAGCAGTGTTAGAGACAGTAAGGTGCCCACTACCACGTGCAGTGGCACATTTAGTACTACCAAGGAGATATAAGCCTCTCTGGACAACACTTGCCAATGCTTGACCTTTCTCATAGTGAAGAATTGCTTTCTTGGAATGCACTGGAATTTCGTGGATTTTAATTTGTGCCACATCAGTGCCACGTCAGGGTGGGGGACATTACTGAGAAGCACCCGGCTCTCCCTTCTTCATTCCCTCACTGCATTAACAAAATCACTCCTGAACCTCCTCTTCTCCAGGCTAATAATCCCAGCCCTCTCAGCCTTTCCTTACTGAAGAAAAGCTCCAGATCCTTAATCACCAACATGACCCTGCACTTAACTCTTCGCAGTACCTCTCTCCTCTACTGGGAAGCCCAGAACTGGACACTCCAGATGCAGCCTCATCAGAGAGTAGAGAGCACCTCCTTCAAGCAGCTGGCAACACTCTTCCTAACACAGCCTAGAAGGCTGTCTGCCACCTTTGCCATGGCAGTGCATTACTGGCACACAGATGGTTGCAACCAGTACATCAAGCTACTTCTCTGCAGAGCTGTCTCTCAGCAGGTCAGCCCCCCAGTGCTATTTCATCCATGATGGAGGATTCTGCAATTCCCCTTGGGGCCCTTTAAAATCCCACTCAGCCCAAATCTCCAGCCTGGCCCGTCCCTCTGAACACAAACACAACCATGTGGTATATGAGGAACTCCTCTGTTTGGTGCCATATGGGAACTTGCTGTGGAGATAGTGTCCCAGCATTCAGGCCATTAGTGAAGATGCTAGGCAGCATTTGCCCCAGCATCAGCTTCTAGAGTACATGACTGACAACTTGACTCTGGCTGGACTTCATGTCACAGACCACAGACGTCTAGGCCCAGACACTCAGCCAGTTCTCAATCTACTTCACTGTCCACTTATGTAACCCATCCACTGTCAGCGTGTGCATGCTGTGGGAGGCAGTGTCAAAAGCCTTACTCGAGTTGAGGTACAGCACATCCACTGCTCTGCCTGCCTGTATCTGTAGATTGCCTACAGTTATTTTTCACCAAGGCCTGCAAATTTTTAAGGAATTCAGCTGTAAGAATCATTAGAGTGGGAAACTCTTCAGCTTGATAGGTGGACCTCAAAACAGCACTGAGAGCACAACCAATATTTTCCATAAATAATAAAAACTTAGTATTTTTTATTGCTGACAGTATTATCTCAGATAAACTCAAATATTTAAAGTTATTGGTGTTTTTATTTAGTAAGCCTAAAATTTAACAGTTTTAGTGAAATGGACAATAAGTCAACTGTCATTCAAAGAGCCACGTGTATGCTCTCCAAGCCATTACCAGCGTATACACTATCTTCTTTAAATAATTAATCAAGCATTCTGACGTGAATTTTCATCCATGCCAATAATAAAAGGAAAGTCAGGGCTTAAGCAGTATATATACAAATGGAAAAATCATCAAAATCCTGTCCCCTAAATCCGTAAATCAGGGTAAGGAACATCAGCTGCAATCCAATTACCACAGGCTTAGAGGAAAACATAGGCAGAGTAGTAGGACAGGTTTACTCTGGGCTTCTAAGGCATCTGAAAAGAAAAGGTTAAAAAAAGTCAGAACAGAAAAAAAAGGCCACCCTACTCATTGATTTTCCAGTTGGGATTTTTATGTGCTATTGTTGGTGAGCTGAAATCACACATCTTTTTAATCATTACTTTAATTTCATAACTGAGGACTATTTTACTGTGACAATAACTTTCTTAACAACTACCATTTTTCTGAAAACCAAAACTCTGGAGGCTTAAGAATTATTCCAGCTGCTGGAATACCCTAAGGCCTCTCCAATAATAACAGAAACAAATACTACAGGTTCTAAAAATGAAATCAAAACCCAACTGCACAAGTAAAATGCAACTGCTTTTCATTTGCCCATGACAAAAGTGCAAAACAGTATCTGATCCCTTTTGTAACTGGAAAGGTTTCCAGAACAGCATAAATCTGTCTCAGATGAAGAAAAGCAACTTAAAAGAAAGCATCCCTCCAAAGTGGTCTCCACACAAAGAGAACAGCTCTCAGTACAACCATTGACAATTTGAGTTTCTTTTCTGCAATCACCTGATTTTTCATTATTCACTTCAATGCTGTCTATGAAATTAGATCTGCAAGAACAGATGCAGGAAAACCCTTATTCCTCAAGTTTGTCAATGCAGATGAAAGTATTTATCCTTAAACACTTCTAGGACTTTTTTTTTATATTTGGAAAGTCATCCAGCCACAGCAAGGATGACAAAATCTGCACTTTTGGCCACTCTCCTATCTGAACACAACCACCAAAATTAAAGTGTACATACAAAGCTATCTTACACAGAATCATATCAGCAGAATTTTAATTTAGCAAATATGCTACATGAAATAAAGGAAAATCTGTACTTATTAAGAACAAGCCCATTACTAGTGATTAATGACAGTGTAACATCTTTAAAGTGATTACTATCAAAAGCAAACCAAAGACATTCAAACTTAGTCTGCAACAAATAGCAGAAGACAACTGCCAAGTACAAACAACTGAAAACTCACCAGTTTATAGCTGTCAATGGTCTACCCTGTATAGCAGTATATTCTAGAAATAAAAGTGGATAGAGAATCGATTGGTTTGAAGAGAAAAGGATTAGAGACATGACTACTCTGAAAACATACAAGTATAATGAAGATATATGAGCACATCTGTTGGAAAGAATTATGCATTGGCTAGTGGGAGAGAAGCAAGGCCAAATCAGATAGGAAAGTCACAAGTGACTACATGTAACATGGTGAAACAAAATGAAGAAGAGGCTGAAATAATAAAAATAGAATAAGGTATTTATATAACAACAAGCTCATCTCAGTGTAACGTAAATGACTGGCTGCAGATCTGTATAGACACAGCAATAGAAAAGATGAGCAATGTTACCCACTGCAACAAGGAGCACAGCAGAGAAGTAATACTTCTGTTTTAATCCCATTAAGGTTAAAACTCTTAGCTACAAACTTTTCCAGACTGACAGAGATCATGGCCAAAATAATCAAAATACCACAGAATCTGTGAATTTAAACTACAAGCAACAGACTTCCGCTTTTGACCTTATCTGGCTTTGGCTACAATAAAATTTTTCTTCCAAGCAACTTGTATCATGTTTGTATGTTTTGGATTTGTGATGGGAACAGTGCTGGTAGCACACCTGTTCTTTATCTGTTGCTGACTAACACTTGGACAGGGTCAAGGCCTTTCCAGTTTCTCACACTGCCCTGCCAGCAAGTAAGCTGGGGGTGCACAAGAAGCTGGGAGGGGATATAACTGGGACAGCTGAATCCAACTGACCAAAAAGATATTCTCTATCACATGACATCATGCTCAGTACATAAAACAGGGAGGAATAAAGAAGAAGTAGGGGGACAATACATTCAGAGTTATGGTGTTTGTCTTCCCAACTCACAGGGAATGATGAAGCCCTGCTTTCCTGGAGATGGCTGAACATCAGCCTGCTGATGGTAAGGAAGGAATCAATTAATTCCTTGTTTTCCTTTGCTTGTATGCACAGCTTTTGCTTTACCTACTTAACTGTCTTTACCTCAGCCCCTGAGTTTTCACATTTTTATCCTTCCAGCTGTCCCCCATCCCACTGCAGGGGGAAACAACCAAGGAGCCATGCAGTGCTCAGCTGCCCACTGAGGTTACATCACATACACCCTTTAACAGAAACTATAGAGCATTTTCCAAGAGTTTTAAACCTATTACATATGACAATAATGCTTGGAACACAAGCCTAAAAAAGTTAAGGAATGAAAATGAAAACAAGGAACAGCAGTAATCTAACCACAGATCCCCAATTTCATGTGGGGACAAGGAAACTCAGTTTTTGATTTTTGTTTATAATGTGTACAACAGGTATAAATTTAGATTTATTACACTAACAACAAGAAAATTTTTCTCAAGCCCAAGTAGTCATAGATATACTAGACGCAGAGAAATAACAATCATTCAGTTTAAGTTCATCAACACATTCATCAGTCTGAAGGCAATGAGCTATAACATGCTATATACTATGATACCATAAGAAAAAATAATATAAAGCATATCAATATGCTTTGAAACATATGAAACACTAAATCTAAAAGTACAGAAACCATCTGCCTTAATGCAGTCACAGCATAAGGAGCCTATTCTCCTGTGTTAATTTCTAGTATTCATCCTTTGAAGGGGCACAGTGGTAGGAACTGGCTGTGAAAGACCAAAGGAACAGACCAGCTTTAAAATGTATTTACAACATGAAGTTAATTATAGGAGTACTATTCCATTTAGCACGTGAGCACAAGGCAGGGTTTATGGCAAGCAAGGTAAGAAAGAAAAAGACAAAAATGTAACCATGAGTTCAAGTAATGCTGCAAGGGATCAAGTTTTCTAAGTAAACACAGGATTAGGAAAACAGTTTGCATGAAGTACCTTGAAACTGTGTTATTGATACATCCCATGTGGTTTCTATAAAGATATAAACAGTCTTTATCTTTAAATCATGGGTTTGGCAAAACATACATAGTCATATGTCAGGAAGAGAATTTACTGAAAAAAAATCTTCAAAATATTTTGGCCAGAAGGAAAACCAAAACTAAACCCTGACAGCTGATAGTTATCATAGCAGAGAAACAAATTCAACACCAAGTTTTTCAGTATGCAGGAAACACATTTACTACATTTAATATGGCTAGCAGTGAGGAATGGTAACTTATTAAATTGCTCCAGCCCAACCTTAACTGCCTCAACTTGCTACCCAACAAACCATCAGTGTGCCAGAGCAGATTGTGTAACAAACTGAAACTTTAACTGGCATGTCCTCTCGGTTTAAACTAAAAAATACAACATTCAAAAAATCCATCACAAACTCTGGATTCATGTTTTGATTTTTCCCATTACTTCTATAAATTATTTTTTACAAATATACTCAAATAAAATGCCCATCTTAAGCCTCTCAATGTAATGTTATTGGGCTCTATCCAGCTTCTATTATGTTTCCTACACCAACACTGAACAAATACAACCATGTTAGACTAAGAGACAACTAGAGGTTTTTACAAAAACTACTACATAAAACTGTTTTCCTTAACAGAATACAAGGTAAGTAAATAAAAATACACTATTTTAGTCATTTGCTAATCCCCATTAACCAGCAGGGCAATACAGTGTTAAAACACTACTACACTGCAGCTAAAAAGCCTAGAGCAGAGAGCAACTCCTCTCATCAGCTCTTCTAATGCACTGCTTAATCTAAGACTCAACAGCACATCAATTTCCCAACTGAACAGTTTTAGTTTACACAAAACTTGAACTCTGTTTTGTAAAATTACATCTACAAAACACAAGAACAGAAAAACAGGTAACAGAGACTAGACTAGAGTATTTCAGTTGGAAAGGAGCTATGGAGCAAACCTTTGCACAGGAATAACCAGGAAAATGGAGTAGGTAATGTAATGCCACTATCATTTTACTAGTCTTTGTACACAATCTTTATTTTTTTAACTAAATAAATGCTTCCTAACTTTTTGCAATTATTATTCCATATTAAAAGAGCAACAAGTTCCAAACCAAAAAATCTAACAGCTTTTGTAAAGGCTTTAGATCTGAAGAAATTAAGGCTTTCTTGTGTACCAACAATCAAATTCACACAAATCTCATTCACCAAAATTTACTCAAAAATAGTTTTCACAAAATCTTTAAATCCTCACAAGGCAAAGCTGAAGCTTCAGTAATATTGCTGCACTAAATTTTCAAGTATATTTACTCCAAACATCTCAAATAAGCACTGCTTTACTGACTATAAGTAAGGGTATAAGGGAAGACTGTAAATTTTTAAAAGCCTAAAGACTAACCTAATGTCCAGAGGATGTATAATTTACAATTACAAGTGTGAATGAGTAACCTACTTTCAAAATGTGCTATAATCATCTAGCTGAAACAATCAACATGAAATAAAGTTGGCTGGCTCTTCTTCAGCCAAAATAGCTAGTAAAAACAGCCATCTAATTTCTAGTTATTGTAAGAAATCTTACATTCCCATCATCACTGAAATTTTCCTGGCCTCAGTGAGACCACAACACTAGAGTTCACAACACAAAGAGAAGCTTTCATTTTTTTGAAGGATCTAAGTTGAGAGGCAACTTTAGCAACAAAGTAATGGTCATTTTGGCATGAGTATGAACTCACTGTCATTTTAGAGTACACTGCCATGCAATACAACAATTTCAAGTTAGTCCAAATTATGCAGTGAACACTTCCACTACAAAACAGGTCACACTAAAGCCATTATGAATTTATATAGCTATCCATATTTGACAAGAAGTATCAAAGAACATGCTGAGCCTAACTGATAATTCTGGTAGTATGTAAATAGGGGAAAGGACAGTAAAGGGACTGGCAACTCAGGGAAACCCTCCAAGATGCACAAGCAATAATAGCAGTAATTCAGATGGATAGGGATGCTTGTTAGGATTAAGTTATACGACAGAAAAAGCGCATCTGAAGACAGCAAAAATGTGAAAATCAGAAACACCTTACTTGGCAAATACAGAGCCTTGGTACAGCACTAAAACCAGTACCCACTTGCAGTTTTGTCCACCCAGAACCCAGCATACAAGACAACAGTTTAACATGAATTTTTAGTTGCCCTCTGAAGAGGCCAATTCTTCCTACTAGCGTTTTACACACTAGTAAGTTACACTAGACATTATGCAGTTATTTTCAAATACTTCAGTGGCCACAAAACAGAGACTATAAACTGAGGCATGCTCAGAGTAGATTTTTCTTCCAAACCAATCCTGAATTGACAACTAAATTGTCCACTGCTGGTAGTACTGCAGCAGATCCTTAACATTGTTATCTGCACAAAGACAACGGCATGTTAAATCACAGAATTGGATACTTTTTTCTGTTTCCTTCCATAAAATTATTAGGTTGACACGAGTGACAAAAGTAAGTTTCTTTGTTCCCGCCTCTCTGTACACAAAAATCTTTGTGCAACCCTTCACCTCACGCTGTCACAAGTACAATCACAAGGTGAGCCAGATCAGGGAATTAGTCCGGATTACAACAAACCAGTTTTGCCAAGTTAATTTTAACCCAGAGTGAGTCTCTAATCTGTTACTGCAAGACACTACAGAAGTATTATGTCAGGGGAAGCAAGCACACCAACCAACCCATCTCCTGTGGAGACCAGTGTTCATGACACTGCAGCCTGTATCACATGAGGAAATGCAAAGCACTGCTGGTTCTGTTTCAAAGCCAATTACTGCATCCTACTCAACACGTGATATTCATCCCTTCCGATGACAGCCAGCACAAACACCTTGCAAATGTGATACTAATCTTGTGACTTTCAGATAATCTCCACAATGTCTGATTTCCTTGTCTACACAAAAGCATTTTCATACTGCTTGCCAGTTCTTCATAAACACTAAAGTTAGGTTTGGAATAGAAGCACTTACTGAGACAGGCATTGGTCACGGCCCATGAAGTGCAGAGTATAATTCTGCAGACTTGAAGCAAAAATTCCACATCAACTTATTGCAAATAGGTTGCACTATCATTCTTCACATTAGTCTTCTTGGAACACATGAAAAATTTTATTACTATTGATAAGCCAATTTGTTTAGCTTTTTTTCAGTTAGTTCAAGTTGTTTTTCTAGTCACACGCGCTCTTACTGACAATCTTATTGATTAAGAGGCTTCAGATTTTCCAGATATACAAAAATCAAGTTAGGACTTCTGTCATAACCTATATTATCTTAAGCTCCATTTAATTTATCTAGCATTGTTTTCTACCACAGCAACTAGATGCAGCCACAGTTAAATTTAAAGCTCTCTTTAAGAAATATTTGGAATTTGTATTAATTTTGTAAAAAGGCATAAAAGGTCAAAAAGACCATAAAAGGTCAAAAAGACCATTTCTGTTTAAGTCTACCAGGCAGCTGAAGTATTTTGCAGTATTTTGACACCAATACGAAGAAAAGGTGGAGACCACAAGCAATATCTTGGCTGCCATCAGTCTGCCACATAAGATAGTGGGGGTAGTGATAGCAGGAAACTAGATAATTATTAAATATTCCACCTCTCAAAAGTCTAATACACACTGGCTGTATTCACCAGTATTAACTACCTGCCATTTACTTGCCAAAGCCTAATATAACCTGTTTGCTCTGTACAAGGAGTCGATCTTCTTTGACTTGACCTCAGAAACACCAATTAAAAGAAGCATTAACATTTACACACACCTAAAGCTAGTATTTTCTACAATTTTAAGTATAAGGGATAGCAGTTGAATCATCCTGAAACCAAAAGACATGGAGGACACGACTAATGCAAAACTACAGCTTTAAAAAATACAGACCCCTTTGGGCAAAATCCAGACAGGTATTTGAGCAGTGAGGAGCAATTGCACAGCTGATTTCCTTGCATTTAATAGTATCCTTACACTCAGCTCTTGCAATCCTGGGCTTAAATGATACAAAGCTCAGAAGCAGGAAGAGATTTAATGGAAAAGGTATAAGCAATGGACTAAGGAATATGTGGAGTAAGAAAACACTTGCTGGTCTTCAGGGGGGAAAGAAGAGCTATAGTTTCCCTATCATACACTCTGAAAAGAAGTCGGTAGTTGCAAAGATGTCAAGTACCCATGCTATCAGTCCACGTTTCCAGCATTTACCATAAAGCAAACTGGGAAAGGTAATGTGCCTTATGTTAATTCCACTCCTGGACACAGCTTTCTGGGGCGAGGGGGGTGGGGGGTAAGCCCTGTTGTCAAGTCCGACTAACAAAAACCTGAAGAAGCCAAGCAGGCAACCTCCTCGTGCTTTACAACCGTTTGCAAACTTGAAACAACGGTGACTCAAAGCTCTCCCTAGGACCCGGCCACACACATCACAGCCTAAAGTGTAGCACAGGCTGAGAACACAGGAAGGTGCCGGTTTCATGTCATCCACATCCTCAGCGACCTCCGGAGGGGAACAATGGGGAGCGCCCGGCACCATGGGGGAGCCCTTCACACGGCGAGACCGGGCACCCCGCCACGGCCTGCAGGGCCGGGAGGATCCGCCCGGGCCGGGCCGGGGGCTGTGGGCTAAGGGCGGCCTCCCCTCCCGCCCCTAGGGCTCCGCACCGCTACAGCCCGCAGCCCCCTCCCCGCCCGGAGGAGCAACAGGCACCCTGCTGCGGCCCCAGAGCCGGCCGGCAGGACCAGGAATGGGAGCCCTGAGGGGCATCATCCGCCGGGGAGGGGTGCTCGGCAACCAGGCGGGGCCACACCGCACCCCAGAACCCCCCGGCTCCCCCCACAAGGCGCTGCCTCCTTCCAGACACCGAGGCCGCCTACATGGCGATGGCAAAGGGGGAACATGACCCAAAGAGGAGGAGGAAAAATAAGGCAGGGTAGCTAAAGGCAGCCCCGGTACATGGAAAAAGCGGCACGGTCTCTCGTTCGGGTAACACAGCCAGTGGGAGCCGCGGGCACCCTGCGCAGCCTGTCTTGGGAGAGACCACGGGATTCAGCCCGTTTCGACAAGCCTGGCCGGAGCGGAGTCTGCCCGGGGGCCCAGCATTGGCATTCTCTAGCCCCCCAGGGGAGCTGGGCCGCACACTGGGGCGGGCACAGGTAACTCTGCCCCGGAGGGCCCCGGGAGAGGGGGCGGCAGCGCCATCTGCGCGGTATCGCCGGCCAAGCGAGCGGCGGGGCCCGGGCGGCACCTGGGCAGCCGCCGGGTTACATCACCACCCCTTCCCTCCGTCCGTCCCCCGGGGCGCGGCGACGCGGCCACATGGCAGCGGGGACACACAGCCGCGCTGCCCGGCACGGGGGCGGGGAGGAGGATGAGGAGGGCGGCTGCCGGGAGGGAGGAAGGTGCACGCGCCGGGCCGCTCCCAGCCGGCGATGGGAGGGGTGGCGGGGGCTGCGCGTCTGGCCCGGGAAGGAGCGCGGCGCGCGTTACCTGCCCGGGTGGCTCCCCAGCTCACGGTCGCTCAGCGCCGCCGTGTAAATCCTCCGGTATCTGTCGGCCAGGGCCTTCCCGGAGAGCAGCAGCTGGTAGCGGCTCCGGCACCCCAGCGGCGGGGCGGGCAGGGCTCCCAGCCCGCCGGCCGAGCCCTCCTCGGGCCCCATGGCCGGAGCGGCGCCGCCGGAGGAGAAGGAGTAGCCGCGTTCGGCCCCGGTGCAGGCGGCGGCGGCTCCCGCAGAGGCGGCGGCGGCTGCAGCGCTGCTCATCCCCCTCCCCGCCCGCCCCCTGCTTGCGGCGGCGCCGCCTCCTGGCGCGGCGCGGACACAGGCGGCTCCCGCTGCCTTCACCGTCGGGGCCCGGCCATGGCGAGGCCGCAGGAGGCGCCGCAGGAGCCGCCCTTCAGGCTGCGCATCCACCCGCGTTGCGGGAACACCCCGCTCTTCCCTTCCTCCAGCGGCGGCTCCAGGCCCCAGCTAGCCGCCGCTCGCCTTCCGCCCCGAGCACAGCGCCCGTCGCCACCGAGTCCCGGGAAAGACCGTGCACTGCCGGGACCGGGGGGTGGGGGGGCGGGCTGCTTGCTTCCCCCTTCCCGCTACAGGGTGTGTGCGTGGGGGCGGAGGCCGGCGGTGCCGCTTCCCCTCCGGAGTTTGTGCTCGGCGCTGCCGCCGCCCTCTCCCGCACGGCCGCCCCGGCCCCGCCTCCCTCCCGCGGGCAGCGCGGCCGCCGGGCGCATGCGCTGCCCCGCCCGCCCCGCGCGGCCCCCGGGAAATCCGGGATCGGCGGTAGGGAGGGAAGGACGGAGGGAGTACCTGCTGCGTGCGGCTGGAGCGCCAAGCTCCGGGACGGCTTCCCACCCCCGCGGTCACGCCCGAGCGGGCTCGGGCTGCGCGGGCCCCGGAGGCGGGTGTTGGCACGGAGCTTCTTCTGCGCCCTGTTGGCAATGGGTATCACGTATTAGCTGGGTTGGAAAAGACCTCAGCCATTGTCGAGTCCAGCCTATGACCGAACCATCGCCTCATCAATTAAACCATGGCATGAATTGCCGTGTCCAGTCTTTCTCTACACACCTCAGCGAGGGTGACTCCACCGCCTCCCTGGGCAGTCCCTTCCAATGCATACTCACCCTTTCTGTGAAAAAATTCCTCTAATGTCCGACTTAAACCTCCCCTGGCGCAGTTTTAAGACTCTTGTTCTGACCCTAGCGCCCAGGAGAAGAGGCTGAACACCACCTGACTTCAGCCTCCCTTCAGGTATTTGTATAGAGTGTCTCTCCATCGTATTTTATTGAGATGTTCAGTGCTTCACACCTTGCTTCTGTGCTATGTAATGCTACCTAGGAAGGATCTTTTCGCAGGAGCAATATCCTCCATGACTTGAGGCAGAGTCCACTAAATCGAGTTGCCATATTAGGTACAATTTTCCTTAAGTTGCCTTCAATATCTCCAGGGCAACTTACCTGCTTTTAGAGGATAAGGGAGGCATGGCAGCAGGCACTTTCTTATCTTCAGGTCACTTGCATTATTGCTTTTTGTCAGTTGGAGTTGTAGCCCTGCAGTTTTGCCATACTTTCTACCGCTTTATACAGCTGAAAACTTCAAGTATATAGGCCAGAATATGTAATATGTAATAAATAATAATTAAAAAATAAATTTAAAAAGCCTTCACGCTAAATGTGGTTTGGATTGCAGTCTTCAGAAAGCTGTCATCCAAAGAAGGTATGTTATGTTATATTTTGCAAACAATTTCTGCATAATCATAGAGTCAAAGAATATCTGGAATGGAAGTGACCCACAAGGATCATCAAGCCTCTTGACCTGCTCAGGACAACCAGAAGCATAACATGTGGCTGAGACAGATAAAATAATAGCAAATATAAGAGCACTATGCAATTGCCATCTTTCTTAAGCTTGTGTGTTGCCCACCAATGCTTTATCTTTGAAGCTAAATTTCAGGTACCTTTTTTTTTTTTTTTTTAAACAGAGAACTAGAGATGTTGAAGCCAGTGAATTCATGCAGGTTTTCACAAAGGCAACTGTTCAGGTAGCAGAAAGACAGCCAGAATAGTGTGCCACTGAAGAAAAAGCTACTTTCTGATGTATTTAGTGGCAACTAGAATATTCCAGAAATATTTCAAGCATTAACTAAAAAGCTTTCCATTATAATTCTTATATTGTAGTGGGTAGGAGGAAAAAAAAAAAAAAAAAAACAGCAGTGGTTAAAAGGAGCTGTGAGAAGAGAAGTACCACATCTTATGGTGTTAACCACCACCAAAGCACATTCCCTATGAGAATCAGTGATAAGTCTTTCTATCTCCTCTTCTAGGAGTTACCTAGAGTCATTCCTACAGGCAAGATTCATAAAACCAAAGAAACAAAAAAACAAATAAACAAGAAAACAAATGCATCCCAAATAAACAAACACAAACAGAAAAAAGCAAACCTGAAAAAAGCAAAACCAGCAATCCACTCCCTTTTAGCTCATATTTTTGTTTTATTGTAAGCTGTTACTTTATATCCAAATAGTAATTTTTCCTTCACTAAACACACACTGCCTGACAAAAGGGTTGTGTTCTGGTTGTCTGTCTCATCTCAGAATTATTCTGCACTGCTGCCACTGTAGCCATCTTACTGCATGGGCAATAAGTGTTGGCAAGCTTTTATGAAAGTGATGCAATTTATTGCAATTCTTGCATATTACTGCAAACTCTAGAATTTGTCTGGGCTTGTGTTTACAGAGCCACTCACAGTGGGGTGAGCATTATTTGCAAACTGCAACTTCTACTCCACATCTGTTTTTATCTCAACTGTTTTTCAGTTTGGGTGAATCTTGCAAGGTGCCTGGAGTGCAAGAGTCCACCTTCCATAAGCTTCAGTCTATGATGAGCAATGGAGTTTGAAAAGGATTTGCCAGGCCAGGATAGCACTGTAACTTCTTCTAGTCCACCTCTAACCTCTCTTCACTCAAAATACAAGCACGTATCCAACTTGTGAGATTCTTAATGGCATAAAGTGGGAGATGGGCTCAGTCCTCATTCACAGCCATATTTTCACTTCTTGCTTTGTCCTCCAAGGAAGCCACCTTTTCTTTCTCCTTTATTTATTTGGACTGTGGTACTCTTGTTTCATATTCCAACACCAATTCCAAGCAATATCATCACTACTGTGCCATGTAAGAACATTCAGGAGTACACATTTCATCTGGTCCAACCTTATACTAGATCTGATATTGACTATACTCCTGTAGTTAGCATAAAGTGTATTCTGCAGTTCTGGGATGAAATCATTACCAGTTCAAATCGATTTCCTTGCTTGTTACTTGGCAATGTTTTCTGTTGTTTGTTTCTTTTGTTTGTTTTTTTTCAGGGATAGTGTCATTTTGGAGACTGTTTGCACTGGATGAGCCCTTTCCTTTCTGTGGCTGCAGAGGTCTAGCAGTACATGCTTGAAAGATGGATTTATTATACCATCAGAACAAACTCAGTCAACTGAGCAAAGCTACTTTGTGGAGAATATATCTTACTTCTGACAGCACTCAGCTCTTTCCCTGTTTGCAAACATCTTCCTGCTGACACAGAAAGAAGTGCTTTGTCCATCGGCCTCTCCCTTTTACTTTAAGGTGGGGCTTACAGCAGTTGTGTTCATCCACTTGGCACCTTTATAAATAAGTTTTAGCAGAACAAATTGTTTGCATGTCATCAAGAATCAGCCTGACAGTCTATCTTATTCATTGTCACGGCTCACATGGATCAGTATTGTACAAATGCGAGTTTCAACACTGCAGAACTAGAATTTCTACCAGGTAATTCCCATATCCTGCATGACAGAACGTAAAGTAAAAAGTTTCATGGTTTCATAACTTAACCCTTATACTATTTAATTGTATTTCCAGGCCTTTTTTTTAAGCTTTCAAAATACTATACAAACCAATGCAGCAATTTTTTTCACAGCAAGCAGTGAATCTAGAGTAAGACAACTTTAAAATTTGTAAACTAGACAGTTTACATATCACATTGAAGCCAGGAAGTTATGAACCTAGAATTCAGTACTTCTGCAGTAAAACTTGTAATTTACTACAGTCAGGTGATGTTAGAATTCTTTGTTTGCCTTAAGCAACTAGCTCTTGCCAACACATCTGCTCCAGAAATAGGACTTAAATCAGTAATAACAACAAAAAAACCTTAACAATCTGTTGGTCATTTAGCTTATGTTGCTGTCAAGATGTGAGGCTGTTAACGTGATTAGTTAAAAGGGCCATTTTTCACCACATAGTTCCACCAAGGTGGCATCTCTTTTGGCATTATTACTCTGTAATGGAAATCTATCATTATTTAAGTTGTCAGCACTTATTTTGAAGCTTCATTATTTTTGGGGACATACACACACACAAGCATCAAAACCCCCAAATTTCACCGTACAGTTCTTGTCTTGTGCTTTTCTGTTATAAAGAGCTCTTTACTGATAGAAAGCACAGGACAGGCACTATACTGCTTCCATATTGCAGACAAAGCTTTCTTCTCCATGCTACAATGGAGGTTCTTATTCCTCCCTATACATTTGTTTTCCAGGTCAAATAGTGCCACTAACTTATGCTTACCCAGGTTTACTTTTGGTATGCAGAACAGATGAAGGAAAACAAAATGCACATATTTAAAAAATAAAAATAAATTTAAAAATGCAACTCATCAAATTAATTTGCATTGTCATGTTTTTTTTTAAGTCAAGTTTTTCCATTCTAAATTGTAGAGACATGCTAAAGGAAAGCAATCAAACAAATGCCACTTCATTTTTTTATGCCAGCTGTCACACATACCAGTGTTGGATAGTCAAAAGGTACTTCTATGCACCCTTGAACCCACTTTTGTCTTTATATTACTTATTGTGCAAATATTTAGACTTTATTTCCACCTTAGAATAGCCCTGTCTTTTCCTTTAAATGCTTTCTTTAAAATTTATTTAGTATGCACGAAAAAAATAGTGTGAAGTAAAAGCTTAGAGTTGAATGCTGACAAATATATAAGCTCTTCAGTTAAGATAATTACTTCTTTTAGGTAGGGAGACCAACAAAGAAAACCCAACAACTTACTGCTACCATGGTAATATAATTGGCATTAGTCTAAACAAAAATAGGTATACATTGAAGTAAAAGACAGTATTAATGAGTAAATTTTTCCTTTCAAAATTTCAGTAATTATTATTTAACAGTATTCCACCAGATTTCCCCTTATACAGAAATCCAGAATATACATATATATACAAATGTCTGAACCAGCTAAGCACTACATGAAGACAAACACAGTTGAAGAAATATTATCAGGAAATTATCTTCAGTCATCCTGGAGAGCAAGAAAAATTGGGCAGAACTTTTTAGCTAACATCACTGAAGTTTGTGAATGAATGCAGAAAGTCAAAAAACAAACAAAAGTATTAGAAACAAAAATACATACTAGCAATGTTTCATAATGTATTATTGCTTTGAAAATATTATATAGGTTAAAGGGAAGAGCTAGTATGGCTTGAC
This sequence comes from Agelaius tricolor, assembly GCF_023055355.1. Lineage (NCBI taxonomy): Eukaryota > Metazoa > Chordata > Aves > Passeriformes > Icteridae > Agelaius > Agelaius tricolor. Next base: position 44,799,127 of record NW_027269267.1, on the reverse strand, counting down.
ATTCAAATCTGTGTATGTCAGGAAGCTTTGAAACTGGACTCTGGGCTGAAACTGTTCTGAAACTTGGAAATTTCAAGTTGTCTTGAATATAACATATGGAATAATGTTTACTGGATTGTCACATAGGATGAAGAAACAAAGACTAGGATGTAAAGCCATTGAAAAAAAAAGTAGAAAAATCCACTTGAATCATCAAGTTGAGTCTTCTACCTGAAATGAAGCAATGTACATGAGAAACAATAAGTCCTGCATCTTTTACAAGACAGGGAACACCTGAACTCTATTGAAAACTAAATTAGCTTGTCAGGGAAAAAAATTACCTAGCAGTTCAAACATGTTAATCTGCAAGCAATAATCTTGGGTATCCCCAAACCAAAAATGGAATCAGATTATAATTCCATTTTTTCCCCATTTCCTTATTTCCACACAAGATTGAAATAATTTTATTGAGTCTTCTCAAATGGATAAAGCAGGTCAATTTTAAATTCAAATTCCAGACTCAGAGCAGAATGCCAGGGATATATTTAGAACAATCATGTCAGTGAAAGCTTTGGAAGTCTAGCTAAGAAACTGAAGGGATGGTGCTGTGATCACAGGAAAAAAAAAACCAACAAACCAACAAAACAGTCTAGGATGCAACTGCTTAAAACTTCACACAGTTATCCATGGACATATTTTTAGTAACTGTAAGTCACTTAAAACAGTTTTTTTGAGCAACTGTAAATTTCATTAATACCTTTCAGACTTTGTGTTGTTAATTAAACACAGGATCCAGGGGTTCAGTTAAATTAATAGCTCAGTGAACTTTCTCAGCTCTTCAGTTAAAACACCCAGAAACTTTCTACACATGAATCATCACATTGGATTCACTGAACTCTGAGGTATGTGCATATACCTGTTGCTGCACTAGCCACATTATTCCCTGTGGGATCTCTTTTTCCTGTAATCTTATAATTACTAAGGATTACTACATTAGTCACATTAAGAGGTAATTTTCTTACAAATATGTATCAGTAAGGCAGCCAAAAGGAACTTTCCATTTCAACTAGTCCTGAGCACAAGCACTGTTCCCAGTATTTCTAGGAGCATATATTAAACAGTTAGACCAAGAGGCAATCACCCAACACAGAGTTTATTATTCTACTTATATTTTACAGTTTTTAGATTTTCAAAGCACTTGGGCAAAGCCTATTTGGCCATTATGTGTGGGAGAGTGTATATCTCTACACTGTTTCCCGTGCTAGACTCTGCATCTGAAGGCATGGATTTTGATGTACTGAAGTTTATCATACAGTTTAGTAGCATGCTTTAGTAACATTGACAATTGGGTCTTTGTCCTGGACACTTGTGACTGACCTGATAAGACTAGCAATGGATCTCCCTCAAATGGCTTCCTCACTTGTTGATCTCCCTTCTGCTCTTATTTCCACCTAAAGACAGAAAAATCAAGAAATTTACCAAAAGAGAGGTAATATATCAAAGGAATACCTAAAATTCCTGTAAATGGATAAAATTCCCAAGGAATAAATGGTACTAGAGTAACCAGAGTTATGACAAACAAGAAAAAGCCACAGCAGAGTACAGTGTCACACTGTCCTGGTTTCAGCTGGGATAGAGTTAACTGTCTTCTTGGTAGCTGGTACAGTTTTGAGTTCAGTATGAGAATAATGCTGATAGCACACTAATGTTTGAGTTCCTGAGTGATGTTTACCCAAAATCAAGGACCTTTCAGTGTCTCATGTTTTGCCAATGAGCAGGTGCACAAGAAGCTGGGAGGAGCATAGTCAGGACAGCTGACCCAAACTGTCCAAGGGGATATTCCATATATTCCATACTGAGAACAGCATGCTCAGGATATGAACTGGGGGAGCTGGCCAGGAGCTGCTGATCACTGCTCAAGGATGGGCTGGGCATCAGTCAGCAGATGGTGAGCAATTGTATTGCACATCACTTGTTTCTCTTGGGATTTATTCTTCTCTGTCTCCTTTTCGTTACTATTTTTATTGTTATTATTATTATTATTATTATTATTATTATTATTATTATTATTATTATTATTATTATTTTATTATAATCATTATCATTATTATCATTATTATCATTATTATAATTATGTTTTAAATTGTTTCAATTATTAAACAGTTCTTATCTCAATTCATGAGTTTTACTGTTTTTTCCTGTTTCTTCTCCCTAGCAGGACAGGGCAGGGAAATGAGCAAGTGGCTACGTGGTACTCAGTTGCCAGCTGCGGTTCAGCCATGACACATACATACTCTCAGAAAAATGTCTTCATCCATCAACATTTCTCACTTATTATTCAAATGCCACTGACCCACTTACAGAAAGTTATTTTCTTGAAGTACTTGCATTACCTTGAAGCAGCCAGGCACTTTTCATTCCATTAGCACTTAAGACAGGTGTTAGGAAAACCCACAGGACTAAGTTTTTTTAAAACTAACTGATCACAGAGGTAAGCCACATCAAGAAGTCTAAAACATCTGACTCCAGATTCAAGGAGTTTTTGGTTTTATGGATTTTTTTTTTGTTTTGGTTTTTTGTTTGGTTTTGGTTTTGATTTTTGAGGGTTTTTTTACCCCCTGGAACTGTCCTGATACTTAGAGATCTTTTAAAAGAACTAGAATACTACATTTGTGCTTTTATGAGGTACCAACAGAATGACAACAATAATTACTCTGTAATTATTTTAATGTTACTCCTTAGGTAACAGAAAGGACTGCAGTGCTAGACAGTCAAAGATGAAATAGCTTTAGTTATGCTCTTACACAAAAGTAGGTCTCATTATGTAAATCTTCCTTCTCTCTTTGACAGGAATACAGGTATAGGTTTCTAGGTTAGTACTACACAATATTCCAACTCAAATTTATCAACACCATATAGAACATAAAATAAGTAGGTTATTGATTAGATGATGAACAAGTACTTTTTGAGATGTATCAGTATATGTGCTTTATCCATATTAACAGAATTTACTTCTACCTTCTCCTGCAACTGACTACCTTCCAATTCCACTGTCCATGCCCCAAGAGCCAGGGAAGAAATGCAGGTTCTTATGATATTATTTGTCAGTATATCAAAATCACTAATCATTTATGTATTTTGTATGTTTCATGAATACATTAAAGTAGTATTTAGAAACAACTAACTCACCAGCAAGAATTGACATGGGCACCTATGAGCTCACAAAATTTAAGGTTTTAAAGATAGCAACTTTCAAAGTAGCAACAGAGTAAACAAACTATATTATAATGCTTGTTCTGATGGTGCAGTAGGAATCAAATATTTTGTGGAAAGAGAGTTCATCAAATTGCATTCTTGTAATATAAATTTAATACCAGGCTAATATTCTGTCTTGCAGAAATCATTAGACATCAGGAAAGGAGCTGCTGTGCTTTTTTAGTAGAGACTTATCTATTTGGATTACATCTGTATGTGTTTACACATCTTACATTTTTATAGTCTACAGAGCATAAAACTGGAATGAATATTAGAAATTCTTATTTTATGATTGGCTGACTACTGGGTGCTTATAGAGCAGGTAGATTATTAGCTGATTTATTTAATTTTGAATGTTCTCCTTTTTTAGAACTGGTATAACATATTTACTAACTGAAAAAATAAATCACCCAAGGAACAGTAATAACAGAATAATATTCAATGAGGCTTTACCCAGAAATTAATCATCAGCTTTGTGAATTCTATATTTGTGTAAGTCCATATAGGTACAGGCATTTGGAGCAATATACAAAAAAAGTAGTCCCATGCAGGTGTACTATCCCCACCTCTTTCTTCCAGAGCTACTTTACAGGTGTTGTGACACTAGGACAACACATGGTGCTTCCAGATTATGTCCAGATTATGTCTTCCAGATTATGTAGTGCAAGCACTACAGTTTGCAGTGTAGTGCTCAGACATAATCTGGAAGCACCATGTGTAACTGTTGAATTTAGGACAACCTGACAACCTTTTTAATGCCTCACTCCATTCAAAACAGCAATTAGAAGAAAGGCTTTAAAGCAACTAATTGTAATATAGATTTAGTTAGTTAGATTTTGATGACAATTTCAATTATTTTCTGCTCACAACAGTCACACCTTGGAATGATGACTTATAACCCCTTCTTTAGAGTAGTCATTCTTGCCATAAAAAGGGAAAACTTACTTTACTTAATAATAGTCATCTAAAGGTCGGGCATCTCATACCAATCTGGTTTAGAATTGAACAAAGGACATATCTCAGTCTATCACAAGCACCTAATAATCAATATCCTTCAGGCAGGATTCCCTAGTTTTAACCACCTGTGTGGATGTTAGCTCTGTTGCCTACACTAGACAAGATCCTTCCTTTGTAAATGAAAAGACATGAGTGTCTCCAAATGGCACTTCATCCTTCTTGTTTCTATGGTGGAAAGAATTGCCCTTCAGATGTGCCCACCATATTTTAATTAGATCTTGAAACAGATAAAACCTTTAATCAGGCAGTTATGATGTGTTTTCCAGTTGCTTTACTCATCTTAATACAATGCAAACCAGCAAAGTAAGAAAGCAGATGTGCCTTGTGGTGCAAGTCTTTCTAAAATGTGTTAGAAGGCCGTTTGCTTTGATTACAGGTGAGCATTGAATGCAGTTTACCTTTGACAATAGCTCTGTTCTGATGTAAGAACAAGTAAATTCAAAATATATTCATCCTCTTTAGCTCCTAAACTCTTTTTACCAAAAGTCTTCCAACAAGCCTTACTAATCTCATTCTTTGACCTCAACAATGGAAAAAGTTGTTTTTCAGAGTTCAAGAGTTTTGCCAGTCAGCTACTGTCATTTTGTTTTCCACACCAAGTCGCTTTTAGCTGAAGCCATATCCCACTGTAGTCCTGAGAACTTAATTGTCGGAATGCTTCTGGCTGCAGCTCGTCCAGTTAATTGTTCCATTGCACTTAAACAAGGTATGGTTTGGGTTTTGGTTTGTTTGTTGTTGTTGTTGTTGTTGTTGCTGTTTTGGTTTGTGGTTCCTGGTTTTTGTGGATTTCTGGGGTTTTTTTAATAGGAACTTCTTTCGACTGGTGCTTTAAGCTGCTGTGTCACCTGATCCCTTAACTTGTCCCAGTTTTAGGAAGTTCTGCAACAAGTTTACTTTGCTTGTAAAATTTACAATTTTGTTTCTGCTAAATATTTTTTACCTCATGAATTGCCAGAGTTTTACTTCTGCTATGTCATGAGAAAAATAGAAAAGCTGGTATTTAATTTATTGTTGTCTAAATTCAAACCTTGTTTTGGATTTAGGAGTCTGTTGGCCATCTAGTCCCATGCAATATTTAGGTATATACATAGGTAAGGTGAGCCCTCTTTTGGAGTCAATTCTTCCCTGATATTAAAGAACAGTGTAAGAATATCTCTTAAAAATTTAAGGCTTAATGAGTTAATTTTTTTAATTAGCAGCATTTCTGTATAAAATTTATGATGAAGCTGCCAAGGCAATCTGGCTTTGCAGAAGTGAAATGAGTGAGAATTTAAGTATAAGAAATTTGCTTTATTGAATAAAACTAACTGAATTATGGGTATGCTGATAAATAAAAGTTTTCTAGCAGAAGTGCACTAGTTATTTAAAAATAACTTACTCTTACTCTATGCTTAGTAAGAAAATTAAAGCTATCTCTTTATGAAATTGGAATGTCTTGGATACTTAGTGCTTTATATTTTAAAGCAGCCAAGTTTGAAGCTATGCTAGTAACTTATCTATGGGGACTTGATAATAAAAGCTAATACAAATTCAGTTTAAATGAGTGTAGCTAATAGCAGATAATCTAATGTTTTACTTATGCCATAAAATTTAGTGTGTTTTGTAGTTTAGGAAGTTGAAAAGGTATGAAGAGGAGAGAAACATATTTCTCTTAAGAAATACGTTTCTCCATAATTATTTTATTAACATGAAGCTATGCTTTCTGCTAGGGCTTTTTAGAGGTAAACAAGCAATCAGGCTGGATCTTTGATTCTAGGAGTTAAATAAATTTAAGATTGCTTTTTGATTTCTACTGAATGAACCTATAACCTTCCTGAAGTGGGTAGTCCAAACTGAATGCATCAAAGAAATGAGTGTTGACTGAGTCAAAGCTAGTCAATGTCTGAACTGACAGCCAAAATTTTACAGCTTTAAACATTGGTCCTGGAAAGAAGTGATCAGCCATGACTACACTCTGGGAAGGTAGCCTCATGAGAAAAACAAATTTCTACCGTTTATGTTTTTATTTGACTTCCTTTGTGCTATACTAATAGCACATAGGGCAATCTAAACCGTGGAACATGGGGGCATATCCCAATGTCTGGGTCCAGCTACAAACTCCAGCTGCATTCCCACCTCCTGTCAGGTAGAGAGCAAACCTTCATCCCTCTACCCTTCTTGTTTACAAAAGCATAGGGAACAGGAGGTGACTTATTTGTGTATCAACCTCACAGAGAGTGCTCACAAATTCTGAGTGCTCACAAATGCAGGAATTTTTTTAGAAACTATGAAAACATGCCTTGCAGTTTATCAGGCAGTAACAAGAACCAAGGGCACACCATAAGAAATAATGATTAAGAACAGCCAGTGAAATGAATCAGTAAAATGTTAAGAATACTAGCAAATTAAAGAGAGAGTAGCCTATTAGCCTCATAAAACTAACCAAAGAAATATAGTTACAAACGTGATTAACTAATTTTCTTTGGGCAAAACTGAAAGCAATTATGTTAAAAAAAACCAAAAAAATAACTTGCTATCCTAACTGAGGTACTCCTTTTAAGATTGATGATGATAACATGAATGGAAAACTCTTAGGACTGCTGAATTTGAAACTGTGCTTCATCTGATTATTTGGTTTACTTATGTGACTTATGTGGAAGAAATAGAGGTATTTCTGCTTTTCCCAATTCTGCTTTCTGCTCTGCAGATTGCAATTCATTCTGTGAGAGTCAGCAGGAGTTTAACCGGCCAGTGTTTGAAACATTTTAGAGTCCAAATTTTTCCAAACTAATTTTAGGCAAATGACCAAAGATGCAGTATTGGGAATGTAATTGCCTTGACTCTTAGCTTTCACTGGATGACTCAGCTGCAAGGAGGGCTAGCCTTTGCCATCTGGAGGTGCTATGGATTGTACTTCAGTCTTCTCTCTTCTTCAATGTCTTTATACAGAAGCCATCATGGCATAAATTGCAAGCCTGTTAATAGATACAAAAAATTCATAGACTTTTATGGTGGCATTCAAGCTACAAGACCTTAGCTTGGTTTCAACACTAGCAAGATAAAATCTTTGTCTGATAAGAGAGGCCTTTCAATTAGTATCACAACAGAAGTCATCTTGCTGGAACGTTTCCCATGAAAGAAGGCTTCTCTTTCCAGTCAGAGTTTGAGTTGATGAGGAAATCTGCACGATGAATCTGTTCTTCAAAACCAGTGATATACATGGGGAATTCTAGCTTAAACACACAAGAAGTTGCACTTCTTGCAACTGTACCCAGCTTCTCATACCTCTAATCTATCTATATCTATATCTATATCTATATCTATATCTATATCTATATCTATATCTATATCTATCTATATCTAATCTATATCTATATCTAATCTATCTATACACCTTTGTATATATCACTTTATATAAAATTATTCATCTATGTCACTAAAAGGCTTGTGGTCTGGACTCTGTAGTCCCATATAGAGATGTAAGGACCAGATATTTTCCTCAGCACCATTTTTTGTGACTGTTGCTCTGTTTGGAGGGGAGAGGATGAGTTTGTCTAGCTGTGCCCACCCATAAGATTCATGAGAGGAAACAGCAAAATCATAAACCCATGAATGTTTCTGACTTCACATACTCTCCTGTATTCTGTTCATAACATATTCTCCACAATTTTGTTATGTTTCCAGCATTAATATTAATTTAAATGTTTTAAGTGAAAACCTGAGGTGCTACTGGCTCAAGATCTGACTGGACACAATCCCTCCTGTTGCAAAAGTACTGAAAGAACTGACAGCCTTTGCTAGGAGTGGTCTCAGGGCAGAAGGGCAGAGTTGTTGCCCATCATAACTGATGAGCATCACTGGAGATGTCCTAGAGAGTTCAGGATGTCTTTGATATCCAATGCAGGATATCCAGAAGACCTGCAGGTTTGACATAAGTCCTATGAGAGACCTGCACCTTTGGTGCCTTTGTAGAGCTGAATCAGACCCTTGTTGACCACAGAAATGAACATGTTCCAGATGGTTCTCAAGTCAGTGGGCATGACATGGCAGAATTCTGTTATAAGCAATATCTGGAAACTCTGGAGCCAAGAGATCACTCAACATATATCAGAGATAGGGAAGCTGAAGTATGGCTGAGTGGTTGGCATTGAGATAAGTATGCTCCAGGTGATTCTTGCTGCAATTCTTATCCAAAAGATGATGGAAGACTGTGAGATAAGAGGATTTAATATTGTGAGTGGATCTATGAACTTTATTCTGTGCAGGTTGCTACATAGTTGGAGAAAAATGCAATTTGCCAATGAAGATACAGAACAGACTGCTTTAATGGATTTGGGTCAGTTAAAACTTGAAAAGTTAGACTAATTGTATACTAATGATCTCATGATAGTCCTTTGTGGGGAAGCCCTTTGTCTAGTCCCAGGCAAGTTTAACATAGAGTTTGTGATACTGCTGGGTCTATGTGGAACTAGTTACCTCAGCACTGCTCAGGATAGGATTCAGTAGTCCAAAAACAGTTTACTCAAGATCTTTTTTCCATTTACTGGGCTGAAAATGTCAATCTGATAAAATATCAATCTGGCTCTTTTACCACAGCCCAAATTATGCAACAATTGTCCAGGAATGCAAAGAAGAGGGAACCACTGACTTCTCACTCTATATACCCACAGAACTCAAGGTTGAATTTGGTCATGTGGTTGTGTGTGCTGTGTCTACGTTGCCTGCTGAGTCAGGAAGCTCAGTGCAAGCCATGCATCTTGCAACTGCTGCAAGCCAACTCCTTCCTGGCTTGGAAATTCTCTGCATTGCTCTTTAACCCAGACACACAGCGTGGAGCTCAGCTCAGGGATAAAGTTCAAACTGTCTCTCTGGATTTTTAAATCTATCCATATCTCAAGGGACATCCTGCTGAAAGACTTGAAAAGCACACAACCTCTTTGTAAAAGAATTAATATTAACCCACACACTTGTTGCTTCTTTGACAGACCTTGATGGTTTCAGGAAAGTAATAAAGAAGGAAGACTCCGTTAGAACTTTAGAAACCTTTCTTGAAAAGTTTTTCTGTCCACAGCTACATACAGCTTCCAAAGGAGTTTGTCTTTGAGGCTGTCCCTGCAGAGATAGGAACAGCACGTTATCCCAGAAGGTTAATGGAGAAGGGCACCTGATCTGTTTGTGAATTAGAGGCTGTTCCCATGGGAGAATACTTGCTGAAGGAGTGTTTAGGTATTAAGTGCGAAAAAATTGGTAAAATATGAATTTTACCAATTTTTACCAAAGATGTACACTCTTGTCCAAAATAACCACTCAATTTCCTGAAATTAACAAGTGCAATTAGGACATTAATAACCAGATTAATAGGCAGTATGAGGAAGGCTCCTGGAAGCATACCAAGTATTGTGTGTATACCACTGCCCATTCAGTTAGAGAGAGCTGTCAGATTATATGGGCATTTCAAACAGAAGGGCAAGGAGTGCTACATGTAATGTTAAGAGCAAAGAGACTACAGAAAACTACTAAAAATAGTGTTGTTTTGCAATGTGCTTATTTCGTGTGCCCCACTTGGAAGGCAGAAGTAGCACCAGATATCTGGAAGACAGCTGGGAGCAAATTGCTATTTCTTCATAAGAAGGTAAATGGGAAACAGCGGGGAGGCTGATGTCAGTGTCTGTGAAAGTAACACCTTCTGAGTCCAGGCACTGTGGCTTAGTTCAGCCTCAGCTCTGTTCAGAACCTGAACCTAAACTCAGGTTTTTAATGTAGAGGGTATGTGAAGATTGTGGGTATAAGCATGGTAGGTAGCTTTTCTTTCTGTAGTGAGGAGTCAGATGTTGACTCTGTACTTCTGATTTGGTCTAAACTCCAGAAACAAAATAACATTTCAATATCTTTATAATTAATAGGGTGTAATAATTTTTTTTAAAGTCTGTCCTATAATAAAAAAGACATTAGAAATGTCCTACAAGTTTCCTTTTTTCATTAGGAGATAGACTTATTTAGGACACGTTTTTAGGGTGGTAGGTTCTTTGGAGTTTGTCTTTTTCCCATTTCCCTTTGGGATTCATTAATTCACAGCTGCTGATGTATCTTCCTCATGACTGGATTCCTGGGTAGTACCTCCAAGAAAGACAAATAAACAACGGTTGTCAGTTGTTTTTTTTTTTTAAGAACAGGTCATATTTTTTACATTTCTCTACAGCTTTGTTTCCTGAGACAGCTGTCAGATAGATTTCATGTTCTATTATGCCTAGTACAATTTTTTTTTCTTGCAAAAGTGATATCCCTTAGCCATAGAAAAATCTCAGCTTTTGCTCTTAAAAGATGACTGGGAAGAGATTGTTATGCTAAAAATTGCATTAGATTTAAAACTAGTGAATATGATGGTATAAATTTCATGAGGTAGTTCAATGTAGCTTACACTGGCTCATTATTCAGTTGTTTTTCAGAATAAATGTAATTAATTTTTATGTTACTCTGAGAATAAATCAAATGCAAACTAGAATGTTTTCAAGGTGAAATGAGCCTAGGTGCATATAGGTTTCAGTGTAATTTTAATTTGTCGTGTTTGTACACACATCTGCCAGGTGCCTTTCCTGTTACAGAGTTTAGGGAAGTATTTGCCTTGGAAAGAAGAGACATTCAGCCACCATCTGGAAACAAGCTGTGAGAAAGCACCTTCTCCACAAAAAAATAATAATTAGGAAACAGGAGGTCAACTGATTCCAAAAACCACATCAAGACCTCTCACTTAAATAGAGAAGAAAGGCAAGTGAAAATTTTGCATGAGACAGGACTGCAGAATGAGATATAGAGATGTTTGTTCAGCATAATGGGTTTTAACCCATGACACACAGACTTCTAGGGACTGTAAATTCCTTCTAAATAATATAAACCCCAAGGTAATTAAGAAATGCAGGATGATTATTTCTCAGTGAGTTTACATTATTCTATATACTACTGGAAAATGGCTAAGCTTCCAAAAGTAGAAAAGGTTGAAAATGACATCTCTAGTACATTAGCTCACCATTGTGGGAACATTTGAACTGATCCTGTCTTTGGAGTAGCTGTATTCAGTTACAAGGTCATCCTTTGACTGCAAAGCACTTTTATGAACCAGAAGGCTCTGAGTTTGTTCCAGGTAGGACTGCTGGTTTTAAAATAGAATTAAAAAAAAAAAAAAAAAGTAAAGAGAAAAGATAAGGATTAAAATAAAATCTAAAAAATTTCTAACATTAACTCTTCACTAAATACTTTTGGAGCCTTTGTAAGACTTTGAAAACTTTGAGAAAACATAAACAATAACTTATGTGTGTTCTTGTACATCTGTGATGAAGTAGAAGAGGGCCACGGTAATTTTGAGCATGGTGCTTAAATGTTAGTTCAGTCACTGTCTCTGTGTTGTATTGCCTCCACATCAGACATATCTGTTCATCAAGGGGCCAGTGCTAAGCAGTGCAGATTCGAGGTGCTTAGTGCCATTTGCCCTTGGCTTCACACCCCTGTAGGTAGGTGAACAGCATGGGCCAAGTTATTGTTTAAATAGATTTATTTAAATGCTGTTAACAGCAGTCTTAAATACTCTTCTGTTAGTGACCAGGCCAAATACATCATATATATTTTGTGGCTGCTTTTATGATTTCCTTTATCATCTTACCAACTTGCAGTAAAATATATTTAGCAGATTGAAAGCTTACAGAGCAGCAGAGAGTACCTGAGAAAGCTTTTACTTGAAAGTAGGTACCAGCAGTCTCTTCCATAGAGAACTCTGCTGGACTCACGTTTTTCTTTCACAGAATAACCTAATGATTAGCACAGTTGCCAAGGAAGTGAGAGACCCATATCCCACTACCTCCTCTAGCTGAAACAGCTGTAAACCAAAACTTCCTGGGAGAATATACCAAAAGACTGGATACTTGGATAGTCTTCAAATCTATCTTTTTTTCTCTAGCTTCCTTTTTCTCGAGAGCTACATGAAAATAGCTGAAGGATATTTAATTTTGAAGCCTAAGGTGTAAGGCACCCTCTGGTATGGCAGAATACCACAGTTCAAGTCACAGGATATTTTCTGTATTTTCTTTAATGAATGTTTCACTGAAACATGTCTTGAAATAGAAATGCCATTTTTTTGGGTTTTTTCAAATTTTTTCTAGAATATATTAAACTACTGAAACAGTTTAGTTAACTAAAAATTTATTCATTGAGTTTTGCATATATTAAATATATGAATAAACTAAAATTTATTCATTTGAGTTTAAGCCCAAAATCCCATGATGTATCATTTCCCTTACTGTGATAGTTCTTGATTTATTCCTCTTTGTCTCATGTCTTGGGTAGTAACTGAGGAGAATGTTGGTGGATCTCAGTTGCTTTGGGAATTCAACTCCCATTCTCGGAGCTCCAAAATCTCTGGCTCCTTACATAAAATTCATTATATAGTGAAGAGTTGCATAATGTCACAGAATATCACAGCCTTTTCAGCCTTTGTTTTAATGGTGAAGCTGTGGACTGTGTCCAGGACTCCATACCTTGGGTTCAAAATAGAGAAGAGGCTGGGTGGGTGAGTAAGATCTATCCTATACTACTTGCCAACAGTTACAAAGAAAATTGTCTGGGAACTAGAGAAGACAACACTGATGATGCTGCAATATTAGCAGTTATCAAGAACATGTTTTCAGAGTGTTTTCATAACCCAAATAATTGCGAGCAATGGGAGTGGAGTGTTTGTTACAAACTTTACCTAATTACAGTCCACTTCTATTTGCATGCACAATATGCCCCAGACTTTAGCGAGTTTTAATTAAACAGAACATCTAAAGATTGCAGTGAGTGTTTTTGAGAAAATTTCATGAAGGAATGCTGCTTTTGAGAAGGCTTTTTCCTTTCCATAGTTTCAAGAGCACAAAATGCAAACTTGTTCTGAGGTAAAATGGCAGGTCTTTGCCAGGATAGTAGTGTGATCAAGAAAATGGCTGTCTTTGCTAAAATAATTGTTGAGTATTTCCCATTCAGTACAAAAGAACACAAAAATTCCTGAAGAATAGGCTCTTCAGTGAATTCATTGGGAGATATTTTTTTCTCCATCTGTGTTAAAGAAGAAACTAAATATATGAAGAAGAAAGGCATCATCAATAATATTCAGGTATTTCAATAAGGTTTCAGTCTTGCACAAGATTTCAGTGAATTTTAGCACCCTGTAAAGTTTCAACAATCTGCTGTTAATATAATGAAGAACAGGGATGAAGCACTGGGTCAGTATTTCTTAGGGCACCCATTTGAAATAATTTTTTGTCTGCAAAAAAACACTGCCTGCATTTCCTTTCCTCACAGAAACTGTTAAGCTCAGAGCGAGCATTGCTATGGTGATAACGTATTGACTTTTTCCCACAGAGCAAAGAAATGGAATCCCTCCTATGTCTGAAAAAGATGCTTTTTTTTTTTTTTTACTGCTTACCTGTGACTGGTGCATTCAGTCCCTGCCAGGAAAGGCTTCCAGAAACAGCCATAGTTATATTTTTGTTTTCAACCCAAAAAAAGTTGGGCCACAAGCAAAGAAAACAGTATTACTAACAATTTTAAATATTAAGGCCAAGAATAGCTGGGAATAATGAAGCAGTAGAAAATATCACTTAATTTTTCAGGTTCCACTGTGAGTCATTGTTAAGAAATAAATAAAAAAATTAAAAAAGAGAATAAATCAGTTTATGATACAGATAATTCATTTTCATCTCAGGAGAAAAATACTTTATAAAAGACAAATGTAGCAGGGAAGAGGCATCCATTGTGTAAATGGGAACTCAGCTGCTCTCCACCTTCCTCATCAGGCCTGTTTCCATCTCATATCAAAGAAATGAAAAACCACTGTGACACAGAGAGGACTAGGATATGTGTGTTCGCCACAAATATGTTCTTGGCAGCTGTGTAGCAATAGTTTCTGGGCTTTTTTATTATTTCTCATCTTTGCCGAAGTCAGAGAGACACTTCTGTGCTGTACAGGAAGAGGGATGTGCAAATTGTTAACTCAGTGGCTATTGAGATTGCTGTTTCTGCTCCTGAATCTTCCCACTGTAAACCTACAGCTGAAAATTATTTAATATAAAGGAAGAACACCCTGTGAAAAACAAGAAAAAAAGAAAAGAAAAGAAAAGAAAAGAAAAGAAAAGAAAAGAAAAGAAAAGAAAAGAAAAGAAAAGAAAAGAAAAGAAAAGAAAAGAAAAATTTTTGAAAATTTAATTATTTTAATATTTTTAAATTGCCTCAGAAACTGATCTACCTGGAGACTTTCCAGTCTTATGCAAAACGATTTGCCAATTTACTGTTTGTTGAATAGTGAGAGGAAAGAAATATTCCTTGTTCCTGCTAATTTCTAGTAAAATGGTACTATTGGTCTTCTTGATGTTTGATCAGAGACAGATAAAATATGATGGTGTGTAGTTGGAAAGACTGTTTAGAATTAAAGTTTGACATTTTTCAGAGTATTCTAACTATTCAGACAATTTTGAAAATTTTAGATGGGCTTTTTTATGATTATGGAGTACATGGACCCAGGATATTTCAAAAATGCAGAAAGTCCTTCAGATGGCAGGTCTAGATCAAGTTTCTCTCACCTTCAAAAAGGAGAATAGATAAAAAGTGGTGATCTTATATCAGTCTATTTCAATACAATGTAAAATATGATTCCAACTGTTTATCATATGTTTTCCTTTGAAACTGTATAAGAGTAGAAGGTTGGAGGAATAAACCACTGTAGAGTTTGCTTCTACATCTTAAATAAAGAAAATTCTAAAGATAATTTTATTGAAAATTAATATTTATTTGAATATTATTTTGGTTTGCATCTGATAGTACATTTAGAGGTTAATTATTTAGAAGTAAACATAAAAGTATTAATATCTGAATTTTACATGATCTCATTAAAATACAGTGTAGATTATACTTTCTAATAACTTTCAAAGTACTGATATTTCTTCATAAATACTCATGAAACAATTTCTAAACACAGTCAAAATCTAATTCCCCAAATTTAATATTTGAGGCAGAGAAAAATTCAATTAAAAACTACTTAGCAGTAGCCATAATCATGGAAGAAATCAATTATATTAGCAAATGTAAGAAAAATCAACCTTTTTTATTTATCAATATAAGTTCAATTTTAGTGTAAGCATTTTAAAATGCGTTGTCAAACCCATCTATAAGAAGGGCTAAAGTGAAGACCTAGGAAACTCCACACTCAATAGTCTTAGTTCAATTTTTGGGAAAATAATGGGATTAGTCCTCCCAGAAACTACTACCCTCCAAATGAAGCAGGTGACTGGGAAAAATCAGCACAGATTTACCAAAGGTGAATCACGCCAGATTAACCTGAATACCTTCTACAACAACATAACATCCTCTGTCAGCATGGGGAGTGCATTGGATGTTGTTTGCCTGGACTTCAACAAAGCATTTGACACTGTTTCCCACAGTTTTCTCCTAGGCAAACTGGCAAGATACAGGCTGGATGTGATCTGTGAGATGTGTAGCAAAGTGGCTGACAGGCTGCACTCAGAGGGTGGTGATCAATGCTTTTGACCCAGGCTGGCAGTCTGTTACCAGCAGGGTCCCTTAGGGATCGATATTGGGCTCCAGGCTGGTAAACATCTTCATAAATTATCTGGATGAAGGGATTGAAAACACGCTCACCAAGTTTGCTGATGATGCCAAACTGGATGGTGAGGTGGACTTGTCAGAAGGGAGAGCCCTTTGTCAGAGACTGAAACAAGCAGGAAGAGTGGGCCAGCAAGAACTGTATGAAGTCTAACGAAGGCAAATGCAAGGCCCTGCACCTGGGATAACATAACCAAAAAACCTCAGGGCAGGCTGGGATCTGTGTGGCTGGGACCAACCTATCTGTGAGAGACCTGGGGGTCCTGGTGGACCACAATATGAACACGAGTCAAGCTGCAGCAACAAAGGCAAATCAGGTCCTGGACTGCATCCATGAGGGCTTTACTAGCAGAGATAAAGATGTGGCCACCCACTGTATTCAGCATGTCTTAGGCTACACTTGGACTACTGTGTCCAGGCCTGGAAAGGTGCAGACAGGCTGGAGAGGGTCCAAGGAAAGGCCAGAAAGATGATCAAAAGGCTGGAGAACCTATCCTCTTGGGAAAGATTGAAAGAATTAGGTCTTTTCACCCTGGAGAAGAGAAGGCATAGGAGGGACCTCATCATGGTATTCCAGTACCTGAAGAGCGGCTACAAAGACGACAGAGTCTCTCTTTCCACTAGGAGCCCCATGGAGAAGACCAGGGGCAATGGGTGCAAGTATCACCAGGAGAGGTTTCATCTTGACATAAGGAAGAAGTATTTCCAATGAGATCAGTCAGTCACTGGAACAATCTCCACAGGGATGCAGCAGAGTCCTTACCACAGGAGTTTTTTTCTAGAAGCAATGCAGCAGGATTCCAGACAATATCTGTCACTGCCTGGTCCAGCCCCAGGAGCACCAATGGATCCTTGATGACAAGGACTGGTGACATAGCCTGCCTGCAGGAACGCCACATAACGTCGGTGATGAAGAAGCAGAAACGATGAAGTAAACCCTGAAAACAAAACTTTAATAATGTACAAATGAAGGGATAGGCTGCACACGATATAGGGTTACTTCAAAGACCTCAAAATAGGGAAAACATGACAATATATACAGTGCTGGCTGAGGGAACAAATGAACAACAAGAACTACAAACATTACCTTATATGGAGAACGTAACTAACCAATAACAAAGAAGAACTCAGAGCATCACCTTATTTGGCATGAACATATTAACATAACCTTTCCCATGATTCCATGCACCTCTCCATAACTTAGCTGGATGTTATCCTTCTTAGCATCCTGTTTCCATGGTCTCAGCTTGATGCCACCTGTGTACTCTGTCAAGGCCAGGTCACTGTCCATCCCTGCTAGTCTGCCTCCCACAATTATCATCTAGGCCCCCTTTCCTATGAAAGGCTGGATCAGGTAATATTTCATGTTCCCTTCCTGCAGACTGTGACAGCCTGCTTATTTAGTTGTCTTGTATAAACATCAAGTCAAATTATTTCCAGGTATCTTGTAACTGATAGTACATTTCTGTGAGAAATTGAAATGATGTTTTAATTAGATGGTGAAATGAACATCTGAAGCAGTCAGCTGCAGAGTGAGGATTACAAATTCCTTCCTTCATTTTCTTTGTTTTGCATTGAAAATTTTAAATTTGTATTTAATAAATGTAGGCACTCTGGAGTTCAGAATAAGCATTTAACATTAGATGCAAAACTATCTGAAACAGCTACTAAAATATTTTTGTGACCTAGTTTGGGGAAGAAATAGAATATTTCCACATTTTATGGTAGGGCAGACATATATAATGAGTCTAATATAACAATGGAATTATTTTTATTAGCTCATCTGTAGTAATTCTGTGTCACAAAATTCTTGGTCAAGGACACTGAATCTTATCATTCTGATCATGATGGATGCTATAAATCATGAAATCTCACTGAACTCAATATGTTAGAAACCTGAATCTCTCCTGAGAGAAAGGCATTGCCTGGTAATATGAGCTTTTTATTATGAATCAGAAATGTCTTTGTTTTGCCTTAGTGGACTTCAGTGCTTTCCACTTAGTCAGTGTGGGATCTATCATGAATCAAAAATGGAGCATTTGTCAACAATGCAATGATGCTCTTTATTTTAAAGTGCAGTGGTATGTAATAGTAGGAGCACCATGTCCTGTGTTGGTCACTGTGTTCTTAAAAAACTTCAATGAACTGGAAAGTGTACAGAGGAAACCAAAAGAATGATAAGAGGGTTTAAAAAGTTTAACTATGAGGAAAGGTTGGAGAGCACAGATACCACTGTGAGACCACTGATGGTTGTCTTTGAATGCTCATGGTGATTGAAGGAAGTCCCTGATGACTGGGAAAAAGCAGATGTTACATACTTTTCAAAAAGGGCAGGAAGAATGATAAAGTGAACAATAGATCACTCAGTCTCCCTTCACTCTCTCGGAGGATTACAGAGAAAGACCTCATGGAAATTGTTTTCAAGCCTGTGACAAGAATGTGTTTGGGAACAGGCAGCATGGATTTACCAAGGCCAAAGTATGCTTGACTGATTGCCTTCTTAGATGCTAGTGCCTCTTTGTATGGGCTGGAGGGAGTGGTGTGAGTCATTTGCCTTGGAACAAGCAAGGCCTTTGACAATAGTCTCCCATAACAAACATGTGGCCTAGAAGAGGAGATGCAGAGTGGATGGAACACAAACTGGATAGAAAACAGTCTGAAACAGGCTTTAAGGTAGTGGTCAACAAATTGAACTCTAACTGGCAGTGATATTCCTTGGTATTGTTATTTAACCCCAGATGGCAGCTCAGTGCCATGCAGCTGCTCGCTCACTCCCCTTCTGCTGGGATTCTGGAGAGAACTGGAAGGGTAAAAGTGAGAAAACTCATGGATTGAAATAAAGGCAAAGGAAAAAACTGCACATGCAAGCAAAGCACAACAAGGAATGCATTCACCATCTCCCGTGGGCAGGCAGGCATTCAGCCATCCCCAGGAAAGCAGGGCCCCAATATGCATTATGGTGACTTGGGAAGACAAACACAGTTATGCCAAACATCCTCCCCTTCTTTCTCCTTCCCCCAGCTTTATATGCTGAGCATGACACCATATGGTGTGGGGTATCCCTTTGGTCAGCTGGAGTCAGCGGTGTCCTCTCCCAACTTCTTATGCACCCCCAGCCTCCTCACTGGTGGTGTGGGGTGAGGAGCAGAAAAAACCTTGACACTCTGTGAGAACTGCTCAGCAGTAACTGAAACATCCCTGTGTTATCAACACTGCTTCCATCAGAAATCCAAAACATAAGCCCAAATCAGCAACAACAAAGAAGATCATCCCAGCCAAAACCAGCACAACTAGGGGCCAGTATCAGGATGATTCTTCTTAATACTTTCATGAGACAAACATGATGGAGTTTAGCTAAAGCAAATGCAAAATCCTGCATCTGAGACAGAACAAATGCATGCAGCAAAATATGCTGCTGAGGCAGCAGTACTGCAAAACAGGGGTGCTGGTGGCCAAAAAATTGAATGTGAATCACCAGATTAGAGTGTAGGTAGCAGGTCAAAGATGTTAAAGAAAGTATTTATTCCCCTTCACCTGGCATTTTGAAGGCTACATCTGGTATATTATGTTCAGCTTTGCATGCTCCAATACTAAAGTTAGTCCAGAAAAATGTCATTAAGAGGATTGAGTGACTGCAGCACATATTGTATGAGATGGAGTGAACTGGATTTGCTTGATCTGGAGATGAGAAAGTTAAAAGAGGGTTAAATTTCTGTCTTCAGTAACCCAAAAGTCCCTTGTAAAGCCAGACTCTTGTAGGAGGTGAACAACAAAAAGACAAGAGGTATTTAATTGCCACAGGTTGCAATAAAGAAAATTGTAACTGAATATGAGGAACAAAATTTCAAAGTGAAAATTGTTAGGCACTTGAATAGATTGCCAAGAAATGTAATGAAATTTCCATCCTTGAAAGTTTCCCTGAACAACCCTATTTACTCTTCCATTCTGTTCATTCTGTTGTTAATGCTTCTAGAAAGAGAAATTGG